>NC_056425.1:11823322-12473947 GCF_905147365.1 Aricia agestis
ATTCGAGTTCTATAATGTCTAGTGAACTCGATTCATTCGAGTGTTTTTTATTTATTTTTTTATATGGAAATATAAGGGGGCAAACGAGCAAACGGGTCACCTGATGGAAAGCAACTTCCGTCACCCATGGACACTCGCAGCATCAGAAGAGCTGCAGGTGCGTTGCCGGCCTTTTAGGAGGGAATAGGGTAATGGGGACGGTAGGGATGGGAAGGGAAGGGAAAAGGGGAAGATCGGGAAGGGAATTGGGCCTCCGGTAGACTCACTCACTCGGCGAAACACAGCGCAATCGCTGTTTCACGCCGGTTTTTTTGTGAGAACGTGGTATTTATCCGGTCGAGCCGGCCCATTCGTGCGGAAGCATGGCTCTCCCACGTATAAAATTAGTATTATATTATAGTACTAAATTTTCAAGTGACAAGTTCTATATTTAGAGACATCTCATGCCAATTTTTTTTTGTAAAATCTAATATTTTTAAAGAATCACTTTTTGTTGTCAAATATTTTTGACGTTTGTCACCAAAATAATATTATTGCCTTCTTGGGTTATAAGCTGTGACTGTGAGTCATTCATAAATAATAACTAATATTATTATTGTAATAGTAATATTATATCATTAAAACATCCTATTGCACTCTTACAGCAGTCAAAAATATACTTGCACTCCGTAAGTGTCGGCAAAAATGAAAATAATGGGCAGAACTAGTTAGCGGCAGAAAGGCATACTAGTTTCTATCTTATTGTGTATTTTATGTGTGTACTCTCCTGACGAGAAATTATTTTTTTTAAAGCTCTCGTTGTTTACCTATAAAAAAAATGCAAAACGCCGATAAAGAAGTTTCTACCTCAAAAAAGCGGGTCAAATCAGACATTAAAATATGACCACCATACAAACTGCCTGTCTCGAACTCGAATCAAACTCACTCTTGCACCTATAGTAGTGCATACGAGACTGGAAATGCTTTGAATAGATATCGCTTTGATCGGGGTCCGATGTAGTACCGCAAATTGGAGGGCAAATTGTAGGTGTGATTACTGCATACACGCTGATTGGGTCATCATCACCTCTCATTATATCTGTCTGCTGGCTGACAAATTAGTGGTAATTTGTCACCCAGTAGACATTATGATGATGATTAGTGATAGTGAGAGAATAAAGAAAAAATGTATAGAAGAGCAAATTGTATGTGTGATTATTGCATACATGCTGATTGGGTTATCATCACCATTATATATGTCTACTGGGTGACTTAGGGGTAATTTGTCACCCAGTAGACATTATGATGATGATTAGTAAGAGCGCGAGAGAATGGAGAAAAATATATAGGCCCTCCTATAATATTATCTTTGTACTCAAATTTTAGGTGTGTTTACAAAAAGGTCAGATTAATTACACTAAACAATATATTTTTTTATAATTATAATATATTTTGTAATTATGGAAAGTTATAATTTTTTCAGTATTTTAATTAATTAAGTAAATATAACATAATTTATAATCGAGAAACAAAATTCTAGAACTTAATATCTCAAGAATAAATAGAGTACAGAACTTAAAATAAAATGTATAAATAGAACTTTAATAAAATATATTCATTTTAATTTTCCTATAAATTATTTTAAATTGTGCTTACATTTACATCGGTCATATTTTAACAAAAATTATTTATTGAAACAAAATGTAATTGGACACCTAGTATTAAATATCTATTTCAAAACATATTTTCAAAATATTTGTTCAACAAAAATAAACCTATTCTGAAAGACCAATGTATATGCTGAAAGACCAAATTTTTTTTCACTTTTGTATGGGGAAACTATTGACGCTCGGGCCCTTGCCCATACAAAAGTGAAAAAATTTTTTCGTCTTTCAGAACTGCTACTTTCACAGTTAACTCTCTACAAAGAACACGTAGTAGACAAAGTATTATCACTTATTTTTGTTACACCCTGTATATCCCTCTTTATTTAATTTAAGTACATACTAAAAATATTTTATCCGTACTAATATTGTAAATGCGAAAGTGTGTCTGTCTGTCTGTTGCTGAAATTTGGCATGGGGATACTTTGAGTCCCGGAAAAGGACATATGATACTTTTTATCCCGGAAAAATGTACGATTCCCGCGCGATTAACGAATTTTGGCGCAACGGAGTTGCCAGCGTCATCTAGTTATTAATAAGTTACTTTCATGCTGAAAAATTACGCGGCTTCTGTTTGTTTTAACGACCAACTTGTAATAAGAATTTTTAATATTTGTACGATCTACAAACACATTTCAAATTCTTCTCAAACACCTCTGAATGGAAAATGGAGAAAATCGAGCCCAACTAATTAAGTCTACTTCATGAGAAATGAAAAAGAAACCGTTCTTGTTTGGGAAGTATAAATACAAAATTCCCGATTTATTTTTTACATTTTCGCATTTTATTTTATAACGAGCTTTTGCCCGCGACTTCGTCCGCGTCAACGTAGTATAATAACAAAGATGGATAGTCCGCTAACAAATATGAAAAAAGTAAAATATAATCTCCTCCTTTTTGAAGGTCGGTTAAAAAGTAGCCTAAGTTTACTTATACATCAGCTATCTACCAAAAAAAGTCTCAGCAAAATAGCTCCAGCCGTTTCAGAGATTAGCCGGAACAAACAGACAGACATACAGACAAAAATTGTAAAAAATATTGTTTTGGTGTATGTACCCTACATACATTCATATGCATGTAGTAAAAAACGGTTCTTTTAATATTTCAAACAGGCACTCCAATTTTATTTATAATAATATGTATATATAGTCCGAATAGGTTATTTTTATGTGTCTGTGTAATTTATTTTCAGACTTTAGAAATTGACTTTAAAATATGTTGCTAAGTAGTTAATACTTTTAAGATCACGAACTAATTAAAATGTAAATTTATAATTGTGGTTCTTAGCATTTTAAATTAAAACCAAATAGATTATTATAAAAGCATCAAGATGAATTAAAATATTTTTAGTAAGTATAAAAAAAAATTTAAAACATTATACTTTTGATATTTAAAAATTGTTTAGGATTTAACAAGGCGTTGAAAATCTTTAAATTCTATACAATTTTAATTTCAAATTTGATAAGAGCCTTTATCGAAACATTTGCCATAAATTTTTTAAACTGAATATGGGTAAAAGATCCAGACAAAACAGACTGAAAATCTTGTATATAATGTGTAATGCTTCATTCCTCAAGAATATTTGTCTCTGTTATTCGAGCCGAGGAATTTATATTAAGCCGCAGCTAAGCAGCGAGCTCGCACCGACAAAAATGTACTAAGTATAGAATTTTCAAAAGTTCCTGACTTTTGAAAATTCTATACACATACACACAAACTGAATTTCATATAACACACACTTAACTCTTTTTCTGCTGTCAATAGAGTAGCTCACAAAATATATCTATTTATATAAATATTGTGCGCTTTCACAATTTTGGACGTGGCGGTAATATCGTTGACGTCCACGGTAAAACGATAACATAGGGAGGTAAATGTATGGAAATATAATATGAAGACGCTTTTAAATTTCCGTCAACGATAACTTTATAACGTGCACGTTAGAGGACATCATGACGTCTACACTCTTGAACTGAACCGCACAAAACGTCCGCAGTGCGTAAAATCAAAAGGGCATTTAACGTATCCAACGTTTTACTGTGGAAGTCGGCGTCCACGATAACGTGACGTCTGGAATTAGGTATAAAAGCGCACATTATTAGTCTCAAACTCGAGAACGGCTTAACCGATTTGGCAAATTTTAGTCTTGCTACGCTCATGAATGAAAGAGGGATTATATCAAGAAGAGAATGATACGAAGAAACACGGAAATCCGCAACACCAAAATACGTTTTTCATGAGCAAGCTATGCATCCAAACAATCCTATCATCATCATCATCATTTGGTGCCCCCTTCATAACGAAGTTCGGCGGTCAGCTGGTTGAATTTCTTCAGGTTCTGGGCTAACTTCTTTAACTGTGGGTTCTGATCCAATCCTTTATGTCATCTATCCATTTTCTTCTTGGTCTACCAGGTGGTCTCTTTCCCGGAAATCTACCTTCTATGATCAACCGTATAAATTCATATTGGGATCCTCTTTTTAGGTGACCGAAAAAAGCGATCTTGCTTTGAATAATGATATTCATAAGTTGGCGTTCAGAATCCGCCCTTTTTAAAACTTTTTTTTTCGACACAAATTGTGACCAATCCAAACAATCCTATGTCTATTCCCATCTTTCCAAATATCTCCGTACCAAATTTCATTTCAATCGGTTCAGCCGTTTAAGGCGATGGGAAGGGAAGGGTAGGGAATTGGGCCTCCGGTAAACTCACTTACTCGGCGAAACACAGCGTAAGCGCTGTTTCACGCCGGTTTTCTGTGAGCCCGTGGTATTTCTCCGATCGAGCCGGCCCATTCGTGCCGAAGCATGGCTCTCCCACGGAATACGGTAATAGACAGACAGACAGAGACACATTTTGCATCGCAGTCGGCTAACAAGAACTTTCGGTATGAGAAACACCAAAGCAACAATATTTTCTTGTATGTTAGTTTCTGGTTAATTTAACTTTAGGGTATACTTATATTAAGCTTTTACAAAGCAAGTGTAGCCACAAGAGTAGGTACTCTTAAGTTTTTCCGCGAAACACGAATTCGCAACTTTTGTCCTTATACAGGGTGTAACAAAAATAAGTGATAATACTTTAGAGTGTGTACGTGTTCCTTGTAGAGAGTTCACTGTGAAAGTAGCAGCGCTGAAAGACGAAAAATTTTTTTCACTTTTGTATGGGCAAGGGCTCGAACGTCACGAGTTTTCCCATACAAAAGTGAAAAAAATTTTTGGTCTTTCAGCGCTGCTACTTTCGCAGTGAACTCTCTACAAGGAACACGTACACACCCTAAAGTATTATCACTTATTTTTGTTACACCCTGTATAAGATTAAGATTGGTAGTTGTGTTCTAAGAAAACCTATTCCAAACATTTATCCCTGAGGATCTTACTGATAATAATGTTATTTAAACTAATATTGATACAAGATTAACCTGTGAGAAATTTCTATAGAAATGAGCAGTTCTTGTGTGTCGTCTGTCTATGTCAATCGTTTTAGAATTTTCGTGTCTTGTGTACAATGTTTAATAAATAAATATGATTAAAATGACAAGCAGTCTTACGATACCTATATAAATAGAAAATGAATCTTGAATTTTGTTAGTCTCACTAAAACTCGAGAAAGGCTGATCCGATTTTGGTAATTTACATCTTGAAATATTTGTGAAAGTCCGGAGAGACGGTGAGGAGACTTCGTATCACTTAACAAAGTAAACGGGTCATCTAGTGTAACATAAATATTTGCATCGCTTTTTTATGCATCGCCAAGGGCTCATCTTGTTTCATTTCGGTCTGATCTGACCCTAATAGTTGTATTCTCAGAAAGCATTAATATGATTGTCTGACAAGTAATATGATACGTGCGTCGGATAGGCATATAAAAAGTCGGTCCAGCGCTTCTCAACATGTTGATCATCCGTCCTACTAGGCTACGAGGCAAGGAAGAGCGAGTACTCTTGTGTACTGCGCACACACTTTTGCTAACCTTTTATTGAATATTTTTCAATTGTTTATTGAGCACCTTATATTAACTTTTCTTGCTTTGATTCTCAGCTTTTTTGCGCACGCACTTGCGCATTATCAAAGCACTCATCCGTAGCCTAGTTTACTATGAAACCGGCCACCGACCGCAATTATAATTATCAGTGTGGATTTATGAGTATAAGCCTTTGCAGGATTTTCGGATGATTCCTCTAAGACTGTATCGAGTATAATTTATACCGTATAGTTGTATACGAACTATCAATGAAAGCAATCACAGAAGCTATACAGACGAACTAAGATGAGACATTGGGCGGAGAAATTGGTATTTCAAGTCCAAAATCATTTGCGAAATATATGTAACTACCATCTACCCGTTGTATAAAATCTAGTGCATCTTTAGTTGTGTACTGATGGAACCATTCAATGAAATTTTATGCTCATCGGGTAGATCTAGTAATCGGAAATAAATGTCTATTTTTAGGTAACATTAGCAGAGTCAGCAAGTTATTAGTTATTAGTTATAACCACAGATTATAGGAGTAAGTTATAACTAACACATAAAGATAAAGTTAATTTATATCAATATTGCTTGTAACTTGTTTGCACATAATTAAACGGGACAACCGTACATTTTCAAAGTAAAACTATTTAAGTTCTTTCCCGGGACTCAAAAAGTTCCCACGCAAAATTTTGTCAAAATCGGTTTATCGAAAATCGTAAGCTGATATTTTTAATATTTGTAAAGATATTGTAAAAGTTCCGGAAAGCTTACACGCACACAGTAAAAGCTAAGGAAAAGCTCAGACATCCCCGGGGACTACTCATTATTTTTCTGCCAATCCTGACTGATCAGACGTAAATAAAATGTGACGTAGATTTAAGTCTATTGAAGACGACGGGCTGGTTTTTTTTTTTGCGAAAAAAAAATTTTTTAGAAAACCCTGTTTATAAAATTGTTATAATCAATCGTTTTATATTCTGTATTGTAATTAAATATAAAACGTGAATAAATTAAGATTTACTCGTTAACGTTAACGTAAAACAAGTAAGCAACCTGCATGTATTATTTCACGTCATAAAAAGATGAAAATCTTCAGAAAGTTATCTGTTTTTTAATTTATGCACCTAACACACTTGAAAAACATCTTAAACTTTAAATACCACCGAATTTACACACATTTATTCTTACACCAACTTAAATTAAAAAATACACACAAGTTAAATCACAAAAAAAAAATACCAAAATTACGGAAAAATTCATACCCGATATCCCGAAAATTCGGCAAATTCAACTTACATTAGAGTATTCCAAATTCAAATGCACAACACAACACACACACAGCACGAGCGCTCGAGGTCGGGGCCGGCGCGAGACTGCGGCGCGCCGCGCACCCGGAACCCGCGGAATTCCGGAATTTTCCGACTTTTTGGGTAAATCGCTTTTATGCATATTTTGGATTTTCCGGAATATATTACGGCTAAAAGATATGTTTTTTTTTTATTGTAGAAATACAACAAATGAAATCAATTTTAATTACGTTATTAATAACAATCACGTAGGTCGAACAAGTTTTAATATTTTGATGATAATATTACGGTAGCTATATTAATTCCACCATTATTCGTGTAACGCAGTAAATATTTTTCAATTAAATTTTCACTGAAATTTAATTTAAAAATATTGTACACCAATTAAATACTTACCTTTAAAATCAATAACGTGTTTCTCATTAATTAAAAAATATATATTATATTTTTCTATTTTGTGACAACGGAAGAATAAACCTATAGGTGTTCTTTTTTCAATTTTACACGACATACATAAAACTTTAAACGTCATATAAAATTTTAATTTACATAAACTAAGTACTGTACTCAGTATATGTTACTTAAAATTATTGTAAGCGCACTTAAAACGTCTTTTGTAATAAATGTTTAATTTTTATGAAACTAATTTGAAGTAGTGAAATACGAGGGGTGATAAATATTAACGCCGACGACGGAGCGCTGTCTGTAATTTAGCAGCTAATGCGTTTCCTGCTGTAATGACAAAGAATAAACAGAAAACTTTCAACTCCGACTAATAAAAAAAAAAATACGTGTTTTTTTCATGAAAGAAGGGGGCAAACGAGCAAACGGGTTACCTGATGGAAAGCAACTTCCGTCGCCCATGGACACTCGCAGCATCATAAGAGCGGCAGGTGCGTTGCCGGCCTTTTAAGAGGAAATAGGATAATAGAGGAAGGTAGTATTGGGAAGGGAAGGGAAGGGAATAGGGTAGGTAATTGGGCCTCCGGTAAACTCACTCACTCGGCGAAACACAGTGCAAGCACTGTTTCACGCCGGTTTTCTGTGAGAACGTGGTATTTCTCCAGTCGCGCCGGCACATTCGTGCGCAAGCATGGCTCTCCGACGTGTGGCATTCGGTTAATGCCGCAGTAAAGCTATATAGGTATCAAAATCTGATGGCAATTTATGACAGCAGATTATAAGAAAGAAAAGGATCAAAATTTTTTATTCCAACTACCCCGGTATTGTTAGAGTCAATTTTTTTTCTCGCTTTTTGTCATCAGATTCTGGTTAACCTATACATAGCATTTTTATCAACTTATGCAATTATAATTCGCATACGTCTAATCGCACGCACAAACACCGTTCTAAGTCTTTCAACACCGCACCGCTGTGCCGTTCGGAGTGGGATGGGTTAGGTTATTTTCGTTACGGAATTTCTTGATTCGATCGCCGCGCTTAAAGGCCGTGATAAAAAGTAATGCAATGGTATAAAACATTGTGTATATGTCGCAGTCATCTGGTTGAATCTGCTTTTCGATTGAATGACTAGCCAATTTATTGAATGAAACCATTTAATATAATGACTGAAGGCCAACTCATCAATTCGTTGATTGTAACGATTAACGTCTAAACTGAAGCCCAACTCATCAAGTCTTTAATTGTAAATTTAATTGGTTTCATTCAATAAATTGGCTAGTCATTCAATCAAATAGCTGATTCAACCAGATGACTGCGACATATACAGATTACAGACAGCCACACACTGTGCAGTTCTTAATATATTGGTAAGTCATTTTGGTGGATTCAGTAGACTACTAGCGGATATCCGCTAGTACAATGTATCAAAATGAAGAAATGAAAATACAATTTGTGCTTTCATACTTTTACGCCAGTATCATAAAGTAATATTAAACGACTGTATATATAATACCAACTGTTTCCTGTGATTAATAAGCATAAACATAATATATACTGACTGACATAGTTGAGTCTGTATTGAAGCAATTTTTAGGTAGAGCACGGTAGCATTGCTATTTATGCTACTTCGTAGCATATACGTAGAGGTGCTACACTTCGTAGCATATACGTAGAGGTGCTACACTTCGTAGCATATACGTAGAGGTGCTACACTTCGTAGCATATACGTAGAGGTGCTACACTTCGTAGCATATACGTAGAGGTGCTACACTTCGTAGCATATACGTAGAGGTGCTACACTTCGTAGCATATACGTAGAGGTTCTACACTTCGTAGCATATACGTAGAGGTGCTACACTTCGTAGCATATACGTAGAGGTGCTACACTTCGTAGCATATACGTAGAGGTGCTACACTTCGTAGCATATACGTAGAGGTGCTACACTTCGTAGCATAAACGTAGAGGTTCTACACTTCGTAGCATATACGTGGAGGTGCTACACTTCGTAGCATAAACTTAGAGGTTCTACACTTCGTAGCATATACGTAGAGGTTCTACACTTCGTAGCATATACGTAGAGGTTCTACACTTCGTAGCATATACGTAGAGGTGCTACACTTCGTAGCATATACGTAGAGGTGCTACACTTCGTAGCATATACGTAGAGGTTCTACACTTCGTAGCATATACGTAGAGGTTCTACACTTCGTAGCATATACGTAGAGGTAGGTATAGAAATTGCCAAAATTTAGACACTATCATGATATTCCATAGCTTGGTAATTAAAACACAAAAAAGAGATTATCATACCAATATTTAAATGTATAATTTTATTGTTTAAGCTACACGTTTTTCTTCCACGTATGACAAAGAAATGTACGTTTAAATAAATAAAACATCTATAATTGGTTTGCAGAATCGCACTCGATATAAAATACGTGAACGTTTGCGGGAAGCTATTAAAGAATAAGGGAATTTATCGAACACCTTGGGGATAGCTCGCGGCAGCAATCGCATATTGTAATCATCATCATCATGCGCAATCATGCATGCCAAGGAAAAGTTTAAATGTTTCATCATGACTCTGGTTATCTTTGTTTTGTTAAAGGAAATTTATTATGATATCAGTTAAATCCATACTTCCATACTGATATTATAATTGCGAAAGTGTGTCTGTCTGTCTGTCCGTCTGTCTGTCTGTCTGTCTGTGGTCTGTATGTCTGTCTAAATCGATTTTGCTGAAATTCGGCATGGAGATACTTTGAGTCCCGGGAAAGGACAAAGGATACTTTTCATCCTGGAAAAATGTAGGTGGGGTTTTATTTTTTTGCAAAAGAAAATATTATATTTCAAGGTTAAGATGCAAAAATTCTCCATATTATGCAAAGTAATTGAAATTATTGACTTACATTATATTTTAATACGTTGATATCCCACCTGGTCGTTTTTTTTTTTTTCTATGAAATATTAATAAAACCTTAAAATATATGAATATGCTTTTATTTACACGTTGTCAACTCTTGTTTAGAATACATTCAATAATATTTATTTATGAATGAGTTATTAAGATTCAACGATGAGCTATTCTCTGAATCTGAATAGCTTATTAATCTTGAGCTCTTGGTCTCTGAATTAAACAAAGCTAAGGTCAGCATAATCAAAACCTAGGTTTCAAATATGCAAAGTACTTAAAACCTAGACCATTACAAGTTCCTTAACCTCTTAACCCGAAGAGCAAAATAAACAGGACTTCACTTAGTAAATAACTTAGACCTAACATCGCTCTAGACCGCTAAAGTTCTAAGTAATGACTTAGTCTATTGAGGATGCTGGCAAAGTTTAGTGTTAGATTTTTGTTTGGTCTAAAGTTGTAAATAAGAACTAGATGCAGGTATTTCATTAGACGTAGCTGAATTGACTTCTTTCTTTTATCTTTTTCTTTCTTTTGTGATAGATATATAGACAGAGCTTAGGCCGTAGCCAAAGTCCCTTTCGTTAAAAACGATGACGAAATTCTTTATCAAAATGAATGGTATTTGACGGTAGTATTCGCAAGCGAAATGTCATTTAGCGATGACTTATGTCAAAACGCATACATTTTGATAACGAATTTTGTCATCGTTTTTAACGAAAGTTACCTACTTTGTCTAAGGGGGCTGGATAAAAAGAAATAAATACCAGCAATACCAGAAGAATCATAAGTGCGTTGCCTGCCATTAACCTATCAATCTCCAAGAGACAGCCGGCTGCCGCATAACAATTGAAAGTATATTGTGTCTGCGATACCCACGATGGAGGTGTTAACTATTTCCCAAGCAACTCTTTGGGGATGGCGGCAGAAGTAAAAAAACAAAACAAACATACATTGTTGCCGTCTTTTACGCCTGTAGCTCAGTTGGTGCAGGGCTATTGGTAGGTCAAGCCGGGGGTCACGGGTTTGAATCCCGCCGACGGAACAAAAAGTTTTCAAAGTTCCTGGGTCATGGATGTATATTAAATATGTGTATAATATAATAATAATCTAAAATATATGTATATTGTATAGTATAAAAGTATTAAATATATTTCCGTTGTCTGGTACCCGTAACACAAGTCCTTCAGGTATTTACCACGGGGCCAGACTGACGTGGTGTGAAGCGTCCATAGATATTATTATTATTATTATTATTATTATTATTATTAATGTGTGTGTGTCTGCGGTTACAGCTACCTTCGAGTTACGAGAATTGAGTCCTTATTATAATTATGAACGTATGATATATCATTTACTGCCGTACTAAATATCACTTATCATCAAGCATTTTTTTTGCTCATTTTTTCTAGAAATTATAAAAAACCTCTGGAAGAGTTAATGTTTCGCGGCATTTTCATTAAAAGCTCTTTTCCGTGGAGTGTGTGATTAATGACTCGCGCAGGAGTACGTTAAAGCGTTCACACTTTTAGGCTGCGGCCACATTGCATCGCGGTGCGTTAAGAGGGCGACTAGCCCAAAAAAGCAAACATCGTCCTTCTCTCTTCACACTGACGCCCGTCTTTCATATGCCAGGTGAAAAAAGACGACGCGGATTCATCGCCGAATTCGTTTTTTCTCAATAACTCCATAAATATACAACATTTTAAAAATCCGCAAGGTCGATCTCTCAATGATAGAATTTTATACAATGTGTTAAAATATTAACTTAGTTCAATGGACGGTTATGACAATAAATGAAAAATTCGTGAAAATTAGATGCATCTTTGTGATTTTTTCTATCGAGAAAATTTTAAGATATCGTGTTTTTGCTCAAATCGAATTCCCGGAAATATAATGTAGTATCTAGTTTTCGGAAATGAAACAAGTCGGGGCTTATTTTCAAGTATGAAAATGAATTATAAAATCGACACTTTAGGTTCAGTCGCCCCCTTAACGCAAGCGTGTTAGGGTAGTTGACATTGCATCGTGATGCGGTAAAGCGATGTATTTTGTACAAACCATATATTTTTGTTGGTAGAGGCATTTTTTTTTATCTAACAGTAGATGAAGAAGTGGGAGATATTAATCCGCCAGCACCCGCGCCCCTAAAAATTATACTTATAGAAAAAAAGTACTTACGCCGATACCCACGCGATGAGCAAAATGCCGCATGATGGTATACGGCGCAACAAACCTCCTCGTACGAGCGAATAGTGCACCCTGGCGAAAAGTTATCTGTATCCAGGAGTGGGGGACGAAACGAAACTCAGCTACTGAAGAAACGATAGCCATAAAATATATAATTTTGACAAAATAGCACGTGTTTTAAATTTACCGTGAGCAAAATGCTCATAGCGCGAGTGCTCGCGGGTTAACTTTACTTTTCACATAATAATCAGAGTTTCTGTAACATTGATTCGCAGAACCGAGCGTAAAAGCTATTAATAAAATATATGGCAATTTGCAGTAAGTATATTAAAATATCTTGTTTATTTCTACACGCCATCTGAATTCCTATCATCCACCTTTCAACAGAAATTTAATTAAAATGAATATATCCCTTTAATTTTGTGTTTCGAGCGTCCGCGCCTATCTACAAGTCAAACGAAATTTGTTATAATTAAAGCCGTTACGCTTTTCAGCTTTGAATGATATCACTATTCACCGGTCTCAGATTTTTCCCAAAACGGATATTAATATTATAAGGTTAGCGTACATTGCAACGTAACAAGTTGATAAAATGAGGCTGTTTGATATTCCCTTTGCCACCAGGTGTCACTATATAGCCTTAGGTAAATTTATTTCTAATCACTTTTAGAACGTCGTGTCCACATGAGGCCTACCACCATTTCGGGAACTACCCCGCCGAGAAGAACCGGCGTAAGAAACTCGTTGCTATTTCTTATTAGTAATCAGTTATTTATTTGAACTAAAAGTGGTGGTTATGTTCTTGTTTGGCACCAAAAGTATAGTCAATTTGTAAAAACTAAAGCATAGTAATTTTTCACTAATAGTGGTGTTCTAAGTTTAGGAAGGAAAATGCAGGCTGATATTTATTTTTGACAAGATGCGTCAGCTTACTATTTAGAAATAAATATTTTCATTTTGATTTTGATTTCAACGCGGGATTCGAACTCACGACCATTTAGTCAAGAGCTATGCTCTAAACAACCGAGGCAATACAATAACTATGTTACGAAGGTATAAAAATACATCAAATACTGTACGAGATCGTTAATATCAAATTATTATCCGACGGAATGTACCCTCGATATTTCCCGTACAGAAATACTATTACGAATATTTTGTTATTGGCTAAATTACTTTGACATAAATACGACGGGGAAAAGTTTGTATTGTTATTCGTCATGATCATCACCGTTCATTGAAGACTCTTCAATGAAGGGATTTGTACGAGGATTGATTTAGACCACAACGCGATGCGTCGATGCATTTCTAAATTTATATGAATTTAACAGATTCGCACGACGTCTCACGCAATTGAAATCTGTCAAATCCATACAAATTTATGCCGCGCCTCGCCTCGCCTCGTCGCGTTGCGGTCTGAATTGACCCTCAGACTGGATTTATATGCGTCCGCCCGATCGCGCGGTTTGGCGACTTCCGCGATATACGTGGGAGAGCCATGCTTCGGCACGAATGGGCCGGCTCGACCGGATAAATACCACGTTCTCACAGAAAACCGGCGTGAAACAGCGCTTGCGCTGTGTTTCGCCGAGTGAGTGAGTTTACCGGAGGCCCAATCCCCTAACCCCTACCCTATTCATTTCCCTACCCTCAACTATTCCCTTCCCTTCCCTATCCTCCCCTATTACCCTATTTCCTCTTAAAAGGCCGGCAACGCAATTGCAGCTCTTCGGATGCTGCGAGTGTCCATGGGCGACGGAAGTTGCTTTCCATCAGGTGACCCGTTTGCTCGTTTGCCCCCTTATTTCATAAAAAAAAAAAAAAAAAAAGATGACAAGTAAATGTATCGTAACTGACAAAGCGACTGCACAGCTATCTATATACTACGCGAGCGAAAAACTTTGTATCCCTTTTGACGAAAAATGGGAAACGTAGGTGAATAAAATTTTGCACAGTTATAGTGTATATGGTGAAGGAGTGCATCGAGCATATTATTTGAAAATTATACTTTTATCGTACATTTTTTTAACAAATAAAACATTACACACACTACCATCATTTTGAACGACAATATACATACGAATTATACTCTTTTGTTTAAGGTTGAAGTTTGCTGTCAAATTGAAAATTGATTATAGTTTTTTTTATTGAATCTTAGAATATACTGTTAGACAATGGTTACACGGCCAGGATTGACGGTCGAATTTCGACCATTGGGCGATCTCTATTTTAAGTAAATCGTTACAGACTTGCTATTGCTTGTGGTCTCGCGATGTAGCGGTCAAAACGCGCGTTCGCGCTGCTGCATGTTATAAATCTTTAGCTTCTTATGAGTAAGGGTCAGCTCGCATTTCAATGTAACAAGGCGATGCCACGATGCACATTAAACTGAATTTTAAGAGGAGTCCACACCGCCCTTTTTTCCATACAAACGTTGTCCCCTGTTTCCTCCCTGGATAATGCTAGTAGAGTTATAATTTTTTTCCTGAATATCTACGACCACTAATACGATGTCCCTATGTTTTCTTTTTTTTCATAATTTAATTATTAAATAAGATATGAACGTTCAAAAACCCAAAAAAATGGCCAGATTTTCCGCTGTGTTCAAACGTCCAGAAAACAGATTTGGCTAGATTATACAAAAAAAGCAAAACATAAGAACACAGCTCAAGCCTTTTTTTAATCTTTAATGAAGAAAAGTTTTGGAGAAGCAATCAGGGGACAACGAATCGTTGATTTTCTGGATTTTCTGCAGTTGTCTCTATCGCGTTCTGCGGTATAGGCTTGAGGTAAGGGAGACAGCTATAGATATTACACGTGCTTTTTTTTCATTTCCCTAGCCCCTGGTGTATCCTCTTAAGCCCAAACTTACAATTTATTCTAGTAATATAAGATATTATTATTACTAGATAATAATATAAGATATTTTTATAGTAAAAATGATAATCAACGTATTTTTGAAATAAGAACGCATAATAAACCTCAAATGTACTTTGTAATTGGCTAATTGAAGCCCGCAAAGCCAGTTATAACCAGTTACAGCCAGTTACAGCCAGCTATAGTCAGTTATAGTCGGTTATAGCCGGCAATACCCAAAATCGGCTACGGGCCGTTCGGACTAATAATAATAAAAGTTATTTTAAATGGAGGTAAACGCATACCACCGTTTCAACACAATCTAACTTCAGAATTGCTGATTATTGGCCGAATTGATAGCCCAACTTCCAAACTGTTTCGAACTTCTGTATTGTTGCGCAAATTGCTATAAAATAAACATTTTCGGTACATATATACATTAATGAAAATAGTGTTTGTTTTAAACATAGTACGATATGTTTGGATTAAAATACATTTATACTTTTTCATTAAAATATAATAACTCCCATACCGGTTTCGGCACCCTCTATTCCTTATACTCTAACCAGCATAACCCAGTGGGACGGATGACCGACTTTTATTAAAATATGACCGATTCATTAAGCCGACGCCTTGATAATTTGGCTGTAGCGATATCGATTTTTCTCAGCAATGACTAAAGCTAAGAAATTAAAGTTCATTGTCAGTATTCATCATATCTTTGTCTTTGAATTACCCATAGCATAACACGATTGGTCAACTTTTATACCACATAATAATCAATCAAAGACTTCTGGAAAAAAGGGATTCCTATTTTGCCAACAGAGGAGAGTGAATTAAGCTTCCAAAATTTGTACATAAATTGGTTCAAGCATACACTTTAATTTGCCCATAGCTTATATGAAATGTATTTATAGTTTTTAAAATACGCGATAAAAACCATTTTGTCGCTTACGCCCTTTCCATTTTTTGCTGTTCCATTGCTTCTTTTCTATGAGAGGCCGCGCCGGCCTCACATAGAAAACAAGCAATCTAAAAGATTTAATACAATACGGTTTTTTACTTTAAGGCGGCGTCACCAAGTACTTATGTAGTTTTCGAAACAAGTGATTTGAATACTTTGGTAAATAAGCAAGCTGCATGATGAATAAAGTAGAAAAGAATTACGTTATTGTGCACTAGAATGCAATCCAGTGCTTTCCAATGCCTGTTACAGTACATTATTCCAGTAGCAATCTAGCGCTGGATTAGACTACTGGATTGTAGTAATGGGAATAAATGCTATTTTCTATTAATTTCATTAACATGTTAATTTTCATGTCATAGCATTCTACGTGCTATTGCTTTGGTATTTGCTAAAACATGCATCGTGAGCTCTCGGTTAGTTATTTCGCATCGACTGAAAATAGCAAGTTCAATAGCAGTTAGCGACGTGGTGAAAAACAACGCGTGATTTTTTATAATCGCAGACTATTATAATTGCTGCGCACGATAACATTAGCAATCGTATTTTTTAGCAATTACTATTTATTAAATTATTGCTAATGGGCATTTAGCAATTCATTATTATTGATAATGCTTTTTACCAACACTACTGGATTGAAAAAATGTAAACCTGCCATTATGATACGTACACATTATGCCGAGTCGCACTGAGCTAAGATCAGATTTATTAGGATAGATAGAGAAGAAAATTCCCTTAACTTTTTATAGGACCGGACGTTGAGTCTTTACGGTTCAGGGGCCGTACCACGAAACGGTTTTGAGACTCAAACAATCGTACGAGAATGTTGCATCCTACTCTAACAAACGTGAAATGACGTTGTTAGAGCAGGACGTGGCATTCTCGACCGATTGTTTGAGTCTCAAAACCGTTTTGTGGTACGGGCCCAGGTCATAAACTCAATCTAATTTTGATGGCGTCCTCTAATTTAGTCGTTTACTTAATTTAATCAAATGCTTACGGGGAGATGTAGTTAAATGGGCTGATCTGGAAAAATACTTTGGCCACATCAAAAACCGGAAATCGATAAGTGACTAAATATCACCGGAAACACCTCGTGATGTGACCTCTTTCATACCAGTGTCATGCAAGTTGGAATGTTTTCTTAAAAAAAACATAAAATTTTATTAGTTCAAAAAATAATTTTGCTATAACCGGTCCGATGGTTTGGTTTAAACGGGAGTGCCGTTGCTTTTAAGAATAAGTTGAATAATAACGAGTGTCGAAGAATAGAGAAGATAATAATTAATTTACTTTGTGACACTTTGTAGATAAACAACACTGTTGTTTATAGTGTCGTAAACTCTAAATGGCCTTAAAGTGTATAAACTGCATATTGGAGTATTGACAATTTTACTATTCTTGTCTCTTTCACGTACATGCTATCTCATTTCCAAAAGTAGAATAGAAGTTCATTTACAATAAATGACAGAGATAGGTTAAAATTTTAATTGCTAAGTGCGTGTGAACGTGATGACCTCTGTGGCTCAGTTGGTGGGCTGATGTTAGCTCAAGCGGGATTCGAACCCACGACCCCCGGGTCGCGAGTTTGAATCCCGCTGACGGAACAAAAAGTTTTAAAAGTTCTTGGGTCATGGATGTGTATTAAATATGTGTATCATATAATAAAAATCTTAAATATATATTATGTATAGTATAAAAGTATTAAATATATTTCCGTTTTCTGGTACCAGCAACAAGTCCTTCAGGTACTTAGCACGGGGCCAGACTGACGTGGTGTGAAGCGTCCATAGATATTATTATTGTTATTAACTATAATAGAAGATAAAGTGGGTAACTAAGAATTTGAAAGCTTTAGTTTTTTTGCATAAATGGAGGTTTTAGGACCGAGAATATGATTAAAAAAATGCGTGGATTTTATGTATAGCCAGATATATTAGCCAGATGATGAAGTAGGTTAGTTACAAGGTTTGTTAAAAAGAATAATATAATAATATCTTTATCTTTGGACGCTTCACACCACGTCAGTCTGGCCCCGTGCTAAGTACCTAAAGGACTTGTGTTACAGGTACCAGACAACGGAAATATATTTAATACTTTTATACTATACATATATTTAAGATTTTTATTATATCATACACATATTTAATACACATCCAGACCCGGCAACTTTGAAAAATATTTGTTCCGTCGGCGGGATTCGAACCCGCGACCCCCGGCTTGAGCTACCGACGCGCTCACCACTGAGCCACACAGGTCGTCTACGACCACCATCACGAAGAATAAGGATCATAATCAGTTGTACTTATGTTTCTTAAAATGTTACTTACCCATTTCATCCACTTATGTCTTCAATTGCGAAAAAATGATTGATGTAGTTATAAGTTACAACAGACGTAGTGTGAGAATCTAGACGGAAATCCATCTTCGCGTCTATTCATTTCTTTCCTAGCCATTTCAAGTAACAAATATCCAACCACTCTTTCCCATTTATAACATTAATAAGATTAGTATTGATCTTTGACTAGACGTCAGCGAAAGAATTCGTTTTAGCCGTAAGGACAAGTTCTTTCTGTTTTCAGAATGTCTTCGCACTGGGGCACTAATTTAATTGTCTAATGTTAATAAACTCTCAAATGTGGATCCTGGCTCCTGTCAAATGCACTGGAGTCGCAGGAATATACAGTGCTAGACCATATGTCGATCAAAAAGTCCGACCAAAAGACGTACAAGCCAATATGAAATATTGGCTTGAAACGTAGACAAAGGTTCCCTAAGTAGTATCAAAAAAGCATAGAGAAGTTAAAACCATAATAATTGTTCATATTTTAATATTATGACGTATTATATATACTATTGTATAGCATTAATTGCCATAACAAGTCTGCTGATACCTCATTAAATTAGGAGCAGTATTAAAAAAAAGCTACGGCGGTATACACAAAAATTAAGAAAAAAATGTTGCTTTCCTGTAGTCGAATAAAATGTGTATAAGTGGCTCATCTTTACTAATAAAATCTATGTGGTGGGAGGTTTCTTAACAAAAGTAAGATGGAATACCTTTATTTTGTAACAAAAAACTCTACGTTCTGAACGTACAGACAGTATCTATTTTTGGTGTTTAGATATTATTAGCATAATATATTAGAAGACGAACGTGTATGTAATATTATTTATCAGTTTGGATGTTTTTGCCTCATACAAGTTGTGATGTATCGAAAATGTTGCTTTTTATGTACAAGGACGTTACTTGCCTAAAATGTTACATCTAATTATATATTATCATCCTTATTTTATGAGTATTTTCGTTTGAGGGTTAATGAAACTCCGAAACGGCTGGACTGATTTATATTATGATGAATTATCATCATAATATAAATCAGTCCAGCCGTTTCGGAGTTTCATATATATACTGATAATACCACAATAATATTATGTTAAAGTGCTATACAGAACTACATAGTTCTCTTCAAAAAACTGTGCAGTTCTCTACAAAACGGTACAGTTCACACAAAAAAACTGTGCAGTTTTGTGTAAAAACTGTGCAGTTTTGTGAAAAAAAAAAACTGTGCAGTTCCCTACGAAAACTATACAGTTATTTTTAAAAAACTGACCAGACCCCTTAGGGTTTTTGAAGGCCATTCCATAAATTTTGATCGCCGATTCTATTAAGAAGCGATAAAGAAAAGTCTTGGCTACAGCTGCTCAGTTCTTTTAACTCAATTCTACAATCGTAGAATTCTACGATTTGAGCCTAGCTAATTTTATAGATTTGTCGATCTCAATATTTACAACTAAGTATCGATTGGTACTTACTAATAGTGCTGACCTATTTTATCCCAGTCCCCGATCACACTTCCCTGGAAACGATATTCAAGTTAGTAAGAAGCTTAAGGTTGGATTAAATAGTGCAAATTGTTATATCTTCATTAATGTTTCATTAAATAATAAAACTATATATGGACGCTTTACACCACGTCAGTCCGATCCTGTAGTAAGTACCTGAAGGACTTGTATTACGGGTACCAGACAACGGAAATATATTTCATATACTTTAATACTTTTACTCTAGACATAATATTTATGATTTTTACTATATTAATACTGTTACAGATACGGACACACAGTGCCATCTAGCGTCAACTAGTGAAACCCCGAAGGCGGGGAACACAGACACCTTAAATTCCCTACTAAATACTAGATGGCGTTAGGTGTACGATTATACGCGTATTTTCTAGAAACGTTCAACCCATGTTTACGTGAGTCAGGTACTTTCTAGAAATGAACTCTCTTGAACATTCTGGGATTCGCCTCGGCCCGTATAAATAGCCGCAGTCAGGCGGGACAGTCAAATAGATCAGTTTGAGCTATCTCCAAGGTGACTTCGGAGTGAAAAACAAGTAGGACAGTGATAGTGCAAAGTGTTTTGGACCTAGTGCTAGTGATTAAAGTCTTCATAAGAGTCAGCAGGTCTTTCTCTCCAAATTTTTCGAACCTTAGCACGTAACAATACATATATTATAATAAATTTAATACACAACCATGATCCAGGAACATAGAAAACTTTTTATTCCGTCAGCGGGATTCGAGCCCGCGACCCCAGACATGACCAGTACGCGCTCAGCTGTTGAGCCACAGAACTCGTCAAAATGAATAATAATTATTAAATTACGTATACAATAAATTTTTGGAACACTACATCGGCTCTGACGTATGATAAATGCGACAGTATCTCTGTCTGTTTGTTACCTCTTAACTTTTAATCCGCTGAACTGATTAATATTTGGTATAAAGATACTTTTGAGGCCGGAGAAAGGGCATAGGAATATTTTGTCGCGGCAAAACTTACAGTGCAATAAACAAATTTCGTCATATCGAAAAAGAGATACAATCAAAGTTCGGACAGCATGACGTAGGTAAGTAATATTATAGAACTTTATACATGGCGTTTCAGTAAAACATAGCCCTTATAAAAATCCACATCATCTATATTATGTTTTAGTGATAAAAGTTTTATTCCACTAAATCGATTTTAATGAAAATTCACACTGACAGAGGTTTTGCACTACAATGTAAGGTTTCCGCTGGATTTTTCAATTTAAATGTTAGACAATTATTAGATTTAACCAATTATTTTTCATTTATGTGGATATTCAAGGATACGATTGTAAGGCTATCCCTCTCGCACGCATATCGAACGAAATTACTTAAATATTTATGTTAATTAGGCTTTCAGGAATACGTTAACCTAATGCTTCCTTATATGTTTGAGGCCTATTAGCATAAACGTATACCAATTTACATTAGAAAGCCCCGCCCTGCTGCGACTGTCGACAGGTGAACAAAGCTTACATTGACGTAACATACTAGGGATGTCGCGTTCCGGTATTTACGCAGACGCAAGCTACAAAAAATGGCTGACAGAATAATATGACCGCACAAGAGGTAACTACTCTGCGTAGGATCGACGTGAATATGTATGGAATCCTCCAGTATACTCCAGTACTAGTAATTAATTTTAGATTAGGGGTTTTGACAAAATTTGTTATAATACAAATAATAATTACAGTGGTGCGTCGGATAGGCATGTAAAATGTCGGTCCTGCGCCTGATCTCTCGCCAGTCGTGTCGGTCTTCCATCCCACTGGGTTATGAGAGAGAAAGGAATAGAGAGTGCTCTTGTGTACTGCGCACATACTTACACTATAAAATTACTCCTGCGTAACTGGCCTGGTTTCAATAAAACTGGCCACCGTCACCGAAACCGGTGTGGGAGTTATTATAGGTGAAACTGTTCTACGCTGCAGTGAAGCGACGCATCACGTTTTCGCCAAATACGTACTCTATGTGAAATGGTATACTACAAATTACACTATAACGCTGCAGGCTGCAGCAGAACTAATATGCGACACAGGAGTAACGAGAACTATGATATAGGAATTAGGAAGTGAAATATCGCGTTGCTTTACTGCAGTTTATTGACGTCTCGTGCAGTCCTACCTGTAGGGTCACTTGGGTAACTTCAGTTTCCAATGTCGTACATTTATGTATGCAGTTCTTAGTAAGCGATGTCCTTAGTGTTCGGGTATGATACATCAAAGGCATAATTATTAACGTATCTTTAATTACGTTTGACAGATCTTGAATTACTAACAAGCTGTATATTTTGCTTACTACACAATAGCTATCTATGTCCACACAGTGCACGTTCATCTTCAATTTTCGTCATCAACTTTCATATTGGCGCATTCAATAATTGAATGCGTCAAGGAACGCAACACCAATATTGTCATTTTTGAAGTTTTGGATACGGTCAGAGGGCATGCGTCGCGGGCATGCCTCACGTTCACTGTTGACTACGCTATAACGCATGCCCTTGACGAACAAAAAAAGGCACAGTGTGGACAAAGCTAATTACTATACAGTGCTTCCGACTTCGCCTGAAAAAATACAGGGTTCCGATGGAAGTTCTTCGGGATAAAAGCAATTCACACTGGTCCCACCACACCATTCAAATCAGCATTTGTGTAGCTGCTAAAGCGCGAGCGTGATGACGTAACGGACACATACTTTTATTAATTAAATATAGTACCTGTTAACCTTCAAGCAGTCGCGCGGCGTCGAATCGACTCCCCTCAATACATTTTCGTTGATATTATCGACATTTCTCGTTGAATCTGTATCATTCTCTCAGTAGCTTTTCATAATTTATCTATCTCCAAAATAAATAGCTTACACTTACCCTCCGCACTATACAATTAAAATTGTATGCAACATATTTACCGACCTCCATTATACAGGTACGCTGGACTTATGATACCCACCTGCTTTTTGTGCCTATTTGAAGCGGAATCAGCGCCCCCAATGCGGGGGAAGTGAACTAAATCTGACGTAAATTGCAAATGGCCGTTTAATCGTTATTGGTTGTCATCACTAGTATTAGTTCCAAGTACTTTCACTACTGCTATCAGCGCCAATATGGCGACTTTCAAACGTCATTTTTACGTCAGATTTAGTTCTCTTCCCCCACATTGGGGGCGCTGATTCCGCTTCAAATAGGCACAAAAAATAGCTGTCATTTCAAAGGGTATCATTAGTCTAGCGTACTGGTTTAATGGAGGTCAGTGAAAATAATATACAATACCTTATATTTGTCTGTTTCTAATATTCTAGACAAAGACAAGTAAACCTTGTATAGTTATTAGTAACGTAGCTAAAGTATAAACATAGTTTTCAAATAACGTGAAAAGCTGAGCAACTTTCAAGCCAACTTGGCACTACACAAATGCTAGTGCGATATAAGCTATTTGCATTATAACAACGATTTTGCTTATTACTATAATTTTGCTATCTCAAATATTAGTTGCATAATATAAAATGCAAATAATGAGAAGTTTAATAACAGTTATAACAAAAATTAAGATACTTAGGGCCTGTTTCCCACTTTCTGATAAAGTGCCGAATAGGCTATCCACAACTTTTGTGACAGATTCCCCGTACTTCATCTGTCAAGTTAAAAGGTGGATAGCCTATCTAGCAATTATCAGGAAGTGGTGAAATAGGCCTTAGGAGTGAATAAAAAGTATTGAAATTGCACGAACAACAAAGTTACGTT
Source organism: Aricia agestis (assembly GCF_905147365.1). Lineage (NCBI taxonomy): Eukaryota > Metazoa > Arthropoda > Insecta > Lepidoptera > Lycaenidae > Aricia > Aricia agestis. Next base: position 11,847,185 of record NC_056425.1, read on the forward strand.
GATTTTATGCATGTGTGAGTGAAACTAAGCTATATCACGACCAAAGCACACAGCATAACGCAAAGTAGTGTAGTATAATGCTTATGTGTGCGTAAGCGTGTAAATAAATAACTGCATTTATAAGAAAGGCCGTGCTATCTTGGTTATTTTATATTTATTTCATCAGATTGTACATAATATTATGAGTTGCATCAGAGTCCAGAGTAGGATGAACTAATAGCACCGCTCTAAGAGTGGCCAGCGCTGGCCCATCGTGATGGCCCACTACGCTGGGCCATCTTGTAGAGCCGCTATAAAGAGTAAGTCGACTTCAAACAACGGGTGTATCTACGCGAGTTGGTACCACTTTCGACATATTTCACAACGCTGAGCAATGCTGATGTACGGCGGCTAGTTAGTTAGCTAGTTCTGTTTACTCTGGTTGCACTGTGCACATGAAAATATGACAAAAAAATATTCTGATGACTTAAGTATGAAAATATATTATTATGTCACTTTGAGCGCTTCTAATTTAGAATGTTTCCGAGTTCGATTCTGTCCTCAAAGTTGCAGAAAAGTTTCTTTGAATTCAAATTCTGTAAACTAGCGCATTCACTTCGGTATTCTCTAATTCTATGGCGGGGCTTGTCCGCAAGGGTGCATCGAATAAAACAAATCAGCAGCTGAAGACGGTCCTTACGACGATCGTAAAAAAGCTTATTTTGGTCTGGCCGTCTTGCAATCGCCTTATCTTAACAATTTTGCAAGCGCGGGCAGCTTCGCCTTTATAACGCAATGATAAGCTACATTATCGCATAGCAAGCGCATTTTTCAAATGTAAAAGTGCACACCTGCTCCATTTTCAAACAATTTTACTTAAGGTTTCGACGCACTCTTGTCTGAAGGTGTTAAGGTGTATTTCCGCGTGTTTTCCTCCACAAAATATCAAAGGGTTTAGGTAAGTCCGATGAAGAATCAACTTGCATCGCGAACAATTTCTACACCACAAAACAATTTCTTAAGCCCAGTACTCCAAGTGAAATGTAGTAACACCACTCTAGTGTTAGAAATGTTTTGTTTCTACAAAATTTTTCTTCTCACAATATTCTGGATTTATAACGCAAGGAGTTAAAAAAACCGGCCAAGTGCGAGTTGGACCGCCCATGAAGGGTTCCGCAGCAGCAATAAAGTTTATTACTACTACTTTAGACGTAAGGAGGGCGGGGGGGGGGGACACACATTTTACCACTTTGAAAGAGTCTCTCTCGCAAACTATTCAGGTTAAAAAAATGATATTAGAAACCTCAATATGATTTTTGAAGACCTATCCATAGATATCCCATAGGTTAGATGATTTTTTTTTTGTTTCAGTTGTATCTATGAGGACCCCTAAAATTTTTAATATTTTTCCCATTTTTGTATCAAAATCTTAATGTGGTTTACAGACTACATCTACTTACCAAGTTTCAATAGTATAGCTCTTATAGTTTCGGAGAAAAGTGCATACGGACGGACAGACAGACAGACAGACGGACATGACGAATCTATAAGGGTTCCGTTTTTTGCCATTTGGCTATGGAACCCTAAAAAGTACGTGTCGCACTCGCGGACTACCGCGGTAAAGATATTGCATTTTTTATCAACTTATGCAATAATGCACATATTATATCTAGTTGCACAAACACCACAAAACACCGTGCCGTAGTATATGTGGCAACCGTCACAGCGTGCCGATCGGAGTGGGGGTGTTAGGTTTTTTCGTTACGGAAATTCTTAATTAGGTCGCCGCGCACAAAGCCCTCGATAAAAGCTATGCCATAGCTTTAAAAGAAATAAAGAAAATGATTTAAACAAGATAATGATAACTCCAAACCATTATTCAAGTCTGTAATAAAGGATGTCGAACCAGAGCGAGTTGGATTCGAAGTTATTTCGTGGATTCTGGTTCATTTGATCGCAATTACTTTAAACGGAGAGGTAAATGCAGGGAACACGTGCTTAAAGGTTCTTGACTTTTTAAGTCTGTGGAAATAGGATTTTTCGGGGTTACGTGCGCTGCCTGAAAATTACGGAACCTATAAAAATCTTGATATATTTCTAACTTCGCTTCATTTCGCTTTTAAAATTATTATCGACAGCATTTTATCACAATAGAAATAACCACCAGCACTTTGTCTTCAAAGAAGTCAAAATACTATGTATATTTCGTCAGGTTTATCAAAGCAAACGAAGAGCTTTGTCCACACTGTGCCTTTTTCTGTTCGTCAAGGGCATGCGTTATAGCGCAGTCAACAGCGAACGTGAGGCATGCCCGCGACGCACGCACGCCCTCTTACCGTATAAAACTTCAAAAATGACAATATTGGCGTTGCGTTCCTTGACGCATTCAATTATTGAATGCGCCAATATGAAAGTTGATGACGAAAATTGAAAATGAAAGTGCACAGTGTGGACATAGCTATGGTGATTAATTTTCTGTCATGGGCGCAACCAGAGGCATGTTGTCACCCGCATGCGGACCAGAGCCTGTAGACAAGTGGCAAAGCGCTAACGCCAACGCTAACGCTAGCGCTACAAAATGTATGCGATTTGACATCAGTCATCGCTTCGCTAGCGAATACTAATGTCGAATCGATACATTTTGTAGCGCTAGCGTTAGCGTTAGCGTTTTGCCACTTGTCTACGGGGGCGGATCCACGCGCGGATGACGTTACGCATGACATGTAAAGCGCTTTAGCTGGAGAGCCTGTTCTGTGTTTACTTAACTCAAAATAAATTAAAACAGACCATACTCCAAGACTATTTTCAATTGCACTATTTGCACGACAAAATATTACATTTACAATATTATGCTTCTTAAATGAAGTACAACGCTTTATCCACTAGGTACAATAAGTCGCAGGATATTATATGGCTGGTTGCCAGGACGGTTATCATTGTACCCTCGACTTTTGGAAGGTTGCCTCGTTTCCATGGTTGCCGTCGGAGGCTTTTGTGTCTGAAAGTTATTGGGAGCCGTCACACATTGAAAGGTTTTGCCTCCGTTCTTTTAGCTCTGTTACCTCTTGTTCATGAGAAGTTTATTCCTAGTCAGATTGAGTACCTATGTAGTATGGTCGCGTTACACTAAACCCATCCGACCGATCACAGCTAACATTGAATTGACATAAGCCATGACGTAGGTCCGTCAACTGCCTAGGAATCAATTTCCTCGATGGTACATTCATGACGTTGATTTAAAACGTCAAATATTGATTGACGCATAGTAACATTAGAGATTACGCCCGCTATTATGTTCTTTTACGGATCTTAAAGTTTACTTACCCATGCCAATACCTAAATTTGATCCGTTTTTCAGGCGTGAAGGGGTAACAGAAAGAAGATAGACAAACAGACAGACAGGCACACCATATTATGGATATGTATAAACAGGTGGTCTTACTGGCAGTTTCTTCCAGACAACCTGCCTTTCATTTCATTAGTGGGATCATACATGAGAAAGGTGATGATGATGATTGTTTCAAACGTAAACAAACAACAATTTATCGTACACGAGGATTGAAAGCAATCGAACAATATCCCCATATTATCTACTTGAGGAATTCTTAAGCTGTTGTGAAGGTATATCCGAAGTCATATGAGAATTTCCAAAGTCATATGAGAATTATGAAAGTTTTCTCAAATTGAAAAGGAGGATGTGTCTGAAACATAAATCAACGATTAACTTAAGCCAGCGATAAGGGAATAAGGTTTGGGGCCATTAGATGTGTGAATTGTTATCGCGAAGGGTGGAAACGCTTTCCAATTAGGTATAGGTGACATTAGACCCTTACTTACGGTCTTACCACAATGAACAGTTCGTTTGAGACCATTTTGTACTGATTTTTTCTCTAATCAACTGTTCAACGGGTGTTTAAATATTTTTTAGTAAGACCGTTAACGTTATAAGATTAAGCTTATGCTACCAATTTCCGGAAAAGATTGTAGCTCTTATCATATTTTGAAGTTTTTTTTTTACATGCCCCACAAAGTGTTGTATAATCTTATATCTTTAAACGAGTAATTCTTGTATATATATATATATATATATATTTGGAATCTCGGAATCGGCTCCAACGATTTTCATGAAATTTACTATATAGGGGGTTTAGGGGGCGATAAATCGATCTAGCTAGGAATCATTTTTAGAAAATGTATTTTTATTCGTGTTTTATCGATAATCGATAAACTGAAAAATATGACTCTTCCTGACATCTATTGGCGAATAATTATACTATTTTGTGAGGAACTAATCGCTTTAACGACACAACAACAGCTGAAGCTATTCCAGATGGCGTTGTTAAGTAACACGAAGTCAATGAGTGTTTGATATACCGAGCAAAGCTCGGTCATCCAGGTACTGATTTATTATTTCTACAATGATGATAATAAATTAAAACTAACGCTGCCATCTTGTAAAATGTCACGTGACAAGTTTTAAACACGTGAATAAATTCATTTAATTATCAATATACTTATCATAATACTTAATGAATGAATATCATACGTAGAACCTTAGTAATAATATAATATAGTATACCTAGCAATAATTTTGCATGTAGACTTCTCAGTCCAATAACAAAATAAAGGCGCCATTTTAATGGCCCCAAGCCATTAATGACTCGCACATACCGAGCATACAAACGTAAATAAAATGAGATATCTTCCAAGTTTTTCTGTCAATATAAAAAGCCCGTTAGCGCGGCGTATCTTTACCCGCAATTTGTTTGTGAATAGACCTGATTAAGGTATTTCAAAGGCTTACTGATTCGATAGTTAGGTTATTGAAAGGAGGTGATTGGTTGAGGATTGGAAGTAGCTTTTAAAATGCTTCTACTTTGGGTAATCTGGAGTTGGTGACGCTATGTTTCGTGATTAAAATTTGAGTTAAGGTTTCTTGTGAATCATGTTATCTATCTGGGTTTTTGTAATATTTTTGAAAAGCATTGCGTCTAACAAACGACATAATCCTGAATCGCGCTAACGAAGTTTTAATATATTTTACGCTTTAGTATAAGACGACTCGAATTCGACGGCTTCGGCCTGATCGAGCACCTCACTCGGTTGGAAGAACATCCTTTAAGGCAAATAATTTCATAGCATAATATTTTGATAGTATCGGTCCAAAAAACATGTAAATTGATGTAAGTGGGTCAAATGGCAAAATAGCACCATCGAAGAAATTGATTCATAGGCAGATGACGGACCTACGTTATTTGGTCAGGCTGTGTAAATTCATTGCTAGTGTCTAAACACACTAGGCCGAAGTTACGCGGCGGAAATTCCCCGCAATGTCAAACGCATACAATATTATACAGACCGGACGGAACGCGACGGAATAGTGTGTCATCGGTAATTTAAAATAGATTGCAGGCGTAATCATGCGGAATTCCCGCCGCGTAACTTCGGCGTAGTGTGTTTAGACACCTAGGCATGATGTGTCGGCTGTGTTTGAAGCAACTGCGTTAGGGTTGATTCAGACAGCAACGCGACGCGTAGATATACATTTCTAAATTAATATGGATTTGACAGATTCGCAAGATGTCTCACGAAATCTGTCAAATCCATATAAATTTATGCCGCGCCGCACCTTGCCTCGCCTCGTCGCGTTGCGGTCTGAATTGACCCTTAGGGTCAATTTATACTAGCGCGGAGTCGAAGCGCATCGAAGCGAATTTTAAAACTGCACATAACAAATTCACTCTTATCTCCAAAGCGTTAACGCACTTTATTACTTCTGAGAATTTAAAAAGGCGCGCGCATCCGCGCGAATTCGCGTGACTGCGCCCGACCAACGCTGATTGGCCTCGCAGAAGTAATGTATGCGTTACGCTTAAGAGTTAAGGTTGAATTTTCTGTGTTCAGTTTTTGTGAATTCGCTTCGCTTCGACTCTGCGCTGTTATAAATTGACCCTTAAACGACCAAATTATGTAGGTCCGCCATCTGCCTATAATCAACTTCTCCGATAGTACCTAAGAAAAAGCACTAAATGGATTACATATTCTAATTTCAAGGTCAAAGATTACAGATACAAAAAAAACAAAGTTTTGAACATTCAAATTGTCTTATAAAAAGTTAAATTAAAAAGGAGTTTTTATGAAAGAGCCGATCGAGTTGCCAACTTCCTTATTAAGAATTTGATTCTGCTTATCCTATTTAAATTTGTAGGAAAATTCACACTTTTCCCGTACAGGGGTATTAACTCTTTATTTATTCACAAAGACTCGGGAAAGTTATTTTACGGGCTTTTTTATTACTTTGAAATTACTGGTCGAAACTGTTTACGGCAATTGTGTGCCTATAGGGACATTTTTGTAAGGTCAAAAGTTAGAAGACCTAGATACCCTGTATATAATTATACCTTAGATACCAGGTATATTGACTTGGAGTCCAATTATATGATTTTGAAATTACGATTTTATGGCATTTTGCATTATGGCATACCTAAGTTACATTTCAAATTGGTTGCATCCATTTTGGACTCCAAACAGCGGGGCTAAAATGGTCGCTTTGAAAAATCATTATATGATTCATTTTTCTAAAATCGCAAAATGCAACTCTGCTTGCAATTCATTTCTGTATTTTTGTACTGATTTGACATTTGTCAGTTTGACAGTTTTGGCAATTCATTTGCTGAATTGATTGAGAGGAATTGCTAAATGTGACGATTTTAGCCCCGCAGGGCTGATGTTGAAAAAAGAAATAAATCTTTCTCTTTCACTCTTATTGGTTTTTTTACGAGCTTAAAGGCATTTAAGGGTTCCGTACCCGAAGGGTGAGCTTATACGTGGTAGAGCCATGCTTCGGCACGAATGGGCCGGCTCGACCGGAGAAATACCACGTTCTCACAGAAAACCGGCGTGAAACAGCGCTTGCGCTGTGTTTCGCCGAGTGAGTGAGTTTACCAGAGGCCCAATCCCCTACCCTATTCCCTTCCCTTTCCATCCCTACCCTCCCATATTACCCTATTCCCTCTTAAAAGGCCGGCAACGCTATTTATTTTGTTATTTTTTAGTAATATAAGTTAAGCTAAATATTAGTCACTCATTGTATACTCAACGTTTCGTAGTGGATATTATCAATTTAGTTGTAAGTATTAGTTTATTTTTAGTAACAACCTAATAATAATTATGTTATGTATACTATTTTTGGGTTGCCGTCTAGCCTAGAACTTAAGATTATGCTTGTACAACCATGCAATGACTGTAACCTGTCTGTATACTAAATATAAATAAATAAATAAAACGCACCTGCAGCTCTTCTGATGCTGCGAGTGTCCATGAGCGACGGAAGTTGCTTTCCATCAGGTGACCCGTTTGCTTGTTTGCATCATAAAAACATTTTGTTTCATAAAAAAAGGGTAAAAACGGGACCCATATTAAGTACCTGCTAAGACTTCGTTGTCTGACCGCTATAGCTAGACTTTTAAAATTTTTACGGATTGTGTATGTCTGTTGCTGCTATAACATTAAAATATACTAAAAATAAAATAAAATTAATATTTAAGGACATATACCCAAACGTGAATCAATAATGGAAACAGGTAGGCACATGAAATTTTGACAAAAGTATACATATCCAATAATTATTAATAATAATATTATAATAAAATAAACTTTAAAGGGGACTCGCATACAAAAAACACAATATTTGGCCTATTTTTGCTCTACGTTTGTTACGGAACCCTTTGTGCGCGAGTCTGACTCGCACTTGGCCGATTATTCCATTATTTTTCTAACTCTACATCTAATCAGCATGGTTAATCTGTATTGTAATCAATGATTCCTATCTTGATTAATGCGTAAAGTTAACGATGGATTGATACGCACAATGCTACAAGGATAGAAATACGTCGCCATTTTGTAAAGTGTCACTAGAGAGAATTGTTTTAAGGGATGTGTTTAGTGAACACATCCCTTAAAGCAAGTTCACCCTTTTTTTTATCAAATAAGGGGGCAAACGAGCAAACGGGTCACCTGATGGAAAGCAACTTCCGTCGCCCATGGACACTCGCAGCATCAGAAGAGCTGCAGGTGCGTTGCCGGCCTTTTAAGAGGGAATAGGGTAATAGGGGAGGGTAGGGATGGGAAGGAAAGGGAATAGGGGAGGGTAGGAAAGGGAATAGGGTAGGGGATTGTGCCTCCGGTAAACTCACTCACTCGGCGAAACACAACGCAAGCGCTGTTTCACGCCGGTTTTCTGTGAGAACCTGGTATTCTCTCCCACGTATTATTATTTTGCACTAGATTCGTTGCGCCAAAATTCGTTTGTCGCGTGGGAACCGAACATTTTTCCTTTCCCGGGACTAAAAGTATCTCCATACCAAATTCCTGCCAAATCGGTTCAGAGGTTTTGGCGTGAAGAGGTAACAGATACACAGCCAAACACACTTTTGCATGGGGGCGACTAACCCAAAATTATCAATTTTATAATTCATTTTTATACTTGAAAATAAGCCCCGAATTGTTTCATTTTCTAAAATTAGATACTACATTATATTTCCGAGAATTCGATCTGAGCAAAAACACGATATCCTAAAATTTTCTCGATAGAAAAAAATTACAAAAATGCATCTAATTTTCGCGAATTTTTCATTTATTACCATAACCGCGCATTGAACTAAGTTAATATTTTAACACATTGTGTAAAATTCTATCATTGAGAAATCAACCTAGCGGATTTTTAAAATGTTCTACATTTATCGAGCTATTGAGAAAAAACTAATTTGGCGATGAACCCGCATCGTCCTTTTTCACCTGGCATATGAAAGACGGGCGTGAGTGTGAAGAGAGAAGGACGATCTTTGATTTTTTGGGTTAGTCGCCCTCTTGAGCATTGGATGTATTCCAGCACATTCTGTCAATATCGTATTCAATTATTTTGCTTGTAGCCATAAAGGTATTACACCTAGCGGAATGCTGTCATGTATCACACGTCTCTTTTTAACACCCGGTGTTACTGATAGTGACATCTCGCTTGCTCAGGCCTTTGTTTCTCTATTCCGCTAGGTATATTAACTTTATGCTTGTAGCCGAATTAACAATCGCTGGCGTCTTCTAAGTGATAGTTGCAAAACATCCACACATTCATGTCCGTATCGTTAAGTGCCAAAGATCCTTTCAGATCTCCACTTTCATTTTACTGAATGAAAAAGCAGCCCCATGGTTAAACCAGGAAAAACCTTTGAATGATTCTTTCATTTCGTTCCAAGCGAGTGATTTGTCAAAACATTGAATAATGAGCGCGTCAAAACAATGTTCAGTCAACGTCGTTGACGTGCTATATTTTCTAGGATGTCGCTTATAAAAATGGCAGAGCTTATTTTATAAAAAAGGTAAAAACAGGACCCTATTACTAAGACTTTGATGTAAGTCTGTCCGTCTGTCTGTCTCCAGGCTGTATCTCAAAAACGGTGATAGCTAGAGCGTTGAAATTTTCACAGATTATGTATATAATATGCCGCTATAACACCAAATACTAAAAACAAAATTAATTAAATATTTAAGAGGGTTTCCCAGACAATTAACACTTAATTTAATTTTTTTGCATTTTTTGCTTTACATCAAAAAAGTCTACTGTAGGCACTTGAAATATTCACAAAATACTTATTACTATTAGGAATTAATTAATAATAACATTAAAATGAAAGAAATATTAATGGGGGCTCCCATACAAAAATACAATTCCTTTGCCTATTTTTGCTCTTTAACCCTACGTGCCCGAATCCGACTCGTATTTGGCCGATTTTTATACTTAATTTAACGTTATACAGATCATTAGTGTATTTCTGCGCGAGATCCCTGTGTGTGGTACGTCGCCGGTCCGCGTCCATTTATCTCCGATACGCCGGACGGCATGCGATAATTAATCGCTCAAATCGTGCTTTTATCCAGATTTGTGTATCAAAACAGTTGACGGTTCGTTACAGATGAATATCGCGTAGTTTTGAAAAAAGGTCACGGCGTTTAGCGCATCTACCAACTACCTACCCTCTAAAGGTAGCATTCGAATCAAGACGACCGCGACTCGAGACCCCGACCGGCGACCGCGACCCATGACTGCTTTATTATACAGGGTGTAACAAAAATAAGTGATAATACTTTAGGGTGTGTACGTGTTCCTTGTAGAGAGTTCACTGTGAAAGTAGCAGCGCTGAAAGACGAAAAATTTTTTTCACTTTTGTATGGGCAAGGACCCGAGCGTCACGAGTTTCCCCATACAAAAGTGAAAAAATTTTTTGGTCTTTCAGCGCTGCTACTTTCACAGTAAACTCTCTATAAGGAACACATACACACCCTAAAGTATTATCACTTATTTTTGTTTCACCCTGTATAATGTAGTAGTAGTAATGTAGTATGTTCTAAATTGCTGACGGATGCAAGCGACCGAGTCGCGCAACGTGTGGACGTGCACACTGCAGAAGGCAGTACCGTGGCGCGACAGATATACGAAATGGCCGCATTTTCTTCGGACGAAGACGAAATTTTCACGAATTTCGTATGGGTCGCACGACTCGGTCGCGTATATCGGTTCGGTTGCCGGTCGCGGTCTCGGGCCGTGGTCTCTCGTCGCGGTCGTCTTGATTCGAATGCTATATCTTAAAGGTAATCGCACATTAATCAGCACGCATGCGCCGAACGCGCCGTATTTTAGAATTCGTTGAGATTCGTTGTAAAACAACATCCATAGCTGAACATAATATAACCTCCTCCTTTTTGGAAGTCGGTTAAAATGATGATAAAACTTCGCACAATCGTCCGCACCGTACGCGCCGCATTTTGTGCACTATGCGGTGCGTTCGACGCGTACGGCGCATACTGTGCTGACAAGTGTGCGATCAGCTTTCTAGTTAAGATAACGCGGCGTAGATTCAAGGTCCAGTGTTTTTGTCTGCAATGTCACGTTTCCTATATACCAGACGAAGACAAGCAGGCCTTGTATTGTATCATTCGCTGTGTTGATGTCGGGTTACGATCTGTATAAAACAAAAATATTTTATATTTTTTTATTTTGTTACTTCCCCTAACACTTGAGAAATGTTGAACCGATTTGGCTAAAACTTTAAATATTCGTGAAAGTCCGGGGAAGGTTAGCGGTTTTAGCGTGAAAAATTAGTAACAGACATGCAGACATACTTTCGCATTTATAATATTAGTATCAATTTATGAGAATGTTTACGAAAGTGTGTGTTCTTCTATTCATGTTTTTATATTGTAGCTGTTAATTTTCCAAATTTAATAAAATAAAAAATATAATTTATATATAAATACTATTGTTACTTTAAAATTAAAATCCATTGCAATTTCCTTTCAATGTTACATTGTATAATTCCCATTGTAATTTCCTCTCTTTCATGGAAATAACATGCAGAATGTTTAAAAACAATGTAATTTGTTGCACCCGGAAACGTAAAATGATTTTTATATTAGTAGTAATATTGGTTCACTCAAATAATCTAAATTGGAAGTTGAAACAAGATATTTTCCCATAATTTACCCAATTTATAGGAAAAGCAAAAACTTCAAAGTCACAGGACGGAGCGAATTAAAAGAAAAAATCACCCTTTATCAAAGTCGCCAGACAAGAAAAATGCAAAGTTTTATATAACAGCTAATTTTCCTTCCGGTTTTTATTAGCAGCTAAAAGATGATAAACGACTTGAAATACATCCGAGCTGGCTAATTGCAAGAAACTGTGACCGGTATTATATTAATTTTTACATTTTGCTGCTGGTCTAAACATGTGTAGCGTTGTTACGAAACGATCTTTTTAGGGTTCCGTACCCAAAGGGTAAAAACGGGACCCTATTACTAAGACTTCGTTGTCTGTCTGTCTGTCTCCAGGCTGTAACTCAAGAACGGTAATAGCTAGAGAGTTGAAATTTTCACAGATTATGTATATCTGTTGCCGCTATAACAACAAATACTAAAATAAAAATAAAATTAAAATTTAAGGGGGGCTGCCATACAACAAACGTGATTTTTTTGGCCTTTTTTGCTCTATATCAATAATGACAACAGGTAGGTACTTGATTTTTTAACATAGTCCTTAATTATATGTGTACTTTGATATTTAATATTAATTTTAGAATAAACACAAATTTTGTGTAGACACTTGAAATTTTCACAAAACCCTCAATTATATAAGTACTTTTATATTCAATAATAAAATTTAAATAAAATAAATAATAAAGGGGGCCTCCCATACAAAAAAAACCCTATTTCCGCTCTAATCTCTATAACGGTACGGAACCCTTCGTGCACGAGTCCGACTCGCACTTGGCCAATTTTAGATATTTTGTGATTGATCAGTACCGTACGTACTATTTTGCTATAACTTGTCATAGTAGTCGGCTCTATCTCGTCCACATTTTTTGTTACTCCTTATCCAATGTCTTTTAGAATTTACAGCTATAGGCTTAACTTATGTGAGGAAAGAACAAGTAATTTACGAAATGTAAGGTTAAGTATAAATCAAAATAAGATCGAGGGCTCTCGAACTAAAACAAACATTCGAGTGAGTTCAGGAGCAGATGCGCGTGTTGACGTTACAGCTTACCGCACCTGGGAATTACCATGGAGAGATCGAGTTACGTTCGAGTTCGACTGAATATACAGAAGTAAAAATGAGGCACGAACACTAGGCCTCCATTTTCGCTGTGCGGTAAAAAGAGAGGGGGGTATTACTTTCCTACGACGCACCTTGTCGCACTTTAGTAAAATTGGTAATAATTTGACATTTGTCAGTTTGACAGTTTTGACAATTCATTTGCTGAATTGATTGAAAGGAATTGCTATGTGACCATTTTAGCCCCGCTGGTTTTACGCAGCTCTGATCTGCAACAAATATTTTATTTCAATGTCATTTGGAGCTACATCTATTTCGCGTACCGCTGATAATAATTTTGCTTTGGACGATTCCATCGCCGTCGCCGCACACACAATAAGCTACGCTAACGCTGATGATCATCATGAAAATTCACCCGTTTTTCAACCATAACCAACATAACATGATACAACACGCACTTACTAAACACACCTACCGGAGAGATCTTCTTACGCTGGTTTTTAGGTGGAGTAGAGTCCCCATATATTCAGATTATTCACTACTGAGATAACATTTTTATTGTATTAAAAAAAAAATTAAAGCAACAATTTTCTTTTTTTTTAAAGAGACGAAAAAGAAAACGAGAACTAGACAAGTAGTAGGGGTACCAAAATCCGTATGGTCAATAGAGTGAGCGTCTTAACACGGCGCCTCGACAAACTCACTCGGGGAATTACCGAAAATATTTTCAAACATAACTTACAAGGGGCAACAAACATATTCTGAGGCTAGTGAGAACTGCTAATATTATTATAGTGGAGTAAAAAACTGAGGATGTAAAGCTGTAATTGTTTTACGGCCGTTCCCAATATTTGATCTATCTCTGGTTTTGCCCTGCTAGAGATAGGAATAGCTCACATTAGACATTAGAGACATATATTTTATGTCAATTCTATGTTAGCTGCGAGCGATTGTATGTCAAACCAGAGATAGATTGAATATTGGGAATGGCCGTTATACGTCAAAAAGAGCTTCAGATGAAAAAAAAAGTCTGTTTTAAATAGTTTCGAATTTATTACTATCGTAAGAAACTGATTCATACGCAGAATTACAGACACATTTTTGAAATTTTTATATTGTGTTTTTTTTTGTATATATATTATAAGTAGCGTATAAATCGAAAATTTTCTGGTATAATTTAACTTAAAAAGATTATTCTGTATCCATTCTCGATACTCAAAGAATCAATTTTCATTCTATCGATTTAGCGGCTTAATCTTGAACAGACAGACACACTTTCGCATCAATATTATTAGTAAAGCACTAATATTAGCTATGACAATACATCTCGGTAGATTGCTCCATAAATCAAAGGTTTCCGCCTTAACCGCCGTTTAATTAAACTCGACAATAATATTGTTTTAATATCGATTCTTGGCTCAAAGTAACCGCTAGAAGGTACGCCGTCCTTTTATTAATACTTTCAAGCATAATATTATTATGACCTAGATCACGCATTCTCCGTTGCGCTAGAATTCGTTTATCGCGCGTACATTTTTCCAGGATAAAAGTGTCCTACTAGTATAGGTTCCCTAGACTCTTATTGTTCGACTAGATGACGCCCGCAACTCCGTTGCGCCAAAACTCGTTTATGGCGCGGGAACCATACATTTTTCCGGGACAAAAAGTATTCTATGTCCTTTCTCGGAACTCAAGGTATCTCCACGCCAAATTTCAGCAAAATCGGTTCAGCGGTTTGGGCGTGAAGAGGTAACAGACAGACAGACAGACACACACTTTTGCATTTATAATATTAGTATGGATTTGATTACTATGAGTAGCTTCATTTTGGTAAGACAAACAACAATTTCCTTTGCGAAAATTCGCGAAAATGGTTACTAACAGGGATAGAAAGGATTAAAATATAGAATAATATTATATATTTAAATCCTTTCTATCCCTGTAGGACCATCAAATCGAAATATTATATATATTTCGATTTTATGGTCCTAAAAAAGATAGATAGATAGATTTATACTAGGGAGAGCCATGCTTCGGCACGAATGGGCCGGCTCGACCGGAGAAGTACCACGTTCTCACAGAAAACCGGCGTGAAACAGCGCTTGCGCTGTGTTTCGCCGAGTGAGTGAGTTTACCGGAGGCCCAATCCCCTACCCTATTCCCTTTCCTACCCTCCCCTATTCCCTTCCCTTCCCATCCCTACCCGTCTCTTCTGTCTTCTGTCTTCTGTCTCCTCTTCTGATGCTGCGAGTGTGCATGGGCGACGGAAGTTGCTTTCCATCAGGTGACCCGTTTGCTCGTTTGCCACCTTATTTCATAAAAAAAAAATAGATAACTCTTTATTGGTCACAAATTGGTACTATAACTAGTTCGACTAATTTAACATGTTTACAGTAAAATGTGGGCAAGGGCGGCCTTATCGCTAAGCGATCTCTACCAGCCTACCTAGCATACGCCAACGAGATATCTCACTCTCGAGAACTCGTCTCTTAATGTCAAAATCTCGACATTATCTCAACCTAACTCTATAAATATGTGTAATTTCGATGATAGATCTACGCGAGAAAAAATGAAGAGACAAACCATCAAACATCGAGAAAACATGTAGAGTGAGATATCTCGTTGGCGTATGCTAGGTAGGCTGGCAACCCTGCGGTTATGGAGATATTATATAATTATAAGCAGGGTAATACAAAAAGTCTATAAATAGGTATGTATTGTTCTATTTGTGGGACAATGTTACTGTTAAATTTAAATTAAAAATAATAACCTTTGCTAGGTTATTATTTATATTATAATACTAGCTGTCCCGGCAAACGTATTTTTGCCATATAAAATATAAAGTATTTCACCCGTATTATTTTATTGAAGTGACTAAATAAGTATAAATAATAAAGTCATTATGGCAACGTCGATCGCTATCCCGTCGCACAAACAATGGTCGCCGTCAGTCTCGAGTTGTAATAATTTACTATTATTTATTCAACAAATGCACTTATCAATATTATAAAAAGTACCCTGTAGCCGATTCTCAGCTCCACTGAATATGCATATAAAATTTGGTTAAAATCAGTAAAGCCGTTTCGGAGGAGTACGATAACTAACATTGTGACACGAGAACTTTATAATAAGATAATACAAAAATCGGCTGGTTAGGGTTCCGTTTTAGGGTTCTGTAATCAAACCATCCTCGTTGGACTAGGATAAAAGGTTTTTATGTGTTTCATGAAAGTCTGGAAGCATCCAATAAACATTGGAATACAACATACAAGGCCAAATAATTCTATGAGCAAAAGTCGGCCAATTCAAACAAATCGCGACTCTGTCTCACAAATTGAAATTAATATTCATTTTGCGTGACTGCCAGGCCATGGAGAAAACGGACCTTGTGGTTTGACTGTGACAGCTCAATGTTTGGTCTATTGTGTTATTTATAATAATACACTGTTTTATTGTGTGTATTCTTTAAGCAAAACACAATACTGTATAATAATATTATGATACACTAATAAGTTTTCTGGATACTATTTAACATGCTCATTGCTTAATTGACACAGACAAATTAATGCAATACAAAAATGAAGATTCATACAAACGAACAAATATTTTGTATTTTGTATATTTTGCGATAGACGCTTATTTTATGATATTGTTACCTAAAAGTAAACTATCAGGCTCCACAGTCTGATAGTATACACTATACTGTTTAATTTCAGTAATTTTAGTATTATTCAACTTTTTATTACCAACTTTTTATTTTCAATACTTACTTTAATTTCTATTAATACATTCAAATATTATACTTTTACTTCTAAAGAAGGGAAGGAAGCCATTTCGGTTGTAGAAAATGTTAAGGTTATATTATTAATTTTTATTTAAAAATTGTATGTGTACTCGTATATGTGTATTTTAAAGCATTGTGTACAACAACATAAAGAGAAGTCTTTAATATTTATAAGTACTCTTAGTATTTATTTATATTAAGTATGTATATTATTTTATACCACGAACTTCAAAAAAGTTGAATCACATAATAAACGGAGTTAAAAATTATCTCTAAACATGAGTTTTGGTTCGTTAATTTCTCATAAAAATACCGAAATGATTTATTTTCCGCCATTCATATTGTAATTTTATCGTGCCCCTCGCTATACATTATACGCCGTTTAATGTACTGAAATGGATACATAATATTTTGATACGTTTCAGGGAATCGAGTTTACCGTAACCGCAATAACTGCAGACGTAGTAGAACTAAGATTGTTCGTAAATGTACTAAATGAGACGTACATCTTTGCTCAGTTTGTGATTTCAAATTTGATGACTTTTCTGAACTTATATTAAATGACACCCCCAACTCCGTTGCGCCAAAATTAGTTTATCTCGAAACCGTACATTTTGCGGCGATCAAACTATCATATTATGTCCTTTCCCGGGAACCAAAAGTATGGTAGACCAAATTTCAGAAAATCGTCCAAGTGCGAGTCGGACTCGCGCACGAAGGGTTCCGTACCGTTATAGAGCAAAAATAGGCCAAAAATTGTGTTTTTTGTATGGGAGCCCTTAAATTTTTATTTTATTTTGTTATTATTCTTAAATATTTAAGTAGACATATATTCACGTGGGAGAGCCATGCTTTGGCACGAATGGGCCGGCTCGACCGGAGAAATACCACGTCCTCACAGAAAACCGGCGTGAAACAGCGCTTGCGCTGTGTTTCGCCGAGTGAGTGAGTTTACCGGAGGCCTAATCCCCTACCCTATTCCCTTCCCTACCCTCCCCTATTCCCTTCCCTTCCCATCCCTACCCTCCCCTTATCTATTAACCTATTCCCTCTTAAAAGGCCGGCAACGCACCTGCAGCTCTTCTGATGCTGCGAGTGTCCATGGGCGACGGAAGTTGCTTTCCATCAGGTGACCCGTTTGCTCGTTTGTCATAAAAAAAAGGCTTTTGTGAAAATATCAAGTGCCTACCTGTTGCCATTATTGATATCGAGCAAAAATAGTTGTTATAGCGGCAACCAATATACACAATCTGTAAAAATTTCAGCACTCTAGCCTATAGCGGTTCTTGAGATACAGCCCGGAGACAGACAGACGGACAGACAACAAAGTCTCGTTTTCACCCTTTGGGTACGGAACCCTCAAAACCACTTCAACGGTTTTCGTGTGAGGAGGTTAGAGAGCAACAGAGAGACAGACAGACACACTTTCTCATTTAAAATATTAGTATGGATACCGGATATGTATCATATGGATTAGTCGATACACATGTAACACCCATACACGGTAGACTATCACGGTAATTACTCCGGCATTCACAACCCGGCTGAATGCCCACCCTCGTGTCTATGAATAAATGAACTTTTCACCCCGGGTCACGGCTTAAAAGGGAAACCCTTATGGGCTTCTGAAAAGACACACTAGAGGCAACATTCCGATCAACGAGCAAGCGAACGCGACTGACATAAAATCAAATAAAATGCCACTTTATGACATAGGCTTTAGGTTTCATTTTTCTCTACGCCACTACAAGCAGCGGTGGCATGGGTTATACCAATGTCTATAAAAAATTAAACTGTATAATATTATATGTTATAAAGAGGCGTTTATTCGATTTTTTGTCGATCGCGGTCGCTTACGGCAAATATTGGAAAGTCACCTTAAGATACAAAGACAGACAATCATTTTTACCTCAGACATGACGTTTAGTGGCGCCCTGTTTGTTTTGCTACTTCCTGTCATCCGAAAATACGCCTATGTGTGCGTGAGCCGATTTGCGCATCTTTTTTTTAAATGAAATAAGGGGGCAAACTAGCAAATGGGATGGATGGATCATGGAAAGCAACTTCCGTCGCCCATGGACACTCGCCGCATCTTTTAAGAAGGAATAGGGTAATAGGGGAGGTAAGAGAAGGGAATAGGGTAGGGGATTGGGCCTCCGGTAAACTCACTGACTCGGCGAACACAGCGCAAGCACTGTTTCACGCAGGTTTTCTATAAGAACGTGGTATTTCTCCGGTCGAGCCGGCCAATTCGTGCCGAAGCATGGCTCTCCCACTTATAAATCATCCACGCATCTAATATTTGTCTTTGGTAGAGATGCGGTTAGTTATACAACTAAAGCCTAAGCAGGATAATACAGATTTTTAATTTAATGCAACACAACTGAAAGTAAACTAAAAGTGAACTAAATTCAAGATTGTTCTCAAACTATAAATGAGCAGTAACGTACTATCAGGCAATCCATTCGCTCGTTCGCCCGTCATAAAAACGGCCGTATGTAATACAACTTACCCCAAGACCCAATTATTAAGAAATCTTTGTCCTTTGTTTCTGTTATTTAGCTTTATTGAGGAAAACAGACAATAGGATATGTCATTGCAATACTTTTACGCTAGACGGCAGCACTGCTGCACTAGCATCATAAAGTTAATATACCTAGCGGAATAGAGCAACGATCTCGAGCTGTCAAACGTAATCGAAATTGGTTTTCATCTGTGTGTAAAAATATGTGTACGTGTACACTTACACAAGCATGATTGAACATGATTTCTATGAGATTAAATTGTCAACGTGCGGCACGTGCCGACTGGACGTCAAAGAAAGAGTGTTGCTGTCATGACACGTCTCTTTTTACCACGCAGTGTTACTGATAGTGACATCTCTCTTGCTCAGGCCTTTGTTTTTCTATTCCGCTAGGTATATTAACTAGCATAGACGGTAAAAAATGTTTTCTTCGACGTACATTTCTATCAATATTCAAAAGCTATTTTGTTGAAATTTGATAATAGATACTTAGAGTCCCGGGAAAGGACAAAGGATAGTTTTGATTCCAGAAAAATGTACAGTTCTCGCGCGATCTCATCTAGCAATATTATTTAAATATTTCACGTATACGCCATTTGTAAACGTAACCTCAGTGTATTCAACCCCAAGCAAGAGACGCTGTGTGTGCCGTAATTTTGATGCTAACTCTCTTATCTCAGTGTTTATGAAGTTACTGCTATCATGAGTCGTGACAGGGTACACAGATTACGGTTTAAAATTATGTTGAGATAATGTATACGAATCGTGTATTAAACTAGATGACGCCCGCAACTCCGTTGCGCCAAAATTGGTGCAACTTTGTGCAGAAATTCGTAAATCGCATTGGAAACCGTACATTTTTTGGTTGCCTGGAAGTTGAAAGCGGTCAGGCCGCCTATTTGCAATATTCCTTACCTTAATGTGCTGTTTTTGTTGTTATCTTATATCTTTAAACGAACAATTCTTGTATATATATAATTGGAATCTCGGAATCGGCTCCAACTATTTTCATGAAATTTAGGGGTCTCGGGGGCGACAAATTAATCTAGCTAGGAATCATTTTTAGAAAATGACATTTTATTCGTGTTTCATCGAATACCGAGCAAAGCTCAGTCAAATAGCTAGTATTATATTATATGCAAATAAAGAATTAATGATCTCGATCGTGGAAAAACCAGACACGATGTAGCTTATCTATTGCTATCGCGGCCGAATGTGGCCGCTTGGGAGTTGAAGCATTAATAAATAAATAAATAAATTTTTCCAGAATAAAAAGTATCCTATGTCCTTTTCCCGGGACTCAAAGCAGTTCAGTGGTTAAGGCGTTAAGAGATAACAGACAGACAGACACACTTTCGCATTTATAATATTAGTATGTACTTCGTCCTCTCCCGATACCTAAACTATTTTCATTCCATTGAGCATTTCAAATTGAGTTTCAGTTAAATGTCACCGTCATAAAATATTTTCAGAACCTAACAATATGATTTAAATATCACAACTACCCACTTATTTCGCCTACACAAATAACATTAATGTTTAACCCTCACTTGTACCCTTTGTAAAAACTGAGTGTCCTCAAAACGTAATGTATTTAAATGACCCCCGATATTCAGAGTCACGTTTAGACAAAGGGTTAAATTTATTTAAATTCTATTTATTTTGCTGCCCTTGGACATAAAAAGTAGTAATTCAAATTAGTTTTGTATGAAGTAAGGGGTTTGGTAAATACCACAAGAGTATTATCAAACCAACACCCATCAATCACCAAGCGGCACCCGGCTATCGCATAACAATTGAAACTCTATTGTGTCTGCGATTCCCACGATCGAGGTATTAAGGGTACCAATTCAATTAAAAGGAATATTACGTGAAGGATTAGAGGGCGCTATACTAGCACGTACAGTAAATTATTTGCCTTTTTTTTATTTTTTTTATTTATTTAATTCAGGCATCTTAGCCCATATTATAAATACCTTATAGACTAACATACATACAATTATACTAAAAACTAACACTAACACTAGAACACTAAACACGTATTTTCTGCGACGTGGGGCGCGACGTGTTCGGAAGTCGTCCTCGGAACCTCCTGTAGACGACTCCAATCGGCAAGAACTCCTCCTTCTCAAAGTCGGTAGATGGTGCGTCGGGACTCTCACCACAAAGGAGCTAAAATTCACTTTGTGGCGGGACTCCAAGCGCTCGACCCTCAAGACGAAGTTGGTCTTGCTCCTGATGTAGTCCACGACCTGCTATGTCTGTAGATATTCTTAAATTTTGTATGTGGGGAAAGGACATAGGATACTTAGGTTGGGGTGCACCAGAGGCGTGGTTAAAGTTAAAGTTGGTTATAGTTAAATATGGCGTCCTTTAGCTTTAACTTTAACCTTAACTTTGACCGGAGAAATTCACAGATGTCTGTTGCGTTTATTTTTTTTATTGAAGCTACAGGTAACGGGATTGAGGGTATAAACTAGAAGAGTAATCGGTGATTTATGTACGTTATATAAAATAGTTAATGGTAACTATGATTCTGAATTACTAAGCCAATTACACTTTAAAATTCCCATCCGATCTGTACGCACTCCGAAAGTATTTGACGTTCCTTTTAATAATAACAATGTGTC
Organism: Aricia agestis; assembly: GCF_905147365.1. NCBI lineage: Eukaryota > Metazoa > Arthropoda > Insecta > Lepidoptera > Lycaenidae > Aricia > Aricia agestis. The sequence goes on from NC_056425.1 coordinate 11,868,709, forward strand.
TATGAATAGTCCACTAATTAGAATGTGCAACCAATATAACACAATGTGTCCTGGGGTAGATCTGTTTTTTAGTAACATTAACGGCTTTCGTAAAAATATGTATAAATTATTGTAAGCATTAGCTGCTTTTGCTTGTCTTTTTTGTTTTTTTTTTTTTTGTATTTTGCTCTGTTTTTCTATTTTCTTTTGATGTTCAAAAGTGTATGTAGCGGATAACAATTATAATTGTGTAACATGTAATAAAATATTTAGTTTTAAAGAGCTGTATACAGTTAGAATTGGACTGCAGATTAATGTAAGTTATAGTGTTTAAAAATATTCTATGTTATTTATAGTCTGTAGCCTGTTACTGTATTTGAGAAATAGAATAAATAAAATAAAAATTGAATTGTCCGTAAAATACATAGTAAATTTTCAGATATATACGTATGAGCGTCCTTGGACGCCATATTTAACTATAACCAATGAGTTGACATTTTGCACTGTAATTATAGTTAAATTTAAAGTTACAGTTATAGTTAAAATTAGTTGGTGCAACTCAATCTTACTTTTTATCCCAGAAAAATGTACGGTTTCCACGTGATAAAGGAGTTTTGACGCAAGGGAATTGCAGGTATCATGTCGTTACAGTATAGTTTTTTTTTGTGGACTCCGCATGGATTTTTTAATTTTTTTTTTAATTATAAAATAAACTAACAAAGATTGATAGTACAACATAAGCTTATAGAAAATTTACAGTGTACCATAAGGGTGAAGCCAAACGAGCGTAATTTGTGAGGCTGTTGAGAGTCGCAGAATTTCTGCTGGCAGAAATTCTACTGCATTTAGTTTCATACAAAAGTCCTGTTTGATTCACACTAGCGTAATTTTGTGAGTCATGATTTGTACGTAAAGATATTATTTACGCGGCAGAAAACAAAATAACGCTCGTTTGGCTTCACCCTTAATGATGACAATATAATATTTTGATGAAAATAATATTAAATGGTTTAAAATATTTTTTTTTTTTGGAACGCGTTTTGGCCTACCACACATATTTTCCACCACTGTATCTCCTGTGTCGCCGCTCACCAAGATTGACAGCGGTATCCAACCACGACAACCCTTTGATATTATGATCTCAGGGAGCCCGAGGGACATGCTAAAGCTGTGTTAGGAGCCGCAAAGAAATCATAAGAAAATACGAGTAAGATGAAAATAAATGTCCATAAAATACTTTACATATTTCAGTACTAAAATGGTTGCTAGTGACCACAATAGTAGTCAGTGTATTTTCCAATATCACGGTTCCATCCACCATATTTTCCGTTCGCATTTTCTTGACATTCTGTGACAACGAATTCAGATCTTGCGCTCATTTTTATTCACATCCTATCTCGGAGAAAAATATGCTTCCTATGAAATTGTATTTTATATATCTGGTGACAAGTTTCGGTGTAGGAAGGTCAGAAATGCAAGTTTTGAATGTCTAACATTCGGTTGGAGTAAAATTCGTGGAACATTTAAATTCAAATGAAAATTACTTTTGTCTCCGATGGAGTACTGTTCAAAGAAATTAAATGTCTTACGTACTGCAGCAATCAGAGACGAACATTAATAACTTAACTGTAATAAAATGAAAATTTGGACATAATATAATATAAGCCCTATTAGTCCGGTTAACGAATGACTCAAAAGATGGTATAGGGAACCTAAGCGATTTCTGCTGGAACTTATTCAGGGTGATTAGGGACAAAACTTACTAAAAGTCCTGACGTCTAGGAGGTGAGCCGGAGGGAGGGGATACAAAGGTATTTTTGGTTTTGCGTCAATAACTAAAAAACTATGCGTTGTAGCAAAAAATATTCTATGACGACATTAAAGCTCATTAAATTTATCTATATATATATAGATAAATTTAATGATGTTTCTCCGGTCGTTCGACGTTTGCCCCCTTATTTCATAAATATATATATATATATATATATATATATATATATATATATATATATATATATTATATCCCCTATTCCCTTCCCTACCCTCCCCTATTACCCTATTCCCTCTTAAAAGGCCGGCAACGCACCTGTAGCTCTTCTGATGCTGCGAGTGTCCATAAGCGACGGAAGTTGCTTTCCATCAGGTGACCCGTTTGCTCGTTTGCCCCCTTATTTCATAAAAAAAAAGTCTCGTGTCACAATGTTAGTTAACGTAGTTACTCCTCCGAAACGGCTTTACAGATTTTTACCAAATTTGATATGCATATTCATTAGGTCTGAGAATCGACTACTGGCTACTTTTTATATTGATAAGTGCATTTGTTGAATATAATATAATAGTAAATTATTACAACTCGAGACTGACAGCGACCATTTTTTGTGCGACGGGATAGCGATGGACGTTGCTATGGTAACATAGTACTTATTTAGTCACTTCAATACAATAATATGGGCGAAATAGGTACTTTATATTATGGCTAAGCAACGTTCGGCGGGGCAGCTAGTTATTTTAATGAAATTAATCTTATAGGCCAATGCCCGTAACAAGGACTCTAACATTAAACAAAAGCACAACCACACCAATACAAACTGCACAGTAATTGTTATAAAGAACAACATGCTTCATTACAATAAAGTTAGGTTTGCTTAGTGCCTATATTGTTTGCCCTCAAAGTTTCTGCACAGCGCAATGTTAACATTACTGAGAAATATGTTTACCAAATAAAACCAAATTAGAATTTCTGTATAAAGTGAATATAAATAATCGGCCAAGTGCGAGTCGGACTCGCGCACGAAGGATCCGTATCGGTATAGAGCGAAAGTAGACAAAAAATTGTGTTTTTTGTATGAATATTTACTTTTATTATTAATTATTAAAATGACAATATAATTAAGTTTTTTCTGAAAATTTCAAGTGCCTATCTGTTACTATTATTGATTACGAGCTAAAAAGGCCAAAAAAATCACGTTTCTTGTATGGGAACCCCCCTTAATATGTTGTTATAGAGGCAAAAGTCTTAGTAATAGGGTCCCGTTTTTACCCTTTGGGTACGGAACCCTAAAAAATACACTCATAAGTATTTATTTTTTTTCTCTTGTTCCTCCTTACATGATAAGGGACAATTTCTACATTTATTTATTTACTAGCTGTCCCGGTGAACTTCGTGTCACTTAAAAACCTTCCCTGGACTTCTACGAATATTTTAAGACTAAAATTAGCCCAATCCGTTCAGCCGTTCTCGAGTTTTGCGCTTAGCAACACATTCAGCGACTCATTTTTATATTATAGATTACATGTTCGTATTTAGACAGTTATACATGTTTTTATTTACACTTACATATTTACATTTTGTACGAGACATTATTACTTTTATACATACATAACTTTTCCATCCTTGTCACAACTTTGCAATAAATACTTATATCTAACATTTTCTTGAAATTTTAATTTTACATTTTACTTTACAACTCATTCACCATTTTTCATTTTTATCACAACTTTTACTTATTACATTTAAAATTGAGAGCCATTTAATACATTTATTTTACATTATTTATTTACTTATATTGTACCTATAATTATATACCTTGTTTTATGTTTTATGTGCCTGTCTTATCTATTTTTATTTGCTAGTTTAAATACAAATGTGAGCCATAACAATTTTCATAGGAGATTTTGTCTACATTCAGCCAAGGGTGACCGATCAGATGCGCCAGAGTTGTTAAGATTAAACAATGCAGTTAAACAATACAATAATACTATGACTTATATTATTCTATATTATTCTATAACTCATAAGTATTAAAACAATACACTCATAAGTATTAAAACAATAATATATTAAAGTATGTTCTATGTAAAACAGCAATTCAAGAATTTTATCCATACTAATATTGTGCTAATATAATAAATACGAAAGAGTCTGTCTGTCTATTACCTCTTCACGCCCAAACCCCTGAACCAATTAAGCTATTTGGTATGGAGATATTTGAGACCCGGGAAAGGATAAGGGATACTTTTGATCCCGAAAAAATGTATGGTTCTCGCGCGATAAAATAAGAATTTTAGTTTGATATTGACTTCTATATGGGGAAACTCGTCACGCTGGGACGCTTGCCCATACAAAATATTTTTATTTATTATAAGCCTAAACTGTCCCACTGCTGGGCAAAGGCCTCCCCCAAAGACTTCCATTTGATTCTCTCCTGCGCCACCGCTGGCCAGCCTGGCTGGTATGCCTCCAGCTCATCACGCCATCTTTTTCTAGGCCGGCCTCGGCGGTGGCGTCCGTCTTCAGGTGCCTACTTTGTTGAGATCCTTCGCCTTCTAAAAAGTCTTTCAGCGCTGCTACTTTCACAGTGAACTCTCTACAAGGAACACATACACACCCTAAAGTATTATCACTTACTTTTGTTTCACTCTGTATATTTGAGCCAGATAATGAAGCAAGAAACTTACAAGTTCTGTTCAAATTATATAGGAAAAAAATCAGTAATAAAAATATGTTAGTTATTCACTTCCTCCACTCACGTCTTCAATTTACAAGAGCTCCTCTCAATGATTATCTTCCCAATTGCTTGCCTCATTAAAATACAATATACGGAGGTTTTTATGGAATATGGAGATGATGCTTGAGAGAGTATTTTGCATACATTTCAATATCGATTACAGCTACGGCTTCTTGCAAATTGTGTACAGTAATTTATACATAGGACGTACGTTAAGTTGATATTATGTATATTAATATTATAAATGCGAAAGTGTGTCTGTTTGTTAACTCTATACGCCGAAACCATAAATGTAAAATTGTGTCTTACGCCGCTTAACTTTTGCTAAAAGACATGGAGATACTTTGAATCTTGGGAAAGGGCATAAGATACTTTTTATCCTGGAAAAATGTGCGTATCCCGCGCGATTAAAGTAGTTTGGCGCATCGAAATTAGGTAGTCTAGTGATGAAGGTCGTAGATTAAGGTAGTCTAATTAGTTGAGAATGGCGAAATATAGAGATAAGGGTCATAAAAATACGTGCGATAGCTCATTAGATTCGGGAAGACGTCTAGAAAAATGTATCGGAAGCGTGTATTAGCACACAAAAAATTGCAAAAGTTATAAGCAAATTAGGTTGCAAAAAAAAAGGTATTATGTTTTTTAAATTTAGTTTGTTATTATTTTACTCTATATTTCACCATTCTCAACTTATCGCTTAGACTAGTAGATTCAATTCCCGCGTTGGAAAAATATTATTTAAAGTTTTGTTAGGACAATACAAGCTTATCATCCGATTGTCTGACAAGGAAGATGCGTCGGGTGAGCATGTAAAAAGTCAGTCCTGCGCCTGATCTCACGTCAGCCGTATCGGCGTCCACAGGGAACACTGACGGGTACTGTCACCGAAAACAGTAGGGAGTAACTTGGCTAATTTTTTTCCATAATCCTTTCATCTTTAGCAACAAAAGGCTACGTATAATAATAAGTAGTCAAAAAAGTAACAATTTTTCTGATAGGTAGTCAGGTGACTTTTTATAATAAAATTGAATCAAATGGTGTCATTTACATTGAATAGGATCAAAAGGTGACATTTAAAAAATTTGGTATATTTATCAATATTATATAAGTAATATTTTAGCATAAATGTATTTTAGTTCAATTAAACTGTAGCTGGCCCTAAAGAAGAAAATTAATATTACATATTCCATGTGCACAGCCATTTTGCATTTTTGTCATTTCCTGAAAAAGAAAAGTGTAAAATAATGTCATCTTTTGTTCCGGGCGTCCGTGGCCTAATGGGTAGACCTTCGGTTCGCACTCTTAGCGGGTGCAGGTTCGAACCCGGGTGGAGGCGTGTACCTATGAGACGTTTTCTGATCTCAAGTACATAATACGGACGCTCGTACGGTGAAGGAAAACATCGTGAGGAAACCCGCACATAGTTTGTCCCAGACGTATTGACTAGTACTTTCCTCTGGACTAGGCCGACTATGATGCGAGAATGCCGTATGCGCTTGGGCAATCATACGGACATTTAAAAATCTTGTCCTAGGCACTATTTATTTATGTATTTGAGGAGTGGTTACTTCGCTCTGAAAAATACTGTATAAATCATCCACAACGGATGTAAAGGCCTAGTTTTTTTATTGTTCCTAACCTCCTCAATTATTGAAAATGGGTGTAGAATAAACTAAGTGCAAAGAATAAGATTTCAGTAAATATAAAAAAAATATGTAATAATATTTTAATGCATTATTTCTGTTAGCTAACAAGCTTATAATATTTACTTTTTAAGAAACCTGAATATTATGTAACGATAACTAATTAAGAGCTTATAAATATTTTTCTCAGCCTTTCATAACGGTCTTGAGTTAAACAAAGCAAAAAATATAACATTGGAATAATTATTGTGTTTATATTTCGATAATTTTATACAAAAGGTAGCAATATCTAATTTGAAGATAAAAATATATTTCTTAATATTTTTTGCGTAATAAAGTCTGATTTACTTTTGAATAGACTTCGGCACGACTGGACCGATAATTTTAAAGATATAATTACAATTTTACGAACAGAATATACCTAAGCTGTTTTGTTTTAGACTTCTTTTTATGCGTTCGCGCGAACGATCGATTTGGCCGCAACACTGTGATATCATAGGCTACGAATAATAAAACTAATCACAGGCAATAGTTTGTAACGATTAAATGAAGAAAAATGGGGGCGTTATGAAGAGGCTTGGGGTTGATTTATTTCATCTAGATGCATTTTAAATTGTAACAATGGGAGCGCTTAAGAGGATACACCAGGGGCTAGAGAAATGAAAAAAAAGTACGTGTAATATCTATAGCTGTCTCCCTTACCTCAAGCCTATACCGCAGAACGCGATAGAGACAACTGCAGAAAATCCAGAAAATCAACGATTCGTTGTCCCCTGATTCCTTCTCCAAAACTTAACCGATTTAAGTACTTTTTTCATTAAAGATTAAAAAAAGGCTTGAGCTGTGTTCCTATGTTTTGCTTTTTTTTGTATAATCTAGTCAAATCTGTTTTCTGGACGTTTGAACACAGCGGAAAATCTGGCCATTTTTTTGGGTTTTTGAACGTTCATATCTTATTTAATAATTAAATTATGAAAAAAAAGAAAACATAGGGACATTTTATTAGTGGCCGTAAATATTCAGGAAAAAAATTATAACTCTACTAGCATTATCCAGGGAGGAAACAGGGGACAACGTTTGTATGGAAAAAAAGAGCGGTGTGGACTCCTCTTAAACATAATTTGTTTCCAAAGTGGGCAGTAGACAAAATAAATTTGGGAACCCCTGGATTATCATACTTAGTTATTTCCCACACATAACGTTCTTACTATTTCCCTTTTGATCTAAGATTCGATCAAAATATTCGATCGTCGAACGACCGGAGAAACACCACGTTTTCACAGAAATCCGGCGTGAAACAGCGCTTGCGTTGTGTTTCGCCGAGTGAGTGAGTTTACCGGAAGCCCAATCCCCTACCCTTTTCCCTTCCCTACCCTCCCGTATTTCCTCTCATACCCTCCCCTATTCCCTTCCCTACCCTCCCCTATTACCCTATTCCCTCTTAAAAGGCCGGCAACGCACCTGTAGCTCTTCTGATGCTGCGAGTGTCCATAAGCGACGGAAGTTGATTTCGATCAGGTGACCCGTTTGCTCGTTTGCCCCCTTATTTCATAAAAAAAAAATCTCGTATCACAATGTTAGTTAACGTAGTTACTCCTCCGAAACGGCTTTACAGATTTTTACCAAATTTTATATGCATATTCAGTAGGTCTGAGAATCGGCTACTGGCTACTTTTTATATTGATAAGTGCATTTGTTGAATAAATAATAGTAAAGTATTACAACTCGAGACTGACAGCGACCATTTTTTGTGCGACGGGATAGCGATGGACGTTGCTATGGTAACATAGTACTTATTTAGTCACTTCAATACAATAATATGGGCAAAATAGGTACTTTATATTATGGCTAAGCAACGTTCGGCGGGGCAGCTAGTTATTTTAATGAAATTAATCTTATAGGCCAATGCCCGTAACAAGGACTCTAACATTAAACAAAAGCACAACCACACCAATACAAACTGCACAGTAATTGTTATAAAGAACAACATGCTTCATTACAATAAAGTTAGGTTTGCTTAGTGCCTATTTTGTTTGCGCTTAAAGTTTCTGCACAGCGCAATGTTAACATTACTGAGAAATATGTTTACCAAATAAAACCAAATTAGAATTTCTGTATAAAGTGAATATAAATAATCGGCCAAGTGCGAGTCGGACTCGCGCACGAAGGATCCGTATCGGTATAGAGCGAAAGTAGACAAAAAATTATGTTTTTTGTATGAGAGCCCCTCTTAAATATTTACTTTTATTATTAATTATTAAAATGACAATATAATTAAGTTTTTTCTGAAAATTTCAAGTGCCTATCTGTTACCATTATTGATTACGAGCTAAAAAGGCCAAAAAATCACGTTTCTTGTATGGGAACCCCCCTTAATATGTTGTTATAGCGGCAACAGATATATACATAATCTGTGAAAATTTCAGAAGTATAGCTATAGGCATTCTTGAGTTACAGCCTGGAGACAGACAGACAGACAGACAGACGGACAGACAACGAAGTCTTAGTAATAGGGTCCCGTTTTTACCCTTTGGGTACGGAACCCTAAAAATACATCTATAGCTGTCTCCCTTACCTCAAGCCTATACCGCAGAACGCGATAGAGACAACTGCAGAAAATCCAGAAAATCAACGATTCGTTGTCCCCTGATTCCTTCTCCAAAACTTAACCGATTTAAGTACTTTTTTCATTGAAGATTAAAAAAAGGCTTGAGCTGTGTTCCTATGTTTTGCTTTTTTTATATAATCTTGCCAAATCTGTTTTCTGGACGTTTGAACACAGCGGAAAATCTGGCCATTTTTTTGGGTTTTTGAACGTTCATATCTTATTTAATAATTAAATTATGAAAAAAAAGAAAACATAGGGACATTGTATTAGTGGCCGTAGATATTCAGGAAAAAAATTATAACTCTACTAGCATTATCCAGGGAGGAAACAGGGGACAACGTTTGTATGGAAAAAAGGGCGGTGTGGAATCCTCTTAACGTATATAACTATTAACCTATCAATGTACAAAAAATCAGCTGGTTAGGGTTTCGTTATCGTCAACCAAGTTTTGTTGATTACAGAACCCTAAAACGGAACCCTTTTGATTTTTTGTACATTAATGGGTTAATAGTGCCGCATACACACGTTTTCCGTATTCGATTTTAGAATCCGTTTTCCATATTCGGACATCCGAATGCGCAGAATCAGTAGAAAATACATGTAACATGACGCACACATTTACGCTTGACAGGATATATCATAAAGAGCTCGACAAGACTTTAAATGAACGTGGCGAGAAAAAGAACTAACGTTGCCATCAAACAGAAATGTCACTTTTGACAGTTCACCTTTACCAGCAGCGACCCGTCTATTTAAAGCCTTAGAGAAGTTTAGGATACTTTTTATCCCATAAAAGTCCGATTCCCGCATGAGCAATTGAGATAAATCACAATCAGTATTTTATAAACCTAACGAGCTTTTGCCCGCGGCTTCGCTCGCGTTAAGAAGTATTATTATATACAAACTTTCATCCTCTATTTGAACCCCTTAGGGTTGGAATTTATCAAAATCCTTTCTTAGCGGATGCCTACGTTATAACATCTACCTGCATGCCAAATTTCAGCCCGATCCGTCCAGTGGTTTGGGCTGTGCGTTGATAGATCACTATGTCAATCAGCCAGTCACCTTTGAGTTTCATATTATATATAGATAGATAAAGAACATGTAATCGCATTTTGTGAGTTTTTTTATTTAATATCTCCAAAAATGAATTAATTGTCAATAAAAATAATTAAAAAAAATCAATCCTCTAACTACACAAATAAACTTGAAGGTTATGTTGGTTGTTAATAAACGCACGTGTAAATTAAAAAAGATAATTTATAAAAAATATACTCACTTCGATTCCGCACTAAATTTACAAAATGTATAAGTTATTTATATACACTTCAGAACTCTTCGAAAACTAATTACATTAAATATTTTAATTAGCAACTTCACTTGAATAACACAATTATAACACAAAATAACGAAATACTTTTTCAAATTGATCGTAGCACTATCTGTCGGGACAAACTAAAATTAAAATAGAATAATATTGAATGCGATAGCGCCATCCGTCGAATCTGATGTAAAACATTCCAAAATCAAAAACTCCTTACAAATAAAAATTAATTAAAAAAACATCTGAATTCACAAAATTATTTATACACACTTCAAAACTCTTTAAAAAATAATTACATTTAATATTTTAATCAGCACATGAATTGAATAACAAAATTTTTTTCAAATTAATCGTAGCACCATCTGTCAGGACAAACTAAAATTGAAATAGAATAATATTGAATGCGATGATAGCGCCGTCCGTCGGATCTAATGTAAAACATTCCAAAATCAACAACTCCTTATAAATAAGAAATTAATTGAAAAAACATTTTCCAGTAGACCAAACTGTAAATCTAAACCATTCTCGAATCTCCACGAACACACACAAAAAATTTCATCAAAATTGGTCCAGTCGTTTAGGAGGAGTTCAGTCACATACACACGCACACAAGAAATATATATATTAAGATTAATTTATGTCAATTGACTACAAATGCAATAAAATTTGGAGTTCAAACGATAATTTGATGTACCAATAATTAATTTTATAATTAGTACACATTAAAGTACTAAACACTATAAATTATTATTTATACCGCATTTATGTCATTGAACGTTGATGAAAATTTACCGATGCTAAGTATAAAATTAGATAATATTGGTAAATTACATTTAATTATGATAATATCTCTTCGACGCGACATTTTACATGCAAAATAAAATCCCACTGGGACTGTGCATTTTCACTTGATAAAAAGTAGCCAATATCCAATTCCGTCTACTTACCTATATCTACGCCAAACATAATAATCTCGATAAAAACTATCTTAATACATATTATGTGCTTTCCTGGGACTTAAAGTATCTGCCTACCACATTTCATCAGAATATGTGATAGTCTTTAAAAGACAATGAGTTCTAAGTTCTATGTCTTCAGTGATGCAAACATTTGGCTGCTCTTTGACGGTACGTTCAAACGTGCCAAAGTATGACGTATCAACATCCGTACTAATAATATTATAAATGCGAAAGTGTGTCTGTCTGTTACCTCTTCACGCCCAAACTACTAAACCGGTTTCGATGGATGATTTGGTATGAACTTTGAGTCCCAGGAAAGGACATAGGATACTTTTTGTCCCGGAAAAATGTACGGTTCCCGCGCGATAAACGAATTTTGGCGCAACGGAGTTGCGGGCGTCATCTAGAAGGTTCCATACCTCTAAGAGTCAATTCAGACCGCAACGCGGCGAGACGAGGCGAGGCGTGGTGCGGCTTAAAGTATCGATTTGACAGATTTCAATTGCGTGAGACGTCTTGCGAATCTGTCAAATCCATATAAATTTCTACACTACTATTATAAAGAGGAAAGATTTGATTGTTTGTTTGTTTGTCTTGTATAGGCTCCGAAACTACTGGACCGATTTGAAAGATTCTTTTACCATTAGAATCCTACATTAATTCTGCTGAACATAGGCTAAATTTTATTTTGGAAAAAATAGGGTTCCGTAAGATATTTGGGATTTTCGGACGCAAGGTGAAAAAAATCAACCAGAAATGTTACTTTTTTCACGTACGCTGCCTAAACTATAAAAGATAGAACCATAAAATGTTCTAAGTAGATCTTTTAAATATCTACAAAAAAGTCCGCGACACACTATACCTATCTATGTTGAGTGAGGCACAATAACCATTTTTTTATTAAAAAATCTTGAAATGTTTTTGGACTACATTTAAATGCCTTTATATACTCATGGCATTAATTCTTATCAAAATAAATTATTTCATTACTAAGTACAGTTAATGTAGATAATATTTGGTATTTGAATGATTAAAATTGGACGTTTGGTTTTAATGTTATGGCGAAATTAAAATATTACGATTTCTGCTGCACGTTGCGAATTGGGCGTCGTCAAGGCGCGCCGCGCGGGTGTGCTCGCCCGGAGAGTCCACGTAAATATTAATTATTATTACCTCGATCATGGGAATCGCAGACACAATAGATTTATAATATAATAGTTATGCGACAGCCGGGTGCCGCATAATATTATAGTGCTTCATTAATTCATTACGTTTTGAATGACTATTATTTTTGATTGCTATTATAATTAATTTCTATAACTATAAATCTCCAATCAATTTATTTTTCTGCCACAAAATAAAACAACATCAAATATCGTTTACAGGGAAGCTTTAACCCAATTTTCATGGAATCTTTTACGCATGTAGGTAAGCATAAAATAATAAAGCATAAAACTACAAAAAAAAAACATAAAATACTTTAAACAAAAAAAATACATTTAGAAATTACAAAATAGTATAAATAATAGTATCTTCTGTAGGTAAGGATAAAATAATCAAACATAACACTTAAAATATAAAAAAAAATACAATAAACTTGCGTATAATAATTATAATATAGTAGTTACAGGCTAAATAGTGTAAACCATTTTTATGTTCTGCTTAACATAAAGATTGACTAAGAAATAAAGATTGAAAAAAAATATTTAAAAATCAATGTCCACCCGTGCGAAGCCGGGGCGGGCCGCTAGTAGAAAATATGCATCTACGCGTCGCGTTGTGGTCTGAAGTAGATGTGTCTGCATAGCAAGCAAAAACGCAGCAAAGTAAGACACGCCCTTATGAAAGCCATACAAAATACAAAGTATAAAATCTCATTGGATAAATGAAAACAAAAGCGATGGGTCAAGGGTTCCTGGCAACGCTGGTGCTATAATGAAGACCAGCACTTTGCGGAATTAAAAAGTTTACGGTAAATTTCATTTTTAATATTCCAAGTTGGAAGCGACCAGGAGGATAAATATTTTGGTGCTTTCTCCGTGTTACTTTGAATGTTTTAAGTGTTGGCTTTTTCTGAATTTCAAGTTTCTGTATTTTTTCAACAAGAAGTGTGACAAAATATGATTTCATACGCTAAACACAATCCCCTTTCTAAAATAATTAATCACACTAATTAACAAATGTCAAATCAGTACAAAAATACAGAAATTAATTGCAAGCAGAGTTGCATTTTGCGGTTTTAGAAAAATGAATCATATTATGATTCATATCATGATTCTTCAAAGCGACCATTTTAGCCCCGCAGCAGACATGCTGCGGGGCTAAAATGGTCGCTTTGAAGAATCTTAATATGATTCATTTTTCTAAAACCGCAAAATGCAACTCTGCTTGCAATTAATTTCTGTATTTTTGTACTGATTTGACATTTGTCAATTTGACAATTCATTTGCTGAATTGATTGAAAGGAATTGCTAAATGTGACCATTTTAGCCCCGCTGATCTTCGTTTTGCATAATTGAAAATTCAATTAGTCATACAGTCTGAAAAGATTGAAAAGAATTGGCGTAGATATCTTAATTAAAAGTAGGAAATAATATGCCGTTGATTTTCTTACCTCGAAAATCAAACTTTTAAGGTACGTATATAAATACTCGTACTATCCTGTACCTATCCAGCCAAGCAGGATCCACTGAAAGCAGTGTTGCTTACAATGGTTGAGCCCATGTCGCATCATTTGCAGGTTCTCAAACTCCCCTGTTGGATAAATCACATAATATTGACAAGCCTGATTCCTACCCAGAGCCCCTAGCCAACACGTTTTCTTTATCGCTTCCGCGTATAGATTATAGAATCATCGACCAAAAATATACGGAATTGACATGCGTTCGATGATATAGAAGTTGACATTCGACTGATGTCATGCCCATAACCCATTGCATACATTTTGATCGCCTATTAATTAAAGAAACAATATTATGTTGTCTAGGGGCTTAGAATTCTTTAACCCAGCCCATCGATTTTATTAAAATTAGCGCTATATTATAATGTATTTATTCCGTCTCATCTATTTGTGTGAAGCACGCTCTGGTTACCGCGGTTGGTCACACGGACGTAACGCGACACGGAACCGATATGCTAAAGCTATAACAGTCCTAAAATCGATAAAAAGCTGGGAAATTTTACATAGAGCTGTTTATGGAGAGGCGGAGCGGCGCGGGCCGTATCCACTAATATTATAAATGCGAAAGTTTGTGTACCTGTCTGTCTGTTAGCTCTTAACGCGTTAAGCGCTGATTCTTTTGCTGAAATTTGATATAAAGGTAGTTTGAGACCCGGGAAAAGAAATATAATGGTAGTTTTTATACCGGAATATTTTTTAATATATATATATATATATATATATATATATATATATATATATATATATTTTAAGAGGGAATAGGTTAATAGGTAAGGGGAGGGTAGGGATGGGAAGGGAAGGGAATAGGGTAGGGAATTGGGCCTCCGGTAAACTCACTCACTCGGCGAAACACAGCGCAAGCGCTGTTTCACGCCGGTTTTCTGTGAGGACGTGGTATTTCTCCGGTCGAGCCGGCCCATTCGTGCAGAATCATGGCTCTCCCACGTCAAGAGATATGCGGTTTTCGCGCCATATATGAGATTCCGCGCAACGGAGTTGCGAGCGTTTTATTCTCATTGTCTTTAAATTTTAATTTTTAGCGGTGAAGGCCATCCCCTGAGCAAACGACCTTGACCATACATTCGCCGCGTTGGCGTTGCCGAGATCGCGCCAAAATTCTATTTTTTTTTTTACTTATCTTAGTTCAAAATTGACAAAATTGATTTGAATTTACTGATGCAAACTTTTGCATCAGTAAGTATATATCTATATATACTCGTATAAAACTCAAAGGTGACTGACTGACATGGTGATCTATCAACGCGCAGCCCAAACCACTGGATCGATCGGGCTGAAATTTGGCATGCAGGTAGATATTATGACGTAGGCATCCGCTAAGAAAGGATTTTGATCAATTCCACCTCCAAGGGGTTAAAATAGGGGATGGAAGTTTATATATAATAATACTTCTTAACGCGAGCGAAGCCGCGGGCAAAAGCTCGTTTAGTAATAATCATCATCAGACGGTCGACTCATTTACTAGACTTATAAAATAAATAAAAACGAAAACGCCTCGTCTTAAAATAGAATTTAATACTCAAGACAAAAGAAAGTCAGCAGTTAAAAAGATCTCCACTGAAAAGAATTAAAAGCGAGAACCCAAGGGCTTCGAAGTGGCAAAAAGTGCATTTAAGATTAACGAGACAGCGAGAGGGGACGTTTACTTGACAAATTGAAGAATTCAAGCCGCTACGAATTGGGTAATGGCTTGAATAGTGAATACATAAGGTGTAAGATACGTATTTGTTACGTACCCGTAGGTATATATGTAATAATATAAATTAAGGAAGTAAACCTCTGGAGTCTTACAGAAGTGAGCAAGCTGATGATGAACTATGAGTAAAAACACTCCAGAAGCGCCTAGCCAACATTTCACGAACGTCAACATCATAATATTATCGAACGGTTACGTCAATTCCATACATTTTGATTTTGGTATTATTTTTTGGTCGGTAGACGATTCTACAAAAATTCGATAAGGAAAACATCTTGGCTTAAAGGCCTGATAATGTCAGATTTGAAACAAAAATCGAGATCAAAATTGGCCCCCACATTTGGGTTCTACGATGCCACGGACAGACATACAGACGAAACGTCAAACAGAGCATATTATAAACGTTTCATTTAATCGTCTGGGTTCATCTGCATTTTAGGTATGGATCTAAAACATACTTGTCTGTTACTTCCTCACTGTTTGTTAAAAATGAAGTGGTGGATGTAGAGAAACTTTGGAACCCTGGAAAAGATATTAGCCGATAGTCTTTATCGGCGAAAATTGTACGGTTCCTGGTTGATATATTTAGTTATGAGATAAAGTAGATATTCCTGATACTGTCAAACCCCAAATACAGGAAATTGTAACTTAGATTAAGTCTTAAGTGCTGCTGGCTGCAGAAAGGTTATTTTTTTAAACTTTCAAGAGAAGCGACGTTTAGGCGTTTGCATTTTGTGGGAAGTCACTTAGCGTCACAAGTTATTAATGACACTAATGGTGTTACCCGGTGCAAGAAAAAGAGCTTTTAGCACTTGTAATTGAAGACATAAGCGGATGAAGCGGGTAAGTATAACAATTTGAAAACTGTTACTCACTGTTACTTTAAACGTGGGAGAGCCATGCTTCGGCACGAATGGGCCGGCTCGACCGGAGAAATACCACGTTCTCACAGAAAACCAGCCTGAAACAGCGCTTGCGCTGTGTTTCACCGTGTGAGTGAGTTTACCGGAGGCCCAATCCCATACCATATCCCCTTCCCTTCCCATCCCTACCCTCCTCTATTCCCTCTTAAAAGGCCGGCAACGCACCTGCAGCTCTTCTGAAGCTGCGAGTGTCCATGGGCGACGGAAGTTGCTTTCCATCAGGTGACCCGTTTGCTCCTTTGCCCCCTTATTTCATAAAATAAAAAAATACCTGTTTTTTGCATGAATCGACTTTAGGGTCGGGAAAATTATAAAAAAAAAGAATGATGCGTAGGTATACCTAGATATAATAATATTAGCCCGATGATAAAGAAGGTAAGTTACAATGTTTGTTTAAATGATAAGGAAAAAATGAGTAATTTCTCTTATGTTATAAAATATTATTTACCCGGTTTGTCCACCCATGTTTTAAATTTTCAATTTGCCAGCGAAGATGAAGTTAAAATTTGACTGGCTTAGAGTTTTTTAGACACACCAAGTGTCCAAAATCACTAGGCCGAAAATAGGCGGCCGAAGTTTGGCATGATTGATTACGCCTGCAATGTATTTTAAATAACCGACACATACGTCGCGTTATATTGTATGCGTAGCGCATTGCTAACGTAAGCATAATATTTATTTAGCATGCCGAACTTCGGCCGCGTATTTTCGGATATATGTATCGTATGAGTCAAATAGTCCCATTTGACTCATACAAAAAAATTTAAGTTAAAGAAATCGGATAATTTTCGTATCACAAAATGTGCGGTTCCTGTTGTTCATGAAGAACACAGTCGCAGACAACATTTAGAATAATTTGTGCCGAAGCCAGGCTTTTTTATTGTACGAGTCAAACTCTCGAAATATATCCTTTCTCCGATGAGTCCACAAAATAATAGTTCTGTATAAAGGTCAACTTTTGACAAGATCGTGCTGACTCAAGTTCGAACCTGGGACCAGAGGCCTCAAAGAAGACATTATTATTCCAGTCACGATTCGGAAAACTCGACACTTTCCTAAAACTATGTTACGGTTACAACGATAATGAACACCGAAACACTGCGTTATACATCGAAGAGTGACAGCTAAAACTTTGAATAACATCAGTCTGAAACCAGCAATGGATTTCGCGCAAAAGAAAAGTCAGTTTTCGCAGTAGGAGGCTTAGTATGTATTATGCCTGCACTCGCTTTGACACGTATTCTCTGAATAACCGTGGTCATATTAAAATTATGATAAAATACAGCATCAACATCACTGTTTGATGTTTCTGTGAAGGTTAATGTAATTCTCAGTTGACTTTAAGTATTAAAATTCTCGCAGAAAAATAAGAAATAAATTGCTGCTGTTTTTTATCATGCATAGAAATGCTTGGATAAACAGCTCGTAAAGGAGAACTGTCAAAAATGGCGTTTTTGTATGATGACAGCGTTAGTTCCTTTCTTCGCCACGTTCATTTAAAGACTTGTCAAGCTCTATGGTTATCGTTAAATGTGGCGTCCATGATTATTGACTTTAACCAAAGATTTGACATTTTGTATTGTAGTTATAGTTAAAGTTACTTATAGTTAAGTTACAGTAATAGTTAAAGTAAATTGGTGCAACCCACCCCAAGTTCCGTGAGTTCGAAATTGATTTCCCATGATAAAAACAATCCTATACAGGGTGTAACAAAACAGTGATAATACTTTAGGGTGTGTATATAAAATAAATAAATGGCTCCCACACCGTTTTCGGTGACGGTGGCCGGTTTCATTGAAACCAGGCCAGCTACGCAGGAGTAATTTCATAGTGCCCAAGTGTGTGCGCAGTACACAAGAGCACTCTCTATTCCTTTACTCTCATAACCCAGTGGGACGGAAGACCGACACGACCGGCGAGAGATCAGGCACAGGACCGACTTTTTTACATGCCCATCCGACGCATGGATCATCTTACTTGTCAGACAATCAGGTGATCAGCCTGCATTGTCCTAATCAAACTTGGAAATAGCATGTTTCCAACGCGGGAATCGAACCCACGACCTCCGAGTTAAGAGCCGCGCTAGACCACGGAGGCGTTAGGGTGTGTATGTATCACTAATATAGAGGTAGAGTTTACTGTGAAAGTGGCAGTGCTGAAAGAGCAACTTTTTTTCTTCGGCATGGGAAAATGCATGACGCTGGTGCGTTTGCCCGTACAAATCACAAAAAATAGCTCTATTCACAGTAAACTCTACAGTGCGTAACAAAACAAAGTGATAATAATTTGGGGTGTGTATGTGTTCCTTATATTATTGAGTTCACTGTAAAAGTAGCAACGCTGAAAAAGCTATTTTTAGGGTTCCGTACCCAAAGGGTAAAAATAGGACCCTATTACTAAGACTTCGTTGTCTGCCCGTCTGTCCGTCCGTCTGTCTGTCTCCAGGCTGTAACTCAAGAACCGCTATAGCTAGACTTCTGAAATTTTAACAGATTGTGTATATCTGTTGCCGCTATACCAACAAATACTGAAAATAAAATAAAGTTAATAATTTAGGGGGGCTCCGATAGAAGAAACGTGATTTTTTGGCCTTTTTTGCTCGTAAATAATAATGGTAAAAGCTAGGCACTTAAAATTTTCACAAAATCCTTTATTATATTTTCCCTTTATTAATTAATAATAAAATTAAAATAAAATAAATATTTAAGGGGGGCTCCCATACAAAAAACACAATTTTTGTCTACTTTCGCTCTTTACCGGTACGGAACCCTTCGTGCGCGAGTCCGACTCGCACTCGGCCTATTATTTGTGGTTTGTATGGGCATTGGGCACGTACCCCAGCGTCGTGAGTTTTCCAAATCTTTAAAAACCTATATTTTACTGACTATACTGACGGGTCTGTCGGCCATTTTGTTTACAATGTAGATTTAGAAAATCTATCATCTCTCGGATTACAAGCAATATCCCATAAACCGATAAGACTTGGTAATAGAATTAGTTTTCAAAGGCATTTCTTATCTTCGGGAAATCTGTTTCAGAACTCTTTGATAAGTTTAGAGAGATTGAATGTTTATAAAGATATAGTCTGTGCCTTTTGCCTTTGTAAACCTTTGTCCTGTTACATTTTGTTAAGATGACAATTTAAATCTTATCACTTTAGTTTTCAGGGTTAAATATCACTAAAATGTGCTAAGCTGTGCAATTTTAAATTATCGTGGTTTTGTACGAAAGTTGACTTATTTATTAGAATTTGTATTAGTCTTATGACTGATCAATTAATAATCATGTCGTCCCTTATACATATATTATTATAATACGGTATCAATTTGATATAGGAAATTCATTTTAAATTTTGTTAGTCTCGCTACAACTCGAGAACGGTTGAACTAACTAATTTGGCTAATTTAAGTCTTGAAATATAGGAATATTTCAAGTCCAGGGAAGGTTTACTTTAGGATGAAAGTGGTACGAAGTTCATCGGATCTTAATAATGTTCATCGGTTTTGTTGACGGTATCCGGTTTCCTTGAGACCTGCCAACCCACGCAAGAGTAAATTTTATAGAGCCCAAGTATGCACAGTACACAAGAGCACTTAATCTTCCTTCTAATGATTCTCGATCAGATGAATCAGTATGCTGTCACCGAACTTGGAAATAATACTTTTCTAACGCGAGAATCGAACTCGCGACTTCTGAAGTCTGAGAACCATGTTCTTATAATATATTGTAACAAATCACGTTTTAATTTCTCTGATTTATTATAAACATAACTCGGCAAAAGTGATTATTATAAAAACTTGAGAGGTGTCAAGGGATACCCGAATGGAACTAAGTTATTTCTTATGTTCAAAAAATCTGTATACATTTAAAAAAATATATAAAAAAACTCCATCTATTGACGCACAGGAATACTATCAACGCCCTCTGTCCCTACCATGCAAGTACTAACAAAAAAAGTGTCGAGGTCAAATATCGTTCTGTCTAGCCTCCTTTACGCCGAACGCACGATAAGGAACTTCGTTCCAGTATTGAAGAAGCAAAAGGCAATGTAAAGTATTATAAACGGTATTATACTAGTTACCTTTTTATAAAGAGCAACATGTTATCACAATACGCAGATCTCAGGAACAGATGCGTGTCCCGCTGCGCCAGTGTCACGCCGTGACACGTCCGTCGTGGCCCGCCACTGTCACGCTACACCATTGTCACGGGACACGCTGAGCTCTATGTATTCTCCGATGTGCAAGTTTAAATAATATTAGAAGTTTTAAAATGGACGTACGAGTGAAACCGATTTTTGAACAAAGTCCAATGTTGGTATTTTGATACCCTTAAAAGTTATAATAACACTAGATGTGGCCCGCAACTCCGTTGCACCAAAATTCGTTTGTCGCGCGAGAACCGTACATTTTTCCGGGATAAAAGTATTCTATGTCCTTTCTTGGAACTCAAGATATCTCTATACATAATAAAATCCAGCGGTTTTGACGTGAAGAAGTAACAGACAGACAGACACACTTTCGCATTTATAATATTAAAGTATGTAACATGGATGTATCTATGTGTACATTGTACAATTCGTTTGTCAAACGGTAACCGGACATTTTGCTCCAATAAAACAATTTTTTTTGGACTTCAGCCTGTCCATGCTCATCCAAATCTGAAAATAGTATGCAGTACACAGAACCTCCTTTCTAGAAGTCGGTTAAAAAGAAACTCAATAAAAGCTGTACAATACGGCGAATGAGGTTATAAATTTAATGCAATTTATGTTCCTATAGTCTCCATAAAATGTTTTTGTTTACGACGCATTTTGGGTAGCGTATTTGAATAAAACAACACATATTAGGATATCGCCGGGTATGTATTAAATTAGATTATTAATATTATTATTCTTGCAAAGGTCGTCGCAGACCCGCTACAAATATTCGTGAAAAAAAGATGTCGCATAATATCTATTTATTTATTTTATAATTTATTATGTACAGAGAACAATTACAATATTGCAGTACTTACAGAAATACGACACAATAAATCTACTTATTTCTAAAAAGAAATCTCTTCCAGCAGCCCTAAGGAGAGAGATAGGACAGATGACAATGTCGGTGTCGAATGTGGATATTATATTATTATCATTTGCCACTAGACTTAGAGGGAACGGTAGGGTCTTTCGCGTCAAATATCGTGTCAGACAGACATATTATCACAGCTATATATGTTGAAGCTGTTTCATGACATATGACAGCTGTTTGATACGACAATTGACACGATTGACCCTACGGCTACATCGTCCCTCATTGACAGACTTGCATGACATGAAATCATGTTATGTGCGTGCGGACGATTCGTCGAGCAATCAGAAATAGGTCCTGATAAGTTATTTAATCCTTTCAGTCTAAAGTTTAGTGTAGAAAATAGAAATAAAATTGCTACTTAGAAACAAAATATCCCAGTTCCCATAACATAATTTTATAATGTTGTGAGAACTCTACCGTACCAAATTTTACCGCCGGTGAAATAAATTTCAAAAGACTACACACAGCTACTTAAACATATTACCTCTGTTGCAGCATACAACGTTAAAATTTCCAAGCAAACAGTTGCAGCTCGTAAAATAACATAAAACAGAACAGCTAAATTGTCGGTTATATGGAAGTTTGGTGCAGACGAGCCACATTAAATCGCGATGGGCTAGGGACAACTCGTTGCCTTACAAACCCATATCCATACTTATGATTAGGGCCTGTTTCACCAACTTCTGATAAAATGCCTAATAGGCTATGCACAACTTTTTTGGCAGGTTCTCCATACTTGGTGGATAGCCTAATCAGGAAGTGGTAAAACAGGCCCATAATATTATAAATGCGAGTGTGTCAGACACACTTTCGAATTTATAATATTTCTGTCTGTCTGTTACCTCCTCACGCTCAAACCGCTGAAACGATTTTGATGAAATTTGGCATGGAGATACTTTGAGTCCCAGGACATAGGAGTTGCGGGCAACATCTAAATTAAATAATTGTTTAAAGATCAACATAGAAGTTATGTTAGGTTGTATGGTAGTATGTGACTAAGAATGACCAAAGGCTTACCCCCAACGTAATTTTTCATAATGTTTTGATGACTTTGTTCAAAAATTTGATCATTCATAAATTCATAGATTTTCTTTCTAATTTGATCTAGATGTCACAAATTCTTAATTTCTCTCGGGAGAGGATGATACCATGTTTTTCATTATTTTATGTCGATAACATTTTACAAGACGTGGGAATGTAAGATTTACTGTAATAGAATTCACGATTCCGTGGGTATACAATCCGGGAGTTGACAGTATGTTTAAAATTTTAAAATAATTATTAAATTTTATAGATTTATTGATAAAAACTCTAAAACAATACAAATAACGAAAAAATAATTATTGATTTATTTTATTTTACATAGAAAAAAAATTGAATTTATTAACTGTAAGTCACGTGATTGGAAACGCCAATCTGAAGCAGTGACGTCATCGTTCAGTGTCAAACAAAATTGACAGTTGTTAGGTTAAACACTTACTCACTTTTGCTCTGTCTACGGTTGTTATGTTTCATGAACGATGACGTCACACGTGATCACGTGACCATAATGCCGCGTTTTTACGACATATTTTGAATTCAGTATTTAAAATAATTTTTAACTCATTCTAGGGCATAATAATGAATAAAATATTAATTTACAGGCATTATTGTAAACAACTGAAGCGCTTAAAACTATTTTTTTAAAGTTGTCATCTCCCGGATTATACAATATATTATACATAGGCTGTAGATGAAAAATAGTACCCTGTCTTTAATAGTACTTGTCTACGATTGCAGGTACAAAATCGCCCGTATACGCTGTACCTAAATTGTCAGATACAGAGTTAACCGGCAGATATAGAAATAAAACTCAATTCAATTTTACAATACAAAACCTTTTAAATATAATAGCTTTTGATTCAACGAGGACGGTTGATATTAGAATGAAGGTATACGTAGAAATAAATCTATTCAAGAGCTATAAACGACTTTGGCGCAACGGATCTAGTGATAAATTAATAATAAAATTATATGAAATAAAACTTTTACTGGTAATAAAAATACTAAGCACTTACGTAATATCATCACATCGTAAACACTTCTGCATTATATTATTACAAGATGACGCCTGCAACTCCGTTGCGCCAAAATTCGATTATCGCGCGGGAACCGTACATTTTCCCGGGATAAAAAGTATCCTATGTCCTTTCCCGGGACTCAAAGTATCCCCCATGCCAAACAGGTAACCGACGGACAGACAGACAGACAGACAGACAGACAGACAGACAGACAGACAGACAGACAGACAGACAGACAGACAGACGGACAGACGGACAGACGGACAGACGGACGGACAGACAGACGGACACACTTTGGCATTTATAATATTAGTAGGGATACGGAAGTATAGATATGGATTTATCAAGCCGTACTTGACGAAACTATCGAGTATTCCACTAAATAAAATATCATCTTAAATTTCCCGCTTATTTTACAAGCACCTATAACCGCCTCGTTAGGGCTCTCATGAAGTCATGCAATTCCTCCACTTCATTGAAAATTATTCAAAACGTATTGCCAATTCCCAGAGCGATGTCGATTAGTTACATGTTATTTTTTACTTGATGACGCCTAGTAACTCACTATCAACCATCTTTACTAATAATAATAATACTCCCCACACCGGTTTCGGTGACGGTGGCCTGACGGTGGATGGTGGTTTTGGCGCGGAGTTGCCTGACGGTGGAATTTTGGCGCGGAGTTGCAACCGTAATCTAGTGAGGAATGAAAAAGTAGGTATATCCGTATTTGATTAGGACAATGCAGGCTGATCACCTGATTTTTTTTTATGATATAAGGGAGCAAACGAGCAAACGGGTCACCTGATGGAAAGCAACTTCCGTCGCCCATAGACACTCGTAGCATCAGAAGAGCTGCAGGTGCGTTGCCGGCCTTTTAATAGGGAATAGGGAAATATGAGAGAGTAGGGAAGGGAAGGGAATAGGGGAGGATATGGAAGGGAATAGGGTAGGGGATTGGGCCTCCGGTAAACTCACTCACTCGGCGAAACACAGCGCAAGCGCTGTTTCACGCCGGTTTTCTGTGAGGACGTGGTATTTCTCCGGTCGAGCCGGCCCATTCGTGCCGAAGCATGTCTCTCCCACGTACAAACTGATTGTTCGACAACTTGACAAGTAAGATGATCCATGCGTCAGATGGGCTTTGGGCATGTAAAATCGGTCCTGCGCCTGATATCTCACTAATTCGATGGCACCACAAAGGCGATAAAATGAATATAATTTTAAATAAGATATTATATTCTATAACACCTAAATTTTGGCGTCGTGATCTTAGTACATAGTGTTTATTAAAGAGGAATTAATCGTTAAAAAAAAATATCTTCGTGAAGACATGACTAAATTATTTTTTCCTCAAAAACTCATAAAGTGGTACTTTCGAAATAAAAGATTCATGCAAAGAGACAAACAAAAGCCTTGGGATTAGGGAACGGGAAATCCCCCGTTGAAGTTCTTTATCAAATAAGTTCTTTCCAGAGACAACATTAAATATCATTCAATTATTTTTCTTACAAATTGAGTTCGGGCGTAACAAAGTTTGTTCGGTAGTAAATTGTTTTTGAAAATCGTAGATATTGAAAAGTGTACTTTTGTTCAGTTTTCCAGATTTTTATTCAATCGCAACTTCGTTGCGCTAAAACTAGTTTATCGCACGGGAACCGTACATTTTTCCGGAACGAAAAGTATCCTATGTACTTTCAAGGTTTTTTTTATGAAATAAGGGGGCAAACGAGCAAACGGGTCACCTGATGGAAAGCAACTTTCGTCGCCCATGGACACTCGCAGTATCAAAAGAGCTACTGGTGCGTTGCCGGCCTTTTAAGATGGAATAGGATAATAGGGGAGGGTAGGGATGGGAATGGAAGAGAAGGGAATAGGGTAGGGGATTGGGCCTCCGGTAAACTCTCTCACTCGGCGAAATACAGCGCAAGCGCTGTTTCACGCCGGTTTTCTGTGAGAGCGTGGTATTTCTCCGGTCGAGCCGGCCCATTCGTTCCAAAGCATGGCTCTCCCACGTACAGCCGCTGAACCGATTTTGCTGTAATTTGGTATGGAGGACTCAAGGTATCTCCATACCAAATTACAGCAAAATCGATTCAGCGGCTTAGGCGTGAAGAGGTTACAGACAGACAGATAGACAGACCGACAGACACACTTTCACATTTATAATATTAGTATGGATTGAGAGGCAATGCTCTAAACCACTGGACCGTGTAAAAATATACGCGATATTATGACACTGAGTAATATAAAAATAAATATAATAAAGGGTCCGTCAAAGTTTATTACAGCCCAGTGGCTGGAAGAGGAAGAATTATCCCTTAACGATAAGGTCATCCCTAATGTAATAATACACACATGCCGCCGTCTTCGGTGGCAAGGTAATCTGAAAGCCGGCGGCAAACCTGCCGGTATAAGCCGGTGGCATGTGTGGATGCGCCATTAATGAAGCAAATCTATTGGTCAAAACACATCTCTGGGGAAACGCAGCCTTACACGAGGAAATGCTTTACGCATCCCCGGCGGATTGGGGATCGGCCGGGGTATGTAGGACTCCCTTGGGGTCAGTCTACCCACTAAAACACCATGGTGCTCCACTCCCCACTTAAAGCAGTTGCGGATACGACATAACCTACCACAAAATAGCAGCTGTTCCTCAAGCTGTACCTACTGTAATAATTACTCCCCGCACCGGTTTCGGCGACGGTAGCCAGTTTCATTGAAGGGCCGGCCGCTTACGAAGGAGTAATTTTATAGTGCCCAAGTGTGCGCAGTACACATGAGCACTCTCTCTTCCTATATTATCTCATAACCCAGTGGGACGAACGATCGACACGACTGGCGAGAGATCAGGGGCTGCATTGTTCTAAAATCTAACCATAAACCAAACATGGAAATAACATATTTCCAACGTGGGAATAGAACCCACGACCGAACTACTAGCGGTGTAACGAAAACACTGCAGCTGGTCTGATCTTATTTTTAGGGTTCCGTAGTTGTTTAATCATGACACTGATGAAGATTTTGATGACGATGTTGATAACTAACATGATCGTGATGACGGTCACGGTGATGGTGACGATGGTGATAGTAAGGATGATAAGCAAGGTGATGATACAGGAAATAATCCAATAGCTATGTCCACACTATGCGCTTTCGTCTTCAATTTTCGTCATCTTCTTTCATTCAACTTTCGTTTTGACGCATTCAATAATTGAATGCGTCAACGAATGCAACGCCAAAATTGTCATTTTTTAAGTTTTGGATACGTTCAGAGGGCATGCGTCGCGGGCATGCCTCACGTTCGCTGTTGACTGCGTTATTAGTTATAACGCATGCCCTTGACGAACAGAAAAAGGCACGTGGACAAAGCCATTTGGTAATAGTCAAGAATAATGATGATCAAGATGATGACGCTGATGATCCAGAAAATGACCCATTTGGTGATAGTATGGATAATAATAATAATCAACGTGATGACGATGACCAGGAAATGACCCATTTATCCCATTGCACTGATGTTTCCACACATTGCAATCGACTAGGCCGGTCGGTTCTTTTGTTTAAAACCACATTTCCGTAGTTGAAACTTTTCAATTGATTTGTTTAAAACTGCGCGTCTATCGTGAATGGCGCGCTTCGAGTTTTCAATTTTCATTTGCACTTTATCTGATTTTATTAAAATATGCCATTCTTTTTCCTCGGGATCCTCCGCAGTTGTGGGCATGCAGACGGTGTGTGAGGTATTTTCGACAGACATAAATGATTGTATACAGTTATAGTTTTACTATAATAGATTACAGCATTCTTTATGTGGCAACTGTAAAATAGGCTTCGAATCGTATTCCTTAGAGACATAGTGACTCTTAAAAATCAAAACCATAGGAAATAGTTGAAAAAATTATAAGGATTTGTTACATTATGTTTTAGTAGTTTTTATCTATATATTAATACGTGAGCCAAAAACTTTATATCCCTTTTGACGAAAAATGGGAAAACGTAGGTGAATGAAATTTTGCGCAGATAAAGTTTATATGGTGAAGGAGTGCATCGAGCTAATATTATTTTGAAATTATGCTTTTATCATACATTTTTTAACAAATAAAACATTACACACACTACAACACACACACTAGGAAAAATTACAGATTTTTGAGTGACAAGCCTATACATACGAATTATACTCTTTTAATTATGGTTGAAGTCTGTTGACAACGAGGTGACAAATTGAAAATGGATTATAGTTTTTTTTTATTGAATCTGAGATACTATTAGACAATGCTTACACGGCCAGTCTGAGATCAGCTGAGTCCCAGAAACAAGAGTTGATAAAATATATGATAAAGTCAATATTTTTTTACAAAATATAGGTAGTAGTCCTAATGTCGTTGAAAATAAGGTCGAATTTCGACCATTGGGCGATTTCTAGTTTTGATAAAAAAATCACTTCAGTATTAATCTTTTTTTTTGAGACCGAATTGTGTGGTTTAATTGTTCCAAAATTAATTTTGAATCTAGCAACACTTCGTAATACTACCAGGATATTGTTGAAACTCAACAAAATTACCTTTAAAATATTCAGTGTGTGAAATCGATCATGCAACATTTTCCGGCCGATCTCCCTGTGACAGTACGAATTTATGCGAAATTCTGCGAAAAACGAAGCTTTTTTTAATAAAAATTAATAGCGGAATTTACATGGCTTAACGGATTTTATGAAAACTATTCAGGAACAATAAGCCTAGACTTATATCGCTTTTCGTCGATAAAGTTAGCTATATTTTTCGAATTACCTAAATAATTTCGAATAAGTATTAGAAAATATGCAAATCAAATTCAAAAATGCAAGAAAATTGATATAGGTTAGAGTTTAGCCAAATTTGAACAGGCTGTTTTCATTCTTTGCATTCGCTTATTCTAATTATAGAATGCAATAAACGAATATAATATCTACCAGACGGCATATAATATTATCTACCACATTACTGTATCGAGAAGGTACCAAAATGTACTCTGCATGTTTTTAAAACTTTTGTGTCCACCAATTAAATAATGAATTTAGGGTCAATTTTTCGAATCATCATTAACAAAATTTTAGTTGAAATAAAAGAACTTGTACATCTATTGAACTATTGAGTGCACATACAGCATTCTAAAACAGATAAAGTCTAAAACTGTAGAGACAATTCTTTTCCAGCACAGGAATCCGATTTCCACTGATTACGTATCACGTATGCAAGCCTTGTGACATTAGGGTGTGCACGTCATATTGGAGAAGCAAGTGGTGATAAAATTAAAAATAAGTTCCTGCCATAGTAAAAGGAGGGGAAGTAAGTTATCTTCGGCACCGCGCGCGGCTTGTATGTGTGCGGCGTACAAAATCTCGGCGGTAGCAGCCTAGTAAAACTGGCCGAGATTTTGTTGTGTGCCGTACGTGGCGACGCATTGATACTATGGCGCACACATACAAGCCGCGCGCGGTGCCGAAGATAACTTACTTCCCCTCCTTTTACTATGTTCCTGCTCAGCGTTAGCAACCAAGCAGTATGTTTTCGAATCCAAATCGAAAGGAAATCATAAACAGCCCCTTCAGAATTTGATTGTTATAGATCTACCAGGATTTGGTGGCAAAAAGTGAGAAAAGAAATTGATTCTAGCAATACCGGGGTGGTTGGTATAAAATATTTTGATCCCTTTTTTCCCTAATAGAGGCTGATTATGTATGTGAAACATGCAAATATAAAAATATATCCAATGATCAAGGATATTTTTTATCTGCCATCAAAATTTGCCATCAGATCCTGGTAGACCTATATTTTCCTCCACTTTCTATAGTTTAAAAGCTGATGTCGTTATGCTGTTATAGATTCATAGGCAGTTGACAGACCAACGTCATTTGGTCGGATCATGTCAATTCAATGTTAATTGTAATCTGTCGGCTGGGATTGACGTAACGCGACCAAACTACGTACGTCCCCCATCTGCCTAGAAATCAACTTCTCTGATAGTACATCAGAAACCTCCAATATATTATGATGTATTGCTAGTTGGTCCACGAAAAATGATGAAATAAGGAATCGCTCCGCTCACGCCCATATCTTCACCCTACGGCTTTGCTGGCCGAGCGGGTTTTTATCATTTTATATGAACTGGCAAGCGCCCCGTAACATTCATGTTACCAAACTTAACGTATGTCACGTTAATGGAGGAATGTTAAACCCGTAGTTCATTTTCGTAACTTTGTTACTCCTGTCCGGTTTATTACATTTTTTCTTTCTTTCTTATTTTTACTGTTAAAACTTCCACTTAACCCTTAGTTGGTCGCATGGGGTCAAATCACTTTCAAACCGAAAAAAAAAATGTGCTAGAGAGAAATGCCACGACGCTTTTGATAGTTTCCTAACTCCTATTGAGGTATCCTAATAAGTGGTAGACGGTCAGCATGTGCTACTCTCTTGAGCACTGACCCCATGCGACCACATACGTGACTTTTTTTGTCTCAAGACAAGTTTCCATTTTTGTAATATTATTATGTTTAATTGTTTTTTTTTTTTGATATAATTTAGGATGATTTAAATAAATATATGAGTACTTATATCATTCTATTGACAATTTTTTTTATATAATTGCTCTGTAAAAATGTCAGTATAGACCAAGCTAGTGAAATACGCTGGCGGCTGGAAGGTTTCTGAAGATAAAAGAGATTTTCCGAGCCTAGCCTCCGAACTTCAAAAATATATGCACCGATTTGTGACGGGCATAAATCGGTAGACAAGATTTTAGAGCCCAGAGATGCCTAAAATAATTCCTGACCACTGGATAGTGATAATGATGGTGATGACCAGAAGTGCGTAACAAATCATACAATTTTTTTTTTTTTTTATTATGAAATAAGGGGGCAAACGAGCAAACGGGTCACCTGATGGAAAGCAACTTCCGTCACCCATGGACACTCGCAGCATCAGAAGAGCTGCAGGTGCGTTGCCGGCCTTTGAAGAGGGAATAGGGTAATAGGGGAGGGTAGGGATGGGAAGGGAACAACTGGGGAAACAAATGGGGAAAATATGTTTGTCAGTGTTAGCACAAGACCTACGTCCTTCAGTGCTGCAAAAAATCTAGTCATCAAAGTGAATAATATATTTTTTTAATCTCGATCCCAACCATAGTGGTATTTATGAGATTTCGAGACAGAGCAGTAGTTGATTGATTTTTTTAGTTGTATAGAGGCAAATGAAGGTTTTTGCTTATTTAGATTAGATTATTATCATAAAACATTCTAACAATTCGCATAATTAATACTTCGTTTTATTTATTCCTTCAACTTAATTTTTATTTTTTATTTGGGGTCAGTGGAGACCCAATGCGACTACTTGTCGCCTAATTAAGGGTTAATGGCAGCGAAGTTGGATAATATCAAAATATATTATATTATGTATTTGAAATAAGGCACCTAACCATGTCACTCAACGACACCCTATGCCTTTTTAATTTCTAATTTCACTGTTGAAATTCATGAATGAAGGTTCAACATTGGCAAGTGCTGTACTCAAGATTTTTTATAATATAATAATTATTGTGCTAAGACTGTTGTGTAATCTGCTTTTAGTGAAAAGGGCGCATAGGGTGTGGTTCGTAAGCTGCTTGTAGTCAAAAACATGTTTAATGTTGTTAGTGGCGGCCGAAAAGGAAGATCTTCCGACCGAGCGAGATAGCATGCTCGGTCAGGCCGAAGCCCACTGACGTCATTTCAGACGTTGTATATATCTTGCCGTTCTCCGAAACTTCGATAGCGCGATGAAGGAATGTTAGGCGAATTGTGGGTACCGCCACATCACTCCCCCCCGAAGACCTGTGGTATTCTTCGATGCGCTTGTGTTGTCAGGTGTGGGCCGAAGCTACGCGTGCAATGACCAGGAGAGGGACCCCGGTGCTCTGCTTGTTGACCGGTCGTTGTAGCCTATGGCTGCCCCGTTCAAGCCAGACACGGGTTCGACCGGCGCGGACCTCCAACGCGGCTTATGGTCGAGGCGACCCGGTTATGCTTGATGTCTGCTGACGTGGTGCGGAGGGGCGGGGAGTGTTGATGATGATTGATGTCCAGAAGGATGCGTGTTCTTGTTGGTCACCAATTTAACGTTGTTCGTGGCGGCCGAAAAGGAAGATCTTCCGACCGAGCGAGATAGCATGCTCGGTCAGGCTGAAGCCCACTGACGTCATTTCAGACGTTGTATATATCTTGCCGTTCTCCGAAACTTCGATAGCGCGATGAAGGAATGTTAGGCGAATTGTGGGTACCGCCACACATGCATAACTCATAAACCAGTAATCTTTTAAGGGGCGACTAACCCTAAAGTGTCGAGTTTATAATTCATTTTTATACTTGAAAATAAGCCCCGAATTGTTTCATTTTCTTAAATAAGATACTACATTAAATTTTCGAGAATTCGATCTGAACAAAAAAACGATAAGTTTTCTTGATAGAAAAAAATCACAAAGATGCATCTAATTTTCACGAATTTTTCATTTATTGCCATAACCGTGCATTGAACTAAGTTAATATTTTAAAACATTGTGTAAAATTCTATCATTGAGAGATCGACTTAGCGGATTTTTAAAATGTTGTTTATTTATCGAGTTATTGAGAAAAAACTACTTTGGCGCGTCGTTCTTTTTCACCTGGCATATGAAAGACGGGCGTGAGTTTGAAGAGAGAAGGACGATGTTTGTTTTTTGGGGTAAGTCGCTTAAGGTGATCGTACATTTGTTAATGCCGTTAACTGGTAGTAATTCGTTGTATGAAATGATGTGAAAGTTCGCACATTCATTCGCACCGTACGCGCTGCATTTCGTGTACGGCGAGTGCGGCGCGTACGATGCTGCGCCCCGACACAGTGTGCGATACGCGCATCCGCTTCCATACAAATTGTATGGAGGCGGATTTTTGCGATGAGCCCTGGCACGCTGAGCCCCGGCACGGCCCGTCTCAGTGTGCTCACTCCTTTAGGCTGAGATAAAATTATTTTCACAAAAATAAAACGTCGTGGATTAATGAATCTTCACGAAAATATTTAATAATAATTCACGAATTACGATATAACCGAACAAAAGAATCAACGGGATATCCGCGTTTTGTTCTATCCTTTCAGAAAACCCAGTGGCTCCCAAACTTTTTACCTCGATAATTTATGTATTTACTTAAAAATTTCGACCCCGGCCCGAGTTATAAACAAAAACGCCTTTGAATATAACAAAGAAAGCACCGGTTTTGTTCGCAGGAAACCAACCATTACCCTTTGAAGTTCCTGACCATTGTTTTGACTGTGGTAATCAAAATGTGGTCACGCGATTGTTTGATTTGAATTGTTAATTTATTAATGTGAAGGCGGACGCGTTTTTCCTAAAAATATGGTGAAGGACTTTATTAAGTTTATTAGTAAGATTTGAACATACTACCAGAAAATGTAAACCCAAAGAAGGCTGTCGTTCTAATAATAATAATAAGTAATTTTATTACCTAAATAATAATAAAACAAACTGACATGCTACTATTTCTAATTATGAAAAATTTTACAATATTCCAGCTGTTATAGTAAATTGAATTTTCTGATAATTCATTCAATTAAATAACTAACAATACTCATTGAAAAGATACCTAATTATTAAAGAACGTTTTAAAAGTTGACAAAATATTTTTAGTTCTACACGTGGGAGAGCCATGCTTCAGCACGAATGGGCCAGCTCGACCGAAGAAATACCACGCTCTCACAGAAAACCGGCGTGAAACAGCGCTTGCACTGTGTTTCGCCGAGTGAGTGAGTTTACCGGAGGCCCAATTCCCTTCCCTATCCTCCCCTATTCCCTTCCCTTCCCATCCCTACCCCTATTACCCTATTCCCTCTTAAAAGGCCGGCAACGCACCTGCAGCTCTTCTGATGCTGCGAGTGTCCATGGGCGACGGAAGTTGCTTTCCATTAGGTGACCCGTTTGCTCGTTTGCCCCCTTCTTTCATAAAAAAAAGTTAAATTTCATGCTATTAGCATAGATATGTACGTCAAGAAAGTCATGACAGGCGGGAAAATTTTCTAAACGTAATCAGGTATGTATTTTTGTGTTTTCCTTTGGTGTATTTTTTTCTTTGTATTTTCACAGAGAACGCTTATTACATTTTAAATATTGTCACCTTGCACATTTTCATCTCGAATTAATAAAGTTCTCTTATTTTTTATTTCATTTAAAAAATTTTCCGCCTGTCATGACTTTCTTGACAGACTATACTATTATGTACGCTTAAACTACTTTTTTTAATCTTGATTATTTTCAAGATTTTGACCATTAATTTTGTGAAAATACCGAGCAAGCAGATAATTCAGTAGATGACATACTCCATATTACATACCGATACCGCGTGCTTCGATCGCAATTAGTGCGTTCCAGTGGTTCTCAAATACCGCCCAGTTGGATTTGAATGCAATCCGTGTAATTCGCGAACAAAAACGACATTTTACGGTAAAATGGGTTCCACGAAGTTCGATTTCGTTCACCATTTACTGGTATTGTAACTTACGAAAATATTTGAAGATGAAAGTGGATGATTTAACTAACAATTTGAAAATTTTCGTTTCTTGCATAAATAGAGGACCAGAAAAATTATTTGGAATCAAAAAAATGTGAATGTTATGTATGGCCAAATATAATATTAGCCAGATGATAAGTTACAAGGTTTGTTCAAATTGTTAGTGTTGATGAGAGAGACAAAATGAGTTATTGCCCTTATTTTATAAAGTTTTACTTATCCACTTATGTCTTCTAGTCCGTAAAACAAATTATTTTTATTAGTATCAAGCAAATTTTTGGTGAGTAGCTTCATTTTGATAACACTAAGAACATTTTTATCTGCGAAAAATCTCGAAAGTGGTACAACCAAGTTTTGTTGATTACACAACCCTAAAACGGAACCCTAACCAGCTGATTTTTTGTTTATTGATAGGTTAATAGTTATATAATTTAAGAGTAACATTGTCCTACAAATAAAACGATATTTTAGGACCATCAAATCAAAGTATGAAATCCTTTCCATCTCTGTTAGCTACCACTTTCGAGATTTTTCGCAGATAAAATGTTCTACGTCTTATCAAAATGAAGCTACTATCAAAAAATTTGCTTGATAGTAATAAAAAAAAAAGTTCTAGGGCTCCCGTACTATTCATTTAGGACTTAGCTCTTTGTCACTATGTTGGTTGGTAAGGTTTTAAAAATATTTTAAAAGTAAGCACAAGAGTTTTTAAGTCTCTCATCGACGCAGAGTCGCAGGAAAGGTAAGCAAAGTCGAATAAATATTTGTGCCTTATTATGTAATTTTTTTATAGGCAGGTAAAGCCGTATTTTTCGAAATGGCCTAAACTACAATTTTAAGGAAGCTTGAGATTCTAAGTCTGTGTGCAATCAGCCTTTTTGAGTGATGAGTTGATTATAATAAAAAGAACAATATTAATAATAATTATATATTTTTTAAGTTAAGTATTAGTTTGGAAGCCACTGGCATAACATAATTACATTCAGGCTAAAGTGATGCATATATACTTGATGTAATAGATTGTGTAGCATCAAGCATGCTAATTGTATGTCCCTTATATTATGTACATGTATGTTAACGCCTCCGTGGTCTAGTGGTATAGAGCGCGGCTCTTGACTCGGAGGTCGTGGGTTCGATTCCCGCGTTGGAAACATGTTATTTCCAAGATTGGTTAGGACAATGCAGGCTGATCACCTGATTGACTGACAAGTAAGATGATCCATGCGTCGGATGGGCATGTAAAAAGTCGGTCCTGCGCCTGATCTCTCGCCAGTCGTGTCGGTCGTCCGTCCCACTGGGTTATGAGAGTAAAGGAATAGAGAGTGCTCTTGTGTACTGCGCACATACTAGGGCACTATAAAATTACTCCTGCGTAGCTGGCCTGGTTTCAATGAAACCGGCCACCATCACCGAAACCGGTGTGGGAGCTATTATGTACATGTATGTTACATTTAATACAGTACAGCAACTCTTCTGATAAATATGAGTGTCCATGGGCGACGGTAGTTGCTTTCCATCAGGGCGGTTTGCTCGTTTAGGGTCAATTTATACTAGCGCAGAGTCAAAGCGCATCGAAGCGAATTATTAAAACTTTAACAAATTCAACTTTAACTCTAAAGCGTTAACGCACTTTATTACTTCTGAGAATTTAAAAATGCGCGCGCATCCGCGCGAATTCGCGTCGACGCGCCCGACCAACGCTGATTGGCCTCGCAGAAGTAATGTATGCGTTACGCTCTGGAGTTAAGGTTGAATTTTCTGTGTTCAGTTTTTGGGAATTCACATCGCTTCGCTTCGACTCTGCGCTAATTTCATTAAAAAAAATAAGTGTATCTTTTCATATAATAATAATAATAGCTCCCACACCGATTTCGGTGACGGTGGCCGGTTTCATTGAAACCAGGCCAGCTACGCAGGAGTAATTTTATAGTGCCCAAGTGTGTGCGCAGTACACAAGAGCACTCTCTATTCCTTTACTCTCATAACCCAGTGGGACGGAAGACCGACACGACCGGCGAGAGATCAGGCGCAGGACCGACTTTCTTACTTGTCAGATAATCATATGATCAGCCTGCATCGTTCTAACCAAACTTGGAAATAACATGTTTCCAACGCGGGAATCGAACCCACGACCTACGAGTCAAGAGCCGCGCTCTATACCACTAGACCACGGAGGCGTTTCATATGCATATACAGTATACACCCTAAAGCAAGGGGTTCCCAAACTGTGCGCCGCGGCGCCCTGGTGCGCCGTGGAAAGGCAAGAGGGGCGCCGCGCCATGAGTCGATCCTCCATCATTATCCAAAACCACAAATATTATAAAATAAAATTATAATATGAATTATATACCTAAAGCAGGTAGATGATTAAATAGTTGTTTATTATTATTACTTACTTGCCTAACTTAACTATAATCATTAATGGTGTTTATTATTATGTAAGTTTTTGTAATAGCTAGGTAGAGTAAGGCGCCGCGACTAAATATTGAGACTTGTAAGTGCGCCGCAGGCTGAAAAAGTTTGGGAACCCCTGCCCTAAAGTATTATCAGTTTGGTTTCTTACAAACTCTGGAAGAAAATTTTATCAATTTCACATAATATATTTTTGTGGGGTAAGGGTAGGGCCTATTTGATTTACATAAACCATATTGTGCGGATTATCTGTATAAAGGGCCCTTTCCCTACCGTTATTACACTGTGAATCACTCCTTTATTTGCTACTGATTTATTTTAAGCCCGTGATCGATGAGCCGAAACTGTATTAGCTACTTCATTATAAATGAAAAATGTATGGATGGCGGTTACACTTTTATGCCTTTTATGGATTTGAGTGAGAAACGTCATATTTTTTATTTTAGATTAATTTTTTCTCACTTTTTTGGTAAAAAGTAGGCCCCGTGCGAGTTTTTATACCGGTTCTTCTCGCCGGGTTAGTTCCCGAACCGGTGGTAGGCACCAGTAATATCAACGTTCTGAAAGTATCTGTTACAAATCTATTCTGAAATAAAACAAGTTTTTTTTATATTTTTTTTAAAATATTATAATAGTTGTATAGGACAATTGGTGGAATTAGGGCTATTAAATTATGTTTGCACACGAAGTTGCACTTTTTTTTTAAATCTTTATTTAAATAAAGATAATTGCACTTACTTTTACAAAATATGACTTTAACTAAATCGTGCGTTCACTTTAGACTAGAAATAATATATTGCGATTAAAATTTATACAACAAATAATGTAGATCCAGTGGATCATTAAGATGTCTAGAATAATTAGCTTGAGCTGGAAATAGACGTTAATCATTTTTATGTGCCTTCAAGCTATGAGTCGATCCGGGGAAAATCTTAAATTAGACTAGAGAGACCTAATTGAAGACTAAACTTTATGAACAAAAGTGTTATTCTGAGTAAGCAGCCAATGCGTTAGATGCAAACGAGCGAGGAAAATCTATAATACTAAAATAGTATTATCGATTTTTGGTTGTTCGTTTGCATCGATAATACTATCTTATCCTAAGGGATGATGCACGCAATGCCGTTGCGCCAAAATTCGTTTATCACGTGAGAACCATACATTTTTCCGGCGTAAAAAGTATCTGTCTGTTACTTTTTTTTTTTTTTTTTTTTCGTTGGGGGAATGCTTTTACGCATCCTCGGGGCCTGGGGAGGACCACCGAGGTATGTGGGACTCCCCGGGGCGGACGGAAGACGCACCCGGGACTACCCACTAAAACCCCAACGGTGTTCCTGCTCCTGAAGGTGGGACTACGGGAAATGCGTGATATACGACCGCAGCCCCACCGCCTCTGCCTCACCTGAGGCTCAACTCGTGGATACACCATTCCACATTACTCCGCGACGATGCACTGGAACACCTAGTGCATAATCATGCCTAATCCGCTGAACCGATTTTACTGAAATTTGGCATGGACATACCTTGAGGTCCCGGGCAAGTTTTTTTTTATTAAATAAGGGGGCAAACGAGCAAACGGGTCACCCGATGGTAAGCAACTGCCGTCGCCCATGGACACTCGCAACATCAGAAGAGCTGCGGGCGCGTTGTCGGCCTTTTAAGAAGGAATGCGCTCTCTTCTTCCCGGGGGTCCCCCGAAGGTCCCGGGACTCAAGGTATGCCAAATTTCAGTAAAATCGGTTCAGCGGTTTAGGCGTGATGAGGTAACAGACAGACAGACAGACTGACAGGTTTCAGTACCAGTCGGTCGCGGAATCTGAAAATAGAGGTCTTGCGACTTAAGCCGCTCGCTAATATCTTAGTGTCGCCGCACACGGGCCACACGCGACAGCCACAAACGCCGTTTTAAGCTAGTCTGGTCGTAAAGTGAATCGTTGTTGCGTGTGGCGGTCACCGGCGTCAAAAAATGTAGGAAAACTACAGGAAATATGCCGGTAGCTGCGTTTTGTGGTTGTGGCCGGTGGCCCGCGTGCGGGAGACCTAAAGTTCGTTTTCTGATCTTTGCCGCAATTTTCTAGCGACTGGTCTAGCGGCCCATGCCGCCGCTGCTTTATACTGGCGTAGAGCAACATGAAACCTAATATGCCTATGTCATAAAGTGACTTTTATTTGAATTTTTGTCGGTCGCGGTCGCTTGCCGCGGTTATCGGAACGGAACCCTTACATTTATTTTTAAACATAATCACCAGATGTAACCGTAATATTTTTGCGTTCTCGGAAACCCCAAATATATGAAACTTTGTAACAAGTTTCTTAACTTCATCTACATTTTATATTTACCTAGAATTGCCTTTTATTTTGGT
This sequence comes from Aricia agestis, assembly GCF_905147365.1. Taxonomy (NCBI): domain Eukaryota; kingdom Metazoa; phylum Arthropoda; class Insecta; order Lepidoptera; family Lycaenidae; genus Aricia; species Aricia agestis. Next base: position 11,907,530 of record NC_056425.1, read on the forward strand.
ACTCGATGTTTGAATACGAGCAGAGCCCCTAGCCAAGACGTTTTCTTTATCGTTTCTTTATAGAATCGCCGATAAAAATGTAAGAAAAATTTGACATTACACGAGTCAAACGTCAACTTAATAATATTATCGAACGCTTAGCTATCAATTCCATACAATTCGATCGGCGATTGTATAAAGTGGCGCTAAGATTATTTTTAACAAAAAATTAAAACCGACTTCCAAGGTAAAAAACAATAATAGCATCCTTATAATATGAACTAAAAAGTATTAAATAATTTTTCCTATCTAATAGTGCCTTTTTCCGAATTCGGCTCAAACTCTACTATTTCTGTACTCAATCTTCATCATTTTGAAGACGGTACCAGATAGCTGAATCTTTTTTTTTTTTTTAAATAAGGGGGCAAACGAGCAAACGGGTCACCTGATAGAAAGCAACTTCCATCGCCCATGGACACTCGCAGCATCAGAAGAGCTGCAAGTGCGTTGCCGACTTTTTAAGAGGGAATAGGGTAATAGGGGAGGGTAGGGAAGGGAATAGGGTAGGGGTTAGGGGATTGGGCCTCCGGTAAACTCACTCACTCGGCGAAACACAGCGCAAGCGCTGTTTCACGCCGGTTTTCTGTGAGAACGTGGTATTTATCCGGTCGAGCCGGCCCATTCGTGCCGAAGCATGGCTCTCCCACGTATAAAATATCTTCAGTTTGCCAGAATATTCGAAACTTTTGGAACTGGCACCGACTTCAAAATTATGAAGATTGAGTACAGAAATAGTAGAGTTTTATCCGAATATACCGAATAGAAGTAGTATACAAAAAAAAAAACTCCACAGCCGAACATATAACCTCCTCCTTTTTGGAAGTCAGTTAAAAACGTATTGGCTAAAGAGTTCTGTTCAAACTGGATAACACCGGATATTGACGAAATTTCAAATTAATTAAAATATCAAAAGCCGATATTTTAATTTAAAAAATCGGTCAAGTGCGAGTTGCGCGAGTGCAACGATACGGAGACGAAGGGTTCCGTACGATTATAGAACAAAAATTGTGTTTTATGTATGGGATTAATTATTTATTTTATTTTCATTTTTTTTTATTAATTATTAAAGTAAAAATACAATTAGGTAATTTGTGAACATTTCGGGTGCGTACGTGTTGCCATCATTGATATCGAGCAAAAAATGGCAAAAAAATCACGTTTATTGTATGGGAGCCCCTCATAAATATTTAATTTATTTTGTTTTTAGTATTTGTTGTTATAGCGGCAGCAAAAATACATAATGGTCTGTTTGTATCCTTTGTCACATAAACAAACCTTTATGTTATTTGGTAAATTACAAGCTAATTTAAGATCAACCTGAAATTGACATTTTTCTAAAAGATGTATGATAGTATTTAATGTAATCATTATTGTCACTAATGACCTTGGTTGTTGAAAAGCGTCTTAAAATAAATAAATAAAAAAAAAAAATGCATAATCTGTGAATAATATATTTTCAACTCTCTATCTATTACTGATTTTTTATAGAGGTCTTTTTGATTGATTATTCTGTGGTATAAAAGTTGACCAATCGTGTTATGATATGGGTAATAATAAAAAAAAAAAAATAGCTCCCAACACCGGTTTCGGTGACGGTGGCCGGTTTCAGTGAAACCAGGCCAGCTACGCAGGAGTAATTTTATAGTGCCCTAGTGTGTGCACAGCACATAAGAGCACTATCTATTCCTTTACTCTCATAACCCAGTGGGACGGACGACCGACACGACTGGCGAGAGATCAGGCGCAGGACCGACTTTTTACATGCCCATCCGACTCATGGATCATCTTACTTGTCAGACAATCAGGTGATCAGCCTACATTGTCCTAACCAAACTTGGAAATAACATGTTTCCAACGCGGGAATCGAACCCACGACCTCCGAGTCAAGAGCCTCGCTCTATACCACGAGACCACGGAGGCGTTATGATATGGGTAATTCAAAGACAAAGACATGATGAATACTGATAATTAACTTTAATTTCTTAGCCTTGGTCATTGCTGAGAAAAATCGATATCGCTAAAACAGCCAAATTATCAAGGCGTCGCCTTATATTCCGAGTATCGTTGTTAATATATTCGCTCCAACAATATTATGTCCTTAATTTGTATCTTTATAAGTGTGCACAATAAAGAATATTTCAATTATGTCTAAATATTCTTGTAACGAATGACTGCGATTAGTCGCATTCGTTTTATAAGGGCTATGAATCAGAAGGGCCTATTTACTTTGCGACATATGCGTTATTTAATTAGATTATCCTAAGATGAAGACGGCGCCAAGATACACACGGATGTAAAGTTTGGAAAACACTGGATTTATGATTATTGTGGGTATTAATATGCCATAAATATAATACGGGATGCTATAATATTATGGTTGGCATTCAAAATTAAGTCATTAAAAATTTTACCTTATTTTTTTACTTAATTATACAATTATTTGAATTGAATCTCATTGAATTTTTATTTCCTAAATCGATTAAAAACTTTTTTCCCTCTTTTTTCGTTATATCTTTTAACGATGATTTTTTCCAGGCTTTAAAGAACTTTGACATACAGATGGACAATAAAATCTTAATATGAGGTTCTTTTACTTTTGGGGTACGTAACCCTAAAACACACACAAAGTCGCAAGGAACTTTTATTTTTATAATATTTAGGGCCTGTTTCACCACTTTTACAGATCTCCCATACTTCATCTGTCAAGTTAAGTGGTGGATAGCCTATTTAGCACTTATCAAGAAGTTGTGAAACAATCCCTTAGCGTTTAAAGTTTGCTATTCAAAGTATCAGTACCTATACAACACTGTTAATTTTATTCTTACCGACAGACAGATAGTACATTCTTGTATCACTACGCAGTAATTATAGACATCCAGGAATACTTCTCTTTGTGCCCTTCTTGTACTTTGAAATATCTGCATGCTACAACAGTATATTTATATCTAACTAGTAGAAGTCACTAGCTTTTCCCTGCGACTTTGCTAGCTTGAAATAGCTAGTTCATGCCACATGAGCTGAAAATTTTGTTCTTTTTTTACACTTACAGATGAAGTATTTTTTTTAATTAAAAATCTTTGAATTTGGCTTTGTAGTATGTAATTCTATTTAACATTTCTTCCAGCGCGGGAATCAAACCCAATAACAATATGTAGTAATAATATGAATATCATTATTGACATTGCATAATTTCTTTTTATTAACTTTTCTAGTTGTTAAGCTAAGTTGTTAAGTTTTACCAAAATAATTATGTTGCATTGTGTTTTTAACCGACTTCCAAAAAACGAGGAGGTTATATATTCGGCTGTGGATATTTTTTTATTTTTTATTTTTGTATGTTCGACCACTACTCCGCCGTTTGTGAACCGATTTTCAAAATTTTTGTTTTGTTATATTAGGTTTCACTCCAATTTGGTCCCATTTTCACAAAAGTGGTGATCTGATGATGGGATCCATGAGTAATCGAGGGAACTCCTCAAAATGTATATGGAAACATATGGTGATTTTGGTTTTATGAGAAGCATCCTAAGCATATGCTACCAAAATTTTGCACCAAGGTATACTATGGTTCCGAAGACACTAAGAGAACTCCGGATTCCTTATAGATACAAGTTTGGGGGTTTAGGCGTTGTTTTAAGAACTGAAAGCATATGCTACTATGCAAATTACATTCATCATCATCATCATCATCATCACTACCATGTCAGAGTCACCAATGTCACAACTCACATGGTTGTATATTATGGATTCAATATACACACAACACCATAATTATATCATCAGTCATCACGTTATGTCCTTATTTAGTACATTTCTTTTTTTTTTATGAAATAAGGGGGCAAACGAGCATACGGGTCACCTGATGGAAAGCAACTTCCATCGCCCATGGACACTCGCAGCATCAGAAGAGCTGCATGTGCGTTGCCGGCCTTTTAAGAGGGAATAGGGTAATAGGGGAGGGTAGGGAAGGGAAGGGAATAGGGGAGGGTAGGAAAGGGAATAGGGTAGGGGATTGGGCCTCCGGTAAACCCACTCACTCAGTGAAACACAGCGCAAGCGCTGTTTCACGCCGGTTTTCTGTGAGAACGTGGTATTTATCCGGTCGAGCCGGCCCATTCATGCCGAAGCATGGCTCTCCCACGTATAAATTTCATAGCGATTTTAATTTAAAAAAATATACTTAATGTTGTTTCAAAATACATATTTCAAGTACCACAAAATTGAACATAAGTAACAAATTCAACCTTTACTCCAGAGCGTAAGGCACACATTTGACATTAAAAAATGTAAAATGTTATCGTCGCACACACAGATTTTAGAAGTAAGAGATATGTTATAGAGCATTTATACGTGGGAGAGCCATGCTTCGGTACGAATGGACCGGCTCGACCGGAGAAATACCACGTTCTCACAGAAAACCGGCGTGAAACAGCGCTTGCGCTGTGTTTCGCTGAGTGAGTGAGTTTACCGGAGGCCCAATTCCCTTTCCTATCCTCCCCTATTCCTTTCCATTCCCATCCCTACCATTCCCTATTACCCTATTCCCTCTTAAAAGGCCGGCAACGCACCTACAGCTCTTCTGATGCTGCGAGTGTCCATGGGCGACGGAAGTTGCTTTCCATCAGGTGACCCGTTTGCTCGTTTGCCCCCTTCTTTCATAAAAAAAAAAAAAAAAAAAAGAGCGTGTCACATGTCGCCAAATCCTGCCCATATGGGCACAAATTGTCAGTCGTATGTCAATCACTCCACGGCTTACACGTTTTCACTACGCCGTAAATTATGAACAAAATGCTTACTTGTGCTATAATTACCTACAAAAATTGCAGCGATACTGTGAATTTCAAAAATAGCGGGATCACCAATCACAGCCAACTGTAATTTATACGACTTTTTAATTTAAAACTCAATTATTCTTCACGAAAAATATTCTTGACGAAAAATGTTCCGTGAACTATCAAACTAAGGCACTAGTGATGTGGTGTGATGTAGATTTTGGTATCGATATTTTTATCGACATTTTTTATGCGGTTGCGTTATTATCTACACTAATATTATAAAGCTGAAGAGTTTGTTTGTTTGAACGTGCTAATCTCAGGAACTACTAGTCCGATTTGAAATTTTGAAGTATCCTTTCAGAGTTAGATAGCTCATAGCCAAGAAACAGAGGAAAATGTGGAAAAAACGGGGAAAAATTTTTGAAAGGGCTTAATCTCACGCACCATCCAGCAATTTTTATGTTGTTTGGCATAAATAAAAAGTAGACCACATGAAGGATCATAGGCTATTTTTGTGGGCTAATTTGTCTTTGAAATTCCTAACGGGGGTGAAGCCGCGCGGAAGGTCTAAATTTATTATAAATATGCAGAAGTTTTATTTTATAGTCGAAAGAAGTGGTGCTTTAATGCTTACTCATATAATAACTCACAATAATTAGTGCATCTTTGAAGAATGATTTGTATTACCTTCATCGCTTTTAGTCCTATTTCAGTTTTCCCAGAGACGCAAAATTCAAATAGAAATGTAAAAAAAAATCGGCCAAGTGCAAGTTGGTTTCGCGCACGAAAGGTTTCTTATCATAATAGAGCAAAATTAGGCAAATAATGTGTTTTTGTACGAATCCTTATTTATTTAGTTTATTTTAATTTTATTATTAGGTAATTGTTAAAGTATAAATACAATGGAGTATTTTGTACTTTTCAAGTGCCTACCTAGTACCTGTTGCCATTATTGATATCGAGCAAAAAATAGCAAAAAAATCACGTTTGTTGTGTGGGAGCCCCTTAAATATTTAATTTAATTTGTTTTAGTATCTGTTATTATATCGGTAACAGACATACACAATCTGTGAAAATTTCAGAAGTGTAGCGGTTATTGAGATATACAGCCGAGACAGACAATAAGACATCGAAGTCTTAGGAATAGGGTCCCTTTTTTCCTTCTTAAAGATATTCAAAAAATAATAAGCGGGGGATGTTACTACATCGCTATAGAAGCCAAAGCTGTAGCTAGTTTTTTGTCTGTTTGTCTGTCTGTCTGTATGTTTGTTCCAGCATCACACGAGAACTACTGATCCGTTTTGAATGCGGTTTTCGCAGATATATTTGACTTTTTCCAACGTAAAATCTGGTTATATAATATTATGAATGTTTGTTTATCTATTGCCTAGTTAGGATTTTGCCAAACAGCTGATTATTTTGCCGAATTGAGTTGGTCCCATAGTAAAAGTTTTTCGTAATCATGGATGATTTCAACCCCTTTCGGCCTTTAAGTTGTTTTTGTTAGACTGTAATATTAATTATTTATCACTTTCATTCTTTTAATAGTATTTAAATACCTACCAAAATACATCGATATCGTCGTAATAATAATTAATCGACACCGTAGATAGACCGGACATCACTAGACCGTGTACCGTTGACACTATGCTGACAATATAGTGTCATTGAAGTCGGCGACATAGGTTTCCATATAAACGGCGCTACATAACACTTCTCCTTATTTTCCTGTTCTGAGGTCGCACATGCTACAATAAGCTGACAGACTTTTCAACCTTAGAGCATTAAACCAGCCGGTTGGCGTTGCGTTCTTTGACTCATTCAATTATTGAATGCGCCAATACGAAAGTTGAATGAAAGAAGATTACGAAAATCGAAGATGAAAGTGCACAGTGTGGACATACGCAGCTAATCTACATCGTAATAGGAATAAGAAACACAATCGCAATTAGTATAAAAAATACTTCGTTGATACGGTTTATATTTACACGATTTTGATACATATACATATCGAATTTCTATGCAAGTTACCTATATTTATATAGTACAATTATTGCCTAGCGGCTAGCACATGTTTACTGTTTACTTCGATTTTTTTTAAATATATTGTTTAAAATTATCTACTTACCTGATATTTGTGAGCACGTGTGACTCTTAACAAATTGTACTAAGAATTAAGATACGTAGAATATTAAATATTACGTCGTCGACGCCAGTTCCAAAAGTTTTAAATTTTCTGTCAGAGAACTGAAGATTCAGCTATCTGGTACCGACTTCAAAATGATGATTGAGTACAGAAATAGTTGAGGCTTAGCCGAAATCGGAAAAAGGCACTATTAGATAAGAAAAATTATTTCATACTTTTTAGTTCATAATATTATAAGAATGTTATTATTGTTATGACCTTGGAAGTCGGTTTTAATTTTTTGTTAAAAATAATAATAATAATATTAATGTTAAGTGCATCATGCATGTCTCTAATTGATATGAATGCTGTAAAAGACGACGACCTCTGTGGCTCAGTTGGTGGGCTATTGTTAGCTCAAGCCGGGGGTCGCGGGTTCGAATCCCGCCGACGGAACAAAAAGTTTTCAAAGTTACTGGGTCATGGATGTGTATTAAATATGTGTATCATAATATATTAAAAATCTTAAATATATGTATAGTATAAAAGTATTAAATATAATTGCCTTGTCTGGTACCTGTAACACAAGTCCTTCGGGTTCCACGGGGCTAGACTGACGTGGTGTGAAGCGTCCATAGATATTATAAAAAAAGACCTAATTGTTAATTATTAATATAAGCTCGTATTCATATTGTTGATATGCCAAATAAATAAATAAAAACAAATAAAAGATAAATGAATAACTGACCAAAACTATTGCAACCTACAACCTACAAGTTGCAACTGAGTCACTCACTGCGGCTTTCCGAAACATTGCAGCAGAGAGCTATTTTAAGCTTCATTAGCTTAACACTACAATAAAATCGCCCCAAAAATGCGCCTTAACATGCTCGTAAATCCGACTCGCCTTAATAAACCGGACAGACAGACAAATGTACTCCATATATAAAGCAACAATTTAAATTCCACGGCACATCGAGGGAATTCCTGGCTATTTTTGGAGAATTAACGGCTAAGGTAAATAATGTTAAGTCCAGGATTCTTGCGTGTAATTTGTATGTAAATCCTCATATTTGTTTAGGGATTCCTGGGAAGGAATTAGATACATAGAGTAAGGATGCAGTGCACGAATATTAACGTTTAAGGGTATTATAGTGCTGACAGTGAAGTTAGAAAATATCAATGTTTGACGACCTCTGTGGCTCAGTGGGTGAGCGTACCAATGCTCTTTCTTTTTATTAGAAACCCGCCGACGCGGGCGGAACAAAAAGTTTTCGATGTTCCCAGGTCTTCTTAAATAATTCTTAAAAAATCTTAAATAATATATTATATTATGTATATTGTATAGTAAAAGTATTAAATATATTTCCGTTGTCTGGTACCTGTAACACAAGTCCATCAGGATTCAGGTACATAACACGGTCCACGGGGCCAGACTGAAGTGGTGTAAAGCGTCCATAGAAAAAAAAATGCACGGGGGGATGTGATGTGAGTCATGAATCGCTAAGCACCATGTGAAAACCTGTAAAATTAAAGGTGACGGACTGACTGATAATATAGTGATCTATCAACGCACAGCCCAAACCACTGGACGGATCGGGCTGTTTGGCATGCAGGTAGATGTTATGACGTAGGCATCGGCTAAGAAAGGATTTTGATCAATTCTACCCCAGAGGGGATAAAATAGAGGATGAAAATTTGTTTGAAACTTTGTTAATTTTAAACCGATCGGGCTGAGAAATTGATACCTTATTAATAATAATCATACTTCTTAAATCTTAACATATGATTATAAATAATTATTAATTAGGTGGGCAAAAGCTAGTCTTTATTAATTTTGAAAGGCCTTATAATAATATGTACTTAATCGGATCGCGATAGCTGTAAATGTGTATTTAGATTAAGTATTATGAATTAATGATTCATTAATTAAATGTTAAAACTGAACTGATGTATTATCACAGAATAGATAATAGTACAAGGTATTATGTCTTTTAGTACCTAATTAAAAGGCAATCGCATTATTTATTTAAGTATAAATACCACCTATTTATATCTAGCCATTTGGATAATAGCTCTCAAATAGCCAGTAATTAAACACAAATACTAATGGCCAAATTCATCATTAAGGTGACGCCGCGTTAAAGTAAAAAACCGTGTTGGATAATATTATGTTTTAGATTGCCGGCCGGGCCGGTCTCTCATGGAAAACAAGCAATGGAACAGCAAAAAATGGAGAGGGCGTAAGCGATAAAATGGTTTTTGTCGCGTAATTTAAAAACCATAAATACATTTCATATAAGCTATGGGCAAATTAAAGTGTATGCTTGAACCAATCTATGTACACATTTTGGAATCTTAAGAGGAGTCCACACCGCCCTTTTTTCCATACAAACGTTGTCCCCTGTTTCCTCCCTGGATAATTCTAGTAGAGTTATAATTTTTTTCCTGAATATCTACGGCCACTAATACAATGTCTCTATGTTTTCTTTTTTTTCATAATTTAATTATTTAATAAGATATGAACGTTCAAAAACCCAAAAAAATTGCCAGATTTTCCGCTGTGTTCAAACGTCCAGAAAACCGATTTGGCTAGATTATACAAAAAAAGCAAAACATAGGAACACAGCTCAAGCCTTTTTTTAATCTCTAATGAAAAAAGTACTTAAATCGGTTAAGTTTTGGAGAAGGAATCAGAGGACAACGAATCGTTGATTTTCTGGATTTTCTGCAGTTGTCTCTATCGCGTTCTGCGGTATAGTCTTAAGGTAAGGGAGACAGCTATAGATATTACACGTACTTTTTTTTCATTTCTCTAGCCCCTGGTGTATCCTCTTAAATCGCTCTCCTCTGTTGGCCAAATAGAAATCCCTTTTTTTACAGAAGTCTTTTTGATTGATTATTCTGTGTTATAAAAGTTGACCAATCGTGTCATGCTATGGGTAATTCAAAGACAAGGACATGATGAATACTGACAATGAACTTTAATTTCTTAGCTTTATTCATTGCTGAGAAAAATCGATATCGCTACAGCCAAATTTAATCAAGGCGTAGCCTTAAGAGGATACACCAGGGGCGAGAGAAATTGAAAATAAGTATTTGAAAATGTATTGCTGTCTCACCAATCTCAAGCCTCCCACCGCAGAGCGCAATAGAGACAACACGACAAAAGTTCTAATAAAAGAACAGAAAATCTTCGATTCGTTGTCCGCTGATTCCTTCTCCAAAACTTAACCGATTTAAGTACTTTTTTCATTAAGAATTAAAGCAAGGCTTGAGCTGTGTTCCTATGTTTTATTTTTTTTTGTATATTTTAGCCAGTTTTGTTTTCGGGATGTTTGAACACAGAGGAAAATCTGGCCATTTTTTCGGGTTTTACACGTTCTTATCTTTTTTAATAATAAAATTATGAAAAAAAAGAAAACATAGGGACATGCTAATAGTGGCCATAGATATTCAGGAAAAAAATCATAACTCTACCGGCATTATCCATGGAGGAAACAGGGGACAACGTTTGTATGGAAAAACGGCGGTGTGGACTCCTCTTAATACAATACATCAATCATGATCTACAATTATAGTACCTATGGATCCTGTAAAATGTATTACAAAAGTTATATTTTAAGAAATGAAGTTTTGTTAGTACACTACATTTGTATTTGAACGCCGAAAAGTTTAACATACTTATTATTAAATTTTAGAAGACCATAAAATAATATTTTACTCTTCTAGTTACAGTATCAAATAATTTAAAATAGATTATTAGAATACAGCTAAATAAAGAAGACATAATGAAATTAATAAACACACAACCGCGTTACTGCACCAAAAATGTGTAAAAAAATATATTTAGACGAACATAATATTTTTCTTTTGGGAAAGTGGTTAAAACACCTAAAAACATTCCAAACTCATTAAAAAACCTGCACCGATTTCGGCGTCACGTCGCGGTGCCGCATGGCGGTTATGTGTTTTGGCCTAAAAAGAAAATTTGCTGTCAAAATAGTTCCCCCGATTTACACCTCAGTAGAATTGGAAGGCCTAGACGGGGTCACCAATTAGTTCCGCTCGGGGTCCATTTTAAGAAATCCGAAAGGTCCGCACATTACGGGAATTACAAAGGTTTTTCTTTTCATCATCATTTACAATTAAGTATATCACTAAGAAAAGTGACAATTTTTGTAGTTAATTGTTATCTCTCTAATATTTGGAGTGAAATTGGTGCAAGCTATTAAATCCTGGAGATGTTGATCAGTAAGTCGAGACTGCAATATATTTCAACGAAGTTCATTTTCGAAAATGCTTGGTCCGCACACCATGGGTCGGCGGTCCGGATGCGGACTGCTATTTGGTGACACTGGAGTAGACCCTTTGCAGATAACAATATTATTGTTTTTAATATTTTAACTACGGCGCTGTCCGCAACTTCTTACCCGTCAAGTGTCAACACAACATAATAAAATTTAAACAATTTTCCCCGTGTTTCCCACATTTTCTGATTCTCTCTCTCTCTCTCTCTCTGAATAGCTTAAAGCCTTTGTCGTTAAAAGGACTAATCAACAAAAAAAATCATTTCGAATCAGAGTTCGTGAGATAAGCGCCTTCAAACAAACTCTTCAGCTTTATAATACGACCTCTGTAGCTCAGTGGTGAGCACGTTGAAAGCTCAAGCCGGGGGTCGCGGGTTTGAATCCCGCTGATGTAACAAAAAGTTTTCAATATTCCTGGGTCATGAATGTGTATTAAACATAATATTGTGTATCATGTAATAAAAATCTTAAATATAATATTATGTATGGCAACGATATGAACGTTCTAATTCTATGATGTATGGTATGAAAATATTAAATGTATTTCCGTTGTCTGGCACCCGTAACACAAGTCTTTCAGGTACTTACCACGGGGCCAGACTGACGTGGTGTGAAGCGTCCATAGACATTGTTATTATTATTATATTAGTATAGATAGAAGAATTTCACGACTTACGCCAAGGGATTCAAAAGCCATCTGCTTTATTATATATTGTTAAATATTTTTAACTTTCTCAGGAATTCATTTGTCTCCGCTATTGTACATGCGCGTGAGCATGTCCAAAATTAATTAGCGCAGACAGACGGACAGACAAAAAGTCCATTGTTCCCAATATAGAACATGTATTAATGAATTCTGAACTCCTGTTTCGATACTGAAGATTCTATTAGCTGATGCATGGAACTGAAAATTCCAAGGGCGAATTGAGACACAAAATACAAAATGTCAATATTTGTATGAAACTATAATAATATTTTGATTATTAAATATAGTAACGCTTGTAAAAAAGTGTAGTAAAATATTAAAACCAATTCAGTTAAGCCGTTTCTTAACCCAATCCTCAAGCGGCATCCGGCTGTCGCATAACAATTGACAATCTTTTGTGTCTGCGATTCCCACGATCAAGGTATTATAGATTAGCTTGCATCGAAACGGGACAAAACGCGACGAGACGTTAGGCGAAGACAAAATAATATTATGAAGACAAAATATGGCTCATTGTCTTTCACCGCGCTACGCAGCGCTGCGTTGAGCGTCTTATTTTAAAATGAGTCGCATTCACGTTTTTCTTCTGCGGGGAGTAATTTTTAACCCTTTAACGCATGTCGGACACAATATTATGTGTCTCCATGCCCTATAATAGCTAATTAATAATAATAATAATAAATTTATTCTTTATAATATGTATAATCGCCGATCAAAATGTATGGAATTGACTTATGCGTTCGATAATATCATGAAGTTGACGTTTGACTATGTAATGTCAATTCCATACATTTTGATCGGCGATTCTATAAGGCTATACTTAATGAGAAGGTTTTGGCAAAATGGTCAAATTCTTTTTATGACTTCACGCTTAATCAGTATTGCTATTTGCCACAATTCTGGTTAAACATAAATTTTTGTAAACAATACTTGTTTAATTATTTTTTAAGTCCTATGAAATAACAGCCTCATAATTTAAAGCCTAATCCAAGCGAACTTGGACCTTCATATAGTCTTTGTAAGTACTACTTACATATTGTTCTATTTCGCCGTGCCTTGCAATTATAAAGAGCTTAAAATTGCGCATTTTCCGACAACCTGAGCTTTACTAAATTTTCGCATTCAACCTGTGAAAAAGCCAATGAAATTTCATTTGACATTTACGAGCTAAGCTAATAGTGAAAATGCAGAGGAAATTCTACTTTATTAGCGCTGTGCACGGTTTAAATCGCGTTGGAGGATTTCGGCTACGATCTATACGGGGCCGCTAGCCAACGATTACCACGATCTGAACATAGCAGTGTTTGTCTCTTTGACTAAGTGAGGACATAGAGTAATAAATTACAGAAGTTATTTTTTTTTTAGGTTGGCAACGTCTTAGCCCGGCCGCACATTGTCCGAATTCTGATCAGAAACAGTTGAATTTCGCCGGACCGCCACCCCGCACACTATCCGAAATATCCTTCCGGCGAGTTCGAGCTCACTCGGCTCAGTATAAAATGTAAGAGACAGCGCGGACGTTCAACTGTTTCGTATCAGAAATTTCGGACAATGTGCGGCCGGGCTTAAAAGAACACTTGAGTAAGTTTTAGCCCGGGCGCGCACTAGCGGCCAAGCCGCGGCGGCCATCGAGATAGATACCTTTGTATGAAACCGCCATAGACGACGCGCACCTGGCCGCAACGCGACCTGCGGCCACACCATACTTTCGATGGCCGCCGCGGCCTGGCCGTTGCGGCCTGGCCGCTAGTGCGCGCCCGGGGTTATAGTTTGGCCACACGCTTAAATGAAACTTAAATGACATTGTCACGCTTAACAAGATGGCGTTAGTTTTGGAAACGCGCCAATATTATTTGTCAAAACAAATATTCGAAACAGTCAACTTAATGCAAAACAATCCAAGGTCAGTCAACTCAATCTTGATAAAACGTTAACCTTTCACACAAATCACAATTCAGTACCAAAGTGAATAAATATTGGAGTTGAAAATTCAATGGATTTAAGCAAAATATTTTTATGGTAAGTAATTTTTTAAAATTATATTCTTTGAGTTATTCAAGACTCTCGCAATTTATCATCAAAAATAAAAGCATATTTTGCTTTTATTAATGTTACCCTATGTTTTTACTTACTGTTATAGCAGACGATTAATATTGTATAAAGTATACAGCGTGTAACAAAAATAAGTGATAATACTTTAGGGTGTGTACGTGTTCCTTGTAGAGAGTTCACCTTGAAAGTAGCAGCTCTGATAGACGAAATTTTTTTTCACTTTTGTATGGGCAAGGGCCCGAGCGTCACGAGTTTCACCATACAAAAGTGAAAAAATTTTTTGGTATTTCAGCGCTGTTACTTTCACAGTGAACTCTCTACAAGGAACACGTACACACCCTAAAGTATTATCACTTATTTTTGTTACACCCTGTATAAATGTAAAAGAAAGAAATGTAAGTGTCTGAATAAAGGCTTATTTTATTTTATTTATTTTATTTTATAGCAGACGGTATTCGTCTCTATTTTCCATCCATATTACGTATTTTCAATCAGGTCATTTGTCCTGACGCCTAAAGTGAGTTTAACAGTTTTTAGGTCCATCCCCAAAAATTACGCGTTTTTCCTTTCATGTGTGTCAACGCCCGCGCCCGGATCTGGTCCACATAAATTAAGTTGTCCGCAGTTTATCCATACTAATATTATAAATGCGAAAGTATCTCTGTCTGTCTGTCTGTCTGTCTCGCTTTCACGCCAAAACTACTGAACCGATTGCAATGAAATTTTGTACACAGTTATTCTAGAGTCTGAGAAAGGACATAGGCTACATTTTGATGTGGGAAAATATCTTATTTCCATGAAAATATCGATGAAAATTAATTCGCATTGCGCGTGGCCAGCGCTCATCCCGGGGGTCCTGGGTTCGAGTCCCGCAGGCGGAACAAAAAGTTTTCAATGTTCCTGGGTCTTGGATGTGTATTAAAATAATATTTCAAAAATCTTAAATATATTTTATGTATAATATTAAGTATAAAAAATCCAGAAATATATCGATGCAATGAACATTTTAGTTCTAATACGATTCAACAGATGGCGTTTTATTTTTTACTTTATTGTAACATAGAACTAATCATACTTATTAGTTATTATGTTTTTGTTTATAGTTTTTAATACGTTAGAATATTATGTTTAATAATATAATCACTTGGTATAATAATAATCAATCTATCTTATCTTATAGAACTCCTATTGCATTTCTAATATATGTGACAAGTTGACAACAAAAGGCGCTCTAAAATAAAGGAGTTCGAGTGTACCGTGTTGGCCTATATTCCATCCAGAAAATATATCAATGCAATCAACATTTTAATTCTAATATATGAAAACAGATGGCGTTTTATTTTTTACTTTAACATGTAACAGAACTAATCATACCTACTTTACTATATAATATTGTTTTTATTCATAACTAGCTGTTGCCCGCGACTTCGTCCGCGTGGACTTTAGTTTATAGCGCGCGGTGTCAACAAAATTTGTGTCAAATTTAAAAACTTTTTAAGAACCTGGTAAGTGGTACCCCTCTTAGGGCCGCGCTACACCGGAATGGCAGCGCTGAAAGTGCTCGCCTCGCCGCTGCCATTCCGGTATAGCGCGGCCCTTAATTAATCAAAATACCCAAAAACAGCTGTGCAGTGTGTACATAATCTATACTAATATTATAAATGCGAAAGTATCTCTGTCTGTATGTCTGTCTGTCAGTCTCGCTTTCACGCCAAACGCCAAAAGTATCTCTATCTGTCTGTCTGTCTGTCAGTCTCGCTTGCACGCCAAACACCAAAACTACTTGTAATGAAATTTTGTATACAGATAGTCTAAAGCCTGAGAAAGGACATAGGCTACTTTTTTACTGGAAAAAAGGGATGTAAGGGCGTGAAAATGCGTAAATTTGTTCAAATTAAGTTAGTTCCAATAATTTATAATAGATGGCGCCGTGCGTCTTCTACATCGCGCTGACGCTTGCTCAAAAGTCTTTCTATAAGACGTGGTATCACCTTACATTTAAGTTTCGATTTTTTTCGATTGTTATATCTATTCTACGGTATTAAATAACTCAGTACTTTATCTGTGCAGTGACGTAACCTTAAATCTATCAATGATAAATAGTTTATGGGTAAAGTTGTGTAATTGGAGAGCTAAATAAGCTTTAAAATTTGGCATAAAATATAAAGTTTAATATAAAAAAAGAAATACTTATTGTGTGCACACTGCACAGCTGTATTGATTTAAGGGGTACCAGGGTTTTTTTATAAAAGCTTTTGACACCAATTTTGTTGACATCGCGCACTATAAACTGAAGTCCACGCGGACGAAGTCGCGGGCAACAGCTAGTCATTTCATAAATGTTATTCCTGTCATGCGGGCAACGCTCGCGCGGCCAGCACCATGCTATCACCCGCATGCGGACTATCCTCGCGCGGATAACACGCATGAATAGCTCGCTAAAAGTTGATTTTCAAAAAGTTTTCTCAAATCCGCTTTCACTTGTACTTTCAACAAGAAGTTTCGTATTTTCAACAAGAAAAATAATTACGAGTATTTTACAAGTGCAGGGCATTTTCGTCTAAAATTACACGCAACATCGCATAAATAGGGACCAATTTCGTGTGTTAATTAGTTTTGTAAGCAGGTAAATATGATATAATTCATCAATGTCCACACAGTTTGGTCGTGATGGATCGCCCGAGTTTATCCCCAAATGTATATTTTTCATGTTTGCTGTGTTGTTGAAAATATATTTGTCGCAAACAATAAACTTTGTTTGGTTACAAACAATACGATTTTTTTAACCGACTTCTGAAAGGAGGTTATCAATTGGACCCGTAGGTATATGTATGTTATATTTCTAGAACTGCCCAGTTTTAGTACAAACGTTTGTCTATATCAGCTTAAGAACAAAATATAATATTATGCCAAATTTCAAAAGTGTATGGGTGTAGGTATATTTTTATGTTTTGTGTTCGCAATTCGCATATTTCCGCAACTATAAGTCCGATTTAAGTAATTAAAAAAATCGTTTGTTAATATGACGTTGACGTTCGACTCTTATGTCAATTCCATACATTTTGATCGGCGATTCTATAAAGAAGCGATACAGAATAGATCTTGACTTACCCCCCTGTAGTTTTTTAAATAGGGAATTTTGAAATAGTTTTTTTATATTATTATTATTATTAGTTATTAGTTATTACCACAGTACGCTTGCGTTAAGAAGAGAATTATCAGAGACCAGAGTATAGGCCGCGTTTTTAATGATTTTTACTTACTGTATATTATCCCACTTATTTACATTGCAACATTTAATTTAAAATTGGTAGCACTCAACCATTAATTTTTTAAGTCTAAGGGTGGGTTGCACCAGAGGCGTAGTTATAGTTAAGGCTAAGGTTATCGTCAAATTGGACGCCATGTCCATTATAGACTTTTACTAGGGATTAGTTAATTTGACATTTTGTTATGGTTAAAGTTAAAGTTATACTTAGTTAAAGTTGGTGCAACCCACCCTAATAAATTAGATCTAGACAGACTGCAATATTTTCATATTCATGCTACAGACAAGGTCAAAAGTCAGTTTTTTTAAATATATGTAATACATACCCTAAGCCAGCTTAGCTGCGCTAAATTTAAAAAAATATACACAAATTACAAACGAAACGGCTGTAAAGAAAAATATTAGAAAACAAAGGTTGGAACTCTCTTGTTTCACAAAGAAAAACTTTAATAACACCTGCTTTGCCGAGAACACCTGAATTATTATGATTAATGAGAATGTGCGATTGTGTTTCGTATGTTTTTAACTTTAAATAAAAGATTTACAATTTATTTTATACTGCATTCATTTATCGCACGGAAACTGAAACTCGCATATAACCATTCTGATCTCCTTTTTAACCGACTTCCAAAAAGGAGGTTATATGTTTCGTCTCCCAAAATACTTTCAATATACATACAAAAACACCGTACATTTTTCCGGGGTAAAAAGTTTACTATGTCCTTTTTCCAGGACTCAAAGTATCTTCGTACCAAATTACAGCAAAATGTAAATGTTATAATAATTGTTTTATGCGGGTGTGTCGTATGCTACTAGCTTGTTTTAACCGAATTCCAAAAAGGAGGAGGTTATATGTTCGGATGTTGATATTTTTTTGAAGTGAAAACTTCTTTAGCGGCGTTGAGCACTTTTGTGGGATGGGTAAAAACTGTGAAACTCGCGTCAGATTCTCGTGCTGATCGAAAAACCGTAAGACGGTTGGAGAGTAGTGTTGTAACATCGATTAATCGAACAATCAACAATGTAAAATCGATTAATCGAACAATCGATTGTTTTTTTTTTATTGTCGATATTTTTTAATCGATTGTAAGGGTTTCGATTAATTAAAAAAATCGATTTTTTAAAAATCGGTTTTCATAAAAAGTGGGTTAAAAAAATTTGTAAGGGTTTCGATTAATTGAAAAAATCGATTTTTAAAAAATCGATTTTCATATGAAATGGGTTAAAAAAAATTGTAAGGGTTTCGATTAATTAAAAAAATCAATTTTCATGAAAATTGATTTTTTCATTTTTTTCATGAAAATCGATTGTAGTAGTAGATTTCGATTCGAAAATGGGTTAAAAAAAATTATGCACAACGTTAATAATCAAGTTTTCACTTCTGCCGGCACTCCCGGAGTGCAACCCGTTTTTTTTTTATGTAATGTTGTTGCTACATAGTCTTTATACATACTTACGAGTACTTATTATTATATATTTTTTTATATATTGTAGTGGTATCAAAATTTTGTAAAATTGTTAGTTTTTAATGTGTATTGTCTTTACGCATGGATAAATTATTATTATTATTAGTAAAACCAGTTCAGTGGTTTGGGCCTGAAGGGGTAACAGACAGACACACTGTCGCATTTATAATATTAGAAACATGGATGTTAGAAGTACCTATTTGTGGAAATATCTCAAAATATTTTTTGTTCCACCACAGATGTAGTATGCAATGGGGTGTAGGAAGCCATTTCGCCAGCCCGACGAAAATGTGTGCGAGGAAATTGGACGAAAAAATGAGTTTCCCGATTTCATAAAACTATGTTTTGTTACAAATTACATAGAAAGGTTGGATCACAGTGATAATGTAATAGCTTTCAATCCAGCAATCCAATGTAATGGATTAATGTTTAACGGGTAAGTATGCAATTCAGTACATTCTAGTGTATTCCAATGTATTTCAGTGTATTTCAGTGCATTCAAGTGTTAGTTTACATTACTGGATTGGTAACCGACCACAAATTTTACATTTGTCATCACAATAAAAAAGCGATTAACAAACGAGTACAAAAACACAAGTTAAAATTTTACATTTGTTATCGCAATAAAAAAGCGATTAACAAACAAGAACAAAAACACAATTTTACATTTGTCATCACAATAAAAAAGCGATTAACAAACGAGTACAAAAACACAATTTTACATTTGTCATCACAATAAAAAAGCGATTTACAAACGAGTACAAAAACACAATTTTACATTTGTCATCACAATAAAAAAGCGATTAACAAACGAGTACAAAAACACAATTTTACATTTGTCATCACAATAAAAAAGCGATTAACAAACGAGTACAAAAACACAATTTTACATTTGTCATCACAATAAAAAAGCGATTAACAAACGAGTACAAAAACACAATTTTACATTTGTCATCACAATAAAAAAGCGATTAACAAACGAGTACAAAAACACAATTTTACATTTGTCATCACAATAAAAAAGCGATTTACAAACGAGTACAAAAACACAATTTTACATTTGTCATCACAATAAAAAAGCGATTAACAAACGAGTACAAAAACACAATTTTACATTTGTCATCACAATAAAAAAGCGATTAACAAACGAGTACAAAAACACAATTTTACATTTGTCATCACAATAAAAAAGCGATTAACAAACGAGTACAAAAACACAATTTTACATTTGTCATCACAATAAAAAAGCGATTAACAAACGAGTACAAAAACACAATTTTACATTTGTCATCACAATAACAAAGCGATTAACAAACGAGTACAAAAACACAATTCTAATCGCTTTATATAAAAACATAAAACATAGGTTAAATTTTCTGGTAAATACAAGTATAGCAATATTTTACAAGTAGCAATTTTCTTACAACACAGCGATGTGGGTTATAATTGGCTGAACATATAAAGTATGTTTGAACGTTTTCTTCCGATTAAGGCATTATTTTTTACGACGCACCGATATAAATCTGTTCACTTGGAAACATTTTTTATAAGCCATTCCATTTATTTTATGTCTTCGTCAAATAACAGAATTCAGAAGATAAATAAGTATCAAAAATCTTGAAATGGTTAATGGCATCAGTTAGGTAGATAATATGTCAATAGATTCAGCAAATAGTCAGTTCATTATTTAAGGTCATGTAGTACAATATTCTCAATTTACAATTGAGCAAATTGTACTAACTAGAGATCGCCCAATGGTCGAAATTCGACCTTAGTTTCAACGACATTAGGACGTAACCTATATTTTGTAAAAAAATATTGAATTTATCGTTTTTAACTCTTGTCTCTGGGACTCAGCTGATCTCAGACTGGCTGTGTAAGCATTGTCTAATAGTATCTAAGATTCAATAAAAAAAATTATAATCCATTTTCAATTTGTCACCTTGTTGTCAATAGACTTCAACCATAAATAAAAGAGTATAATTCGTATGTATAGGCTTGTCACTCAAAAATCTGTCATTTTTCCTAGGGTGTTTGTGTTGTAGTGTGTGTAATGTTTTATTTGTAAAAAAATGTATGATATCACATAAAACAAGCTAGAGCCGATAAGGAAATACATTTTTTAGAAGTGCAATGTTTCTTTGTGCATTGTTTATGTGCTTTATATTTGAGGTAAATTTTTACACGAAAGGTAACAA
This sequence comes from Aricia agestis, assembly GCF_905147365.1. NCBI lineage: Eukaryota > Metazoa > Arthropoda > Insecta > Lepidoptera > Lycaenidae > Aricia > Aricia agestis. The sequence goes on from NC_056425.1 coordinate 11,928,469, forward strand.
ATCTAACCTTGTATCAAAGATCGGGAGATCTAACCCCAATTTTTAATTTATTTTTCATACATTTTTTTTGAGTGCTATTTAAACGGTTAGCAAAGTATTGAAATATTTTTGAGCAGAAATATGTAATTGGTAAGATAAAATTGATAGTTGGACAGCAACTTGTGTTCAGCAAATATTTATAAATCAGTCTGCAATATATATCATTCTGAGCAGCAGTAAATTTTTGACAGCTGAGTATTTATCAAAGCTGCAATGAGTGGCCTATATTTAATTAAATTTTGGTAAGCACTCAGAGAATAAGCAAAAAATTCTGGATTTATTTTTTTTGTTTTGGCAGGGGGCTGCGCCCCCCGTGCCCCCCTTTTGTTTTATAACGGTCGCCGGCTGCTACCGCAGCACGCCCGCTTCGCTCGCTCGGCTCCCTCTGTGTTGTGGTCTAAGTTGTAACCTAACCTAACCTAACTACTTTTGGACTTTCTAGATTGTGTTTGTTTTTGTTTGGCGGGGGGCTGCGCCCCCCGAGCCCCCTATCCGGCTGGCTGCACCCTCCCGTCCCCCCGCTTCGGTATCCGTGGTAAGTAGGCCTTCTGTTAAGTCTTTATTAATTAATAAAATAAATAAATTAATAATGAAATTAAATAAAATACTGAAATGCTTTCTCTGCTGACCGAATGTATAATCTTGCCGACCAAGTAATTATTCTGCCGAGTGACTGTTTATTTTGCAGATACATAATATAACTCGCTACCAGTTATGTGTTTAAATTGTCATGGTTATTTACAGAACACGAATTGCAGCCTGATTTTAATTATTGGTAACAAAATCTTTGTATGCTGACAAACCAAATTTTTAAATGGCATACGCAATTAATTACTTCTCTTTTTTTTAAATAAGGGGGCAAACGAGCAAACGGGTCGTGATGTTAAGCAACTACCGTCGCCCATGGACACTCGCAACATCAGAAGAGCTGCAGGCGTATTGCCGGCCTTTTAAGAGGGAATAAGCTCTCTTCTTGAAGGTTTGCAGGTTGTATAGGCCCGAAAATACTGTTAAAAAACAACACAAAAGCCTCAAACGTACACCAAACAGCCAATGTCTGCCAGGGTTAGCAACTGCTTCTTAAATATCATGAATGACACTATTAGTTACCTTGTTTGACATGAATTTGAGACGATACCATCATCTTTCCATTTCAGATACAATGTATCAAACAAGTTGCCAAACTTGTAGTATTACCTCCAGTAGTTATGGGATACGATGACATAGATGATCATGAATTCATCATAAGTGATGAAGAAAATACTCCAGATGAAATAAAACGACCTGTAATTACTAACATTTTTGATAAAGAAGTAAAAAACAACGCCCGTCCCGTCACACAAACCACAACAAGCAATGTATTGCCTACAACATTATCGCCTTACAAGAATCACGAAAAATATAAAACATCACCTGATAAAGATACTAAAATGTCACCACCAGATTCATCGGCCGATAGCGATAGTAATGATGAATCAACATTACCTGCAATAAAAAAGAGAGAAGAGTTAGACAAATCATCTCATGAACAAGATGTTACGTCACAAAAAGATCTTCATGTTGACAGTGAAGAAACTCAAAAAAGGGATGGTATTAAAAGTGATGATATAGCTAATTCTGAATTGTTATCTTCAACATTACCTGCAACAAAAAAGAAAGAAGAGTTAGACAAATCATCTCATAAACAAGATGTTACGTCACAAAAAGAGCTTCATGTTGACAGTGAAGAAACACAAAAAATAGATGGTATTAAAAGTGATGATGTTATGGCTAATTCTGAATTGATATCTTCAACATCGCCTATAGCAAAAGAGAATAAAAAGGTACATGAACAGGGTGTAACGTCGCAAGAACAGGTTCATGTTGACAAAGAAGGGTCGATACTAGAAGATACAAAGAAAGAAGATAAAGTTCAAAAGGAAGATCCAGATGATGATGAAGATCACAAAAAGGCACTTCATAGCGGTGTGTCAACAGAATCTGAAAAACTTGTTCCTGTTGCAAGAAATTATTTAGTAAACGGTTTCATATGATTTTATATTTCTTAGAGATCTTTATATAATATTTATGAACGTACGCGACGAAGATTTTCCTATAAGTCAAAAGTTATTCTAAATATTTTTAGCATTGACAGAACAGAAGAATAGTTTAAAGCATAAACCTATAATACGACAGTATATATTAAGTCTATGGTTTAAAGACGAATAAATCTGTGACATCCTTCAAATAAACTCTACCCGACCCTGCGAGTTACGGTAATTTTACTGTTTCACTCTGAGAATATTCACTTTGAGAATCTGTCAAAAAAATTGTGAATAGCCTATTCGGCACTTTATAAGAAAGTGGTGAAACAGGCCCTTAGAGTATTGTTTAAAATAGAAAATAATAATGTCAATGTAATTTGGCTAATCCTAGGTGGCAGCGTAACTCAACACTTCCGAATACTTTGAAGTGCGTTCAAGCAGGAAAGGGGATTCCCCTAACCATAATATTTCTGCGGGAAGTCCCCATACAATTATTAATTACAGTAGATGCAGTGTAAATTAAGGGGTATTCAATTATAATTGAGTAGTGTAAATTTGATAAATTTTGAAAGAAACTAATTAAATGCTAAGCCATTTTGGATTTAGATACTACGAGAGCAACTAGCAACACCAAAATAATGTTTATCTCATGCCCGGTTTTACATAATGTTTGATCGACGTTTATCGAATGTTTAAAACGTCCGTGGCCCTACTTTACCCTTTAGACTTTTGGTTCGCACTCTTAGAGGGTGCAGGTTCGAACCCGGATAGAGACGTGTAGGTGTACCTATGAGACATTTTCTGATCTCAATTGCATAATATATTATATGATCGCTGTTAAGCATTAGTATCCTAACCCACAATTTTTTTTGTTGTTAAATTTTGAATGCAGTCTTGTTCTAAATCATCTACAGAACATAACTGCATTCATAACTCAATACGTAATTTTTGTGTGGGTTAGTACACTAATGCTTAACAGCGTCCATATATAATACGGACGCTCATACGGTGAAGGAAAACATCGTGAGGAAACCCGCACACAGTTGGTCCCAGACATATTGACTAGTTCTTTCCTCTGGACTAGGCCGACTTTGATGCGAGAATGCCGTAATATGCGCTTGAAAAACCATACAAACATTTATAAATCTTGTCCCAGGCACTATCAGTATTTGAGGAGTGGTTACTTCGCTCTGAAAAATACTGTATAAATCATCCATTACGGAAGTAAAGGCATAGTTTTTTTTTGATCGACGTTTTCACAAGCGCTTTTGATTGGCTCACGTCAAAATCAACAACGGAGCGGCTGTTATAGCCAGTCCACACCGCGCTTTGCGTCAGCGTTGCGTCGACGCAGTGCTGCCCTTGCGTTGTTTTACATACAAATAACCAAGGTGTTCACACATCGCGCTGCGTTGTCGCAACGCACACATGACGGATAGCAGCCCCCGAGACAAAGCGGGACGGAAGTTGCTTTCCATCAGGTGACCCGTTTGCTCGTTTGCCCCCTTATTTCATTTTAAAAAATCTGTCGAGAAACCTCAAAAATTGGGGTATAGACTATAGACGGCTATTATTGCCTAACTAAAATTTGTATTCACTGTGAATTTCTTTCAGATTTAACGGTTTTCCTTATTTTTCGGTTCTGATTGTGAATTTGGCCAATTCGTTTAGGATTCCGCACAAAAAATTGGCAAAAGTCCAAGCCTTATCGTACAAATAAAAAGTTTTAATTTGATAAGGTAATGAGTTAGACTCAGTTCGGGAGTATGTATCTGATTTAAGCAAAATGCTTAAATCAGATACATAATTATATATCTACGAAATTAGTCCTATTTTTAACCGACTTTAAACTAGGAGGTTAGTAATATGTTTAGAGTTACAGCTTGACAAACGCATTCTGCGTTTTAAGAAAAAGGGCAGTAAATTACCTATTTCAAGATGCGTTGAGACTTTTTTTTTTTTTTTTATGAAATAAGGGGGCAAACGAGCAAACGTGACACCTGATGGAAAGCAACTTCCGTCGCCCATGGACACTCGCAGCATCAGAAGAGCTGCAGGTGCGTTGCCGGCCTTTTAAGAGGGAATAGGGTAATAGGGGAGGGTAGGGATGGGAAGGGAATTGGGAAGGGTAGGGAAGGGAATAGGGTAGGGAATTGGGCCTCCGGTAAACTCACTCACTCGGCGAAACACAGCGCTAGCGCTGTTTCACGCCGGTTTTCTGTGAGAACGTGGTATTTCTCCGGTCGAGCCGACCCATTCGTGCCGAAGCATGGCTCTCCCACGTATACTAAGACTAAACCATAATATTTTTAGAGTACAATATCATGTATTTCTTTTTTTTTCAGTAAAATATTTATTAAATTCAGTAAAGATTATAAGGTGCTGTTGTATGTATGTTCCCAATTAAAGTTTTAATTGATTAAATATAAAGAAAAATTTAAGAAATTATTCTCCTAAAGATGATAGAAAAGAAAGACAAAGAAAAATAATTTAGCTCTCTACAATTATACCAAAATCTGTTTTTGATCAATTTTGCATAACTTTGAAATTCACATAATATTAATATGCTAATTAGTAATTACTGTGGTACTTACTAACAGTATTATTAAAAAATAAAGACAGCTTTATAATATGTATTTTTCCTTCAGATTACCTAAAGATTTGCTTTGATAGGCTAAAACTGAAAAGGGAAAGGTCAAAAAGTGGCTTTATTTTGCGTCAGGTACAAAAAGGTCGCAACCCTAAGCACAATATAAATACGGTAGTGTAATTTTGCTATGTTCTTTAAATTGAGTCAACACAGATTTCATTTTGGCGGTTAATGAGTTAAATGAAGTCATCATTTAAAACACAGTCCCTTTTCCCGGGACTCAAAGTACCTGCATACCAATTTTCATCAAAATCGGTTCAGCGGTTTAAGCGTGAAGTAACAGACAGACAGACAGGTACGTTCGCACTTATACCATTAGTATGGATTCGGGTAATCTAGGATAAGTATGGTCTTGCTGTGTACAGGGTGTAACAAAAATAAGTGATAATACTTTAGTGTGTGTACGTGTTCCTTGTAGAGAGTTCACTGTGAAAGTAGCAACGCTGAAAGACCAAACATTTTTTTCACTTTTGTATGGGCAAGGGCCCGAGCGTCACGAGTTTTCCCATACAAAAGTGAAAAAAAAATTTGGTCTTTCAGCGCTGCTACTTTCACAGTGAACTCTGTACAAGGAACACGTACACACCCTAAAGTATTATCACTTATTTTTGTTACACCCTGTATAGTTTATACTGTGCCAAGGGTATAAAATACTAACAATTTTCGCAGTCATAATGAATGGTAAGCACGTATGCCCGCCAATTTGTAATCAAACTGTATTGTGGAATCAAAGCCCGATTCGATATTAATTTAATACATGGGGTGTGCCGTTCGAAGTGGCGTCGGCGAGTGAAAATCTATATCTTCTAGTATACTAAACACTAATAATATTATAAATGCGAAATTGTGTCTGCCTGTCTGTCTGTAAGTTATGTCTTTCTGTCCGTCTTAAGCCGGAGAACCGTAAGTAAGTAATAATATTACAGTGTAAACTATATAACGACACTGAAGGTACTGTGCATTTTATGATGTTATTGAGAGTTGTCGTTAAATGGAGAGAAGAAAAATCTAAACTTTTTCGTCAATATACAGTGATATATATTGACGAAAATTAATATGAAAGTGTATGTTCAACTGAGAATATGATAACGGATAGATAATAATCCACAGGTCAAAAACAGCCTACACATGCAAGCATATACACGTGGGAGAGCCATGCTTCGGCACGAATGTGTCGGCTCGACCGGAGAAATACCACGTTCTCACAGAAAACCGGCGTAAAACAGCGCTAGCGCTGTGTTTCGCCGAGTGAGTGAGTTTACCGGAGGCCCAATCCCCTACCCTATTCCCTTCTCTACCCTCCCCTATTCCCTTCCCTTCCCATCCCTACCCTCCCCTATTACCCTATTCCCTCTTAAAAGGCCGGCAACGCACCTGCAGCTCTTCTGATGCTGCGAGTGTCCATGGGCGACGGAAGTTGCTTTCCATCAGGTGACCCGTTTGCTCGTTTGCTTTATTTCATTAAAAAAAAAAAAAGCAATCCCAATTTGTAAAATAAAGAACGAATTTCTTAGAAAGTTCGGAATGCATGATGCCGAAAGTCGAGTTTATTGCGGGCTAGGAAAACAATGCGACAAAAAAACGTACACAGCTGCTCATTTTTAACTAATCTTAACTTAAAAGGTACTACTCCAGATCACATAATAAAAAAATAAAATAAAACCGGTGAACCGATTTTGCTGAAATTTGGTACGAATATACTTTGTCTCTTAGTCCCAGGAAGGCCATTTAAAGGATACTTAAGGCTTAAGACGTATCCTATATGGCCCTTTCCGGGACTAAGAGACAAAGTATAATTAACTATTAGCTTAGAGCTTAAGCTATTGCAAAGTTTTCAACGAGGGCTTTGAGCGCGGCGACCGAATCAAGAAATTCCGTAACGAAAAAATCCTAACACCACTGACATCGCTGTGCCAGTTCGTGCCGCGTTGCCTGACTTCAGTACGGTGTATGTGTGCGTGCGACTTGACGTATGCTAATTATTATAATTGCATAAGCTGATAAAAATGCTATGCAATAGCTTTACCGCGGCAGTCCCCGAGTGCCACACGTATTTTTAGGGTTCCGTACCCAAAGGTAAAAAGGTGACCCTGTTACTGAGACTTCGATGTCTGTCTGTCCGTCTGTCTGTCTGTCTTCAGGCTGTATCCCAAGAACAATTTTTTATTTGACATAGTATACCATTCATCCTTTCCTAGGGTTGTTTGTTCTGTATTACATAAAATCTGATATGATCGGAACCTACAGATGGATCTTGCAATCAACGATGGACTATCTTGAGTGATGACTAACGGCCGTTCCCAATATTTGATCTATCTCTGGTTTTGCCCTACTAGAGATAGTAATAGCTCACAATTGACATAAAATATATGTCTCTAATGTCTAATCTGAGCTATTCCTGTCTCTAGTAGGGCAAAACCAGAGATAGATCAAATATTGGGAACGGCCGTTACTAATTACCAATCGATCTAGATAACTCAATGATGGGTGTGTTCACACTAGTGACTCCAACGTCAGCTTGCGACAGAAACGCAACAGGCGTTGTATGTCTGCTGTCAAATTCCTATGCATATCTGTCGCAAACAAAATTACATTGCGATAATGCCATACGGGGAGTAGGTACGTCTGTTTTGCTTTTCCAAAAAAAAAATACTACTGCAGATTTTAAGAAACAGCTACTTGATTGTCTATCTTTTTTTTTATGAAATAAGGGGGCAAACGAGCAAACGGGTCACCTGATGGAAAGCAACTTCCGTCGCCCATGGACACTCGCAGCATCAGAAGAGCTGCAGGTGCGTTGCCGGCCTTTTAAGAGGGAATAGGGTAATAGGGGAGGGTAGGGATGGGAAAGGAAGGGAATAGGGGAGGGTAGAGAAGGGAATAGGGTAGGGGATTGGGCCTCCGGTAAACTCACTCACTCAACGAAACACAGCGCAAGCGCTGTTTCACGCCGGTTTTCTGTGAGAACGTGGTATTTCTCCGGTCGAGCCGGTCCATTCGTGCCGAAGCATGACTCTCCCACGTCTGGACATCTGGACCTAGTATGTCGTATGAACTATGAAGTTACCCATGGTAACTGTAATTCCCGCTACAGTACTTGTACTATTATCTATTCTGTGGCTACAGTATGTAAATAAAAGTCATAATATTATTGTATTCGTGCTCAGATTTCCAAATTATCAAAATCTCTCCAGAAGTTTCAGAGTCTGTTTGATTCAAGCAAACATTTTACTTTTATAATACTAGCATAAATTTTGATCTAAAATTGTAAAACGAGCAGACCAATCACCTGATTTGTGCATCCCGATTTATCGACATTACACACGAGACAAGCGATTTAGTTCCAGCCTAGATCATTTCTCAAATAGATCGTTAGGCAACAAGATAAATCATTATTAGTACTTGCATCGCGACACCTAAATAATTATAGTGTTGTGCCACGGGTTAGGTCGAATTGCAGAACATAACTCAGGCCACAACATTCACCGCGTCTGCGGTCGCCCTAACGCCCGAGTAGTGATGTGAAATAAAAATATCGATATCGAGTTCAATATCGATTTTTTTACTCACGTGTCAGTTTAAATGTTTATCAATTAAGAAAAATACGTATGTGTAATGTGATAGATATAAATAATATAATATTTTATGTAAAATAAATAGATTAGATAATAAGTAATAATATTATTATGATGCTGTTTTGCTCAAATTTTTTTATCGCGCGGAAGTAGGATATTTTCAATACTAAAAACTATATTGTATGCTTTCCAGGTTGGTCAACGTGTTTCAACCATAAAGTTAATAATATATAAAGTTAATATACACATTTTTACACACAGACGTAAATCAATTTCGGTTTCGTTTGACAGCTCGAGATTGTTGCTCTATTCCGCTAGTTATATTAATTTTATGGTTTCAACTTTCAACACCAACATGACGTTCAGCTGTTAAATCGTAAAGAGATATCATGCAGACAGATAGATTTTTATGCATTTTGGATGATTCCTTGTTTCCAATTGGTAAAAAGATAAACTTTATTTAATAGAATAATAACCTCTCACCAGTTTCTATTAAAATCTCTATCATTTAACAATACAAACTATATTTAAATATATAATTATACTTATCACCAAATATATCTATTAAATGTTTCAAAATATTATAATAGACTCAGAAAACCCCAAAAGTTTAACTGTAGCAAATAGTTTTTTTACCAATTATTTGGTAAGTATTTGTTATCGTCCACACACGTGGCTTCACTTTATTCGATAGTAAGAGTTATACAAAATAAATAATATAATAATATATTATCGATATTTATTGCCAAGCAGGCCACATCACTAGTGAGTTATGGGTGCATGAGCGCCGTCAGTGAGACACGCGTAATGTTCGCCGATTTGATTCCCGCTTCACTGTCTGCTGCTGAATATATTTTTATCGATATTGAGAGTTAAAGTCAAAGTCATATTTTTCGTTCAAAATAGTTAATTTTAATGCACTAGGGTCAATTCAGACCGCAACACGACGCGTAGATACATTTATTTGTATGGATTTGACAGATTTGCAAGACGCTCACGAATTCTGTCAATTCAGTACAAATTTAGAAATACTCTAGGCTTCGCGTTGCGGTCTGAATTGACCCTTAGTCTGCGTACTCACATATGGTTTTACTCGATCGAACAATCACGTAGAGTAAAAACCACGCCTTGGGCTTTCGTCCACACATTCAGCATTACTCGATAGTTTTACTCCAAATCGAGTAAAAATTATAGTGTAGACCGCAAAAATCACACGCTTGACTAAAGCTCGACGGCTCGTGTCGAGTAAGATCAAAGGAAATTAGATTTAATTAATTCCATCGAGCTCGGCTCGATGCGAACCTTCGAGTTGTGAGCTTTGCGGCCCACACGATAATTTTTACTCGATTTGGAGTAAAACTATCGAATTATACCATATTATGCGAGTACTTAGCATATTACGACGAAACTCTCATTAGAAAATCTTTGTGTAGTCCAAAGGTTTAGCTTGATACGAGTATACGCAAGCATAAGCAAAGGTATAAAAATATATAAATATTCAATGCCAATCGTTTGACTTTAATATACCAGATGACGCCCGCCCGGGCCCCGGACGCATGAATTCAGTAATCAGTTATAACTTATAGCACGGGAGCCGTAAATTTTTTCGGGATAACAAGTATCCCATGGCCTTTCCTGGGACTCAAAGTGTACCCATGCCCACCAAGTTCGGTTTAGGGCGGATTCGACCAAACTGGAGTAAAATTTTACTCGAGTATAACTGTCTCCTAATCTAAGAGTAAGCTGGTTTTGCGTTTTTCCAACTTCTAATCCAAGAATGAGGTAATTACACGGGAGTAAATATTTACACGGGCTATTTTGGTGGAGTAAATATTAAACTGAGAATAGTTGCACAACAGGATGTCAACTGTCACGGTCGGTGTCATTGTGAACTATAATTGACATTTTATTTCATACTCTTTGAGTAACTTGGTAAAATGCAAACGATAATACCCTAGAGTAAATTAAAGGAGTAAAATTATTCTCATGATAGTTATACTCGTGTAACTTCAAGTTTGGTCGAATCGGGCCTTAGTGGTTTAAGCGTGAACGTAACAGACAGACGGACATACTTTCGCTTTGAATGGATAGACACGACATTTTCAGCACGGAATCCCAAAACCACACAAGATAAATAAGGCCTCTTAGCCAAGTAAACAACCTTTGTAGTGAATTTTCGTCGCCATTTTGTGTAAAATTTATCGTGGATTAGGTGTTGGGTCCTCCGGTGGAATATATTCTGTAAATACGATGTCCGCCGCGACCGCACATGTTCATACATCAAACGAGGGGCAAGTATCGTTTAGTATAGGGTTAGCTTACATTGCACATTGCAGCGTCAGGGACCGATGCTATGCATTTTTTAATTGACTTTTTTTTTTTAATTAGGGGGAAACAAGTCACACGATGGAAACTACCGTCGCCCATGTCGTCTCAACATTAGAAGAGTTGCACCTTGCCAGCCTTTTAGGATGTAATAATACGCTCTCTTCTTGAAGGTTTATAGGTCGTATTGGTCCGGAAATATTGCTGGCGACAGTTTGTTCAATCATTCAAAATTTTAATAGTCAGCGCAGGAGGCAAGTCTGTCAATTTAATGTGTTATTTTTTTTATGAAAGAAGGGGACAAACGAGCAAACGGGTCACCTGATGGAAAGCAACTTCCGTCGCCCATGGACACTCGCAGCATCAGAAGAGCTGCAGGTGCGTTGCCGGCCTTTTAAGAGGGAATAGGGTAATAGGAGAGGGTAGGGATGGGAAGGGAAGGGAATAGGGGAGGATAGGGAAGGGAATTGGGCCTCCGGTAAACTCACTCACTCGGCGAAACACAGCGCAAGCGCTGTTTCACGCCGGTTTTCTGTGAGAACGTGGTATTTCTCCGGTCGAGCCGGCCCATTCGTGCCGAAGCAAGCTCTCCCACGTATGGGAAATAACAGGTTGCAATGTGAATTGACCCAAAGATCAAAACAACATAGCCCCGTGAAGATACGCGGACACTGAAACGGGGTGCAGCGGCTTAGACCGCATATTCATACATCTTTGTTACATGACTGCAGGATACCCGCAACTCCGTTGGACCAAATTCGCGCAGGAATGGTTAATTTTTCAGGGATAAAAAGTATTCTATGTCTTTACCCGGGGCTGAAAGTATCTGCATACCAAATTTCAGAAAAATCGTGATAATATTATAAGGTTTGATACTCGCGTCAACTTAAGAAATCATTTTAGAAAAATCGGTTTAGCGGTTTAGGCTTGAAGAGGATACAGACAGACACACTTTCGCATTTATAATATTACTAGTATGGACTATCGATATGGATAGCGCCATAAAAATGTAACATTAATTGTTTCTATATTTGCTGGCTTATAATATTATATTATATTTCTTATCATGATGATGATGATAATATTATACGGTACGATATCGCATAAACACGTTAGTTATCTTATTTACGACACATCGTTTACGGCCATCAAACATTATCTATTTAAAACTTACGATATTTTACCAACTTTGATAGTCAAAGTTGAAACCATCAAAACTGAAATTACTTGAAAACGATTTATTATAATATTATTATGGCACATTAGTACTTTTTTGTAAAAAACTAAATAATGATGTGCCTGTTTTATCCTGTTTCGGTCCATATTATGCTATGTGAATTCACCCAGTAATTGTTATAAGAGTAGGTCGAGAGTAGCAAGCTATAGCCTGAAACTATCATAAGACATAGCAGTTAAAATGTTGGGTGACAGCTGATTCCTGTAATATTCAAGCCGTATTTTTTCTAATACCATGATTTCTATCTTATAGCAAAAAAGGTTTTCTAATATATATATATATATATATATATATATATATATATATATATATATATATCTCTCTCAAAAAAGGTTTCCTAATATATGTATAGTCTTCTATAATCTTACTCTCTTAAGGCATACATAATGATTTTAATTACTTTGGCTATGTGGGAGTATTTGAGAAAATAATTATAAAAATACTATCAGACATCGTATCGGACACTCTAAGCAAGGTCTTTCGACCATAAACGCGGAGTTTTCCGTCTTAAATTAATAATAAACCTCTTTTATCACTACAGCCTTTCGATATTCCATTTTCTGACACTTTTAATGGCAACGAGCAGACAGATAGCCTAATAGACGCTCAACACCAGACATGTTGAGAGCTTATTGGTGGAATTACCCAATCGTGGTTTTAAAAGGGGGGTTATATTTTTAGAGTATAAGAAGAGTCTGGTAATTTATTTTAAATATTGTAAGATTAACAATGCGTAAACCCGTCGTAGAAAAACAAAGGATTGTATTTCGAGAGCACTAGCAGAAATGTACACGAAACAGCAGATGCAGGTGCAGTAAAAAGAGAAGGGGACATTGATTCCTCCTTCTAAAGTCGGCACTACATATAGGCGAACGCGTTTGCCGACGCGTTGGCCGGCGCGCTGGCCCAATGTGTAGAATGGGCGAAATACCTACCGCCAACGCGCGAACGCGTCGCATTCGCCTATATTAGTGCCGACAAAGATTTATTTATTTATTTATTTATTTATTTATTACAAATCACAACTATCATTACAGGTTAAAACCTAATACAATAGAGCGTTACTATTACTTACATAAAATTATATTCTAGCTTACTTGCTACACAATATGTGACCTTGGTGAACTCATTCAATGAGCACGTAAACAAATCGACCGTGTTTGCGACCGTGTTCAGCGTCCGCAGCGCCCGCGTGAGCGGGGCCATCCGCAGCAGGTTGGTGCGCGCGCGCGACACCTCCAGTAGCGGCGGTCGGCGCCGCCGCTCCGCGTACCCGTCCGGCACACTCAGTCTGGCTCCTTGCAGCACAGCTGGATTGTGCGTTTCACCGCGCAAAACTTTAACTACATAAGTAGCTAAAGCTACTTCCCTCCTAGCTTCTAATTTGTAATATCCGACCATACCCAGAACAAATAGCGTTGGATACAGTAAAGGGTAACCTGGGTAAACCCCGTACCTCTTGAGGTATATGAAACGAACAAATTTGTTCTGGATACGGTCTAGCATTTTAATGTACTTGTCTTCGTACGGGGACCAAATGACGGCATTGCCTTCTAAGTGGCTTTTCACTAGAGCCTCATAGAGGGCTTTCAAAGCTGCGATGTTAGAGAAGTGATGCGCTTGCCGTAGCAGAAACCCTAAATTGCGGTAAGCCTTTTTACATACTTCAACTACATGTTTTCTAAAGTTTAGATCGGATGTGAAGCTGACTCCTAAATCTTTAATTTCAGTGACACGTTTTAGTGGTGTTCCCTCTATGCAGTATTGATGCTGACGAGGTGAGCGAGCGCGGCTGAACGACAATACGCAGCACTTAGTCGTGTTGAAGTACAGCTTATTGTCTATGGACCACTTCACAATCCTGTCAATATCCTGCTGCAATTTTATGTGATCAGCGTCCTCTATTATTTTCATTATGATTTTAAGGTCATCAGCAAACAGTAAGGCTATCGTTTTTTTTACAACTTCAGGTAGGTCATTCAAAGTCAAAATGAACAGAAGAGGACCTAAATTGCTGCCCTGACTCACTCCAGATCTCGTGAAATACGATTCAGAAAAGCATCCGCCACAATCCACATACTGACATCTATCCCGCAGATAGTTAGCAAAGAAAGCCAGGGTATGCGGGGCACAACCTGCTTCAGCCAATTTTGACAAGAGAATGTCATTGTCGACTGTGTCGAATGCCTTTATAAGATAAAGTTTTCCCTTCAAAACTTTTTAACACAAGCGTGACGCAAATCCATTGAATAAATAAATAAATAAACGTTTATTCAACGGAAATTTAAACATTACACAAACTACCTACATTTAAAATAAAAGGAAAAATACGACACAATACAAACAATCAAGATTGTTTTAGAACAATAATACAGAATACAGACAAATACTCGTACTATGAAGGTAACTGGGTAAGACAAAAAGCACAAAAGAAGAACAAATTCCCAAAAAAAAAAAAAAGACAATAGGTAATGCAAAAGACAATAATGCAAAAATTCTCTTATCGCGATGGAACCGTACATTTTTCCGGGACAAAAAGTATCCCATGTCCTTTACCGGGAATAAAAGTACCACCATACTAAATTTCAGCAAAATCCGTTCAGTGTTTGGTCCTGAAGAGGTAAAAGATGGACACTCTTTCGCATTTATATAATTAAGTAAGTAATTTATATAATTAAGTATGTAATAGATTAATATCAATTAATATTCCTATTGAATTGTTTCATACTTCTAGTTTGTTTACATCGATGCATGAATCATGATCATTATTCAACTTTAGGCGCAGCGCAGACGACATACTATCCGTGACGCACTTTTCAGTCCGTGGAAATAGAACCTAACCTCAACTAGGTTAGGTTCTATTTCCACGGACTGAAAAGTACACCGCACACGACGCGCTGCGCGGCGTGTGCGTTACTGCAAATAATTGCATAGGTTCTATTTCCACGGACTAAAAAGTGCGTCACGGATAGTATGTCGTCTGCGCTGCGCCTTATCCAGACAATATAAACTAGAAACCGTATAAGGGGCGAATACCCAAGGTTTTTAAGGTGTCTAGTCCTTATCTAGTCTATGCGGGGTCTGGGCACCTTAATATGTTTCATTTGTCTGAGTTAGGATTTTATGCGGAGTTTACAATCTTTCAAACTGTAGACCTAAGAAGAATAGACAGCTAAGCTAGGAGGCTTCTTTTGTTTATGCTGTGAAAAACTTCCTGTGGGAGAGCCATGCTTCGGCACGAATGGGCCGGTTCGACCGGAGTAATACCACGGGCTCACAGAAAACCGGCGTGAAACAGCACTTGCGCTGTGTTTCGCTGAGTGAGTGAGTTTACCGGAAGCCCAATCCCCTACCCTTTTCCCTTCCCTACCCTTGCCTATTTCCTTCCCTACCCTCCCCTATTCTCTTCTCTACCCTCCCCTATTACCCTATTCCCTCTTAAAAGGCCGGCAACGCACCTGCTGCGAGTGTCCATGGGCGACGGAAGTTGCTTTCCATCAGGTGACCCGTTTGCTCGTTTGCCCCCTTATTTCATTAAAAAAAATACAGAATACTGTAAGTTTACAGAATACATACAGAAATACTTAATATTAATAATATTAAGTATGTCTGTAATCTGTATAGATCATAATAATATTATGATCTACAGCTCATATAATGCCATTTAGGCAGAAAAATAATTCTTATACTTTAAATGAATTAACGCAAGCTTGTTCATAATATAAAGGAAGGTTTTGTTTCAAATGATGGTTATAATTTTCTACAACTCATTTTCGATGCTTGAGATTAATTCGCTTCTCTCAATTCGGTACAGAGAATAAACTATTCGAGAAAAGGTAGGTAGTCCCTTGCCCCCAGATTATAGGTCTACCAGAATCTGATGGCAAAAAGTGACAACTTAAATTGACTCTTGCAATGCCGGGGTAATTTGAATAAAACATTTTGTTCCTTTTTTTCCTTTTAGCGGCTTATTCTGTATGTGAAACATGCAAATATAAAAATTTATCCAATAATCAAGGATATTTTTTGAAAATTTGCCGTCAAAATTTGCCATCAGATTAATACATTTTATAATTAATACATTTTAATCTTAATATAAATTATACGTCTTAATCTTCATTTAAGAAATTCATAATGAAACAACATTCCATATTTAAGAGCTCACCTGACTCTAAAAATCAAACATCGTCCTTCTCTCTTCACACTCACGCCCGTCTTTCATATGCCAGGTGAAAAAGGACGGCGCGGAATCATCGCCGAGTTAGTTTTACTTGAATAAAAGACGAACTATAATGATTATGAAAAAAGTGTTTTGAGCAAATTTAGGTTTTATCAATACCTTTTTAGATATTAAAAAATATTAAAGAAAAGACAGCAAACTTCGAAGATCCAAGCAAAAATGTGTCTAAAACAAGGTTTTTTGTAAAAAAGAAACTATCGAGCATTTTTCGTCTTGAGCATTTAATCTTTATGAACTGAAGTTACTTGTGTCAAAAAATCAGTTTTCTAGACCATACAGATTTTGAGATCTAGGTTAAAGTAAATAGTCAAGTTAGGGTCATATGGGCTCTTAATTACTTTTTTCTAGAGCCGTATCGCTTTATCTCTTACTCTATGGTAGAGAGTTAGATTTATTGAGATATCTTTTTTCTTATCTCCAGAGTTTGTCGTCTGCTCTGTCACGTCTCTACGATTCAGACAATGAATTTAAGTAAAAATCTCGTATTTTGTAAGTAAAGGTAAACATTACATTATACTGAAAGTTTTACTCGACTTTACGCGACAGCTCATAAAGAAGAGTAAATTTGTCTCTACTTTTTAGAGTTCCGTAACCATAGGGTAACAACGGAACCCTATTCTAAAATATTGCCGTCCGTCCATCCTGTCTGTCTGTCACTAGGCTGTATCTTAGACCGCTACCGCTTTTGCTCGATATCAATAAATAATACGGAACCCTTTGTAACCGAGTCTGACTCACTCTTGGCCGATTTTTATTAAAATTATAAATGCCTTTAAGTCTACCGGCACTTCTGGAGTGCAACTATTTTTTTTTCTTTACGAGTAAGTATTACGAGTACATACTTAACCATTTTTTTTTCTTAGTAAGTAAGTATATTTTTTTTTCTATTTTTTTAATACAAAATATATACAGCTGAAATTAGTCTAGAGGATAGATTATATCAAAATATTGCACAGCCGTCTGTTTGTCAAAGAGATGTAGAGTTATTTGATTGAAATGGATCGCAGTGAAAAATCCCGTGCGTATCACGTTTTTCCTGCACCTAAATCCGGGAAAACCCGATAGGTTTTCTTTACTAATTTGTATCGGGCTTAAGATATTAATAAATTGATATTTTTATACGTACATAGTTACTATGTACTTATTAAAACAACATTTGTGCAGAACGTGAAGATTTTTTTACGGAAAAATAATTTAAAAAAATTGTTCTAGGTACTATGACTACAATAATTGTACCCTAGAACATTTTTTTTTATTACTATCAAGCAAATTTTTTGTGAGTAGCTTCATTTTGATAAGACGAACAACATTTTTATCTGCAAAAAATCTTGAAAGTGGTAGCTAACAGAGATAGAAAGGATTTCATACTTTGACTTCATGGTCCTAAAATATGGATTGTTATATTTGTAGGACAATGTTACTCTTAAATTATATAAATATTAACCTATCAATATACAAAAAATCAGCTTGTTAGGGTTCCGTTTAAGGGGTTCAGTAGTCAACCAAGTTGTTGATTGGTCAGCTGTTTGATTTTAGCCAATCAAAAGCTTTAGGGCTTAGTGAATAAGCAACTCCTGTCAAAAAACCTCAGACACAGTTTTCAAATAATTAAGAACCAATCCATACAGAGATGTATAACTAAGAAATACAGACTTAGGCTTGGTTCACACGGCATATTTGCTCGTCTTGTGCAGTATACTTCTGCGTCTAAATAGTGGCGCATATTAGTGATTTGTTAGTACCATAAAGTTAATATACCTAGCGGAATAGAGAAACAAAGGCCTGAGCAAGAGAGATGTCACTATCAGTAACACTGCGTGGTAAAATGATGACGTGTGATACATGGCAGCAGCACTCTTCTTTTGACGTCCAGTCGGCACGTGCCGCACGTTGACAATTTAATCTCATAGAAATCATGTTCAATCATGCTTGTGTAAGTGTAATACGTACACATATTTTTCACACAGATGAAAACCATTTTTGGTTACGTTTGACAGCTCGAGATTGTTGCTCTATTCCGCTAGGTATATTAACTTCATGGTTGGTACACGATTTTTTTGGCTCTCTTAGGCTGTATTCATTATGCGTCGGCCTGAACTCCCGTTTTTGAGGATACCCCGCGAGATTTCAAACAATAATAATATACATAATATTATAATCTACTTCAAAATTGAGTTCCAAAATTTCACCCCAACATTTTACATATATACCGAGCAAGTTACATAAAAGCTTTTAACCTTTCAGTAAGTGCCAAAATCTTTGCAAAAATGTAGGGTACGTGGTGTGCAAAAAAAAAAATGCGCCCGGCCTACCCTCTTTGTACAAATAATGTAATAACCTTACATCTAATCCATATTTTATGTTTGTGTGAAAAATATTATAATATATGTTAAATTTTCTATCTATCAAGCCATCATAATATAGTATTTAGTCAGATGTGATATTCATCTCACCACTGTAAACTTTGAAATCTATGTTTCTAACTATTTCGCAACAAATATATTAATACATTATTATAATCTCAATAACACAGAGCTATACAAACTGTTTATGTAAACAATTCTTTGAAATAACTTAACTTGTTATCATTAAACAGATAAGAGATAAGAGTAACAAAAACCGGTTTTGGTATTATACACAAGCAAACTTCGTCCTTAGTGCAATACAAATAAAGTTCAAAATGGCCGCGGCCGGCAAAAAGCCGTTATAAATAGGTAATTTTTATCTTGATTGTTTTACTAAAACTATACTATTATATACTATTACTAGGATCTAAATCGTTTTGTACACGATAATATGTACGCTTTTAACGTCAATTATTTACAAAAATATTAAACAAATCGCGTTCAAATCACATACTTAAATAAAAACCAAATTTTCTCGTGTAAACTAGAAGTTATTACGATGTAAGTATTTCTTTCAAATGATTACCTATCTAAAACTATTTATAAATTATAATTAATAAATTAAACTATTTTACTAATAATTAAACGACGGCGCGACCGCACCGCTATACAAATTGTTACATAATTTATAATTACAATTGCTTGTGACGTCATAGTGGTATAGCGACCAAGCAGTTGGTTCGCGCGGACACACACAGTGTGTTAGTGTAAACACCGCTATCCTTGAAACCATCAAATGAGCCCGTCAAAATGAACAAGTTTTTCTATGAGAACAATACTGGGACATTAAAAAAAATGCCGTCTTCATACCCATACGGATGCCCGGATCGGCAGGTCCCAGGATTGTTCTCATAGAAAAAGTTGTTTGAATTTTGACGGGCTCATTTGATGGTTGCAAGGATAACGGTGTTTACACTAACATCTTGTATAAAGCATCCTTATTGTTTCTATATTCTCTTGTCGCCTCTCGATGTAAACT
Source organism: Aricia agestis (assembly GCF_905147365.1). Taxonomy (NCBI): domain Eukaryota; kingdom Metazoa; phylum Arthropoda; class Insecta; order Lepidoptera; family Lycaenidae; genus Aricia; species Aricia agestis. Next base: position 11,947,943 of record NC_056425.1, read on the forward strand.
GCATGGAAAACTTTAAAAGCACGAACGCGCGATTATTCTACATTTTTAAGCCAGTTAACGTACACAGTATTTTAATAACATAACATGTGATATACGCTCGCCTGGCAACACGTTGCTTAAGCCTGATATATAGCTTGAATTTTCACATATTTGCTAACTTTAATATCTTTTATGCACTTTTGAGTTCCGTGATTATGCTTTTAATGTGCTAGAGTTTCTGCACTTTAAGCATAATGGCTACAATCTACGAATAACGAAATATTTTGACGAACTCTGTGGTTCAGTGGATGATGAGTTATAGATCAAGCCGGGGGTAGCGGGTTCGAATCTCCCCAACGGAAGAAAAAGTTTTCAGCTTTCCTGGGTCATGGATGTGTCATATTATGTTTATTCGTGCGCAAACCATACATTTTTCTGAAATAAAAATATCGCTTTTCAGCAATCAATGTTCTCTGTAGTCTGTGCACATTTTTAGGGTTCCGTACACAAAGAGTAAAAACGGGACCCTATTACTAAAACTTCGTTGTCTCTCCGGCTGTATCTCAAGAACTATAGCTAGAGTTCTGAAATTTTCAAAGATGTATATTTCTGTTGCCGCTATAACAACAAATACTGAAAACAAAATAAAATTAATATTTAAGGGGGGCTCCCATACAACAAATGTGATTTTTTCGGTCTTTTTCGGTCTATACTCTATATCAATAATGGCAAGAGAGAGGCTCTTGAATTTTTCACAATTTTTTTAGGGTTCCGTACCTCAAAAGGAAAAAACGGAACCCTTATAGGATCACTTTGTTGTCCGTCTGTCCGTCCGTCCGTCTGTCAAGACCCTTTTTCTCAGGAACGCGTGGAGGTATGAAGCTGAAATTTATATCAATTACTCAGGTCTACTGTCCCTTGAAGCTGTGAAAAAATCAAACTTCTAAGCCAACGCAATCAAAAGATACAGCCGTTTATGCCGCAAATTTTCGACACTTGCAAGGGAATCAAAACCTACAGGGTGCTTCCCGTGAACTCAGAATCTTGAAATTTGGTACGAAGCAACGTTTTATAGCATAGATAAAGGAAAAATTACGAAAACCATAAATTTTTAGTTACATCACATAATATATTTTAATAATTTTAAACTTACTACCCATTTCCTCATAAACGCGTAGAGGTATTAAATTGAAATTCATACCAAATACTCAGGTCTATAATACCTTTAAGCTGTCGGAACCCTCGGTGCGCGAGTCCGACTCGCACTTGGCCGGTTTTTTTTTGTTATATACTTTTGCTCTGTATCGGTACGGAACCCTTCGTGCGCGAGTACGACTCGCACTTGGCCGATTTTATTTCGGTTCAGTGTAAGCAAAATGTAACTGACAGACATTCTCATTAATAATGCCAGTTTGTATTATGAGAAATTCAATTTAATGACTTTGTTTTCGGGACTTTTGTAGTTTCAGTGAAGGATAAATACAAAGGTAATTTAACAAGGTCTGTTTGAGTTCTAAGAAATGTAAATTGAAGATGAAGAAGTGCGTAGTTAACGTTTTATAGTACGGACAATTACCCCTTATAATTTGAAAAAACCTTGTAACTTAGGGCGTCCACAAATTACGTGAGTATTTTTTTAATTTTCTGTACCTCCCCTGGTGTGATTTCGTGAGATAATATTATTCGACCCCTTCCCCCACCCCCCAATCTCACGTAAGATTTTCCAAAATGTGGGTTTCTTAATCCCCTTGGCCGTCCAAGCGCAATCTGCTGGAGTTTAGCGAAATGTCCCACGCCAGCTACCTGGCCCATTTTCGTGGTTGGTTACCACTGTTGATCCTGGCCACACAGGCGTGTTACTGTGGTGGGAATGTGTGATGGGCCAATAATTGTCCGATTAAAAAAATAGTCAGATGGGTAATTTTTACTATCCAGTGAAAAAAAGGACCAATATGACTCTTTGCAACAAAACATAATCGGCATGATTTTCTTAGATTAATCTTATTTATACAGGGTGTAACAAAAACAAGTGATAATACTTTAGGGTGTGTACGTGTTCCTTGTAGAGAGTTCATTGTGAAAGTAGCGGCGCTGAAAGATCTAATTTTTTTTTCACTTTTGTATGGGGACGCTCGGGCCCTTGCCCATACAAAAGTAAAAAAAATTTTCGTCTTTCAGAGCTGCTACTTTCACAGTGAACTACTCTACAAGGAGCATGTACACACCCTAAAGTATTATCACTTATTTTTGTTACACACTGTCGAATACTTCACAAATGTTTTGCATACTCAACTCCACTCAACGCCTTCTCTTTAATATCATTAATCATTATTAATTAAAATTCTGAACAGCGAAACTTGGCTTGATGTCTAGAGATTTATTTCAATGATAACTTTACTTTAATTTATTGTAAAGTTTGACAAAAAATAGAAGCTTACTTCGAAATATTTATTAAATTAAATTTAAGTAGTCTTTAAATATTTCTGAGTGCAGCCTTAAGTCTCTGGTTCCAAGTTCCAACCAATGAACAACTTTAAATTACAAAATTTAAAGGCTTCGCTCTTAAAGATTTCCTAAGGCTGCGTTGTAAAGTGCCACGGAACGGTTTTTTCCTGTTCCTTTGAAACTTGAAGTTAGCAATTTCTAGACGGCATTTAATTGAACTTAATAGATTTCAATTGAAGTTGAGTCCTAGATGTCTAAGTCTAGGTAGGAAACAGAATCCTGGATCGTAAATAATAATTGCTAATACTTTAAGAAGGAGAGTACCTACCTTAAAGGTTAAATTAAATTTAGATCGGAAAGAGTCCAGTCACCTTTTGAAACTAGCGCTAAACCGCTTATGATGAAAATATAAAAGATATTATTATGAAGATGGAAAAGAAGTTTTACGAATTTCAACTGGCTTAGCCCCGGCCGTCCTAAGCCTAAGGGCCTGTTTCATCACTTTCTGATAAAGTGCCTAATAGGCTATTCACAACTTTTTTGACAGATTCTCCATACTTGATCTGTCAAGTTAATTGGTGTATAGACTATTCGTCACTTATCAGGAAGTGGTGAAACAGGCCCTAAGAGTAATGATAATGAAAGATGAACGAGATAACTAATTAATTTTATTAACATGAGGAAATATTTACTTACTCTAATTTTTCTTTATAATTTTAACAAACATTGTAACTTACCTAGTTCATAATCTAGCAAATATATCTGGCTATATATAAAATACACTTTTGTTTTAAATTCAAATCATAAAAAAAAATCTATGAGATGACATGAAATAGAACAGCAAGAAAGGAAAGCGACAAAATGGTTTTTGTCGCGTAATTTAAAAACCATAGATATATTTCATATTATAGTGTATGCTTGAACTAATCTATGTACAAATTTCGGAAGCTTAAGAGGAGTCCACACCGCCCTTTTTTCCATACAAACGTTGTCCTCTGTTTCCTCCCTGGATAATGCTAGTAGAGTTATAAATTCCTGAATATCTACGGCCACTAATACAATGTCCCTATGTTTTCTTTTTTTTCATAATTTAATTATTAAATAAGATATGAACGTTCAAAAACCCAAAAAAATGGCCAGATTTTCCGCTGTGTTCAAACGTCTAGAAAATAGATTTGGCTAGATTATACAAAAAAAGCAAAACATAGGAACACAGCTCAAGCCTTTTTTTAATCTTTAATGAAAAAAGTACTTAAATCGGTTAAGTTTTGGAGAAGGAATCAGGGGACAACGAATCGTTGATTTTCTGGATTTTCTGCAGTTGTCTCTATCGCGTTCTGCGGTATAGGCTTGAGGTAAGAGAGACAGCTATAGATATTACACGTACTTTTCTTTCATTTCTCTAGCCCCTGGTGTATCCTCTTAAATCACTGTCCTCGGTTAGCAAAATTAGTAACCCTGTTTTTATAGCGGTATTTTTGATTAATTATTCTGTGTTATAAAAGTTGACCAATCGTGTTATGCTATGGGCGATTCAAAGATAAAGACATGATGAATACTGACAATGAACTTTAATTTCTTAGCTTTAGTCATTGTTGAGAAAAATCGATATCGCTGCAGCCAAATTATCAAGGCGTCACCAAGCCTCCATTTATGCAAAAAACGGCAATTTTTTAACTATACTTGCTTAATCCACTAACGTCTTCAATTATTTTGTCTACTTTGTACTAACTCTATTTCAGTGCAGTATATAGGTGAAGTCGGTTGCCCCTCGATTATTTCAGCTCTCGTCGAGTGCAGTCCCAGGGGCGTAGTCAGTTACGCTCGTTAGGGGCTGCAATCTTTGAACTACATGAATTATGCTAATATGGACTTACTCTGAAACTGGATTCCGAATTTTGTAAAGGTGTACTTTGTAAACCCTCTTAGATATCCATACATATAAATGCGAAAGTGTGTCTGTCTGTCTGTTATCTCTTCACGCCCAAGCCGCTGAACCGATTTTGCTGAAACTTGGTATGGAGATACTTTGAGTCCCGGGAAAGGACAAAAGATACGTTTTATGCCGGAAAATGTATGAGCGTGACGAATTTAGATCTCGTCATCTATAGTTTAGTAAACGTAACGTGACCATATGTCCCGGTTTGGGCGGGACAGTCCCGCTTTCAGGGAGTCTGTCCCGCTGTCCGAACAGGCCGAAATTGTCATAATCATAATCATTTATCCCGCTTTTTCAAACAGACCAAACGACAATTTTAAAGTATTTTTATGTTTGAATAATTGCCTGGAGGTAACACACTCCCATACAACAAATGAAATACAACAAATGATGTAATTTCTTATTGCTTTTGACAATTTAAATTTGTCAATCTATCGGGCCTGCTAATGTTATACAGGGTGTAACAAAATCAATAAAACTTAAGGTTGTGTCCTGTGTACCTTGTAAAGAGTTAACTGTGAAAGTAGCAGCGCTAAGAGAGTAACTTCTTAACTTATAAATGGCCAAAAAACTTGGGCGCTTGTCCTAAATACAAATTAAAAAAATGTTACCCTGTATTTAAACTCTTGTTCAAAATTTAATCAAAGAAATAAACTATACAGCTAACACTAATACTTCCCCGTATAGTCAAAGATCCAATTACGAAAATCCGGCACTCGGTAATAAAAGATTAATAAAAACGTTAGAGTGACAGTTAGTCCCGTAGATCTCGTAAATCCCGTAAATAAGCAGTTACGGCTAACGTAAAACCATTCGAACTGAGAGGGTGCTTAGAAGAATGCACGTATTTAAAAATATCTAATAGTACTTGTGTCTGTCTGTATGTTTTCCGACAAGTTTTGTGACGCCTAAGGGTCAATTCAGACCGCAACGCGACGAGGCGTGGCGAGGCGCGGCGCGGCATTTTGTATGGATTTGACAGATTTCAATTGCGCGAGGTGACATGCCAATCTGTCGATTCAGTACAAATTTAGAAATGCATCTACGCGTCGCGTTGTGGTCTGAATCAACCCTAAATCACTGAACCGGTTTTGATACTGCATTGTAAAAACTATCATAAGTGCGTAATTAATAACATCTTAGAACCTGAAATATTTAAAAAAGTATAATATTTACGACATTTTGTCAAAGAATATTTGTTGTTTGTACTCTATGATATTATATTATAAAAAAAGGTAGATATCGCACTAGCGCGTACAGTCTGATGCGGCCAAATGAAGGTAAGTCCCTTCTTTTGAATTAGTTGCATGTTGGCAGCGAGTGAGCGACGAGGTGTCACGTTAGAATATCAATGTGTCACGTTTTTGACTTAAAATGCCAAGCTGCGTTTTTAGGAAATGCAAAAATTATAGTTATAAGGTAAAAAAAGGATGAAAAAGTTACGTACCATAAGTAAGTATATGAAAACATCTAGTAATTAATTTTTATTTGGATATTTTCCAACATTATCGACAAATTATTTAATACAAAAAATTCAACTAAAAAAGGATAGAAAATACGGACGACAACTGCAGCGTGATAAGGACAGATAATCGTGTGACAGAATAATCGCGCATGCGTGCCGATGTGCAACTCAAAGTATATAGCAATCCTTCTCTATATCATTCGTAACGTAATTATCTGTCGCATTCATTGTTGTAATTTATAGATATACCAGAGGTAGGTATTTATATGTCGTACAGGAACAAATTCTGAGGACCGCTTTGTATGAGCATACGCCATCTTTAATAAAACATCATTGTTTGTACTTAATTATTTTTTTCTGTCGATTGACGTATCATGCATAGGTGATACGTCAATCGACGTACGTTGATAGGTGTACACAAAAATATGCCATTTTAAGTACTTGAAACTAATTAGGTATGCCACGCTCCATACAAAAAGGTTCGAACTCTTTTCTAGGGCCCTAAAAATTTGCAGTTATCATCTAGTATTGAAAAATATTTTATTCTAGATATTGTTCTATAGGCCGAGTGAGGTTTTATGGTCAATTCAGACCACAACGCGACGCGTAGATGCATTTCTAAATTTGTACTGAATTGACAGAATTCTTGAGCGTGAGACGTCTTGCAAATCTGTCAAATCCATACCTTAGAAATGCATCTACGCGTCGCGTTGCGGTCTGAATTGACCCTAAGGTTTAAGTACCTATTGAATATGGAAAAAGAGTTTTGTAGTATTAGAAAGAGATCCGGTGCACTTTACAAGTCTACTTATTTTTCGCAGCAATGCATCTACGCGTCGCGTTGCGGTCTGAATTGACCCTAAGGTTTAAGTACCTATTGAATTTAAGAAAGAAAATGGATTAAGAGTTTTGTAGTAAATTAGACAGAGATTCGGTGCACTTACAAGTCTACTTATTTTTTGCTTAAATCTGAACTACCGGGTTTATGTAAAATGTCACTTTTAGGAGACATCTTGCGCCGTAGTCCATATTTTTTTTATGAAATAAGGGGCAAACGAGCAAACGGGTCACCTGATAGAAAGAAACTTCCGTCGCCCATGGACACTCGCAGCATCAGAAGAGCTGCAGGTGCGTTGCCGGCCTTTTAAGAGGGAACAGGGTAATAGAGGGTAGGGATGGGAGGGGAAGGGAATAGGGGAGGGTAGGGAAGGGAATAGGGTAGGGGATTGGGCCTCCGGTAAACTGACTCGCTCGGCGAAACACAGAGCAAGCGCTGTTTCACGCCGGTTTTCTGTGAGAACGTGGTATTTCTCCGGTCGAACCGGCCCATTCGTGCCGAAGCATGGCTCTCCCACGTATTCTGTGACCGTAGTCCATATTATAACAGCAAACTAAGCTCTAAACATCAGTTATTGATCACATAAATTACCATTATCATCTGTTGAACCACCTGGTTGGTTATGACGAGCGTAAACTTAACGACTTTGACGAAGTTATGAGTTATCGATCTTATTGGATATACAGCTCTTAGGCTATATTTTATAGTCTGAAAGTATTCACGCGAAACTGTCTTATTATATATTTAATACTTGGTATCGTAAAACAAATTTCACCTAAATCGAGTCAGCAGCGCATAAAGAAAGAAATAACTGATAGTTCTGTCGGCACTACATATAGGCGAACGCGTTGGCGGACGTGTAGAACGGGCGTTCGCGCGATTTCGCCCGTTCTAAACAATATTGGGCCAGCGCAGCGGCCAACGCGTCGGCCAACGCATCAGCCAACGCGTTCGCCTATATTATATAGTGCCGACTTTAGATGCACTTCCGCTTTTATCATAATAATAGAATAAATAACATTCAGTATTTATTAAACACTATATGACGCTGGTGAGCTTCGTATCAGATCCTTCCTAATTTAAACCTATCCCTTTACTTCCATGGATATTTCAAGACTAACATTAGACAAATCGGTTCAGCCGTTCTCGAGTTATAGCGATACTAACAAAAAATTTTTGCAAACGTACGATAGTACATTTTGTCCGTTTATAAAATGCTAGATGACAGCGCCAAAATTCGTCTATCGTGTGGGAACCGTACATTTTTCCAGGATGATAAATATCCGTGGGCCGGCTCGACCGCAGAAAAACCACGTTCCCACAGAAAACCGGCGTAAAACAGCGCTTGCGCTGTGTTTCGGCGAGTGAATGAGTTTACCGGAGGCCTAATCACCTACCCTATTCCTTTCCCTACCCTCCCCTATTCCCTTCCCTTCCCTACCCTCCCCTATTACCCTATTCCCTCTTAAAAGGCCGGCAACGCACTTGCAGCTGTTCTTATGTTGCGAGTGTCCATGGGCGACGGAAGTTGCTTTCCATCAGGTGACCCGTTTGCTCGTTTGCCCCCTTATTTCATTAAAAAAAATCCTATGTCCCGGGGCTCTAAGTATCTCACACCTTTTAACAAATTTGTTTCAGCGTGAAGAGGTAACAGACAGACACGACACACTTTCGCATTTGTAATGTTAAGTTTTTTCTAATGAAATAATGCAAACGAGCAATCGGGTCACCTGATGGAAAGCAACTGCCGTCGCCCATGGACACTCGCAGCATCAGAAGAGCTGCAGGTGCGTTGCCGGCCTTAGGGAATAGGATAATAGGGGAGGGTAGGGCTGGGAAGGGAAGGGAATAGGGGAGGGTAGGGAAGGGAATAGGGCAAGGGATTGGGCCTCCGGTAAACACACTCACTCGGCGAAACACAACGCAAGCGCTGTTTCACGCCGGTTTTCTGTGAGAACGTGGTATTTCTCCAGTCGAGCCGGCCCATTCGGGCCGAAGCATGGCTCTCCCACGTCGTATGGATTTGCTCATTTTGTTATACTTCAAGTTTCAAGTCTTGTTCGTTAAATTATTATGGATTGAATAATTATTATTGCTCACTTGAACAAGTACGAAACTTTCTAATTAACAGCTAACAGCTAATAGTTCAAGTTAGTCTGCCTTTTGACAATTGTACGTATTCAAGTATCGAAGAGTTTCGAAAACTTGGAAATATTTATACAATTAAAGTTATAATTAAAGAACTGTAACAAATAAGAACACGATACGAATCTTACAGACACTTCATAAATATTACTATCGAAAATTACTTTTTATTTTCGTTAGAATCGGCGCCTCTTCAAATCATGGTCCACTACAAGCCATCGCCATTGTGTAGACGGGGTAGTATGTATGATGGCGGACGATGGTCATGTCAGTATCGTGTATGGACCATTGTGAAGAGGCGCCTTTGGACTTTAAGAGTCCGGGTGCCATCGAAATTCTCATATAAACGTAATACCAAGATCATTTCCCATGACGAGAATATTTACCATATTTGAGTTATTATTCAGCTTAAGATAGTAATTACCTAGGTTCCTGTACAAAGATTCACTGCAAAATATTTACACACCAAAAATATTATGAACGGTTACAATATTAATATAATAAACTAGCTGTCCCGGTGAACTTCGTGTCACTTTAAAACCTTCCCTGGACTTCTACGAATATCTTAAGACTAAAATTAGCCCAATCCGTTCAGTCGTTTTCGAGTTTTAGCGTTACTAACACAATTGAAAATCCATTTTTATATACAGGGTGTAACAAAAATAAGTGATAATACTTTAGGGTGTGTACGTGTTCCGTGTAGAGAGTTCACTGTCAAAGTAGCAGCGCTGTAAGACCAAAAAATTTTTTCACTTTTGTATGGGAAAACTCGTGACGCTCGGGCCCTTGCCCATACAAAAGTGAAAAAAAAATTTCGTCTTTCAGAGCTGCTACTTTCACAGTGAACTATCTACAAGGAACACGTACACACCCTAAAATATTATCACTTATTTTTGTTACACACTGTATATAGATTGTAATCGTTCATATTTTTTGGTAAGTATGTAAATATTTTGTAATGAATCTTTGTACAGGAACCTAGTAGTTACTAAGCTGAATAATAAGAATAACTCAAATATAGTAAATATTCTTGTGTGGGAAATGATCTTGGTATTACATTTGTATGAGAATTTCGATGGCACCCGGCCTCTATCTGATGACACTAATTTCATTTTCATGAAAAAGAATAGGTAGGTACGTCAGTGTTAGTAAGATAATGGCCCAAATGTCATCGACAGCCATTTTATAAACCTGAAAGTTTTGTATTTTTTTTTTTTTATGAAATAAGGGGGCAAACGAGCAAACGGGTCACCTGATGGAAAGCAACTTCCGTCGCCCATGGACACTCGCAGCATCAGAAGAGCTGCAAGTGCGTTGCCGGCCTTTTAAGAGGGAATAGGGGAGGGTAGGGAAGGGAAGGGAAGGGAAGGGAATAGGGTAGGGGTTAGGGGATTGGGCCTCCGGTAAACTCACTCACTCGGCGAAACACAGCGCAAGCGCTGTTTCACGCCGGTTTTCTGTGAGAACGTGGTATTTATCCGGTCGAGCCGGCCCATTCGTGCCGAAGCATGGCTCTCCCACGCATAAACTCTCCCACTGCCGGACTTTTTTGACAGTTGCTTTCCACTACCAAACCACCTCAAACTTTAAGGATGTACTATTATCTACGAATGAATTATTTATTTAAAACATTATTATAATGAATCTGAAAGAGATTTGTTGAATTGCAAGTGATGGAACATGATAGTGGTGATACGGCGTGATAGCGCACTGCGCAGTGATGTGATGAATCATGAAAGCAATCGACTGTATGTGATATCCAACAATTATTAATTCAAGTTGTATTTTAACTGCCAACTGCCAAATAAATCGAACTACAAAATGGATAAATTCTCCCCCCGTCCTCCTTAGTCATAAAAAATACGTTACGTATTGTTACGTACCGCGGCACTTGTAGACTGCCGCGGTAAAGCAATCGCATATTATAATTTTTTATCAACTTATGCAATTGCCAATTATAATTTGCATACGTCTAGTCGCACGCACACAAACAACGTGCACACGCCGTGCCGTGCGTGCGCAGCATCAATCCGGCGTTGCCGGTCGAAATGGAGGGCGGTTAGGTTCTTTCGTTACGGAATTTCTTGTTTCGGCGAAACGAATTTTGGCGCAAAAAAGTTGCGGCATCCAGTATCTTTATAAGTAAATTAAATAATGGGATTTATAAAATTATCGAGTACCTATTATAAAGAATCTAGATTCATAACACTCGATACATTAAACAAATCGTTGAAAGTGTAATTAGTAAGTCCACCGTCCAGGTAAGCGGGGGAATTATGAAAACCAGCGATTATCCCGGAACAAGCTAACCAGAAAATGTTGATAACGCCAGCAAATTAAGGGTTCCTTCATGCTCACTGCGGTTTCAAGAACGGCTGGCCGGTATCTCGCGACAGCTATGTTAATAGGCGGTTAACAATTAATATTGCATTATGTAAAAAAACAGCAGATGTTGTGGAATATCTCCTGTCAAACGCCAATCCCTGTCCCAAGAAAAAGATACGTAGGTACTACGTAGTCTCACCCTGTCGAATCCCATTCAAGTATGTATAATATTATGTACTTAGTAATATTTCTGCCCATCATATACATTGCATAGAAAGTACATGAAAGAAGATATAATTATTATAGATAAAATACTTAATAGGTTTCATTGTTAAACGCTAACTGATTTTCCACAATTTTCGATCAATGTCTTACATCACATATCTCAAAATCTGTCATCACTCATCATCACATACTATATTACTATGTGTTTAGATTCTGTATTGATTGCTATGGAGACTAAAGATAATTTTTTTTTATTTATACCGTCCTGAAAACTATGCATAATACAAGTAAACTCAACTTTTCCACATATTTTATGCCTACGAAATTTCAATGTCATATTTTATTACGCAGTCAGCATGAAGATGCCATTAGAAAAATACTTTAGGAATAAATCGTGAGGATGAGTCGTTAAGACAAACGTTTAGAGCGGCGATTCGCAGAACATTAATTACAAATATTTATTATACTCGTAAACTAAATGAGATGTATTGTTCTGTAATCATTTATCATCATTATTAGTAACCTAGTTGTCTGGGCCATGATGGACAATCTGAAACTGTTAGTGTCTAAACCATAAAGTTAATATACCTAGCGGAATAGAGCAACAATCTCGAGCTGTCAAACGTAACCGAAATTGGTTTCATCTGTGTGTAAAAATATGTGTACACGCTTACACAATTGAACATGATTTCTATGAGATTAAATTGTCAACGGTGCGGCACGTGCCGACTGGACGTCAAAAAAAGAGTGCTGCTGTCATGAATCACACTTCTCTTTTTACCACGCATGATAGTAACATCTCTCTAGCTCAGGCCTTTGTTTCTCTATTCCGCTAGGTATATTAACTTTATGGTCTAAACACACCATGCCGAAATTCCGCCGCGTTATATTGTATGCGTTTGACATTGCTGACGCAATCATGCCGAACTTCTGCCGCGGAACTTCGGCATGGTGTGTTTAGACACTTAGGGTTGATTTAGACCGCAACGCGACGCGTAGATGCATTTCTAAATTTATATGGATTCGACAGATTCGCAAGACGACATGCACAATTGACCCCGATCATGGGGAAATGTAGACACTACCTATAGGGAGATCGCAGCCGACAGCCTTTTTGTGCGATCGAGTCTGCGGCGCATGTAAACATTATATTCTCTATAATAGTAGAATGAGTACAGTCATTTTGGGTAACTTTAAATAGGGGTTAAACTTTGAAAAATGCATTATTGTATTGTTTAAATTTAAACCGCAATTCAAAGTTACCCAAAATGATCGTATGGAAATTAGTTATTAATTGTAATCCTAGTCACTTAATCTTATTTTATTAACCCCCGACAAAGAAAGGAGTGTTATAAGTTTGACGTATCTGTCTGTCTGTCTGTTTGTCTGTGTGTGTATCTGTCCGTGGCATCGTAGCATCCAAACGGATGGACCAATTTTGATCTAGTTTTTTTTTAAGATTAAAACTTTCTTCTTTAACGTTGTATAATTAATTATAAGCAAAAACGATCATCCAAGAAAATATTGTAAATAGCTGACGCAACATTTAATTTTATCTCTATTCTCCACACAAAATACATTCTCGATAGATCAAAATTAATGTGCTGTCCACTTTAAAATAAACTTTAAAATCGAACAAAGAATCTTAAGTTCCAACAAATTTTAAAGACATGCCAACTTACAAACTTTTAAAATATCTTTTCCGCGCTAACAAACTTGAATTTCTTAAGTATTTAAAATATCATTTCTGCTAATTGATTTAAAAACGAAGTTTTCAGTTGACAGAAACCAGTCGGACTGTCATGGCGCGTTTTCTGAGATGACATGAGTGGATGAAGAGGGTAACTAATATTTTACAATATAAGCGCAATCACTAAAAAAACCTTGTAACTTACCTATTTCATAATCTAGATCAGGGGTCACCAAATGGCGGACCGCGGTCCGCATCCGGACCGTCGACACTCGACCCATTGTGTGCGGACCAAGCATATTCGAAGATGATCTTCGTTCATCTTAGGACTTCAACATCTCAGATTTAATGTCAATATTATTTCATTCCAAACTTCAGAGAGATAATTAGCTACAAAAAATGGTTACTTTTCTCAGTGATATCTAAAAATACCTTTGTAATTTCCGTAATTAAGTACCTTTGTTTAATTTTTTTTTATATATAAAATATGTAGACCACGAAGGTCATTTCATGTCTTAAAACGGACCGCGAGCGAAACTAATTGGTAACCCCTGATCTAGCTAATACCATCGAATACAGTTTATATAATATCTACCTACCAGCTCCAATCCACAATTTTTTATTTCAAATCATTTCCCGGTCTTATAGCCGCCATTAACGCAAAAAATCAGGCAAGGGCGAGTCGGGCTCGCACACGAAGGGATCCGTATAGCTATAGAGTTGAAGTAGGTAAATTGTGTTTTCCGTATGGGAGCGCCCCTCTAAATCCTTTATTATAATATTTGTACTTTAATTATTATTAATAATACAATTAAAATATATAATAAAATAGTTCAAGTGCCTACCTGATGCTATTACATATTTATTGATTACAAGCAAAAATGGCCAAAAAATCACGTTTGTTATGTGGGAGCCGCCCCTATATCTTTTTTTATTTTTAGTATTTGTTGTTAAAGTGGCAGCAGAAATACACAATTTGTGAAAATTTCAGAAGTCTAGATATAGTGGTTTTCGATATACAGCCTAGAGACAGACATATAGACAGACGGATAGACGGACAGACAACAAAGTCTTAGTGATATGGTCCCGTTTTTTACCCTTTGGATACGGAACCCTAACAACAACAGTTATCCAATTGTTAGTTACCCACTTCATTCTTGTCTTCAAATCTGTTCTGCATCGCGGGACTCAGAAATTGTGAGTAACTTTTAAGTGCTGTTTCGGATAAATACTTTAATTTTTTGGCATTGAAGTTACAACTTTACAAGTCGAAGAACACGTCACGGGGGTGGATAATGCGAATTGAAATAACATGACGGTTATTTGAGTAAAATCCTCTACATTTCTTTAATTAGGTATTTCGTAAGAGCCCCAACTCGCAGCGCGTGTTCGCTGCGATCAAACCCGCTATGGGTCAATTCAGACCACAACGCGACGCGTATTGTACTGAATTAACAGATTTCAATTATTATAGCGTGAGACGTCTTGCAAATCTGTCTGTTGAGAATAAACACATAATATACTTAATAATTATTCTTTATTTCAGGTTAAAAATCAATATTATAACCAATATTATTTTCAATCTTTGGCAATTGACACTATAATATAAACCTTAAAAACTTAAACCTTTTGTGCCCATCCGCAACACTGTCATATCCATACAAATTTAGAAATGCATCTACGCATCGCGTTGCGGTCTGAATTGACCCTTAGCGGGTTCGCCGTGCAACCGTTTCGCTCGCAAACTGCTAGTGTAATAGCTATTATTTGTATGCTGTAAGTTTTCTAAATAAAATAAACAATAATTAAAATATTAGAGGTATAATATTATAAATAACTAATGAAGCTTGTATCTTGTTACTTGACTAATAAAAAGCTAACAGGGGAAAAAATTGAGGTCCCTCGGAGAGGTCGAATCTGATCGAGCTGACAGGACGCGGATGTGATCGGAGTCGGGTACATACACGGGAATGCACAGAACTAGTCCCGTCAGATCCGCCTGCGTCAGTCCGACTAGATTCAATCCGCCTCCTCAATCCTCATGTATGAGGACCTTTACAATCATAAAAATATCTCTTATATATAAAATCTCGTGTCACAATGTTAGTTACCGTACTCCTCCGAAACGGCTTTACGGATTTTTATCAAATTTTATATGCATATTCAGTTGGCCTCATAATCGTCTACTGGCTACTTTTTATATTGATAAGTGACAGTGAGTGATATTGTGTTGACACACTCGCCTCGTCCCATGTTCAGGGCACCTCGAACTGTGCGGGCGCAGCCGCAAACCAAGCAGAAAACCTCAAGCGGCACAAATATGAGAACCTCAGTGGAGATCTCATATTTGAACCGTTTGGGGTGGAAACCCTAGGCGCATGGGGGCCGGGGGCACATAAGCTTTTTAGACAGATATCTAAGAAGCTTATTGAAGCCACCCGAGATCCCAGAGCCGGGAGCTACCTGGCACAGCGGATAGCAATTGCCATCCAACGTGGCAATGCTGTCAGCTTGCTAGGCACTCTGCCAGATGGGGATGAGTAAGTTTTTCTTTTTATAGTTTTTATACTATGAGTTTGTATAAGTATATAATATTTGAATATTTGGATTTATTATATTATAGAGTATTTTGTAGTGTTATATATAAGGACATCTATTGATAAGTGCATATTTTGTTGAATAAATAATGGTAAATTATTACAACTCGAGACTGACGGCGACCATTGTTGGTGCGACGGGATAGCGATGGACGTTGCCATGGTGACATATTACTTATTTAGTAACTTCAATAAAATAATAATATGGGTGAAATACTTTATATGGAAAAACAACATTTCCTGTGACAGCTAGTAGTACCTACTTACAGAAAAAACGTTACGGGCAGTTAAGTATCTTACTTTACTAAGGATTGTTGTGTCTTAAGCTTTAACCACGCGTGTGCAATATTTTTGTAGTATCCTTTTATTTCCTTGAAAATTGGTCATATATCTAAGTTATGACTCGTAAGAGAGCAAGTGCACAGTATAATGAATGTATACAGAAGGGCTATAATATTATATTCGATGTAGATGTGTAGTGTAGTGATAGGTACACGTGCAGACGGTAACAAGTTATTGGGGGATATAATAATTGTAGGTTGTTTGGAAGATATTTGTACACTCTATTGCCCCTTTCAGTTTCACTGAGCGATATTAAAATTGTGCATGGCTTGCCAATAATGCGTGAAAAACTTGTACCTACCTGTAATGTGAAGGGTGCTTATCCACCTTCAATAATCGGCGACCAACTTTTTGCAAAGAAAAGAGTAAAATAGAACATAAAAAACAAGACTATTGCAATGACTATTAATAATATACCGATTGAAATAGTGCTGCGCATACCTACAATCTACGTCTTACAAAAAATCGGTCGGAAATGAAATTAAATTCTGATCATGAAGCTCATTGTAAATGCAACCTTGATGTTTGATTTCAAGGCCGCGGCCGAGTTACTCTACTGTACTATATTGTGGCAAGTATATTTTGTGAAACAAGCCTGTAAAGTCGCAACAATTTCGAGGGCTTGCGACAATTTCATTATAAGGTTGTGAGGACTCACTCGCGGTACGGTAGAAATATTAGAGCAGGTATCATTAGACACAGACATTTATCTTAGACGCGCGGCGGCTCTACCTACATTAATAAGCAAATTTTCAAAAACCGTAGTTTACTCTATTATAGCTGTGCCACATAAAATCACCTGATTTCTCGCCGGTCTTGTCATTATTCATCCCACTACGTTGTAGGAAAAAAAATATTTTACTAGATGACCTGCTGAAAGTCGTGTCAATTCTCTTCTAATATTTCCTTGGAATTCCACGAATATTTCAAGAAAAACCGCCGTTTTCGAGTTTTTGTCCAAAAATTGCGCATACACGTTGGCACTGTGAAAATACTTCTGCTTATAAATTTTAGTGAAACCATCTGATATCTAAAACATCGTCCCAAATAAGAGTTCCGCTTGCTAACTACGACAAGAGGCGGTATCTTATCAGACAATAAAAATAGAGGCACTCCCCGCTCCGAATGTAAATCTACCTCCCCCTACCTTTTTTACCCCCTCTACCTTTTACTCTCCCCCTGTATTTACATACAAAATATAATAAACACTTGACCTGTTTGAGTGAAATAGTTGATTTGTCTGATGAAATGCTGTAATACGGGGGATCCACTAACAAAAAACGTAGCGGAACATAATAAGGACCTCCTTTTTAAGGTTTTAAAATTGTTCAACGACTTGGATTTTACAGATGTATAATATTATATAAGTATTATAGTAGTCATATAATGGCGCGAAAGCCAGCGACAGCCAGACTTGCGTCATTTTATAAAGACTCTATAACCCCTGTTATGTCGGCAAGTAATTTTTGGTGGGGTCCAGATACAGTGGGAAATTTTTACGAGGTCCAGAAAAAAATACACTTGTCCTGTGTAGCTTAAAAATGTTATTTTAATTAATAAAAGTATACGTATACCTTATCTATGTATTAATTATTGATACTTACTTGGTATAAAATACATTACAATATTTCGCGGTCCGAGATTCGCCCTTTCGCGGTCCGCATACGGACCGCGGTCCATCTGTTGCCTACCGCTGCTCTATAATGACTGTATGTAAATAAATTATTATATAGCATGAATTAAATGCATACGACCTCTGTGGCTCAGTTGGTGGTCTGTATGTAGCTCAAGCCGGGGATCGCGGGTTCGAATCCCGCCGACGGAACAAAAAAAGTTTTCAAAGTTCCTGGGTCGTGGATCTGTATTAAATATGTTTATCATATAACTAGCGACCCGCCCCGGCTTCGCATGGGTATAAAATATATAGCCTATGTCACTAACTGCAAAAATGGTTAAAATCGATTCAGTAGTTTTCATTTATATTTAATATTTAGTACTACCCGTGGCCCGCATTGGCCGGTACCGCCGCAAAAAATGCGTCCCGCAATTTTTTTATCTATATTCTATATAATATTTAATATCGTCGAAAATATTCATTTAAGTTTTAAATCATATGCTTTAAAGGGCCATATAGATCGATATTAAATCAATAATGTCTTTAAAGTATTTAATTAAATAAGGATTAATGCCGTAATGGTTAAAATTGCTTCGAAAATTAGTCATTATTTATGGTAAAAAGTAAGTGACAAAAAACTGTTATTGTGGGATATCTATAAGAGATAGACATAATATACCATCGCAGAGTTTTCCGTAGACCTTTTTATTTTGTACAATTGTACTTAGTACATTATTTTGATAAATCTCGTAGGGTTCAACCTGCGTTTGCAATGTAAGCGGAAAAAAATGTAATTATTTACGATATCACATTAGAAACCCCAAAAATAACAGTATTTCTCCACTATTTAATGAATGTTATTATACCCATAACCTTCCTCTTGAATTCACTCTATCTATTTAGTTATCTAAAGAAAACTGCATCAAAATCCGTTGCGTAGTTTTAAAGATTAAAGGGAACAAAGGGACATGAGGACAGACAAAGCGACATTGTTTGATATTATTCTTATAATTAAAAAAAATCTTAAATAAATGTATAGTATAAAAGTATTAAATATTATATTTCCGTTGTCTGGTACCCGTAACACAAGTCCTTCAGGTACTTTAAGCGCTGGGCCAGACTGACGTGGTGTGAAGCGTCCATAGATATTATATTATTATTATTATATCACGTGGTAGTAGTAGTACAATAAAAATGCAACGTCGAATACTAAATGCACAAATGATTTTCGTTAGTAAAAAAACGAAAACCAAAAATAATCAATTTGTATATTTTTCAAGAATTAAAAAAAAAAATCGAAGCAAAATTTTATCGACAATTTCCAACGTTTAGTCACATCCCTAGTTGTACGTCTGACAAGGGATCTTGTATTCTGGATTTGTGGCAAGTTCCAGCGTATATTTCCGCAGACAATTTTGAAACCAATACGTTTTGGATATTGAAAATTGTCATCGGAATATGGTTGGATTAAGCCAGCACGGATTGATAGGTATTATTTTATAAATAAGCTCAGAATTTCAGTCTTAAATTGTTTACATGTTGTTGTGCAGTAAAGATACCTATAGTTAAATTTTTTTACTAGATATTATTCGAGTTTACAACTCGGGAATGTATCGGGACAAAAATTTTTTGTTACTTGTTAGTTGTTACTCGGGGCTGAAAAAATTGAGTGTTTCTATGTGAAATGTAACAGTTAAAAATTAAAATGTCTCAAATCTATATCTATATCTATATAATATATAAAACTCAAGGGTGACTGACTGATTGACATAGTGATCTATCAACGCACAGCCCAAACCACTGGACGGATCGGGCTGAAATTTGGCATGCAGGTAGATGTTATGGCGTAGGCATCCGCTAAGAAAGGATTTTGATAAATTCCAACTCCAAGAGCTTAAAATAGGGGATGAAAATGTGTATATAATAATCCTTCTTAATGCGAGCGAAGCCGCGGGCAAAAGCTCGTACTATAATAAAAATGTACTAATTGAAGTTTTAAAGGCTTTTTTTCTGATAGAAATTATAAGATCTGAAAATAATAAAGTACGGCAGCCGTACGTACAATCATAAGTAATTACAGTGTAGTATCTATGTATTTTAGAGTATTGTAACCAGTTATTGAGCGTCGTTAAAAAAGAATATTCTATATGAAATATCAATCAATACGACAGAATTGCAAGGATTTTTTTGATGATAGATAGGTATCTATCATCAAAAAAATCCTTGCAATTCTGGGGTCTTTTAAGGTATGAATGTATCATGGTGGCACTTAAAAGACCCCGAGGTGTTTGATTCGTTAATTATGCTTGGATGACATTGACAGCTTAGGCTAGCTTGGCGAACTGGCTTCCCTTTCTCGTATGCCGTTTGGGTTTAGTGACGCACAAAAAGAACTTTATAGAGCGCAGGTGATAGGTATCTAAGAGGATACACCAGCGGCTAGAGAAAGTCCTTACTTCATAGGATCATTTCTATAGTAACCTCTTCACGAGATCATCACACTATGTGAGATCACTTTTTGAGTTGCAGTAGGTTCTATCGTACCCGCAACTCTGCCATAAGCGATGAGTGGAACACCATGGGGTTTTAGTGGGTAGACAGGAGTCCCCCATACCCCGGCCGATATCCCCAATTTGTCGGGGATGCGTAAAGCATTTCCCCATGTTAAAAAAGGGGCTAGAGAAATAAAAAAGTACGTGTAATATCTATAGATGTCTCCCTTACCTCAAGCCTATACCGCAAAACGCGATAGAGACAACTGCAGAAAATCAACGATTCGTTGTCTCCTGATTCCTTCTCCAAAACTTAACCGATTTAAATACTTTTTTCATTAAAGATTAATGAAAGGCTTGAGCTGTGTTCCTGTTTTTTTTTTCTTCTTTAATCTAGCCAAATCTGTTTTCTGGATGTTTGAACACAGCGGACAATCTGGCTATTTTTTCGGGTTTTGAACGTTCATATCTTATTTAATAATTAAATTATGAAAAAAAAAGAAAACATAGGGACATTGTATTAGTGGCCGTAGATATTCAGGAAAAAAATTATAACTCTACTAGCACTATCCAGGGAGGAAACAGGGGACAACGTTTGTATGGAAAAAAGGGCGGTGTGGACTAGTCTTAATACACAAACAAAACATCTATAATGTCACCGCTTTTATGTCACCTGTCAACTTTTGACAATTTAAAAGTATCGATATGTACACGTCACATCACTTTAACGAATGACAGTTGCACCCGTAGGTGCGCCGCGCGGATGATAAATGTTGGCGCTAGAGAGTGCGCCTGTCAAAATATCACTTAGCTAGGGAAGCGTATTTGAAACGATGAAATTATATAAATCGCTAAAATTTTTGAAAGAATATTCTTACTCGTATTTATTATGAACGAGCTTTTGCCCGCGGCTTCGCTCGCGTTAAGAAGTAATATTATACGCAAACTTTCATCCCCTATTTGAACACCTTGGGATTGGAATTTATCAAAATCCTTTATCCTTTCTATTGTCGCTACAACAACAAATACTAAAAACAAAATAAAATTAATATTAAAGGCGGGCTCCCATACAACAAACGTGTTTTTTTTTTGGCTTTTTTACTCGCTATGAATAATGGCAACAGACAGACAGACAACATTAAATTTTCACAAAATCCTTAATTATAATAGGTATATACAATTTAATAATTAATAACAATATTAAAATTGTTAATAATAATAATATCTATTAGGATAAAATAGTTCGGCGTGCATCCGTTGTCTGATTGCCATAACACAAGTTTTTACTTAGCATGGTATTAGACGACGTGATGTACGCTACCTAGCTTTTATACTATTGTATATTATTGTATGCTTAATAAAGAATTTGAATTTGAAAATAAAAATTTTAGGGGCTGGCCTAATATTGCTCTATAACGGTACGGAACCCTTCGTGCGCGAGTCCGACTCATACTTGGCCGATTATTATTTCGTTACGGAATGCAATAGCTTAAGAGAGACAGTCGGCATGGCGGCCATGCCGACTGTATGGGCGCCGCAGACTCGATCGCACAAAAAGTCTGTCGTCTGCGATCTCCCTTAAATGTGTGAAAAATCCGTTGTCCATCTATTATTATAAAATAGGGAAAGCGGCCAGTAATTTTGTGTACTACGTAGTGAAGATGAACATTGAACAAACAGCAAACGGTGATGGAGAATGAAGATGATGACAGTGATGATGATGGATCTGAGTGTCCGAGGAAGTACTTTGAATACGTAACAGAGCACTCCGACACTGGAGTATGTTAATGCCGAATCAAAAAGCGCATTACAAAAGCAGCGAAGAGTGATCTTGTGGAATGACAAAAGGGAATACTTTTGAGTTCTAGATCACTGAATAAATTCAAACGAAAAACGTTTCATATTTCCGCGTTTGGTAAAATGTTTTTCCTAAGGTTTAGCTAGGAAAATGCAGACTGATCACCTGATGGTCTGACAAGTAAGATGATCCATGCGTCGTACATGTTAAAAGTCGGTCCTGCGCCTATATCGTCAGTCCTGTCGGTCGGTTACTCTGAATAGAGAGTACTGCGTACATACTTGGGCACACGCCTCCGTGGTCTCTTAACCACTGGGGTTAAGAGCTGGGCTCTAGACTCGGAGGTCATGAGTTCGATTCCCGCGTTGGAAACATGTTATTTCCAAGTTTGGTTAGGACAATGCAGGCTGATCACCTGATTGTCTGACAAGTAAGATGATCCATGCGTCGGATGGGCATGTAAAAAGTCGGTCCTGCGCCTGATCTCTCGCCAGTCGTGTCGGTCTTCCGTCCCACTGGGTTATGAGAGTAATGGAATAGAGAGTGCTCTTGTGTACTGCGCACACACTTGGGCACTATAAAATTTTATAGTGCCCCCGCTTGGTCAATGAAACCGGCCACCGTCACCGAAACCGGTGTGGGGGGGTATTATTATTATTATTTTTAAATACTTGGGCAGTATAAAATTTGCCTTGTGTAACTAGCATTTCAATGAAACCTGCCACCGTGACCTGTAAAGGAGACATTTTATTATCAATAGCACTATACACTCGCATAATATTCCCATTCCGTCCAGAATTCCCACTCCACATGACAAACGCCCTGGATTACCTGGGAATTACGCATCATTCCTATTCCCAACATGACATCTTATAAAATTTTATCTGCGCATTAAATGGGAATGGTAAATAAATATTCAGAACGCACGCGCCGTTCGCCGCAATTGTCAAGATATTGATAGCAATGATTTCGATGTGGGTTACAACTTAAATGGGACACGCAGGTATCAGGCAGGTTCTGCCGTATCCTTGATTTAACGGAGACAACTTATTCAACATTGATGAAACGCACCTTTCTGGTATTTCCAGTATATTTAGGTAAGTACTTACTTTATTTTAATTTATAACAATTTTTTAACAAAATACACGACTTTCGACAAAGTTATGGTAGGTGAGTGCAAGAAAAGTAATGTTGAAGATGAATTTTCACCAAAAGAATTATAGTGCAATCAATTACATAAAAGGATTTCTTATGTTTACGCCAATATTCATACTAATATTTTAAATGCGAAATTGGGTCTGCGGTCTGCCTGTCTGTCTGTCTATACCTCTTCACGCCCAAACCGCTAAACCGATTTTGCTGACATTGGGTACAGAGATATATAGATCCCCGGGAAAGGACATAGAATACTTATTATTAGAAAGTGACGAAAATAGAGGCTCTTCTTGGGACCAATAAGGCCCTGAAAAATTTATACAACATGACGTTATGTGTGAGAATACACTTCTCAGGAAAACAAATAAAAATGTTTCACCATGTGACATAGGAATGTGGCAATTGACTAAATGACGTTAAACGATTACGAAGAATAGCATCGACGTACTACGTAGGGATGTCGCACTGTACGATCGAAGAAACTTGTAGCTTAGCAGCAGGACCACGATGTAAAAATATTAACAAATTGGTTTTACTTTAAAAGACGTTTTCCTGAAATTCGTAAATAGCACGGGAATTACAATTTTTTATAATAGGAAGAACTTTAGAATACGATTTTCAAAAAGAAAGATCTACCCTATAATAGAGATTATTATTTTAAACGCAAGAAGCAAAAGAAAACGTTACACAATACACACAGAGTTAAGTATGGGAACATCACGTCACTGAAATTCTCAACAAAATATTGAATATTGTGTGTTTTTTTTTAGTTTTTGTGGGAAGCCTTGTGTACCTTCATCCTATCACAGGTCAAATAACACTGACCAGTGTATAATTGTACAAATGTATATACACATACAATGAGCGAGCACGGTTGAAAAGCAATTACTGGGAGGACTGCACGGGCGAAATTAATTAATAACTGATTCGTTCCACTTGGTGCCTTTTGTCTTTTTTGGCCTTTTAGACTGAAAAAGAAAAAGGTCGTAAGATTATTTTTATTATTAGTACTGATTTTCCTCGATATTTTAATTCATCTTGAAGCTTCGTCTACTAATGTAGAAAAGTAATTACGAGTTATTTGCTTTAAGTATTTACAAGCTATTTACAAGCTTAAGCACGATATAATAGAGACGAGAAGGATGTCAGAATCCTTCTCGGTTGTAAAAAATAACTTTGTTTTCTTTTAACTTCTTTAATTTAAGTTCAACCATAGTTTTGTATAAAATATTTTATAATAGTTTCGTTAAGAGCTCACCTGACTCTAAAAATCAAACATCGTCCTTCTCTCTTTACACTCACGCCCGTCTTTCATATGCCAGGTGAAAAAGGACGGCGCGGAATCATCGCCGAGTTAGTTTTACTTGAATAAAAGACGAACTATAATGATTATGAAAAAAGTGTTTTGAGCAAATTTAGGTTTTATCAATACCTTTTTAGATATTAAAAAATATTAAAGAAAAGACAGCAAACTTCGAAGATCCAAGCAAAAATGTGTCTAAAACAAGGTTTTTTGTAAAAAAGAAACTATCGAGCATTTTTTGAGTAACCGTGTTTTCGTCTTGAGCATTTAATCTTTATGAACTGAAGTTACTTGTGTCAAAAAATCAGTTTTCTAGACCTTACAGATTTTGAGATCTAGGTTAAAGTCAAGTAAGGGTCATATGGGCTCTTAATATTATAAATTCGAAAGTTTCTCTTATCTCTTCACGATTAAATCTCTAAGTCGATTAGTATGAAGATACTTTGGGTCCCAGACAGGATGAATTAATATTTTGCCGTAAAAATGCATGCATGCATGTTACTTTTAATGAAATAATATTATTGAGAAAATCTAATATGGTATCAATTCAATAGACCCAAGTGGAGAGCACTGGAGAGGCATCGCATTGGAATTTTAACTGAATGCGTTAAACAGCTCTTCGATTAACTAATTTTCATATCAGATTATTAAGTGTTTAACACCTAAGCGGTTTTCAATTAATTATTAGTTATATTCACAGGTTAATAAATAATCTGAATATTATGTTTTTTACGTACGTTTCTCGCGTTATAAAAGAAGTCACCAGAAACATAGTTTTCAGAAAAAAATGCAAAATACTTAGTATAATAAACATCATTATTTTAGTTTATGATACAATACAAAATATTAAGTTTATAAGCATCTATATAATATGACGCCCGCAACTACTGACGCGCGGGAACCGTACATTTTTCTGGGATAAAAACTATACTTTGTTCTTTCCCGACACTCAAAATATCTCCATACAAAATTTCATCAAAATCGGTTCAGCGATTCGGGCGTAAAGAGGTAACGATAACGTATAATAGTAGGTATATATCTAGTTTATAACCTTAGTCGGATCACAGCCTAAGCTGAAATATAAAGCCTTTAACAGGAACAATGCTATATTTTTATATCGCGACCCTGACGTTATCGTCCCAGGGAATAAAGTTAGACGTAATTCAGTATCATGTGAGTTTAAAGGCCTTAAATGATACAATAAATTGCCGAAAACGACAAAATATATCACCAACAAAAATATATTTGAAAGAAAAATTTCGGCGACTCAGCGCTTAGAACAAATAGTGTGATTTTGGTACACGGCACAGGCTGAAGCGGATTAATAATGTCTGTGGAAATGGGCTGGCAATATTAAAAAGTAAGAGTGAAAATAATAATAGGTAATTTTCCTACTTTTAGTTAACGCTGGCAACCTCTTCCCACCTCGATTTAAAAAAAAATGAGTGCACAGGAAGTATAGAGCAACTGTTTGGAAAAAAATTAAAGTCGCTGAACCTACATTTTTTTCGTTTTTCCCCCACCCCACTACGCTCATACCTACCGCTCACGGCCTGCCAGCACGCAGATTATCAGAAAAGGTTGTTCAGGGAAGTAGCTAACGGATTTTTAATACAGCAATAGCTCTACCATGAGTTTAAAACTATAGTATTTATCGATACTCTACGAATACGTAGTCTATACTCGATACCGACTACTTAAATATTTAGTATGGCGATTTTAGTTCCGCAAGTAACTGCTAGAGGCGCTGCAAAATTTGCCATACTAAAAATTTACGGTGATCGGTATCGAGTATCGAAAAATACTATAGCTTTTAAACTCATGGTCCTGCATCCGCTATTGTTAATACGCTATCATTTGTGACTTAGGCCACACCGGAGGCAGATTCGCCCAGGCGAGCCTTTACAATCCATTACACAGGGCCGTGGAACCGGCGAGAATAAACACTTCGTCTACTAATGTAGATGCTCTGTGTACTTTATACAGGCTGTTTCTAAAGTGCTCACAAAAAAGAGCCTATGTCGAACACTAAGTTGAATACGAAATGTTGCCGATACAAATGGAAGGATTTGATACTAAAAATATTCTTACATCATAATAATTCAAGACGTCAGTGGAAGAATATGGTAAGTAACATGAAAAAAGGGCCGGAAAAAATATTTGAAATAAAACAACTATGGATTATATGTGTAGCCAGATATATTAGCTAGGTTATGAAGTAGATAAGTTAAAAATCCTATGAAAATAATAAGGGAAAAAATGAGTTATTGTCCACATGTTACGAAATGTTACTTGTTCGATTCTTCCACTCACGTCTTCTTATGAATGGATATTATCCATACTAATATTATAAATACAAAAGTATCTCTGTCTGTCTGTCTGTCTGTCTGTCTCCCTTTCACGCCAAAACTACTGAACCGATTGCAATGAAATTTTGTACACATCTATTCTAGAGCCTGAGAAAGGGCATAGGCTACTTTTTAACTGGAAAAAGGGGTTGTAAGGAGGTGGAAATGCGTGAATTTGTTCAAATAAAGTTAGTTCCAAAAACTCATAACAGATGGCGCCAAGAGTCGCCTAGATCGCGCTATCGCTTGCTCATATATATTACTATAAGAGGTGGTACCATGCTAAACTACGTTTTTCGATTCTTTCGATTGTTATACACGATATAATTAATAACTCACCTACCAACTTAGATAATTATCAGAAACAACAGCGCCAAAACTACTGAACCGATTGTAATGAAATTTTGTACAAAGATAGTCTAAAGCCTGAGAAAGGACATAGGCTACTTTTTTACTGGAAAAAGGGGTTGTAAGGGGATGAAAATGCGTAAATTTGTTCAAATTAAGTTAGTTCCAAAACTCATAACAGATGGCGCCAAGAGTCGCCTAGATCGCGCTATCGCTTGCTCATATGTATTTCTATAAGAGGTGGTACCATGTTGGGCTTTGATTAGCGATTCTTTCGATTGTTATACCTACACGTTATCAAATAACTCACCTTCCTACATAGATATCAGAAATATTTAAAAATTACAGCATACCAATAATTAATACTAAATAGTTTATGTGTAAATCTAAAGTTGTGTAATGCAGCTAAGTTGTGTATAGATAAATAAGCTTTAAAATTTGGTAGAAAAGTTTAATTTAAAAAAAAATATATGTGCACACTACACGGCAGTTTTGGGTATTTTGATTTAAGGGGTATCAGAGTTTTAAAAAGCTTTTGGACACCAATTTTGTTGACACCGCGCGCTATAAACTGAAGTCCACGCGGACGAAGTCGCGAGCAACAGCTAGTAATAATTATAAATACTAACTATACTAAACTAAATAATTTGTCTTACAGTAAAAATATAATATATAGAATCACTAAGTTTACTTAAAAATATATAGAATCACTAAGTTTACTTAAAAATGTAAGTAAAGTTATAAGTAAGTATATAGAATCACTAAGTTTACTTAAAAATGTAAGTAAAGTTATCTTATTTACATTTCCCTACATAAAACGGTTGCCATGGGAAAACAAATTAAGATATAAGCTTAATAGCCAATTGTATAAGGCTGTTAATAATAATTGTATATTATTGAATGAAACTGAGAATAAGATAAACATTATTGACATTAATAATATTCTTAATTATAAATTATGTAAGTTGACATTAGATAGATATTTTCTATCATTTTACTTTACACGACTTATAGCAAGTACGCTATTCAATTTTTTATTTTTAAATTCAGCCAAGAACTTGGCTAGTAGGACGATAACTGCTTCTGTTGAGCAGTTTGGTCATAATGATATGACATCTAATGACAGCTTGGAATATGTTCCAAATAAAAATAATTTAAATTAGACTATAAGACAACAGAGGATGTCTCTAGCACTGTAGATCTAATTCAAAATAGTAAACTTAGTTCACTTACGCTGGTGCATCAAAATATACAAGGAATGTCAAATAAGGAACTAGAAATTGATTTATTTTTAAATAACAATAATGTAGATATTTTATGTATTACTGAACATTGGTTCAAGAAAAATGAAATAATGTTAAATTATAGTATGCACCAGCTGGCAAGTTCTTTCTGCAGAGAAAAAGCCATAAGAGGTGGTTCACTCATACTAATTAACAAGAATTTAAAATATAAAGAACGTAAGGACTTAGTGAGCCTCTCTACAGAACGAACAACTTGGGAAACTTTATTATTATATGTGTATACAGGCCTCCACTAGGATTATATGATATATTTGAAAAGGACATGGAGATTTTATTAACAAAAATAAGTGCATCTAACAAACACATTTTACTTTGTGGTGATTTTAATATAAATATTTTAGACAATAATTCAACCACTGTTAGATTCACTTCTTTGTTAAGATCATATAATTTGACAAATTTGTTTTATGAACCCACAAGGATCAGTGGCAACTCTGCTACATGCATTGATAATATTTTTACCAATATAGACTCCTTAAAGAAAGAAGTCTTAAACATACTAAGCTCTGATCACTGTGGACAACGAGCTATTTTCCCCATGAACAAGAATTTCAAAAAAGTATGTAAAAACAAAAGTACTTGTATTCCAATTAATGATAAACGTATTGAGAAGTTTAGGGGTGAAATTATATCTAAGATTGGAAATTTAGAATATCATAGTAGTCCAGATATGACATTTGGTAATCTTTTCAAATTAATTAAAAACCATTTTGATACTACCTTCACCTCTAAGACAGTTGGAAAAAACAATAAGAGTAAATTTAGTGAATGGGCTACACCAGGTATTATGAAAAGCAGATTAAAACTGTATGACCTTTATAATGAAAGAACTATAAATCAAAGTGAACACTTTATAAACTATGTAAGATTATATTCAAAAATATTTAAACAAGTCTGCAGGGCTGCCAAATCTATTCACATTAGAAATAAAATTAAGAATTCAAAAAATAAAGTAAAGACAACGTGGCAAATAATAGCAAGTGAAACTGGAAGAGTCGCCAGTCACAACTCAGATTTTAAATTAAATATAGATAACAAAAATATAACTTCCG
The DNA here is from genome assembly GCF_905147365.1 of Aricia agestis. NCBI lineage: Eukaryota > Metazoa > Arthropoda > Insecta > Lepidoptera > Lycaenidae > Aricia > Aricia agestis. Next base: position 11,977,348 of record NC_056425.1, read on the forward strand.
ACAATGATGTTGCGACTGCTTTTGAGAAATTTTTCGCTGACATTCCAGTTTCAATTACAAGTAACCTAAAGGACTCTCCTGATGATGCTATATTGTTACTTAAAGAAAATGTAAATGAATGTGATATCGACTTTAGATTTAAAGAAGTAGGTCCTGAAGACATTTTAAAAACTTTCAATTTACTAAATATTAAGAACACTACTGATTTGTGGGGCCTATCAATGAAAGTTATTAAATCTATAATCGATGTTATCGCGCCCTACTTAGCGACTATATTTAATGATTGTATAAAAAGTGGCGTATTTCCTGATCTAATGAAACACAGTAAAGTTTTACCTCTTTTTAAATCTGGTAGTAAGTTGGACCCGTCTAATTTCCGACCTATATCTATTTTACCGACATTGAGTAAAATTTATGAAAAGATAATACTGAATCAATTACTAACGCACTTTAATATAAATAATATTTTACATAATAAACAATTTGGATTTACAAAGGGACGGTCTACTACAGACGCAGGCGTTGAATTGATCAGTAGTATTTTTAATGCCTGGGAGACGTCGCAGGATGCTCTAGGAGTTTTTTGCGATCTCTCAAAGGCCTTTGATTGCGTGCAACATAAAACATTGGTCAGGAAACTCTGTCACTATGGCATAAAAGGCACAGCACTCGCCCTCCTAAAATCGTACTTGTCAAATAGAACTCAGAGGGTTGAGATAAATGGTAAAAAATCTGCTGGTGCAAAAATTGAAATGGGGGTCCCACAGGGGTCTATATTAGGACCCTTCCTGTTTCTTATTTATATAAATGACCTGCCATTCTTAATTAAAGATAAACATGGGATAGTATTATTTGCTGATGATACATCTCTTACATTCAATGTCAAACGGCTTAATGCGTGTTATGACGAAGTAAATAATGCTCTCTCAAAGATTGTACATTGGTTTAGTGTTAATAATCTTTTACTTAATAGTAAAAAAACAAAATGTATTAAATTCAAATTGCCCAATGTAAGGCAAACGGAAACCAATGTGCTTTTAAATGGTGATGTTATGGAGCTAGTGGATACAGCTATATTTTTAGGTATTACACTAGACTCCAAGCTTCAGTGGGGCCCTCATATTGCTGGGTTGGCCGACAGACTCAGTTCAGCAGCATATGCAGTAAGTAAGATTAGACAATTTTCAGATGAAACAACAGCACGTCTAGTGTATTTTAGTTACTTTCATAGTATTATGTCCTACGGCATTTTGCTGTGGGGCAATGCTGCAGATATAAATACAATTTTTGTGCTGCAGAAGCGAGCTGTGCGGGCAATCTACAAGTTGGCCCGTAATACTTCACTTAGAGAAAAATTTAAGGAAACTGGAATCTTAACTGTTGCTTCTCAATATGTCCTATCAAATGTATTATATGTTAAAAAGAATATATATCAATTCACGAAAAAATGTGATACCCATGGGAGAAATACTCGTAATAAACATAAGCTTGAAATTCCGGTGACTAGACTTACTAAAGTCAAAAATTCTTTTAAAGGTCAATGTATACGCCTTTATAATAAGATCCCAGAAAGCGTTCAAAATCTCTCAATTAATAGATTTAAAAAAGTTGTTAAAGAACGTTTGTGTACCAAAGCGTACTATAAAGTTACTGATTTCATGAATGATAGTACACCATGGGAATAAGGTCGCCCCCTGCAGAGCTGTTTCATTATAATATGTATAATAATTGTACATTCGTTGTATTTTATTTAGTCATAATGACACTGTTATTTTATAATATATTTTTTGTAATTTTCCATCTTTTTAGAAAAAGATGGCCCCGTGCGAGTTTCTTACGCCGGTTCTTCTCGCCGGGTTAGTTCCCGAACCGGTGGTAGGCATCTGTGTAGCCCCGACGTTCAGAGAATATTTGAAAAAATTTATTCTGAATAAAAAATTTTGAGTTTGAGTTTAATACACTTTTCATGCACTTATTCCACTTTTATTAATTTTTTAAATGACAATGTTTCACACGACCGGATTCGATAAAATCATCATTAGGTGTAGTGTGTATTTTAATTTTTTTTTTAAATTGGTAAACTCAAATGGGGTTGCCAGCATCAAGAAAATTTTCTTCAATTTAGTACAATTTTCTACCAAAAAAATTAACAAATTTTTGGCTGTCAGTCTGTCAGCATTAGCCGGAGATTACAGCTTCTTCATGCTTTTGATACATTTTTTATGAATTTGAGCCCTTTTGATGCACTTTTCTGGACTTCTTTTATTATTAACTAGCTGTTGCCCGCGGCTTCGTCCGCGTGGACTTCAGTTTGTAGTTGTTCCCGTACATCAATTGAGTCGTTTACGCGCAAATCAGAAAAGTATAATGTGTGGGAACCGCACATTTTTCCGGGACAAAAAACATTCCTTGTCCCAGATTAAAATTAGTATCTCCAATCTCCATGCCAAATTTCATCAAAATAGATTAAATAGTTTAGGAGAGAATCATAAAAGTTTATTGTGCGGGAACCGTATATTTTCCGGGATAAAAAGTATCCCTTGTCCTTTCCCGAGACTGAAAGTATTGCTATACCAAATTTCATCAAAATAGATTGAACAGCTTAGGCGATAATCATAAAAGTTTAATGTGCGGGAACCGTACATTTTCCGGGACAAAATTAGTATTCCTTGTCCTTTCCCGAGACTCCATGGTATCTCCATAACAAATTCCATCAAAATAGATTGAATAGTTTACGCGCAAATAATAAAAGTGTATTGTGCAGTAACCGTACATTTTTCCGGGACAAAATGTATCCTATGTTCTTTTTCGGGACTCAAAGTATCTTTATACCAAATTTCAGCAAAATGGGTCCAGCCGTTTACGCGTGATGTCGTGACCACGCGAAATATAACGTTCCGTGCAGCTTCGCCTGCGTGAATTAGATATTTCACAGACAAATTAGTCTTCAAAAGCCTATGATCCTTCACGTGGTCTACTTCTTATTTGTGCCAAATAACAGAAAAATTGCTCCCTACTGGAGATAAGTCCTTTCAAATAATTTCCCCCGTTTTTTACCAAATTTTCCTGTATTTCTTCGCGCCTATTAGTCTTAGCATAATAAAATATTGCCTATAGCCTTCCTAAATAAATTGGCTATCTAACACTGAAATAATTTTTCAAATCAGACCAGTAGTTCTTGAGATTAGCGCGTTCAAATAAGCCCTTTCAAATAGTTTCCCCCCGTTTCTTCCACACTTTCCTCTATTTCTTCGCTCCTATTAGTATTAGCGTAATAAAATATAGCCTATAGCCTTCCTCGATAAATGGGCTATCCAACACTGATATAATTTTTCAAATCAGACCAGTAGTTCCTGAGATTAGCGCGTTCAAACAAACAAACAAACTAACAAACTCTTCCGCTTTATAATATTAGTATAGATAAAATTGTACAGCCTTAGAAAAAAAAAAGATTTTTTTCACACATTTCAAAATGCAAACAAACCGTATATAATATAGGATACCATCCTCTATAATGTAGGTATCGAAAATGTTTAACGAAAAATATTATGTTATCGTAATTATTAAATTCATTAAGTACATGTTCATTACATAAAAAATCTGAGTAGGTAAAAGTCGGAAATTCATATAACGCTGCTCATTTAAAAAACACACGCTTTATAAAAATGTTTAAAATCGTGATTTTTTCACAGTATATATTATGAACTTTTATTAGTTTATGAACGGTAAAAATGCGTTTGTGATGTTCAAAAACGTTTCTATTTCCGAGTTTTTATGGTTTTACAGTTTTTCAATAAAACATTGTTCGGCTTTTATGTAAATATTTCAAATATTGAAAATAAAGTAACAACCAGGCTTAAATGATAACAAACTAGCTATTTGACCGAGCTTTGCTCCGTATTGGATAAAACACGAATAAAATTACATTTTCTAAAAATGATTCCTAGCTAGATCGATTTATCGCCTCCGAAACCCCCTATATACTAAATTCATGAAAATCGTTGGAGCCGATTCCGAGATTCCAATTATATATAATATACATAATATAATATATACAAGAATTGCTGGTTTAAAGATATAAGATATTGTTAAACTTGAACCGAAAAGATCGTTTCGACTCGTGGATATTTAAATGAGGATTTTACGGCGCATCGCAGACGACATACTATACTTGTCGCACTTTTTAGTCTGTGGAAACTGGAAATAGAACCTATGCAATTATATGCAGTAACGCGCTGGACTTTTTGCGCGTCGTGTCCGTTACTGCATCATGGGTTCTATTACCACAGACTAAAAAGTGCGTCACGGATAGTCTGTCGTCTGCGCTGCGCCTTAAGTTCGTGACATATTATGCTGCTGTTTGACACGACAGTAGGATGTATTATTGCAATGCTTTCACGCGAGAGAGAAGCACCATCACAGGTAGTAAACCAAAAGTTTTGCTCGGCGCTTGACAACCTTTCTGTCAATAATCTGATATGACGTGTGCCACATGTGGAATTATTTTCTTTTTGTGCTTGTACCCCCCCTACTTCGATCATTGCGTTTAGCCCTTATGAGGTTTAACCCCATTCGACGACCCCTGTGGCTCAGTGGTGAGCGCGTTGGTATCTCAAGCCGGGGGTCGCGGGTTCGAATCCCGCCAACAGAACAAAAAAGTTTTCAATGTTCCCGAGTATGGATGTGTATTAAATATGTGTATGATATAATAAAAATCTTAAATATATGTATAGTATAAAAGTATTAAATATATTTCCGTTATCTGGTACCTGTAACACGGATAGGTACTTAGTACGGGGCCAGACTGACGTGGTGTGAAGCGTCCATAGATATTATATCATATTATTATCATTTCATATTATTTTTAATCATGATAATTATAATAATAAGTAATAATTGTTATAAATGATGCTATTATTATTATAATATTATTATTGCTATTAGTTACTGGCTCCGCCCGATCTTTCACCGTGCGTTTTTCGCGTAACTTTCTGCCGCGCACTGTCAAACTCTGGAAATACTGCTGGTTGCAAACCTTCAAGAAGAGAGCGTATATCGGTGACCCGTTGAGAGTTACTTGAGAGTTGATTCCGATTTTGGCCACGTGCAAAAACAGTTTTGTAAGTCTCTACCATAAACAGGCAAAATATGATTGGTACTTATAAAAACCTTCGAAAAGGAAGGACGCCGTAAATATTTTGATCAATTAAATCTATGTATTTGGTCCTTTAATAATCTGTTATATTTAATCTATTAGATATAGAACTTCGTAACTCTTTGCTCCTTATATAAATAAATAAATAATTATATAAAATAAATAAATAATAAATAAACCTTACCTGATTTTCCACAAATATTTCAAGACTTAGATTAGTTAAATGGCTCAGCCATTCTTGAGTTTTAAGGAGGCTAAATAATAGATAGATTTGCGTTATGAATACTTTTTTTATCAAGCAAACTGCAATCTGCTAGATATAAACTTAAAATCCTTAGAAGTTGTTCGAAACTTGTGCTTATTCCACAAAATCTTTAAGACGCTTAATCCGAGATAGTTTCGGAAGCTACTTTGCAAACATTGTCATTGCTTAAAACCAAAGATATTTAATTTTACTCCCGGTTCGGATTTCTGGGAAATTTCCCACTCGAAAGATTCGAGTTTGGGAATTCCCAACTTGGAAGTTCGTCGCTGTTTCGAGTGCGCTTCGGGTAAGCAACTTTGATCTTCATACGTTCCGTATTCAGACAAATTAAAAGGCACTTCAGTGTGAATGGAATCAACGAGGTTATTTTGGTAAATTTATGAACTGTGTAGCTACGCCGTACGTACGCGTAATATAATAAGGCATTTATTTAAATCAATATCTGTATATTCCCTTTTCTCGATCAAAATATTTGAAAGTTTCACCAAAAATACTGACTTGCACACTAATTATGCACCCTAAATAATGCGAATTCAGCATACTATTTAAAGTTATTTGCGAAACTGTTTTACTGAACGAATAACTATTATTAAAATAGTATATCTAACAATTCCTTAGTTCAACAAACATATTACAACTTTTTAAAGGAAAACCATCACCTAAATTACTTTTAGGAACATCATTTATTCCAAATAAAACCCAACTTAATCTGTTATGTTTATATAATTAAGAACACATAAAAATCTTCAAGTGCTAACTGAACATGGACTAAACTTTGGCACAGTGAATGGTAACTCAGTTTATAAACTATAATTAATAAACATTCGGCAAAGAGCGAGTCGGATTCGCGCAAAAAGGGTTCCTTACCGATATACTGCAAAATAATTAAGCCTCTGGCTTAGGGATTGCACTCTAGGAGTTGACAAGCTACTAAAGAAAAAAGAAAAAAAAAACAACTGGCTTCAATTATGATTCGACGGCCGGGCTCCTACTTCTGGGTGGTTCACAAAAAATAACCATGATGGCTAAGGCTACGCTGCGCTACGCTCCCGCCTTAGCCATCTAACCTAACCTAATCAAGTCGTATTGGGCCAACATTGCTATTAATTATTTAAGAATCATAAATAAATTTATTAACCCATACAATTACAATACAGTAGTGAATTTTGATAATTTTTCTTAATTTTTATCAAGAAACCTTGAATTATATCGTTTTGGAATGATAAAATCTTTCACCATATCTCATCATAATTACCAAAAATCGAATGAAAGAGCGCGGAAAGGCTATCTAACACTGAAATAATTTTTCAAATCGGATCAGTAGTTCCTGAGATTAGCGCGTTCAAATAAGCCCTTTCAAATAATTTCCCTCCGTTTTTTCCACACTTTCCTCTATTTCTTCGCTCCTATTAGTATTAGCGTGATAAAATATAGCCTATAGCCTTCCTCAATAAATGGACTATCTAACACTGAAAGAATTTTTCAAATCGGACCTTTAGTTCCTGAGATTAGCGCGTTTAAACAAACAAACAAACAAACTCTTCCCAATTATAATATTAAGTATAAATAGAATAAAGATGGTACGTTTTTAGGTGATCGTGACAAACTTCCACAAACACAAGCGTGTAAACGGGCTGTTTGACTTGGTTTGACTTGGCCTATGAAGATTTGGCAATCGTCCACAAACTCCGAAACCTCACAAACTCTTGGATCCATTTACACGTTAGTGAGAACAAGCAGATCGCGCCTTCATATTTTGATCTGTCTCCAATACTGACACGAGTCGGTTAGATGCTGTCACAAACATACATAAGCCAAACAACCCGGAGTCCTGCAGGTCCTGGAGGTCCTGGAGGTCCTGGAGGAGAGAAGGATGTCCAGGCGTATCATAAAATCTACCAATCCATACTAGTATTATTAAAGCGAAAGTGAGTTTGTCTGTTTGTTGGTTACCTCTTAACTCCTTAACTGCTTTTGCTGAAATGATGGTTCGGAGATACTTTGAGTCCCGGGAAAGGACATAGAATACTTTTTGTCCCGGAAAAATTTACGGTTTCCGCGCGACAAACGAATTTTGGAGCAACGATCATCTATATAGTCTGTCAAGAAAGTGAAGAAATTAAAAAGTGGCAACATCGTAGTGTCATCCCTTTCAAATCAATCTAAGAAAAAAGGACTAAGGACTGTCACTTTTTAATTTCTTCACTTTCTTGACGGACTATAGTTTTCCAAATTATACTGCAACAAGAACATGCCTTAGCTTTCTGTAATATTTACTCTGTTATAAAACATCAATATCAACAAACAACAATAACAAGTTACAGACGACACAATATTAATATTCAGAATGCACGTATTCCTCTTTCAATAGTATTTTACCTCTTACAGAACATTTATGCCGACTACATAAGGTTCATTTCAGAGAATCCGAGATAAATTAACTCTGGAGTACGTGACTACGAAGAAATATGCTCATCTTTGTAGTTGGTAGTGTTGGGGACATAAGATAAAAATAACAGCAACTAGTTGGAACTTCTGTGAGGCCCGTATTAATAAATCGCTTTCATACACCAACTCAATATCAATCTTGGATACGCTGTCATGATCTTAAGATGGTATTTAACCTTTTATTACTTTATTTTTTTATTTATTTAATCCAGGTATCTTGGCCCATATTACAAAATATCTTATAGACTAACATACATAAAATTATACTAAAACTAACACTAACACTAAACACGTATTGTCTGCGACGTGTTCGGAAGTCGTCCTCGAAACCTACCGGATGTAGACGACTCCAATCGGCCAGAACTCCTCCTTCTCGAAGGTCGGTAGATGATGCGTCGGGACTCTCACCACAAAGGAGCTAAAATTCACTTTGTGGCGGGGCGGATACTTTGATAACAAAAACGTGTACGGCATATAAGTTAAATTTGACCACACTCAAGAAACAGCCTGCTGTAACAGACAGACATAAGAGGTTTCAGAACCAGCTTACACCGCTGAACGGATCTTGGTGTTTACGGACATACTTTTAATTCGTGGTAAAGCAAAAAAAAATCAGCCAAGAGCGAGTCTGACTCGCGCACGAAGTGTTCCGTTCCGTCAAAGAGCAAAATAGGCCAAAAATTGTGTTTTTTAAATGTATGTACCTTTAAATATTAATTTTATTATTAATATTATTAAAGTACACAATATTATTTTTATTTTGTTTTTCATAGCGGGCAACACTCAACAGAAATATACAATCTGTAAAAATTACAGAAGTCTGGGTATACCGGTTCTTGAGATACAGCCTGGAGTTGGACAGACATCGGAATTTTAGTAATAGGGTCCCGTTTATACCCTTTGGGTACGGAGCCCTAAAAAGTATGATCCCTGGCTTATAAATGAGTAATGGCGGAACGAAATTGCGGTCAACATCTTATAATATTATTTAAAATATTACAAAGTGATGTAAAATATATTACAAAGTAGCCAGTAGCCGATTCTCAGACCTACTGAATATTCAGTAGGTCTGAGAATCGGCCACTGGCTACTTTTTATATTGATATTGTTACGGTACATGGTATACGGACACGTGGTCTATCTAGCGACAAACCAGCGAAGCTTACCGAGGGAGCACAGGCAACATAAATCCCCTACTCAATACTAGATGGCATCAGGTGCGCAAGTACATACTCGAACCTTCTAGAAAGGTCCAATGTTTGTTTACGTGTTTACCGTTTATTTGATAGGGTGTTTACGTGTTTTAATTTAGACCTTATGACTGAGTCCATAAGGTCTAAATTAAATTCAACTTGCTGCACTTATCGTAAGGACGGCAGTTTTATTGTGGTACATGCCCGAGCCTCCTAGAAGGTTCCCACGGTTGTTTACTTGTTTACGTGAATCGGGAAATTTCTGGAATTCGTCTCGCCATATAAAAAGAGCCGCAGGCAGGCCCGGCAGTCAGTTCGGTTCGAGCGATCATCAAGGCGATTTCGGAGTGAACACAAGTGATCAATAGTGAGTGAAACCAGTGAAACCTACGACTTGGCTACGACCTAGGACAGTGATAGTGCTTAGTGATTGGACCTAGTGATTAGTGTTTGAACTTAGTGCTAAGTGTTGTGACCTAGTGTGTGCTTGTGTACTAGTCATAGTGTGAATAAAGTCTTCAAGAGAGTCAGCAGGTCTTTCTCTCCAAATCCTTCGAACCCTAGCACGTAACAATATATATATAAATAATAGTAAATTATTACAACTCGAGACTGACGGCTCACGGCGACCATTGTTTGTGCGACGGGATAGCGATGTACGTTGCCATGATGCCATATACTTATTTAGTCACTTCAATAAAATAATGTGGGCGAAATACTTTATAACTATGGCAAACCAACGTTTGCAGGGACAGCTAGTTTAAATATATTTTCCTAATCTCCTACTATATTTCCAAACTTATACGACGTGAGATAAATCTTCACTTTACAATCGGGCCTCGGGGTAAAAATGTTTCATTATATAGAACATTATAATCCGTTCGGCTTTCAATCCAGATAGATTGCAGAAACTATTTACGTATGTAAGTATAGACGATAGCATATAAAATTTGGTAAAAATCAGTAAAGCCGTTTCGGAGGAGTACGGTGACTAACATTGTGACACGAGAATTTTATATATAAGATAACGGTCGGTAATGGGTAATACACGGTCGAATTGAGAAACTTCCTCCTTTTTGGAAGTCGGATGATAAAAAAACTGTAAAGTATGCGCGCTGAGGTAGTAAGTACTACGTAGTACATACATACTATGTATGTATGTACTACGTAGTACATACATACTATGTCAGTGAGTATGCGTATATATTTTATTATAGTATGGTGTGGTACAAACTCGACGATTCTGCTTTTGTTAAAAATTGCTGATAGACTACAATAAAGCCTGCAGTTTAAACTCACAAAACCAACATTTAATTTCTAACTAAACCATCGCTCACAATTGGCTAAATACCCGGAAGATTGCTAATGATGCGCGCGCAGCCGAATGGAGTCGTCCTGAAATAAAAAGATATTAGGTCCTGTCAGCCGCCGCGTTAAATCCCGAGCTCGCTTCTAACCCTCCACATTTTTATTTTGTAGGCTTATTGGGTTGTGGTGTTAAGTATAGGCGATAGCGTTTGAGGCAAAAGAAGGACTGACAGACAAAATAACATAGATATAAGAAAGCTAAAGTAATTCTATGACAATCTTAATCAAAAATCAAAATCAAAATACTTATTCATTTCTAAATAGGTTAACAAATTTAACACTGTCGGATCTACATGAGGTCTACCACCGGTTCGGGAACTAACCCTTTTACCAAAAAGGTGGAAAATAACAATTATAGCTTAATGATAAAAAGGTACTAATTAATATAATATCTCCCATAAAATTTGATCTCGGGCACTCAAACCTAAATAGGTGCTTAACTTAAAGTAGCTTAGAGGTATTATATATAGAGGTATTGCTGTCATTTTATTTAAATAAATTACTATGTAAACTACATTGTAAGTATTACTAAAATTGCATTAAATAATTAAGTGCTTGGTTGCCTTTTTCAGAATTCGTCTAAATATCAACTATTTCTGTACATACTACAGTCTTCATTACTTTGAAGTCGGTACCAGTCCCAAAAGCTTCAGATATTCTGACATTGACTGAACTCACGATAAAATTAGCTGGTACCGACTTCAAATAATGAAGACTGTAGTATGTACAGAAATAGTTAAGATTTAGACGAATTCTGAAAAAGGCACTATTATAGAGTAAGAGTTATTTAATACTTTTTAGTTCATATTATTGTTTTTACCTTGGAAGTCGGTTTTAATTTTTTGTTAAAAATAATAATAGTTAATGTAAAAAACCCTACTAGGTCTCCATGACGCTCGAGTGACTACACAATTATTAGCACCTTCCCCTCCCCTACTATTATAATATTGTGTCAAAACAAAGCTAAGCAAAATAATGACCCAAATCGTCGCCTATAATAATTTGCACCATCCCCTAATTCCTGGAGGTCTGACGTACATAAGGAGAATCGTTCCCCAAATTGGATTGATGTAATACCATCTTACATTTCTGCTCTCTATGGGTCACTCTATTATTTCCACCGAATGTCATTTATTTCTATATTTCAGATTGGACTTCTAGAATCCCAATCAATGTCGAAAGGCATAGGAATTTAAAGTCGAAGATATTAATATTATTAGGGACTATAATTTATTTACGACTTAATAGACACTTAGACGTGGACTCACTTAATGGTGAGTCCACGTCTAAGTGTCTAATGCCCGTTTTCACCAACAACACCTAAAATTTAGGTGTCCCATAAGCCAATAAAAGGGGCACCTAACGTCAGTTTTGTTTCAATAATTTAGGGGATGAATTGACAACCCCGTAACTCTTAAACAAAGTCGCTTTTTCTGTCCACATGTCCCTTTGTTCCCTTTAATTGCGGTTTTCTTTAATAGATAGAGTGATTAAAGAGGAAGGTTTGTGATAAATCTAAAGGTATGTATGGGAGTTCGCTATTTTACAAGTAAAATATCAGACGGCCATTCGATAACAGATTAATTGTCAAGGCAACCGTCATCTAACGTCGTCGTCGTTGCCACATACAGTGTTACGGGGTCGTCAATTCATCCCCTAAATTATAAGGGTCACCTAATGGTTTGACGGATGAATCGCATAATAGGTTGTTTTAATCAAAATATACGTCACCTAAGTTTTACGGGCATGTCAATTCATCCCCTAAATTACAATGGTTTAGGTGTCACTTAAACGTTGGTGAAAACAAAACTTGTGTTAGGTGCTTAAGGGATACCTTAGGTGTCGTTGGTGAAAACAGGCATTAATGGTCTGAACACACCATGCCGAAGTTCCGCGGCGGAAGTTCGGCATGATTACGTCAGCAATGTCAAACGCATACAATATAACGCTACGGAATTTCGGCATATTATGTCATCGGTATTTTAAAATACATAGCAGGCGTAATGAATTTATTTTATTTTATTTTATTTATTATTTATTATATTTATATATATATTATCACCTTTACAATCCATTAAACTACAATTTAGCATATTACATAATAACAAAAACATTTCATTTCAAGAATTAAAATGATTATTTGCTTTTGAGTCACGATAGCCATGTTAGACTCGACTTTATCGCAATTCGTAACTGCCATAATAATATTATGTCGTCCAGGCTCCAGCGACGCTTTGCATGATGTTCATTTTCGACTAGCTATCAAGGACATTGTTTTTTTTTTACTTGAGTACGTCAATACTTACAATATAATTATTTTATAGATAATAAAGGATTAACATCTTATTTATAGCAGTAATTTATTATAAAAACAATAATTAAATTGCTCTTTCAATATTTCGGATTATCACTGGTAGCGGATTAAGTTATTTAATTTTATTAACCTTTGAATATTTTGTAAAAACATTAAAATATTTGTAAAAATATGTTGAATGTAAATTTTAAGCACAGACTTTCGTTTATCGCGCAGGAATCATAACAATGATGATAACAATGACAATGATAGTGCTGTTGATGGAGACAAATATGAAAGTATTGGTGGTGACGATGATAATAGGCATGATGACTATTTTTTTTTCTTATCGGTAATTGAAAGATACTTAAAAAATAGAAACATCGTTGAAAGAATGACTCTGATAGCTTAAAAATTTACCAAGATATGACAATTCAAATATCTCATAAAAAAGACCTGCCCGAAACGCTCCATACAAAGTGCTACGAAAGTATGACGTCAGTCTTTCGTAGTTTGTACGCATCGGGAGACAACTTTGTTCGACAGGTATATTAAATATTGCGTTTATGAAAGTGGTTTCATAACAAAAGTTGCTTTTAATTGCATAAGTTATCGAATTGTATACAAATATTAAGAAATTTAATTGAAAAAAAAATCGACTTGAATATCGAACTTTGAAGGCGCATAACAAAAAAAATACAAATGCTATCAAGCTGAAATTTTGGGAACACTTATTTTTTACCGTGATTTCTTTATTTTCTTAACAAAATTCGCTAATCTTTGACCTTGGCATCATCCCTATTATTATAGTAGTAGTGATAAAATCGGAAATGACAAGCCTTGTAATGATAAGAGGTACAAAAAAGATAGGTAGAGGTACTGATCGTAAAAACTTCGGGTCTAGTCAGGATGATTGAACAACTAAAATATCAATGATTAAACAACTAAAATAGAAAAACGTCTAAAGTAAAAATGTTTATAATGAAGCCAAAAATGATGGTACTTATTGGTTATGAAAATGGCAGTTCTATTAAGTAAATTAAGAATAATGTACTATAATAAATTATGACCTCTAGAGACTATCTAAACAATAATGAGAACAAAACTATGTTTTTAAATTTTGCACGCTATTTTCATAGCAAAATATGCCGCACTGTCATTTGTAATGTAACAAGCAACAACTCATGTTTAACCATATTTTTTGCAAATAAATATGATTGATTGATAATTATTATAATAATGTCGATGTTTAAGCCACTCGAATAGAAAGTGGATCGTCGTGTGGCTGGGATGAGGGGATGAGGTGGGGATGAGGGACAACATGTCCCTTGTTTGCTCGGCTAATTGTCAACTTCTTTCGGAAAATCAATCCCCCGAGACCGGACACCCGAGACCGATTGTCACATAGTATCTTCTTATATATATAAAATTCTCGTGTCACAATGTTAGGCCGCGTACTCCTCCGAAACGGCTTTACTGATTTTAACTAAATTTTATATGCATATTCAGTGGGTCTGAGAATCGGGTACTTTTTATATTGATAAGAGCAAATTTTGTTGAATAAATAATAGTAAAATATTACAACTTGAGACTGACGGCGACTATTGTTTGTGCGACGGGATAGCGATGGACGTTGCCATAGTGACATACTTATTTAGTCACTTCAATGAAGAAACGTTTGCCGGGACAGCTAGTATAAGATAGAAAGACGTATAGATGTTAACATTACTAAAATAAATGTTATGGTTGGTCTATCTGTCGATATGTTACTTCATCATCAGAGATCGGAATTGGGTGTGTGAAAATACCTAAAGTTTGCAGCGGGACATAATATGGAGCTGTTACAACCACTTAAGTTAAACCGGTTTTGGATTTTACCGGTTCAGTTTTGTATTTTTTTTAACATGTTCCTTACCTTTGAAACACCGATTAGACACACCGAAAAAAAGATTAAAACCACATTAGCATTTTGCAGACATGTAAAATTCTGTGTTTGGCCGACAAAAAAAAATTGAGACTAAAAAATTTATTTAGAACTGTATAAGCAGCTTGTAATTGTTTATAGTTCGGTGTTTCAAAGGTAAGGAACATGTTAAAAAAAATACAAAACTGAACCGGTAAAATCCAAAACCGGTTTAACTTAAGTGGTTGTAACAGCTCCATATTATGTCCCGCTGCAAACTTTAGGTATTTTCACACACCCAATTCCGATCTCTGCTCATCATGCTTAAACACCTAAGAACATTTAGATGACATTTTGTATGGGGATACTTTGAGTACCGGGACAGGATAAAGGATACTTTTTATCCCGAGAAAATGTACGGTTCCCGCGCGATAAATTAATTTTGGTGCAACAGAGTTGCAGGAGTTATTTAGTAATATTTACTTACAATATTGTACTTTAACTAAATATTATGTGCAAAGAATTAACAAAATTAAATTTAACTTTTATTTTCAAAATATTTGCACATCGAGATGTATCCGACAAAACATGAGCACTATTTCACATTGTACCATCTTATTGTCATTACCATGTTTTTGCAAATAAACCTTCTTATTCTTATATAAGTATGGATACCAACAAAATCAAATTAATCCAATGAATTATTCTTGAACGCGCGAGTTTTAATAACAAATTGGTCGTTATTATTTTTGCTATATTGCTGTGTATTACTTTTTTTATGAAATAAGGGCCAAACGAGCAAACGGGTCACCTGATGGAAAGCAACTTCCGTCGCCCATGGACACTCGCAGCATAGGGTAATAGGGGAGGGTAGGGAAGGTAATAGAGTAGGGGATTAGGCCTCCGGTAAACTCACTCACTCGGCGAAACACAGCGCAAGCGCTGTTTCACGCCGATTTTCTGTGAGAACGTGGTATTTCTCCGGTCGAGCCGGCCCATTCGTGCCGAAGCATGGCTCTCATGGAGAATTTGATAGATTCTCCATACTCCAAGTGGTGAATAGCCTATCCAGCACTTATCAGGAAGTGGTAAAACAGGCCCTTAATTTTACAAGATATTCTTATTGTCTTTGTGTGACACAGTAGAAAAATCACATGACATGCAAATACATATGGCTGAATACATAAACATTTTTAAGTAAGAAAGTATAGTTTAAGAATAACGTACTTAGCTCTTAGACTAATGCGTAGGTACTTTTTTCTTTGTGCTATTTTAGGTCTCCAACTTAATCTTGCCTACCATTAGACAAACATCATCCCTTCACGAGAATTCTTCTAGAAAATCCCGGAAAATGGGAAAAATCTCTACGTCGAGGCACAATAAAGCCTAGGTATTCCAGAAATTTGGTATTCGAATAGACTTTATAAGGATTGAGTGTAAATATCGCCTGGTACAGTTAGGGCTGCCGATTTTTCCGGAAATCTGCGGATTTTATGGGCATTTTTGAGATAGTGTAGAGTGAAAGTTTTCAGGAATTTCACTTTTAGGTTCGTTGTGGTCATTTAGGACTTTTCGATATTTCTTGTAACTACTAGTTCACGCATTTGATTGCCTCGTGCAATAAAAAATTGTTAAACAAATACTAACTGATAATTTAAAAATGTAACCATTAATAGTTTACACGGAGTACGGATTAAAATACGCCAAATAATGCATATGAATGTTTTATACGTGGGAGAGCCATGCTTCGGCACGAATGGGCCGGCTCGACCGGAGAAATACCACGTTATCTCAGAAAACCGCGTGAAACAGCGCTTGCGCTGTGTTTCGCCGAGTGAGTGAGTTTACCGGAGGCCCAATCCCCTACCCTATTCCCTTCCCTACCCTCCCCTACTCCCTTCCCTTCCCTACCCTCCCCTATTACCCTATTCCCTCTTAAAAGGCCGGCAACGCACCTGCAGCTCTTCTGATGCTGCGAGTGTCCATGGGCGACGGAAGTTGCTTTCCATCAGGTGACCCGTTTGCTCGTTTGCCCCCTTATTTCATTAAAAAAAATATATTATTCTAATGAAAAATTAACACAAGTAATAATTGTGGTGAATAATATACTTAACCCTTAACTACCTACCATCTATTTCTGTAACATAACTACCTACGTGCGGTCCTGGAGACCGCTCATGAAAAATCATCTTAAATTCGGGTTCTATGGTATCAAGAAATTATTGAAATAAGTTAAATACTTGTTTATGCTTTAGACTTTTATTTCAGACCTTCAAATAACATCCTACTTCCTACTTCCTACTAATATTATAAAGGCGAAAGTTTGTTTGGATGTATGGATGTGTGGATGTATGGATGTTTGTTACTCTTTCACGCAAAAACTACTGAATGGATTTTAATGAAACTTTACAATGACTTTCAAAATGGGGGAGGTGTTATGTTCGTTTTTTATGTTCAACGATTACTCCGCCGTTTGTTAACCGATTTTCAAAATTTTTCTTTTGGTATATAGGGTATCATTCCAATTTGGTATTATATTCACAAAAGTGGTGATGTGATGTAATTGAGGGAACTCCTCAAAATTTATAGGGAAACATGTCGTGACTTCGGTTTCGTGAGAAGTATTCTAAGCATATGCTACCAACAAGTAAGATTTTGCACCGAGGTATACCTGGTATACCGTGGTTCGGAAGGTGCTGAGAGAACTCCTGATTCTTTATAAATACAAGTTTGGGAGTTTCAGCGTTGTTTTAAGAATGGAAAGCATATGCTACTGTGCAAATAACATTTATCATCATCATCATCAACAACCTCATCACTACCATATTATACCATGCGTCGTCCCATGATTATGAGCCAATTATGACCCTGTTATTGGTACTTTTCATTGTCTTTTAGATCGAGACTCGAGTTTGTCAAGCGATAATAAAAAAAATCTATACTTAATATTATAAACCTGAAAGTATGTTTGCTTGATCGCGCTAATCTCAGGAACAACAGGTCCAATTTAAAAACTTATTTCAGTGTTAGATAGCTCATTTATCGACGCGATTAAGGCTATATGTTATATATTATCACGCTAAGACTAATACGACCGAAAAAACTCAGGAAAATGTAGGAAAATCGGGGGAAAAATTAGAAAGGGTTTATCTCACGAAATACTGGAGCAATTTTTATAGCAATATTTGGCACAGATATAGAGTAAACCACGTGAAGGGAGTATACATAGCTATTTTTTATGGGAAAATGTACGGTTTCTGTAAAATTCCTAATTTACGCGGGCGAAGCCGCGCGGGACATCTAGTAAACTATAATTAAATCTTGAGATATATTATAATCTTTCAAGACTTTTAGTTTTAACAAAAAAATATACTCTTCTTAAATTAAGAGATCTGATAGACAGAGGAACTTAAAAAATCAACTTCTTTTGACTTATTTCTATAAACTAAGGAGTACAACTATAAAATTAAATTAAAAAATTAAACATTAATCTTCAAATTCAACAAAATTGCAACCCCTAAATATTCATAATTTTTCGCGGCAACCAGAGCATATTTTTTTTCGCACACTCCAAACAAATTGGCACTTCGCACATAATACATAACTAAGTAGTCTCACGTTTCTTTTTTGGATCACACTTGAAACATGTTTTGCGAACTTCAAGTATTTCCACATCATATTATGTGCAGTCTTTAACCTGAACAGCATACTCGACCGTATCGGATGCTACGTCACTAATCTTCGTCTGATATAACCTCGTCGTCTGATATCACCCGCTTTAACCATATTTCTATATTTTCATCGGTTTTATCCATTTTTCAATAAAACAAACAAAATCGTGTCGGTAAAAAAAATCACACAACCACCTACAAGCGGTCACAGAGACCGCTGACGAAATATTTTTACTTACCCTGGCCAAACGCGCGCACTTTCACACTCGCCGAGCGCTGGCGCGGTACTTATGTGTATGTAGAAAAGGTATATAAACGTGCACTGTCGTACGACGCATACAGATCGAAATATTTGAATTTAAAAATACGTTGCGGTCTCAGAGACCGCTGGTAGGTGGTTAAGGGTTAATAAATAATTTTTAACTCCTATTTCAAAACAAGAACTCGTTAAGGCCATTTTAAAATACTGGTAACCCTAAGTCCAAGACGCGTGTCGATCTCAATAAAATGGAATTTCACTATGACGGAGTTTTGAAATTTTTATTTAATATTTTATATCGCTGGCAACACTCACATTCTGTAAATATTTTACGACACTTAACTGAGATTTAAGCTAAAGCTAAATATCTATTTGCAGAGAACTGTCAGAAACATATAATATAAATTGGGACAGACTTTCAGACAGACCTACAAAGCTGAATTTGTTGACCTATTGAGTTCTGAAAACACCTCGAATGTCTCTCGAGAGACAGCTTCACACTCAATCTCATCCGAATATCGTGTGTATGGCCACTAAATTACTTATTTCAGTTTTAGTTTTTATTTATATATAGATATTATCTTATTTACATTTCACTGCATATTCTGCAACAGTATGATAGTGTATGTGACGGTGGCAGAGCTGACAGACACAAGGAAGGTGTAGTCGAGACGGTAGAAGTTGTGCGCGTGGAAGTTCAGAGGCCTGGAGAGAATGAGGTCTCTGAGATCATGGAGAGCCCGGTGGGTGGAGGGAGCTGAAAAAATAAGAACAAAGTAGAAAAGAACGAAGAAGATGTGAGAAAAAATGGAATAAAACTAAAGACGATAATCAGTAGAGTAGTGTAGATGTAAATCACGTAGTAAAGAGTGAATAAAATATGAGAAAGGATATAATTAAACAAAGAGACGATTATTACTGAAGCGTAGATGGAAATAATAGATGTTTTGGAAAAAAAACTCGGTGACAATGCAACCGATGATAATATTATTATCATCGGTTGCATTATTACTATACGAGCTAAACATTTTCGAATGGCTGCAAGTATAAAAAAACTTAAATAAAAGGGAATCATTAATCAAGGGAAAATTCTTATACTTACAAATATTTCTGTTGATTAGATTGTGATCAATGATTCGAATAATCCTCTCTGACTCTCTGTAGCACCTCTCGAAGCGATGGATGCCGCAATTGACGACAAAACAACTGCCAAAAACTCGAAAAATTGTCGAAAAGATGATTAAGCACTTAACGATTTGATTTTCCACTCTCTAAAAAAGTTACGAAAAATAATCACGTCTAGCCTCGATGAGTTTAAAGCATTGGTGTAAATGATAATAATAATATTACCGACTATACTGATACTTTACCTTAACATGAGTATTAAGTATAGATAATATTATTATGACTACTTAACTGTTGTAGAAATTAAAAAAGAATTAGGATTTAAGTGTTTTTAGGTTAACTTCTTCTTCGTTAATTAAAATATTTATACTTACACAAAATAATATATTAACAAACACTTACCATAGAGCCCAGAACCAAACGGATAATAATGTTAAGTGACATTATGAATGTTATTAAAATTATAATGCTGGTCACCAATATCTGAAAATAATTATCCATGTTAGAAATCAACAATTATTGTCAAGTAATTGTTTCAATAATACTTTTATGATTTTATATAATATTGACCAATCAGATACTTACTCTTAAACCATACATCGTATTAATACAGTCAGCTTGATCTAAAAGTAGAAGGTAACATCTTGAGATCCCCAATATCACCTCTGGTCGATCTTGATTGAGAGCCGCTAAATCTAACTTATAAGCCTTATGATCAAAAGCATCGACCGTCAATTTAATATCTTTATGAACTGACTTCACAGTAATAGTACTTGTTTTATCGTTTTCTAATAAGTCTCCAATCGCCCGGAGTCGATATTCAAGTTGATACATATTCGCAGCCATATCAGCGATACTCAAATTTTTAAAAAGGTAAAAAACGTATTCGACAGAGTAAAGTGTAGGAATAAGCCAACCGTAAAAGAATATCCAGGAGGTGTAGTCAAAAACACTGCAGCACAAATCGAAGATAAGAAAGACTAAGCAGATTTTTGTGACTCTAGACTTGATTATGCTGATGTAGTTGATGCCAAGAATTCTATCGATGTAGTCATACATGTTGATATAGTCCAAATACAGCTGTCTGTACTTATAGACGAAGTACAAATCGCTAAGGTACTGAACGTAGCCGAGCAAGTAGACAAATTGAATGGCATCTTTGAAACTGAAGGAAGAAAGCCCGTGGATGGAATAAAATTTGAAGTACATGCTCAAAATAGTAAAGGTGGTGAGAAAGATAACATGGAATGAGGCCTTGTAGAAGGACCAAGAATGTCTCAGAGTGCTCCTGTCACGAACAATACAAGAGAGACTAACTAATCTTAAGATCGCATTGAGGTGACTCATCGTTGAAAACGTATCCATGATTTGAACTGTTAGGTGACAGGTGACTCAAATGCACTGCAGCAAAATGAATTGTTAAACGAACGACATTCATTACTTAAGAATTATCTTTGCGATAATCTTTTAATACATTTGGCAAGCTTTTTATTTGATCCATTTGCATACCAATGTAGATTGCATCAAACAATCACTAAATTAACTGACCTAACAAACGCATTTATAATGACATTATCAAAAAGAGGAATTTGATGATAAAACTATTTTATAGGTCTACCAGGATCTGATGGCAATAAGTGAGGAAAGAAATTGACTGTAGCAATACCGGGGTAATTGGAATAAAACATTTTGATCCTTTTTTTCCTTAAAGCGGCTGATTCTGTGTGTGAAACATGCAAATATAAAAATGTATCCAATGATCAAGGACATTTTTTGAAAATATGCCATCCAAAGGACTGGTAGACCTATAGCTTATTTCTTACTAAATAAATTGTAACTTAGTCGCATCATAATTACTTATTCGTTAATTCATAACAGCTTTCTTTTGTCGGAAGAAAAACTATCCTATGTGATTTAATGTCGATATAAATCTTCATACAAAATTCCATCGGTTCGAGAATTTTAACGTGAAGACGTGGCAACAGACAGAGATTTGCGTTTATTCTTACGCAACTTTCTTTGCCTCGCCTCTTTTTACAAAGCCATTCTTAGACTAAGAATTTTTTAAGTTTTCCCGAAAAAAAAATGTACTTACACTAAAATAGTAATTATCGAATCTGATGAACGTGCGTATTGATAAAAATACTAGGAACGCAGAGTATTTCAATTGAGTAAGCAAATAATTGAAATTTTTTTTTAAGTACATAAAGTTGAAAAACCAAACACGGATTTTAATCTATTTACTATGTTACGACCACGGACGTAAAAAATTTTTACGTCCGTGGTCGTAACGTTTATTTAGATATACAGAAATCAATCGAGGCAATATCACCTACGTAATTTGGTCGAGCTATGTCAAGTCAATTAGTATATGTTTGACATAACCGGACTAAGTTACGTAGGTGGCGCACTTAGCCCGACCAAATAACATAGCATAGGTCCGCTACAGTGCCGAATTTATATTTTTTTATGAAAGTAGTCCAATTTATTTCCGCCGCTCCATAATGCGAAATCTGTTAAAAGGGCGATTAATCCAAAAAATCAAACATCATCCTTCTCTCTTCACACTCATGCCCGTCTTTCATATATGCCAGGTCAAAAAGAACGACGCGGATTCATCGCAAAATTAGTTTTTTCTCAATAACTCGATAAATATACAACATTTTAAAAATCCGCTAGGTCAGTTTCTCAATGATATAATTTTATACAATGTGTTAAAATATTAACTTAGTTCAGTGCACGGTTATGGCAATAAATGAAAAATTCGTGAAAATTTGATGCATCTTTGTGATTTTTTTTCTATCGAGAAAATTTTAAGACACGATATCATAAAATTTTCTCGCTCTTTTGCTTAGATCGAATTCTTGGAAATATAATGTAGTATCTAATTTTAGAAAATGAAACAATTTGGGGCTTTAGTACAAAAATGAATTATAAAATCGAAAATTTTGGATTAGTCGCCCCCTTAATGGGCCTCTATGGACGCTGCCGCTACAGATGCTGCCTAGGCCGTGGCCTCCAATAATTTACGGCCTGTTTTCTGTTTATAAATCCGGGGTTGCATAACCAGACTAAATTACGTAGGTGCGCCTTTAGCCCGACAAAATAACGTAGGTCCGCCATCTGCCTATGAAATTTCCTGAAAATTGTGCCATATCCTCAGTTTAGAAGATATTATCAGGTGACAGGTATGAGAAGCAATTAATTATGTTAAGTTTTTGCTGCAACATTCACTAAATTAACCAAGATTACCCCGTTATTGATGATTGTACTACAATGTCTTTGTACTACACTATCATTAAAATTGCATTAGTGATCCGCTTTAGATGTGCCGACGTGATCGGATACGATTATCGTTATTCGTCACACGACCCGACACGGAGTAATGTCGGTAGCTCCAATCTTTTGATCCGTACCCAAAGGGTAAAAACGGGACCCTATTACTAAGACTTCGTTGTCTGTCCGTCCGTCCGTCTGTCTGTCTATCTGTCTGTCTGTATGTCTGTTACGGAACGGAACAGAGCGGCAATAGCCAGAGAGTTGAATTTTTTACAGCAAAATAAAGTTTTTATTTAAGGGGGGCTCCCATACAAAAAACACAATTTTGGCCTAATTGTGCTCTATAATGGTGGACCCTTTATAACGGAACCCTTCGTGCGCGAGTGCAACTCGCACTTGCCGATTATTTATGTATGTCACAAGAAATATTTTATACTATTTTTAACCGACTTCCAAAAAGGAGGAGGTTCTATGTTCGGCTGTGGACATATTTTTTTATGTCATGTTCAACGATAACTTCGCCGTTTGTGGACCGATTTTCAAAATTTTTATTTTGTTGTATAGGGTATGATCGTGAATTGGTACCATGTTCATAAAAGTGGTCATCTGATGATGGGATCCAGGAGTAATCGAGGGAACTCCTCAAAATTTAAATGGAAACATAATATGGTGATTTTGGTTTTATATGAAGTATTTTGGGCAAATGTTACCAAAAAGATTTTGAAGTCGGTACCAGTCTCAAAATATTTTGTCATGAGATTCACGATTCTGAGCTGGTACGAACTTCAAAATAATGAAGATTGTAAGTATACAGAAATAGTTGAGGTTAAGGCAAATTCTGAAAGTTGCACTACTAAAGAGTAAGAATTATATATTTCATTCTTTTTAGTTCATTTAATAATAAGTCATTTTTTGTAAAAATAATTAATGTAACGGTGGTATCTCATACTAACATCCACCCTCTATCTAGCCGAGTTCCAGCATAACAGAACTGATTATATTATTATCAAGGAGATGGGATAGGTTAGGTTGGGTTTGATAATTTTTTGTTGCTTCTGTACAAATGTAATATTATGTTAAGTACAACATACCAAATTTCAGCTTTCTAAGACTTCAGGAAGTACCCTAACAGTACCCTAATTTTAATAATCGGTGAGTCAGTGACAAAATTTTGGGTTTTTGGACACCTATAAAACCTAAAGTATAATAAAGGTCACCTATAAAGTATAATAGCTACGATATTCAAACTTTGCGCATTTAATAATTACACTCATGTCATTATATCTTAAAAATTTGAACTATTTGGCATTATCCAAATCAAAGTTACGAGGGTTCAAAAAACCCTCGTAACTTTGAGACGACGAAACGTTTCGAAAAAAGGTAGGTTTAGTTAGGGCTAGGCGCTTCGCTTGGCTTTACGTACATAGCATTTATGAATTTACAATATTTTTTCATTTATATCGGGAATTTATAAATGTAGTGTTACCTACTGAGTCCTACAAGAATTAAATTATTTAAATATCTATTCTAGGACAATTTCTTGATATGTTTTTTACTTTATTGAAAACTGCAAACGAATGATTTTCAAATTATCATTTTCTTTATTATGTTATTCGTTCAAAATCATTTGCCAAAAGACATTAGGAAAGCTACCACTAACCACACTTAAGTACAATTTGGAGCTATC
Source organism: Aricia agestis (assembly GCF_905147365.1). Taxonomy (NCBI): domain Eukaryota; kingdom Metazoa; phylum Arthropoda; class Insecta; order Lepidoptera; family Lycaenidae; genus Aricia; species Aricia agestis. Next base: position 12,001,994 of record NC_056425.1, read on the forward strand.
ATCGCTTTTTAATCCGTCAAAGCTCGCGTGTACAGGATGTCCGACAAAGGAACCGCCGCGTCACGGTACACAATACACCCTGTTTTGTTCGTAAGATATACGATATATCCACGTAAAAGGACAAAGGTCGACTACAGGCTTTCTGCAGACAGATACCTAGTGGTTTAGTGGTTAAAAGCTTCTCGTGGGTTTGATTCCCGCCGTAGTAGCAACAAAAATCTTCTAATAATGCATCAAATAGATACCTGATTGTTAAAAAGATGATTCTGCGCCTTTTATTGCTCGTATATCAAATAAATATTCCTGTCTGAGCCTGATTTAGAAGGTAGGTTTGAGCAAAAGAGTGTTTAAATGTTTTGTACACACACTTCGGCACTATAATATTATTAAAATATATACAACACCTTTGTAGCTGGCTTGGTTTTCCAAGAGTTCTGGGGACAAACAAATAAAAAATTTGGAGTAACACATGGGCGTACCGAGGGAGGGGCAGGGGGGGGCAGCTGCTTATGATGCCCCTGGATCATGTTGACGTCTAAGTATATTATCTAGTACTTTTATCTATAAAAATGAAAAATTGAGAAAACTAATTTTTGCCATTTGTTTGCAATACTATATTTTTCAAATAAAAATTATTAATTTTTTATTCTTTATAAACACCTAGCTTATGAAAAATCTGATTTGCCCCCCCCCCCCCTGGCCCAGAACCTGGGTAATTTGCCTCCCCCCCCTGGCCCAGAACCTGGGTAATTTGCCTCCCCCCCTGGCCCATGGAGTAGCATTCAGTAAGTAGGACGTATGCCATGCCAATAAAATATTACAAAAAGGTAATAAATTCCAGGCTTTGCTTTACTTTTAAACCTGATCTATCTTTATAATATGATTTGTATGGGTAGGCGCCCCAGCGCACGAGTTTCCCAGTAAAAATGTTTGCTCATTCAGCACTACTGCTTCCACTCCTCCTCACGTCGTGTTCCTCATTGCTGAGGGTCGTGATTCCCCTTTTGGAGTTTAGTGACGACCACATTACGCCATCTGTGGCGATCCTCGGCAGAATGGAGAGCATCATGGAGGCCGGTATCTAGAGTTGTGCGCACTTGATCAGACCATCTAATAGGGCTTCGGCCTCTTGGGCGGCGACCGTCAACTTTGCCTGTAACCACAAGCTGTTCGAGGTTATGGTCTTCCTTTCTTGCGATGTGACCAAAGAAATCCAAAACTCTACGTAGGCAAATCGATGACAATCTTGTTTCTATCTTTAGGTCACTAAAGATGGAGACGATGGTACGAAAGGCGGTGCATGGTATTTGGAGCATTGTTGCTTCCACCGTGAACTCTTTTTAGGGGATCCATACATGATACACACCCTAAAGTATTATCACTTAGTTTTGTTACACCATGCGTATGGGCGTACCCAGCTGCAACGGAAGATAAAATAAACGTCAATTTTCCTGGCAAACAAAATATCTTTTCAGTAAAAGTCAATTTTTGTGTGTTTTTTTTTAATACACCGACCATATATTCTCGAAACATGTATGCTGCCCCCCCCCCCCCCCCCCCCCCCCCCCCCCTAGCTGAAATCCTGGGTACGCCCATGACCATGCGTAATTAATAAGTATGGAGTAATTACTAATTAATAGATAATAAATAATAGTTGTAAGTAAATATTTACTTTCATTCTGCTACCATCCTACCTGTCATCAGCTGTATCCATCTTATGTAATCGCGCCTTAAATTAACCCTAATAGGCGGTATCCGGTTCAGCCACTTTAAATTTGCATTAATTTTCAACCCAATTAACCCCTTAGGGTTGAATTTCGTGTTCTCACCTACTTAGATAATTTAAATGACATTTGTTTGTAGTAGTAGTAGTAGTCTGGAAATATTCTATGTTAACGCCTGTAATTTTTAAATAGCAAAAAAGATATGTGATTGCTAAAAAATTACAGGCGTCGTCATATGAACGAAAATTGAGGTATCTGATATCACGTAAGTCATAAGTTCATAACATCATTAAAATCTAGACAGCTATACAATCTATAACGGTAATTATTTAAATGGCAAATCAATTTTGAAAACCCCGCATTGTGAAGGCCTGAAGGGACACACTTTTTTCCCTATTTTTTTTTATGAAATAAGGGGGCAAACGAGCAAACACATCACCTGATGGAAAGCAACTTCCGTCGCCCATGGACACTCGCAACATCAGAAGAGCTGCAGGTGCGTTGCCGGCCTTTTAAGAGAGAATAGGGGAAGGTAAGGAAGGGTATATTGAAGGGTAGGGAAGGGAATAGGGTAGAGGATTGGACCTCCGACTGATAGCCAAACGAGCGTAGATAATTTGTCAGTTGTGTTGCAGAATTTCGGCTGGCAGAAATTCTGCTGCATTCTGTTTCATACAAGTCTTGTTTGGTTCACATGAGCGTAATTTTGTGAGTCACGATTTGTATGAAAAGGTATTTACGCGGCAGAAATTCTGTGACTCACGACTCACAAATTATGCTCGTTTGGCTTCACTCTTATCATTTACAAGAATAAGTACCTATAGGTATTACTGATTGCAAATGATGCAGGCAGTATGTTCGATCCTAAGTCGGTGAGACAATATTTTCTCAACAAACATCTACAGTTGAATAATTTACCGCAAGGTGTGCGACAAGTGACAACCCTGACAAAATTTGCTGAATCTCTACAGCGTACATTCCAGGTTTCTTCAAAGGAGTTATTAGGGGTAAATAAAACATACGTTATAAAATAACATTGTATTCGACTTAGATCACAGAACCGAAACTTGCACCAATTCATAGAAAACACAATATACAAAACAGTACAGTATTCCACAAAACCTATCTGATAATTAAAATTAGCATTACCGTAAAAAAACATGAATTCCAGAAGTACTCAACTTGTTGGCGTATTTTCTTATTACACGTAGGCAACGTTGCTCATGATCCTCGGCAATATTCCTATGTAAATGATAAACTACGTATGGATATTGTCGAATGATATTAAGATTGTACCATCGAGGAAATTGATTCCTAGGCAGTTGACGGACTAAAGTCAGAGCCAGTCCACACGGCGCGGGCGAGTTGCGTCGACGCAGCGCTGCCGTTTGACGCATAGCCACACGGGCGCTGCGTCATCGAGCATTATTGCGAAGCAGTCTTAACCATAAAGTAAAGCGGAACCTAGCGGAATAGAAAAACAAAGGCCTGAGCAAGAGGGATGTCACTATCAGTAACATTGCGTGGTAAAAAGAGACGTGTGATACATGACACCAGCACTCTTTTTTTGACGTCCAGTCGGCACGTGCCGCACGTTGACAATTTAATCTCATAGAATTCATGTTCAACCATGCTTGTGTAAGTGTATACGTACACATATTTTTCACACAGATGAAAACCAATTTCGGTTACGTTGGACAGCTCGAGATTGTTTCTCTATTCCGCTAGGTATATTAACTTTATGGTCTTAACGTCAACACCCCCTCCCGCTTCGTCTCGGGGGCTGCTGTCCGTCATATAGTGTGACGCAGCGCGCCGTGTCAACACCTTGGTTATTTGTATGTAAAATAACGCAACGGCAAGCGTCTACGCATCGCTGACGCAACGCGCCGTGTGGACTGGCTCTCATTTGGCCGGATCGTGTCAATTTAATGTTAATTTTTTGACGACCTCTGTGGCTCAGTGGTGAGCGCGTTGGTAGCTCAAGCCGGGGGTCGCGGGTTCGAATCCCGCCGACGGAACAAAAAGTTTTCAATGTTCCCGGGTCTGGATGTGTACCTATTAAATATGTGTAAGATATAATAAAAATCTTAAATATATGTATGGTATAAAAGTATTAAATATATTTCCGTTGTCTGGTACCTGTAACACAAGTCCTTTAGGTACTTAGCACGGGGCCAGACTGACGTGGTGTGAAGCGTCCATAGATATTATTATTATTATAATTGTGATTTGTGATCTGTCGGCTGGATTTGACGTAACACGCAGGGCCCCCGCTACCATATGCATACACACATTGCACATGTATGCAATGCACACGGGCGCCATCCTCAAGGGGCGCCAAATCGCCATCTTTAGGGGCGCCAAAACCAAGGACCCAAAAAATTTGCCTAAAGGGGCGCCAAAATCCATTTTTTGCACACAGGCGCCCTTACGGGGGCCCTGGTAACGCGACCAAACTACGTAGGTCCCCCATCTGCCCAGGAATCAACTTATCTGATAGTACCATCCGAGAAATCAATTGATATGTACTGACTAAGCTACGTAATAAGTCCGCCATCTGCCTATATGAATCCATTTCTCTAATAGTATGTTACATCTAATTACTTTTCACAATAAAATTATACTAGTTTTTTTATCCATGGGCGTACCCAGGTAGGCAGGCGCCCCCCCTATAAACGTCAATATTCCTGGCAAGTGGGAATTAAAAACGAATTAAAAAATTAAGTGTTGGAAACAAAATATCTTTTCAGTCCGAATAATAAAGGCCAATTTTCATGTTTTTTAATTTTTTGTCTCAATATACCACCGACCGACCATCTTCTCTAAACAGGTATGGCATGGCACCCCCCTAGCTAAATGCTAGAATTAACTATCAGATGAAAATAACAAATTCAGAATTCTTCTAACCTGCATAAAATATTTTGTTCAAGAAGAGTATTATTACATAGATGGCGCTACATGTCATTTGAAATTGCACATTTCTATACAAAATTAACCTAATATAATTACGAATATTTGTGTAATAACAATATATTGTTAAGAATCATACTGCACTCAAAGACATATTTTAATGATTACTTTAATGATGATAATGACATTAACGATATTTCATAGAAGTAAAATAATCATAAATAAAATATTTCACAGTACGGCCGTTACACACATAAACGAAATCTCCAACCGACAAGTTTGAACACAAAAACAAAATGCAATCTTTAAATTATTCAGCAGCAATGTAATAATACTTTATAGTTTATTTCGGTCAGATCATGGCTACCTGTCTCTTTTACTCTCAAAACATAAAGTTCGTTACATAGCCTTATACTCTTACTCTTAAAACATATTGCTATCACATAAAAGCATATCTTTCTTACTGATAAAGTTGCCTTATAATGTATTCAAGATTCGCTAGGTATCCTTGTCATGTGCCTTTTCCAATAAGTCAGACATGGACAGGTAGGTAAGTAAACCTTCTAAATACCTATGCTATGTTTACCTTTATATTATTATTTAATTTAGGAATAAATATTTAGTGAGTAAAGGAGACAAGTAGATATGGGTCAATGTGTGAATTCTATCTGACTTTAGACTAATTATTTGAATATTTTACCATGGTATGTATATTATTACTGTAGGATACTTTGCTCTTGATGTATTACTTAACTTTAATTTAATGGAGACTTTGACATAAACTCCTTACCTTTTCTATTACTCTTCATTAAAGTCATTAAACATCTCTGATTCTTAGTCTTCGTAACTTATAGCTGCAGAGAGAACATCGAAAATAACAAAACCAAATATGACTGAACACTAATAAAACTAGTTTTTTTTTTAATAGTTTTATTTGTGTTCAACATGAATTTCCACCAAGAACCGACAGTACAATCGATTACATATAAAATATGACTGAATATTTAAATAATTCTTGGCCTATTACATTTAAACTTCATACAACTCCATCAGTTCAGCTATTTCGCCCGTCGTCAGTTTTTCTTCTTTCTCGCAGTGGACCAATAGTTTTCTGATTACTGAAAAAGAAAAAAAAATTTTTTAACATTAATCCACCACACATTCCCATCACTGTATCTCATGTCGATTGCCAGGATCGACAGCGGTAACCAACCACGAAAACCCTTTGATATGATCTCAGGCAGCCCGAGGGACATGCTAAAGCTGTCTTGGGACCCGCAACGAAATTAACCAGAAGATGAGGAGAAGGAAAGAGGAGTACGAAAAGGACATCATTATGTCGTCAAATAGATATACCATCTCACCTAATAAATAGATTTACCACCACGAAATATTTTCGATAAACATAACTACTAATATTATAAATGCAAAAATTTGTCTGCTTGCATGTCATCTATATATTAATACGTGAGCCAAAAACTTTGTATCCTTTTTGACGAGAAGCGGGGAAACGTAGGTGAATGAAATTTTGCACAGTTATAGTTTATATTATGGTGAAGGAGTGCATCGAGCTAAGATTATTTTGAAATTATGCTTTTATCATACTTTTTTTAACAAATAAAACATTACACACACTATGAAAAATGACAGATTTTTGAGTGACAAGCCTATACATACATTCATTTATGGTTGAAGTCTGTTGACAACAAGGTGACAAATTGAAAATGGATTATAGTTTTTTTTTATTGAATCTTAGATTCTATTAGACAATGCTCACACGGCCAGTCTGAGATCAGCTGAGTCCCAGAGACAAGAGTTGAAAAAAGTATGATAAAGTCAATATTTTTTACAAAATATAGGTAGTAGTCCTAATGTCATTGAAACTAAGGTCGAATTTCGACCATTGGGCGATCTCTAGTAGTATTTAAATGGTATTTTTATTTTAATTAAATAAGGGGGCAAACGAGCAAACGGGTCACCTGATGGTAAGCAACTACCGTCGCCCGTGGACACTCGCAACATCAGAAGAGCTGCAGGTGCGTTGCCGGCCTTTTAAGAGGGAATACGCTCTTTTCTTGAAGGTTTGCAGGTCGTATCGGTCCGGAAATACTGCTGGTGACAGTTCATTCCAGAGTTTTACAGTGCGCGGCATAAAGTTACGCGAAAACCGCACTGTGGAAGACTGCCACTCATCAAGGTGATGAGGATGGTATGTTTTTCGCGTGGGACGATAGCGAAAAGTTGCAGGTGGTATGATTCCGAACAATTCCTCGCACTCCTTCCGAGCACTCCCCGTGATACAACCGATAGAGGATGCAGAGTGAAGCTACATCTCGGCGTAATTCCAGGGGGTCCAAGCTGTTTGAAACACTATGGCAGTCAACAATTCGAGCAGCCCTTCGTTGGATACGATCCAGAGGGAGCAGTTGGTATTTTGGCGCCCCTGCCCAGAGATGAGAACAATATTCCATATGAGGCCGAACCTGCGCCTTGTAGAGTTGTAGGCGTTGGTCCGGACTGAAGTACTGTCTCGCTCTGTTAAGAACACCAAGCTTCTTCGAGGCTAATTTGGCCTTACCCTCAAGATGATATCGAAACTGGACTTCGCTCGATATGTTGACGCCAAGTATCTCAATGCTAGGGGATATGCTTAAAGATGTGCCCTCGAAACGAGGATATACGACCATTGGTGACTTTTTAGTGGTGAACGCGCAGACTTGTGTCTTGGTGGGGTTGAATTGGACTAAGTTACGTCTACCCCATTCAGAGACCTTCTCCATTGAATTCTCCACCTTAGACACAAGTTCGTTTCGACTCTCAGTGACATTTTGCCGAGAAATATTAGGGGAGCCGGTATATACAGCATCACCTGTACTATCATCCGCATAGCAATGAATGCCGTTGGTTTGTAACATGTCATTGATATGCAGTATGAATAGAGTAGGCGATAGCACACAGCCCTGAGGGACACCAGCATTAACAGACTGAGTTTCCGAGCATTCGCCGTCAACTACGACCTTTATGCTTCTGTCTGCTAAGAAACTAGTGACCCACTTACATAATTTCTCGGGCAGCCCGTATGATGGAAGCTTTGATAGCAGCGCTTTATGCCAAACCCGATCAAAGGCCTTCGCAATGTCCAAACTAACAGCCAATGCCTCTCCCTTCGACTCAATTGCCTGAGCCCAACGATGAGTCAGGTATGCCAAGAGATCACCAGCCGAGCGACCCTTACGGAACCCGTATTGTTTGTCGCTTAGCAATCCCTGGCCGTCCAAGTATCGAAGAAGCTGGCTATTGATAATGGATTCCATTATCTTCGAGAAGAGAGAGGTTATAGCGATTGGTCTGTAGTTGGAAGGATTTGAGCGGTCACCTTTTTTGGGGATCGGGTGCACCAAGGCTGTCTTCCAGGAGGCCGGGACGATGCCAGTGGAATAGGAGAGCCGAAAAAGACGCGTCAAGACCGGAGCCAACTCTAGAGCACACTTTTTCAACACAATAGGCGGGATTCCGTCCGGCTCACTCGACTTTTGGATATCAAGGGAACAGAGGGCTTTTCGCACTGAGCGCTGATGAAACCGAATAACCGAGTTCCGACATGATGCTCGTGCATCGCGGTATGGTCTGCGGTTTCTGCCCCCCGTCATCCAGGGTCGAGTTTGACGCAAAGAGCTTGCCCAGAAGATCGGCTTTGTCCTTTGCGTCCTGGGCCAACGATCCATTTCCTACGTGTAGGGATGGTAGGGTTGGCTTGCAGAAATTTCCTTCAATAGCTTTGGCCAGAGACCAGAATGCACGGGTTCCCGAGGGGAGGCACTCAAGTCTCTTGCCAATTCTATTGACGTGCTGGTGCTTTGCCCGAGTAATCTCTTTCTTGAGGGACCTAGAGGCAAGGTTGTACTCCTTTTTATATGTGCTGGTATTTAAATCCCGAGCAGACACTGCGTTGGCCCAGGATTGGTAAGCCTCCTGCTTCCGGCGAGAAGCTTTTTTGGGGGATGAACCAAACCAGGGACGAAATCTGCCGCCAGTTGGCACTACAGAGGTCGGAATGAAAAGTTCCATCCCCTGCATCACCACCACATCGGCAACAGAGTTGGCAGTGGTGGCGTGATCATCCGGCGAGAAGCACACGTGCCCCCAAGGATAGGATGCAAAAAACGACCGCATCCCATCCCAGTCTGCTGACTTGTAGTGCCACACACGACGGTATTTAACAGCGCGCTGTCTTAACACCGTCGTAAGTGTCACAGAACTCCTAACAAGGAAATGATCCGATGAACCAAGTGGTGCGGTTACGGATATTTGGTAGCCGTCAGGATTTGAAGTCAGTAGGAGGTCAAACAAGGAAGGATTCTGACCATCCACATCTGGGATTCGCAGACAGATCTCCCCGCATGATCAGTTTTACTGGAATTGAGCCAGTCGGCGTGGTGGGCATTAAAGTCGCCAAGTATTATGATCTCTGCGGATGGGATCTGCTGCTGCACAAAATCTGAAGCAGCTTGCAGGTGCTCCAAGAGTCGGTCCGTCTCGGGGTCACCACTATGGGACCTATATAGGCACGCATAGACGCGAGGGTGGTCGTCGCAATCTATGCGGAGCCATAAGTTTGATAGGTCCATGACCTCAAGATTGCTGAGGCGGCGAGAGCTGATATCATCTCTGATATACACACACACTCCAGCTTTGGGTAGAAAGGAGTGCTCGAGGTAATACCCTGGGTGGGAAAGGTATGATGTGTCACTCGGAGATGATATCTGCGTCTCGGTTAAAAAGAGCAAAGCCGGCTTTGCCGTCTCGAGGTGGTAATGGACGGCATTAAGGTTGGAGTGTAATCCCCTGATATTACAAAAGTCCATGTTTAATATCGAGGGGGGCGCCTTTGTGTTTGCTCTTGCCCCGAGCAGATTGGAGCGCAGTTTTGCCCTCCCCAGAATACGAGGGGCAGCCTGGACGTCCACGTTCAGTTCCAGGAGTTCCTGAGCATGGACGTCCAGAGAGGGATTGTCCAACGCAGTTGGTACCCTCCTGGGGTAACAAATTGTTTTTCAACTGCGGCATTTCTAGGGGGGTAGGGGATTGGGCCTCCGGTAAACTCACTCACTCGGCGAAACACAGCGCAAGCGCTGTTTCACGCCGGTTTTCTGTGAGGCCGTGGTATTTCTCCGGTCGAGCCGGCCCATTCGTGCCGAAGCATGGCTCTCCCACGGACATAATAAAGTAACAAATAACAAAACACTATTCTGTATTCTTCAAGCCTATAACGCTGTATTAATTTGGATGAATTTTGGGTATTAGAGAGACCATGAGAGATAAATAAATCGGCCAAGTGCGAGTTGGACTCGCGCACGAAGGGTTCCGTACCGATACAGAGCAAAAATAGGCTAAAAATTGTGTTTTTTGTATTGGAGCCCCCCTTAAATTTTTATTTTATTTTAATATTATTATTAAATATTAAAGTACGCATATAACAAAAGAATGTGTGAAAAATTCAAGTGCCTACCTCTTGCCATTATTGATATAAAACGAAAAAGGCCGAAAAAATCACGTTTGTTGTATGGGAGCCCCACTTAAATATTAATTTTATTTTGTTTTCAGTATATTATGTTGTTATAGCGGCAACAGATATACACAATCTGTGAAAATTTCAGAAGTCTAGCTATAGCGGTAATTGAGATACAGCCTGGAGACAGACAGACGGACATACAACGAAATCTTAGTAATACTGTCCCGTTTTTACCCTTTGGGTACGGAACCCTAAAAAGCACGCTTCTTACTTAGCCTCTGGATTAGAATACAGGATACTTTATACGGAAAAAAACTTGAGAGGTGTCAAGGGACACCCGGATGGAACGAAGTTATAAAAAAAACGCCGTCTAGTTGACGCCTAGGAATTCTAACGACACTTTTGTGGAATTGTAATAAAATTCATTTAAACGTCCGGTAGATGTGGCTGTTTATTCTCAAACCTAGTTGACGCCAAGGAATACTATCAACGCCCTCTGCCCCTACAGCGTAGGAACTAATAAAAATGTGTCGTTACAACTTTTTTCCGTCTAGCCTCCTTTCACAACGCGCGATAAGGAACTTCGCACCAAAAGGAGTTTTCCCACACGATACTACTTTTTCATACTGCAAAATGACAAAGTAAACTCACTCTCTTTATCATCCCTAGTTAAGAACAGTGTGAGCGTTGAAAACCTCTTCACTTTACTGAGAGCAAGGAGGTACTCTGACACCGACTTTTTAGTGAACTTCTGTATATCTTGGTGTAGAGTTTGCAGTATTTCCGACAGTATGTCACTTTCTAGGGCGTTAGCGAAAATCGCCGGTAGCTTCTCTGGGTCTATTATCTGTAAAGAAAATAATATAAATTAAAAAATGTGCGCTTTTATAATTCCGGACGTCACGTTATCGTGGACGCCGACTTCCACGATAAAACGTTGGGTACGTTAAATGTCCTTTTGATTTTACGCACTGCGGACGTTTTGTGCGGTTCAGTTCAAGAGTGTAGACGTCGTGATGTCCTCTAACGTGCACGTTAAAAAGTTATCGTCGACGGAAATTTAAAAGCGTCTTCATATATTTCCATACATTTTACTTATTTTACTTCTCTATGTTATCACTTATGGTTTTACCGCGGACGTCCACGATATTACCGCCACGTCCAAAATTATAAAAGGGCACAATAAAAGACAATAAATAGTATATTTAGCAGAGGTGGGGCTGATAATGAATAGTATTTTTAAATTATATAAAGTACTTTTGATATTTTATGTAAAAATAATAAATAATATTTTGTATTAATAGATATATATATATATATATATATATATATATATATATATATATATATATATATATATATATATATATATATATTTTTTTTTTTTATAGTATTTAGTAGAATAGTCTCACTCTATTAGGTATAATGTTTGCTTATGACTTAAGTTATATTTAGATTACTCTTCATTTATTTTATTTATTTTCTTCATCCTTTCGCACTATTGGCACCTACACAATTTTGTTTCTGGACACCTAAAGGTTGACTGGTAGAGAATGCCATCTGGCATTAAGTCCGCCTATGTACCAACATTGTGCAAAAAGCATAAATAAATAAATAAATAAATAAATAATGAATATGGCTAAAAACACTCCGGAATCCAGAGTCATGTCAGCTTTCAAACAGAGAAAAAACCTGTCTACCCGTTTTTTTTTTTTTTTTTTTTTTTTTATTCTTGTCTACCCGTTTATATGCTACAATACCACGGACAGACACAAATACAGGCAGACAGATAGGTCAAAGTTGTAAAACTTTTATATATTTCTAGGGGGGGGTTAATAAACATCAATGGTTCAAATACGGAACTACAACTTCTAGAATAATTACTTAGAAGTAACCTGGTCTGTTACTTTTTAGACATAAAAGAACCAGGAAAGCCAAGATGGTGTGCCTAGTTTGGGATAATGTAATATTGTATTTCACAAGTACCATATTATTAAGATGAAACTTGTGATTTTAATTTTATGCATGAATCTTGAGTCTTGACTGTAATTTTGTTCCATGTATTGTGGTTGGTTATTAAATGAAATTAGGCACTTACACTTAAATAATCGCCTCTGGCGCCTATCTTATTCTTTAAGTACTTCCATTCTGACGTGAACTGGACGCTATTGTGGGGGGCAGTCAGATTTTCCACTTTTTCCGTGGTCAGAACATCTGACAGCAGTTTGTTTGACTCCGGGGGGTCAGGTTTGCAAAGTTCGGTCAGTTTTGAGTTAACTTCCTCCACAGTTTTGTCAGTCTCGGTTGTATTCTTGTCGATTCTGCCTAAAGGTATCTCTTGTATTGGCACATTCTTTAGTGCTCTCTGGAAAATAAAATAGAGTTCTGTAGACACTTTTTAAATAAATTCATTTAGTATACTGTATAGGTGATGTTGTATGAAGAAAGCTTTGTTTTTACAATATCTGTACAGTGCTCCAAAAGTGACAATGCGCATAGGAATTTTCGTCATTGTTCGGCAAAGATCGTTTTACCGAGCATTGGAAAAAAACCTAGCGCAATAAAAAATGTTGTGGCGCATGCGCCAAAAATAGAGACAATTGACGGACCGGCGACAGACACCGAGTACCGACTATTCGATGTTTACTTCTATTTCTTTTGAACAAGGTGCAAAGTGCAAGTGCATTGTTTGGGGCTCTTACGTTTCATAGATTCGGGTGTTTCCGTGATTACGACAATTTAGCGAAGATTTGTATGCGAATTATTAATTTGGGAGTACTGTACTAAAAATCACAAATCCCCAAACTCATCAGCATAAATAATTGGTTCTTATCTTCTCTATTGCATGCACATTCGTTTTCTTCTATTCAATGATAATAAATAATATAACAATATTGTGACATTCCAAACTGTTTTTTTTTTTTGGAATAGACACGAACAATAACTTCATTTGCTTTGATTTAATCAAGTAAATTTCTCTAAGTATCCCCTTTTTAGGGCTTTTTTTTTTGTAAAATACAATATTTGTTACTAGGCAACAACCATATTACCTTGGACCTCAAATGCGGTGGTTTCTTCACAGGTTTGATAACATTTATATCCTCTCCAACACCGTCTTTCCACTTCTCCAACTCTCTCTCTTCCTTACTCGGTTCATCGGGCAATTCTATGATCTTTGGCTTGTAATTGTTAGGTGGTATGAACGATTTGGACTCCGATATAGGTGACGACTTAGATTTCATCTGAAAGTATTTAAGTTTTCAAATGAGTGTAAATAGAAAAATCGGCCAAATGCGAGTCGGACTCGCGCACGAAGGGTTCCGTACCGCTATATACCGATAAAGCGGAAGTAGGCAAGAAATTGTGTTTTTTGTACAGGAGCTTCCCTTAGACATTTAGTCTATTTTAATATTACTTAATTACTAGATGTCCCGGCAAACGTTTCTTTTTCTATTTCGCCCGTATTATTTTATTAATGTAACTAAATAAGTATGTCACCATGGCAACGTCCATCGCTATCCCGTCGCACAAACAATGGTCGCCGTCAGTCTCGAGTTGTAATAATTTACTATTATTTATTCAACAAATGCAGTTTATCAATATAATAAGTACCCCGTAACCCACTGAATATGCTTATAAAATTTGGTTAAAATCAGTAAAGCCGTTTCGGAGGAGACACAAGAAACAACTAACATTGTGACACAAGAATTTTATATATAAGATAAAATAAACATAATTATGGATTTAGTGAATGATTAAAGTGTCTACCTATTACTATTTGCTCGGCCTTTTTTGCTCGTAATGAGCAAAGAAGGCCAAAAAAACATGTTCGTTGTATGGGAGCTCTATGAGCCTTAAGCCTACAAACAGACGCAATATATAAATCCCGCCTACGATTTATATTTTATAGTTAAAAACCACAAGAATACTCACTCCCTTAGTTCCCATTCGTTTCTTTATGTCCTCCAGCTGTTTCCTAGCAGCGTTATTGTGCGGTTCCAGTCGGATAACCTCCTGTAGGTCCTGTGAGGCAGCTCGGAGCGAGCCCAGCTTCTCACTCGCAGATGCTCTCCGCTGATATGCTTTAACATAGTTAGGATCCAGTTTCAGAGCTTCGTTGCAGTCTGATATGGCTTGGTGGAGGCTGTAATGTATATAAAAAAAGTATTAATTATAAGATAATTGACAATTTGAGGTGAGTGTTGGGTTTTTTTTTTTATGTAATAAGGGGGCAAACGAGCAAACGGGTCACCTGATTCAAAGCAACTTCCCTCGCCCATGGACACTCGCAGCATCAGAGGAGCTGCAGGTGCGTTGCCGGCCTTTTCAAAAGGGAATAGGGTAATAGGGGAGGGTAGGGATGGGGAGGGAAGGGAAGGGAAGGGAATAGGGGAGGGTAGGGAAGGGAATAGGGGAGGGTAGGGAACCCCTAACTTTAGTTTTTTTTACTTTAGTACTTTAATCTATAATCAAAATGCTCGTAAAACACTTGCAGCTCTTGTGATGTTGCGAGTGTTAATAGGCGATGTTAACAGGCTTTTCAGCGACCCGTTTGCTCGTTTGACCCCTAATGTATATGTCGCAGTCGACTGGTTAAAAAAGCTATTCAATCAAACAGCTAGCCCTTTGACTGAACAACGCCATTCAATCACATGGCCAATATACGTCGTTTAGCCGACTTATTGACTGCAACGTTGAACACTACAGCTAGATGACGCTTAGCCAATTGGTTAAATGGTAAATTAACCAACATGACCATTATTTTAGTGCTATTATTGCACAAGCGTAATGATAACAAGCAAATTAATTGTATTCTAACTCAGAACACAATTGCATTAAATACCTTGGTGATGCATTTCATAATCCCGAAATTTCTCTTCGAATATTAGTTTAAATTTTGATTTACTTGTATGTGCCCCCACAATTTCTGTCTCTTTATAAGTACTTGTAACGTATATTTACAAAAAATATCTGAATACAACCACAAAACACCGGTTAGTTGACGCCATATTTGTAAACAAAACGCACCTAGCGCCGCGGTGGTGAGCGCTGAACTAATTCAATCAAACGGCGGCTTCTGAATCAGCTGTAGTGTTGAACATTTTGAGCGACTCAAATATTCAATTAAAAAGCTAGACGTGTGATTGAATGGCGTTGTTTAGTCAAAGGGCTAGCTCAGGTCACCAATTAGTTTCGCTCGGGGTCCGTTTTAAGAAATAAAATGACCTTCGCGGTCCGCACATTAAAAAAAATTAAGTAAACAAATGTTATTACGGAAATTACAAAGGTATTTGTATCAATGACAAAAGTGTCAATTTTTGTTGCTATATGTTCATCAGTATGTCGAGACCGAAATTAATTTTTAACGAAGTTCTTCTTCTTCGAACATGCTTGGTCCGCACACAATGGGTCGACGGTCCGGATGCGCACCGCGGTCCGCCATTTGGTGACCCCTGTTGGTTGGTGACTGCTGTTTGATTGAACTGCTATTAAAACCAGTAGGCTGCGACATATTATATTTATAAAAATGTACCTGTCTTTCATTAAGTGACATAGTGCTCTGTTCGCGTAATAAATTGCGTCGTCCTTCACCAGCTCTATGGCCCGGTTGTAGCACACTATAGCCTCGTCCCATTTCTCCCGTTTCACAAATGTATTGCCCTGGAATGAGAAATGATATCATGCTATTCCTTGTCTCTTTCACACTCATGTACTGTGCTTCGGCACGAATGGGCCGGCTCGACCGGAGAAATGCCACGTTCTCACAGAAAACCGGCGTGAAACAGCGCTTGCGCTGTGTTTCGTCTAGTGAGTGAGTTTACCGGAGGCCCAATCCCCTACCCTATTCCCTACCCTCCTTCCCTACCCTCCCCTATTTCCCTTCCCTTCCCATCTCTACCCTCCCCTATTACCCTATTCCCTCTTAAAAGGCCGGCAACGCACCTGCAGCTTTTCTGATGCTGCGAGTGTCCATGGGCGACGGATTTGCGAAAGCAAATCCGTCGCCCATGGACACATGATTGAAAAATCAGGTGACCCATTTACTCGTTTGCCCCCTTATTTCATAAAAAAAAGGGTAATGTATTTACGAAAAATCGGTCATATTGTGCGAGTTGCACTTGGGCAAGAAGGCATTCGTACCATCATAGAGCAAAAATATGAGCATGATTTAGTTTAGTTTTAATTATTTACTTCAAGTTATGTTTTGTTCTTTTTAAATAACCCTAATAATTTTTAATTTATGTAATACTAACCAATGGACCACACTGTCACAGTATAGCAATATTAGTCCCTACAGCAGATATGCCAGGGTTGCCACGAAACGGGAAATAAAATAAAAATAAAATATTGTGCTTGTAATGCAAATGTTATAATTTAATCTGTTTAATCAGCGTGTTATATTTACATATTTATTTATTTTATTTATTTTAAAAACTTTATGCACATATACTACAAAGGTGGACTTAATGCCGTATGGCATTATCTATCAGTCAACCTTTGGGCGATACAAGGACAAAGTTGTATAGTCGAGTTGAAAGAGGAAAAGACAGAAAAAAATAATAAATATATATTATACTTATAAAATATATATTGTATAATATTATACTATACTTATAATATACATATTATCACACATAAAATTATATATAAATAAAACCAATAACCATACGTAATATATTATTATATATAATAACTATATTATAATATTATATAGTTGATCAATGATGATGCTAAAAATATTATAAATATTAATTTATGCCATAAATTATGAAAACTAAGAGTCTGCCAACTGTTTCAAGTAAAACTCACGTACCCTGCGCTTAAGAGGAGTCCACACCGCCCTTTTTTCCATACAAACGTTGTCCCCTGTTTCCTCCCTGGATAATGCTAGTAGAGTTATAATTTTTTTCCTGAATATCTACGACCACTTATACGATGTCCCTATGTTTTCTTTTTTTTCATAATTTAATTATTAAATAAGATATGAACGTTCAAAAACCCAAAAAAATGGCCAGATTTTCCGCTGTGTTCAAACGTCCAGAAAACAGATTTGGCTAGATTATACAAAAAAAAGCAAAACATAGGAACACAGCTTAAGCTTTTTTTTAATCTTTAATGAAAAAAGTACCTAAATCGGTTAAGTTTTGGAGAAGGAATCAGGGGACAACGAATCGTTGATTTTCTGGATTTTCTGCAGTTGTCTCTATCGCGTTCTGCGGTATAGGCTTGAGGTAAGGGAGACAGCTATAGATATTACACGTGCTTTTTTTTCATTTCTCTAGCCCCTGGTGTATCCTCTTAAAAGTATCTCTGGTTTTTGACATCCTGATTTCCGGAGGAAGAGCGTTCCAGAGGAGAATAGCCTGGATATTAAAAGAAGAGTGGACGGAACTTGACTTGTAAAAAGGGCAACTTAAAAGCTGATTTGAAGTGGATCGGAGGTTTTTATCGTGCCTGCTGCAACGGTATTGAAAGTGAGGGGCGACATATTCGGGAGTATGGGGATGATGCAGCAGTGAATATAGCACACACAGTGCCTGCACAGAGCGGCGCTGACGTACTGGTAACCAGTGTAGCTTGGAGCGATACGAAGAAACATGGTCGTATTTTCGAAGGTTGAATATGAATCGGAGGCAATTAAGTACTAAACAATCGGTCGAGTTTATCGAGTTTGTCGGCATTAAGATCTAAACAGCACAGGTCACCATAGTTTATTATAGGAAAGATAAGGGAATGGACAAGCGAGGTCCTGACCGGAGTGGAAAGGAAATTTTTTAGCCGGTAGATGAATCGTACATATTATGTCGTACTGCCAGATATTTACGTGAAACTTTGTTTTTATATGATTTTAGTTCTCTATTTAAAAAATTAATTAACCCATCAAGCTCCATAAGCTCACCGGTGAGCGAGACACAATAGAATAACAATAGATTTCCAAGGATCCATGTATCACGATCGACGGATTAAAATAATGAAGACGCATTCGAAATTTCGAATATATAAAATATCCAATAATTAATCACACGTCAGGTGTAACAGAAGCACTTCAAAACTCTTATTACGCGGTATGTTACACTTGATGTGTACCTGGGTAGGTAGGTACTAATTAGTGTGTAACAGGGTGTTTGACAGATTTTTAATTTATTCTATATTGTTTCTCTCCTTGTTACACTTCTTACAACGTAAACAATAAAACAGAGATGCAAATACATGCCGATAAGGCCAACACAATATTAGTGTAAACTGTGAGCCGATATTTATGAAAACTTAAATCCTTTTTGTTTTTTGAATCAGATTTACATCCGTACACTGAACATTTATTATAATATCCCATTGTTTATAAAATAAATTATCGTTTTACAACACAAAATTCGTAGACAACGCGCCAACGTCACCCCTGTGGGCGCATGTACACAAACTCCGCGAGTTTGTGTACGCGGGCCCGCGCCGCCCGCTTCCCCGCGGGCACCCCTCCGTTGCTCTGCGCAAGTACATTCGTTTCACTACTGTAGGGATATGTCATATTGCTATGCTGTGACACTGTAGTCACATAAAGATATTTGAATTTGAAAAAAATAGGTTCTTGATTTACAGCCTGCAGACGGACAGATAGACATTGAAGTATTCGTAATAGGGTTCTGTTTTTTACCCTTTCTGTACATAGCTCTAAAAACTAAAAAGGTTATATTATAACTATTATTATTAATTTTCTCTTTTCTTTTCTTTTTAGGGTTCCATACCCAAACGGTAAAAACGGGACCCTGTTATTGAGACTTCAATGTCTGTCTGTGTGTCCAGGCTGTATCTCAAGAACTGCTAAGAGGGGCTCCCATTCGACAAATATGTTTTTTTTTGTTTTTGGCTCGTAATCCGTAATGGCAACATGTAGAGTCTCTACATGTTGCCATAACGGATTATGAGACGAAATTTCAAGTCTCTACAGTAGAGACTTGAAATTTCCACAAAATCCTCAATTTTATGTGTAAGTACTTACTTTAATATTTAATAATAAAATTAAAATAAAATAAATAATTAATCTCATACGAAAAACACATTTTTTTCCCTACTTTCGCTCTATAACGGTACGGAACCCTTCGTGCGCGAATCCGACTCGCACTTGGCCGATTTTTCAAGTGTGTCTTTCTGTTGCCTCTTCATTCTTCAACCGCTGGGCTAATTTTAGTATGCCAATACTTTGAGTCCTGGGAAAGATGTTTTCTCTCAGCACACAAGATGCACCTGTTTTGTGTTGCAATGCAAGAGTTCTGCATTAACAAGAGTTCTGTAAGTATATTGTATATCTTTGTTCCGTGTATAACTTGCATAGTCGGTGGAAAAGTGCAAACATGGTTGTTTGCATAAAATACTGTCAACTGTGGTTAGTAGCCCACATAAAAATAACTAGTTCCAAAAATCACTAGTTATAAAACCGGTGAAGCCAACCAAATCACCGGATACATAAATTTTCTTGAAAATCACTTACCAACCCACCCCTAGTAGGTATAATTACTATTAACTAGCTCCGATTCTAGCCATAGCTAGAAGAGCATACTAAAACTTTCAAGATAAGTACTTATCACTTAATCTAGCACAATATAATTTTTACATCCAAGTATATAACTATCATAACAGGTATAACACGGTTGTGTACTCGTGGTATGTGGAGGGGGCACACATCACTACAGCGAGAGCCACAGGCAAGGCCGGATGTGTGCCTGAGATCTGCTACTATCAAGTGTTGTCGAGCCTGCGTAATTATAGAGATAAGTGAATAATCCAACACATTACACATACCCTATTCTTCTCATATTGTGCTTCCTCTCTTAACTTTTCTTTTTTTGCGTCCATGCTTTTTTTACTGTCCAATGACACCGGTCCTATGTCAGCCATATCAACTTCTACGCATGCTTTTTCCTGAAATAATAAAAAAGAAGAATGCATTAGAAAAAAAAGAAATTAAGTTTGGTAGAGTATTATATCATAGGATTTATCTTGTCATTCCAACAAAGAATATAATTTCAGATTAAATGTACTTATTAGTGATGTAACGGATCTGTTTCTGTTTCCGCAAGTGCGGAAGTTCCGTGCGATTTTCAACATCCGTTTCTGCTTCTGTTTCCGCAACTTTTATAACGGAGATTTAAACGGAAGTTTACAACCGACGGCGGCCAAATTACTTTTTATAAAATATAACTTGCCACTACTAAATTTTGAATATTAATAAAAATATGTTCAGTTGCAAAGTTGCAATATTGTTTTCTATAATAGATTTCTAATATCTATTTCTAATCTAGATTTGGTGTATTTGATAGTTGATACTTAGTAAAGAATTATTATATTTGTAATTTTTTTTTTTCATATTATTTACACTTCCGTTTCAGCATCTGTTTCCGTTTCTGCTAAAATTTACTTTTAACATCTGTTTCCATTTCTGGTTCCGCTAAGACACTTCCGTTGCATCACTAGTACTTATACATATTATAACATAATATAAATTAAAACAAGCATGTAATAAAGCATCTTCCAAAATATTTTAACTTCTATAAAATAAGGGACGACAATGAGGGATAATGGAAAAGAAAAAGACTAATGCTCAGTTTTCTGAGATTATCGGACTTAAGTTTATCTATAAATATTAGTGCATTTGATTATTGGCTACAGCCAAAATATCAACCGCTTAGCTGTTGAATAGTTAAACTCCTGTCAAAATACCTTGGAAACTGAGCATTAAAGAGACAGGGATAATATTTATCACTTACAACATCAAATTTTTCCCAAGCTCCGTAATCCGATGATGTGATTCTGTCGGCTCTTTTCTTTCTGAGTCCCTGTTTCTCTCTTTTCTGTTTACTTCGTACAGGGGGCAAAACCTAATAATTATTGCAGTTATTTTAAAAAATATGTTAAATCTTAAAGTTGGTATCTATGAAAGTAGGTACAGTTTTTAGATTTTGTTCCAAATTCAAAATGAAGTTTTTGCATCAAATTAGTGGTGTAATTTTATTGCATTTTAGCTTGTTTTAGTATTTGTTTGGGCACATATCAAAAGATAAATAAAACAAATTTTGTGAATTTGTTCTGCTGACTGCAGCTGACTGCCAGCAAATTTTCAGTACCTATCAAGTAGGTTATAGGTGACCTATTAGTTAACTGCTGTAAAAACCTAATTTTAAATTGCCTGAATGTATACTAACACCTTTTTACACTATCTACACATACATACAATATTATCTACGAACTACTTGGAAATGAATAATACTACTGCAACATAAAACTAAGTCATAGCAACAAAGCGCCTAACCTAAATAAGTAAGTACAAAATAATAAGAAACAAAAACTACGAATACTATTAGATACTTTCAAGAACTTGAAAATGCTGCTTTTGTAATGTGTAAATACAAAAAAAAGGAATTCAGGAGTGAGTAGAGACCTGTTCGAATTCCCCGTTTATAGCAGCCTCTTTGCGTTTCATTTCTGTCTCCCAGTTCTGTAAGTCGGTGAGATACGAATGTATTGTTTTAGCATTATCTCTAGCTTGCCTCTGAATTTCAAAAGCTTTCTCCATTTCTTTGTTTTAAAATAAAATTCTTAATTCTTTACCTGTTTGATCAATAAAGCGTTTGCGAATTGCGGCTGTCAATATAACCACAATACAGATTACTAGTATATTATATTTGAATATAACAAAATAGTGAAGTAGGTACCTACTCTGTGAACAAAATAAATTTGAATTTTGATCGTCATTTGTCATTGTTTGACGTTTTTTTTTTAATATGACAGGCACTGACCTCTAGTGATGGCAGGTAATAGCTGATTAAACCATAGTCAAGTTTAAGAAAATCCGGGAAAATTTATATTTTCTGTGAGTAGGTTTAGTAAAAAAATTGAGCATTTTTTTCTAAATCTTCAAAAAAATAAATAGCCACAATGATTAAAACATAATTAAGATAGTGTTTGAGTCATCTGGAACTGCCCCGGGGCAGGGCAGGCAGGGCAGGCCGAATGAATGCAAGAGGGTAGTGCGTCCCTTTCTTAATATGACACAATCGTAAATCGAAACACAACAATCAACCAAATATAGCAATATTATAGTCTCTTAAAAAGCGAAGAAATTAAAAAGTGGTAACATTGTAGTGTTATCCCTTTCAAACCAAACTCAGGAAAAAGGGATGACACTCCGATGTTGCCACTTTTTAATTACTTCACTTTTTTGACAGATTAATAATAAAATGTCAAACAAGGGCGCACTCGCAGCGGAACGACTTTAGCTCTGGAACGAACTGTTGGTGACAGTTCTTTCCAGTCTCCAGAGTCGTCTGCCGTCCGGAAATACTGCTGTATTTAATTATATATATATACAATATAATCTAGCCAGAGATAACTAAAAAACAAAAAATAAATTGTAAACAAAAAAGTTTTTATTTAAATAGTCTAAAAAGAAGAAGATAAGATTCTCCTATATATTAAAGGAGTTTACAGTACAAAAATTGTGTTTTTTGTATGGGAGCCCCTCTTAATTTTTTATTTTATTTTATTATACCTAAATCATTAAAGTACACATACAATTAATTGTAAGTCCTTAAGGACTTTGTGAAAATTTCAAGTGAGTACCTATTGCCATTATTGATTACGAGCAAAAAAGGCCAAAAAATCAAGTTTGTTGTATGGGAGCCCCCCTTAAGTATTAATTTAATTTTGTTTTTAGTATTTGTTGTTAAAGCGGCAACAAAATACACAATCTGTAAAAATTTCAGAAGGCTAGCTATAGCCGTTCTTGAGATAAAGCTTGGAGACAGACAGACAGACGGACAGACATCGAAGTCTCAGTAATAGGGTCCCGTTTTTATTAAGATGAGTGAATGATACAATTCTCGCGCTCTGGCGTGTGCGTTGCCATGATTGGATACGCGACGCGCATGCGCAGTGAAATTCCTCATAAATTCCTCTTAAATTTTGAGGAAGCGATAGCGGAAGAGGATTTTTTTATTTTTATTTATGAGGATGCGGTAACGGATGAGGAACCTAAAATATTGCGGAACTTCCTCATTATGAGGAAGCGGAAGAGGAATCCTCAGCAACCCTAACAGATACATCAAACCATATAAAATTCTATTGAAAAAAATCATGAAAATGAATGTTACTCTTATAAAACTTATAATATTTATTACTTGTTTTTCGTAATTTATTCAAAATATATTGTGATTATTTGCAAAAAAAAACCCACCAAACTGCTAATCTCGCGAGATCTCGCAGTATAATTGTATTCATAAACTTGCGAGATCTCGCTTGAGCCCCAATCTCGCGAGATTTGCATTCCCTAGTCGTCCATCCGTATTTTGTATGCGTTTGAAACGCGGTGGAATTTACGCCGGCGTAATTATTCAGCCTAGCCTAGCCTAGCCTAACATTAAACTTACATAGGAATTCAATCTGTATATGAATAGCAATAAGGTGCAAAATCGTGTATTATATAAATACAATTACGAATTATTTTTTTACTCATAAATGCGATTATGTTTCTTATTCCTATTACGATGTAGATTGTTTTTCAGTTTCCTTTCAATTTATACTAGTGCAAAGTGTATTATCGAAGCAACTTACTTCTCCGAAGAAATGTCAAATGTGACGCTCTGGAGTTATACTTAGTTGAATTTGTAATGTTGAATTTTGGACAACTGAAACAAAAAAAAAAATCATCTAACCTATGCGTGTGAGGTATCTATGGATAGGTCTTCAAAAATCATATTAAGGTTTCTAATATCATTTTTTTCTAACCTGAATAGTTTGCGAGAGAGACTCTTCCAAAGTGGTAAAATGTGTGTGTCTCTAACTTCTAAAGGGCATGATAATTTTAAGAAAAACATATGATATACATTACTATAAAAACTACCAACGAAAATTGGTTTGAACGAGATCTAGCGAGTAGTTTTTTATACGTCATAAATGGTAAACCTTAATTTAACTTTCATTAAATCAACTGAAATATAAAAATAAATCAAAAACCTTTTAATTTCATAGAAATAAACCTTATTGCTGCTGCGGAACCCTTCATGGGCGAGTCCAACTCGCACTTGGCTGGTTTTTTAAGTGTGTCTTTCTGTTGCCTCTTCATCCTTCAACCGCTGGACCAATTTATAGTATGCCAATATTTTGATTCTTTCCTCTGGACTAGGCCGACTATGTTGCGAAAATGCCGTATGTATGCCGTACTATACAGACATTTAAACCTTGTCCCAGACACCACAGTATTTGAGGAGTGGTTACTTCGCTCTAAAATATTGTATAAAGCCCGTCACAGACTTAGCTATAATATATATTAATAATTTTATAGCTAGGCATATTTCTATATAATATTTTCTATACTAATTTTCGCGTGACCGCACACTCAGCTATAATATATATTTCTGGTAGCTACTATAAATATATATATTATAGTACGGTACTTATATTAATATATTATATTATAAATAAGTCTGTGACGGGCTTAAATCATCCACAACGGATGCAAAGGCCTTGTTTGTTTTAGTACACAAAAGGTCAACAAACATCTAAACGAGGAAATATTTCCACAGAAACGAAATTTCCATTTTAATGAACGGGCTAGGCGTCTAATTGGTTTCTTAGTAACAAGGTGGCTGCATCGAACACATCTTGTAGGTACATTGTTGGAAATGTAATAATTTGTTTCTAGCTTTATATATTCTGTGAATACTTCATACCACTCAACGCAATAAAAACGTTAAAAAATCACTACTACGCGACTGGTAACTAGTTATTCGGTTACATGCTGTGTAGCTAGTTATTGTAACTAGTGAAGTGAAATAACGCCCACCCCTAATTAGGACTAAGTTACTACGTTTAATTAATAAAAAAATATTGACTTTATCGTAATTTTTTTCAACTCTCGTCTCTGGGACTAGGGATTGCAATCCGGTATCGTTTTCAATCCGGACCGGATTTGACCGGATTCCCACCAATCCGGATCGATGAAACTGAACTAAGAAGCGGAAATCATTATATTTTTGCTTTGCCGAACTTCTAGCGCTCTAAAGAGCAGTAAGTATAGCCTGTAAGAGTGGAATGGCGAAGGTCGGTATCCTTAGTTCCCCTCTTCCCCTGGCAGTGCAAACAAGGGCGGCTCTCCGAAAAGCTGCATCGCAGAGGCGGGAGGCTTCCCTGTTTTAGATTAAGGCGCACCCAGGGTTGAGAGGGTCCTGTTTCATTCGTCAAACGTATCTTAAGAGTGGATACGATTGAGTAATGGGACAGAAAATATGAAGTGGGCGGGACGGCTGCAGCACGAAGCTCTTTTTCCCAAGTGCTGCTGCTGCATACAAAATAGTAAAGAAAACAGACATCACACACTACACCACACAGATTCTGACCGGCCACGGTGGATTCGCCTTCTACTTTAACAGTTTGTCGATGATTGTGGATCCATCGTGTCTGTGTCAGCCGGGAGTCGAGGAGATGGTTCCTCACCTGTTACTCGAGTGCTCAATTTTTGCTAGCAATCGATATGATATTGAACAGAAATTGGACATATTGATAACGGAAGAAAATCTGCTATTCATCCTGGGGGGGCAAAGAAAGGGAAATTTTCCTGGCTTTTTGCAAAACAATCGTGGGGGTAATAAGCAAAACTGTGTTATTAGTTAGGTTCTTTGATTTGCTGTGATATATGTTTAGTTCTTTTGTACTTGTGCCGTTGTTTTACCACTCTCGACATTTGTTGATACATTAACCGATTCGTTGCCACCTTCATTTTCACGAATTCTTACCACAGGCCAAGCAGTTTGTTCGATGACGCGCCATAAGCGTCATCGGCACTGCTAAACGATGACGCCCCACGTGCGGCATTGGCCACTGGTTGTGTTTTATGCACATTTAGACAAAGAATTTGTAATTACAGTATAATCGATTAGTTTTAACGTGTTTTTTAACAATCCTTGTATGCCGCGCCTGGCGCGTCATCGGCCTCACTGAATCTTTTTAAATGACGCGCTGGGCGCGGCAGTGGCCACGAATCGGTTAATGGATTTTATTAATTTTATTGTAAGCATTATTGAATCACTCACCGAAATTGAAATGTAATAGTTATAAGAATAATGTAAAGACCGAAAGAAAAGACCTACAAATTAAACCAATTGTAAAAAATAGGCCCTGATACAGTAAGGGGGATGGATTAAATTATAAAAAATATAGAGTTGTTTATGGCCGAAAGGCCTTTTCAGCTTCTAATGAATGAAGTAATAATCGGCCTCATTGTCATTTGTCAGCAAAATAGAATCATAAAAAAGCGAGAAAAAGCTTTTTCACTTGGGGTAACGCATTTAATCTAAGTTATTCATGCAACAACCATATCAGTTTGCCACCAATTGCTAACACCGGATCCGGTCGCCGGATCCGGTATATTGGGACCGGATCCGGTACCCGTAAAATGATGCCGGATCCGACGATTTACCGGACCCGGTTTTCCGGATTGCAATCCCTATCTGGGACTCAGCTGATCTCAGACTGGCCGTGTACAGCGTTGTCTAATAGTATCTAAGATTCAATAAAAAAAACTGTACTTAATCCATTTTCAATTTGCTTGTTTTTTTTTTTTTTATGAAATAAGGGGGCAAACGAGCAAACGGGTCACCTGATGGAAAGCAACTTCCGTCGCCCATGGACACTCGCAGCATCAGAAGAGCTGCAGGTACGTTGCCGGCCTTTTAAGAGGGAATAGGTTAATAGGTAAGGGGAGGGTAGGGATGGGAAGGGAAGGGAATAGGGGAGGGTAGGGAAGGGAATAGGGTAATTGGGCCTCCGGTAAACTCACTCACTCGGCGAAACACAGCGCAAGCGCTGTTTCACGCCGGTTTTCTGTGAGGACGTGGTATTATTTCGGTCGAGCCGGCCCATTCGTGCCGAAGCATGGCTCTCCCACGTCAAATGACGTTGTTGTCAACAGACTTCAACCATAATTAATAAACGAGTATAATTATTCGTATGTATAGGTTTGTCACTCAAAAATCTGTCATCTTCTTGAGTGTGCACGTATTTGTAGTGTGTCATGTGTGTAAACTGTAATGTTTTATTGGTTAAAAATGTGTGATAAAAGC
Source organism: Aricia agestis (assembly GCF_905147365.1). NCBI lineage: Eukaryota > Metazoa > Arthropoda > Insecta > Lepidoptera > Lycaenidae > Aricia > Aricia agestis. Next base: position 12,029,251 of record NC_056425.1, read on the forward strand.
GTAATTTCGAAATAATATTAGCTCGATGCACTCCTTCACCATATAAACTATAGTTATAAGTGTGCAAAATTTCATTCACCTTCATTCACCCGTTTTCGCATTTTTCGTCAAAAGGGATACAAAGTTTTTCGCTTGCGTATTAATACAGGGTGTAACAAAAATAAGTGATAATACTTTAGGGTGTGTATGTGTTCCTTGTAGAGAGTTCACTGTGAAAGTAGCAGCGCTGAAAGACCAAAAAATTTTTTCACTTTTGTATGGGAAAACTCGTGACGCTCGGGCCCTTGCCCATACAAAAGTGGAAAAAAAATTGGTCTATCAGAGCTGCTACTTTCACAGTGAACTCTCTACAAGGAACACGTACACACCCTAAAATATTATCACTTATTTTTGTTACACACTGTATATTAGAGATTAGGGTTGCTGAGGATTCCTCTTCCGCTTCCTCATAATGAGGAAGTTCCGCAATATTTTGGGTTCCTCAACCGCTACCGCATCCTCATAAATAAATAAAAAATCATCTTAAAATTTAATTTTCTACATTTTGAATTCTTATAATTTTCATTTTAAAATCAATATTTACGGAGATCAATGCAAAAAACAAGTCAAAGTATAATTTCGCTTGTATGTCAATTATATTATCGAATTTAAAACAAAGTTGTAGCCTGTAAGTAAGTGATTATCCTAGAAAAATGTACGGTTACCACGCGATAAACGATTTTTATATTTTTCCGGAATTCAAAGTACTTAAGTATTATTTAAAGTAGATTTATTTATTTTATTTATTTATTTAGGCGTATCAACAATATGAATACAAGCTTACATTCATAATTAACAATTAGGTCCATTTACAGCATTCATATCAATTAGAGACATGCACAAGTCACAACATTAATATTAAAACACAATGCGAAAAGTTAATAAAAATAAATTATTCAATATTATTATTAGATAAGTATACTTAATACTTATATTAAGTACCTACTACCTACCATAAAATACATAAAAACAAAATGGCGAATTTGCGAAACAGCTGACCCAAATCTTTTGGTCTCATTAATCTAACTGAACTCCGTACGTGGGTTCTGTAGACCTTGGCGATGGTCTATTTTGATGTTCAAACGTGACTCCCAGTGACTCCTTATTAGTCCCCACAGATTAAACATCTCTGAAGGACTTTTTTAATGTGCGAAAGTTTTGTCTACGTGTCTAGAAATAAGGATAGACGTGTATCGTGTATTATACACGGTTTCTGAGATATTTTTATTAAAAGCTTTTATTTAACTTGCTCTGTATGTTTATTTAACTTGCTCTGTTTGTATGTAAGTATGTATGTTACGGTGGAATTTTGGAGCTTAATTTTAAGGTAGATATATTTAACCGATTGAGCTGAAATTTTGCATACGCGTTTAAATTGGATGACCATGCAAGATATGGTATGTGACATCACTCTAAATCCAATATGGCTGACCATCCAAGATGGCGAAATAATTATTTTCTATGCAGTCCTACAATATGGATATTAAATGAAAGGGCTTTTTGAGAGTAACTCGAAAACTAATGTAATTTCATTCTACATCCAACATGGTGGCTCATCCCAGATAGGGGAATAGTTATTTTTAATGCACTTCTGCAATATGGGTATCAAATGAAAGGGCTCATTGAAAGTAACTCGAAAACGAATGTAACGTCATTCTACATCCAATATGGCGGCTCATCCAAGATACAGGAATAGTTATTTTTAATGCACTTCTGCAATATGGGTATTAAATGTAAGGACTTACTGAGAGTAACTTGGAGACGAATGTAACATGGCATTCGTTATCTTAGCTATGGGAGCTTAGCCGAGATAGGGGAATAGTTATTTTAAAGCACTTCTGCAATATGGGTATCAAATAAAAGGGCTCATTTAGATTAAATTGAAAAATAATATTCAAGTCGTGTCGTGTCGTGTCGTGCGTGTTATGTCGTGTCTTGTCGTGACGTGACGTGACGTGTCGTGAGATTACGTGACGTCACGTATCCTTTACATGACGTCACGTGACTTTACATGACGTCACATGACGTGACGTGACGTTACGTGTCGTGTCGTGACTTTACGTGACGTGAAATGACGTGACTGACAGCCAGGTTCATAAAATGCCCGGTTGAATCCGGTCACTTTTGTTAAATGAAATTTAACTTTTTAGTCATGCAGAAATCTAGCCCGGGATAACTAGAAAACAAAAAATAAATTATAAACAAAAAACATTTTGAAAAAAAGGTTTTATTTAAGCAAATAGTCTAAAAAAAAAGAAAATAAATTTCTCCTTAAAATTTTAACTATTAAGTTATAATCCTCAATATATTATACAATTTGCATGATAATAAAAGCTTGTCGCGAGACTTAACAATCTATCAGTACTTGATAAACTTGTTAAAATAAAAATATAATATCAATTTACTCAGTTATATATTTTATATATTATTGGTATTTACTAGTTTATTTACAAATCGCGCGACAAGCTTTTATTATCATGCAAATTGTATAATATATTGAGGATTATAACTTAAGTAATAGTTAAAATTTTAAGGAGAAATTTATTTTCTTTTTTTTAGACTATTTACTTAAATAAAAGCTTTTTATCAAAAAGTTTTTTGTTTATATTTCTTTTTCTATCTATTCTCAAATTGCCGAATTCTGTCCGTAGCGGTCATTGTCATAAAAACTTGTTATAATTCATCATTCTCTATAAGTACAAACCGCGATTGACAATGAAGTGAGCTGTGGCCTGTGAGAGAAGTTTCGAGTATAAGGGCGATATTGTATTTTGCATACTCGATGTAAACGTATGAAATATGTAATATCACTCTAATCTCATAAATATTTGGAGATTATCATTCTAATGCTAAGTACTCACATACGGTTTTACTCAATAGTTTTACTCCGAATCGAAGGAAATGACATATTTGAAATATTTAATTCCATCGAGCCGGCTCGAAGCGAGCCCTCGAGCTGTCAGTTTTGCGGTCCACACGGTGGTTAATATTGCTCGATTTGTAGTCAAACTATCGAGCAAACCGTATGTGAGTACCAAGAGGTTTTCCGATGAATCTTTAATAGTCTGTGTCTTTATGAGAGTTCAATTAATAAGTTCAACAATACAGTGCGAGCAATTTCCACATAGCTCCTAAACTAAAAAGGTCAATGACCGCTGGTGCCACCTTAAATTATTTTGACTATAGTCACTGGTGCTCTTGATTAGCCAACGTCAAAATGTAGGTCAAAACACATCAACTCCTGTAAAAAAATCATCATTATTTTAATGAATCTTTTCCCGAGGTCTATTTTAATTTTTGTCTGTGTCAAAATATTTCATGAAAATCGGTCCAGTGGTTTAACAAGCAAAGTCACTCAAAGTAAGTTATTAGACCAATTTAGGTAAATTCCCCAGAGATTGACTCGATGAGCAGACCACGTGGACGTCGCGCGCCGCGTCGGCCGCAGACATCTAGTTCTATTCTTCGTTCCTACGTCGTCAGTCTTAACTTTTTCTGCATCTAAGACCGCATTTCCACCAGAGATGTGTTGCGAGGAATGTGTTTTTGACAACCAATAGAATTGCTTTATTGACGTGAGCTTGCCATGACATCGCTCAGCGCGGCGATGCTATTGGATCTTAAAAACACATTCCTCGCAACACATCTCTGGTGGAAACGCAGCCTTAAGAGGACTACACAGCCGTTTTTTCATACAAACGTTGTCCCCTGTTTCCTCCCTGGATAATGCCGGTAGAGTTATGATTTTTTTCCTGAATATCTATGGACACTATTAGCATGTCCCTATGTTTTCTTTTTTTCATCATGTAGTTAATAAAAAAGATAATATGAATGTTCAAAAACCCATAAAAATGGCCAGATTTTCCTCTGTGTTCAAACACCCAGAAAACAATACTGGCTAGAATATAAGTACACAAAAATTACAACATAGGAACACAGCTCAAGCCTGGCTTTAATTCTTAATGAAAAAAGTACTTAAATCGGTTAAGTTTGGGACAAGGAATCAGCGGACAACGAATCGATGATTTTCTGTTCTTTTATTAGAACTTTTGTCGTGTTGTCTCTATCGCGCTCTGCGGTGGGAGACTTGAGATTGGTGAGACAGCAATACATTTTCAAATACCTATTTTCAATTTCTCTCGCCCTTGGTGTATCCTCTTAAGTAGCGAACATGTAGTGCTTTTATAATGTTTTTAATCGACTTCCAAAAAAGAGGTTCTGTGTTCAGTTATGTTTCACAGTTAACTTTTATCACATATACATCTAATTATCACAACAAATACCAATACCATTCATAACTCAATCATCAAACCCCCAACTATATATCAATTTAATCAATTGACATGCCACGCACGACTTCATCAAAATCAATTTAGTCTTTAGTCTTTAGTTCTTCACCTATATTGTATTGTAGCAGTTCATTTAGACACTAGATGTGAAGCAATATTGACTTTTAAATCCACTCGAGAATTTCAAGAACAGCCTTTAGGCTTCGAAAGGATTTAATTTCAATCAAAGTTAATAAGTAGTTCTTATTAAATACGACTCGACTGGATAAAAGTCGCGGACTCGCGAAAAAGAAACGAACACTTGAGTCTGCCAAATCTTCTTTACTTTCATTTATTTTTGTTAAAATAAAATAATATCCTTAATAATATTATCCATAACAATATTTAATATTAGATGTGTTAATGTTTCAGTTTGAACGTATAGACTAGTCTCTACGTTGAAACTGCTCAACCCATTTCGATAAAAAAGTTACAAATTGTTAAATTAATGCAAATAACGTAATAATAGTAATAAATTAATTAAGAAAAAGGCCTAACACGAAAGTACGTTAGTTTCTATGTAAATAGTTCAAAAATTGTATATGAAACCTGAAGACAATCATTCACGTGGAAAAGAAGTTGCGGGCAAGTTCTACTACATACATAATAGTATGGATGTGAAAGACATACATAAGTACACACATTTAAGTAGCATTTCAATAACAAAACTTTGGCGGTGCTAGCCGGAAATAAAGGTGGGGTCGCAGCCTTGACCGACACAGTTACATCATCAGACATTCTTCGTTATCAGAGATCATACGCGATCTTAGCCCGGGCGTGCACTAGCGGCCAGGCCATCTTATTATATATATATATATATATATATATATTTTTTTTTTTTTTTTAAATAAAAAAGAATCAGTTTAATGTGCTAGATTTTTCACAAAAAGCCATTAATTAAAAAATGTACAATTTTTTTTTTTCTTTAACTTTGGTTTTTCTATGTTTGGTTCCACGAAATTTATAACATATTGCCTGTGTAAGCGTAGTCCATAAGTTTAGCTATCAAATGAGACCTTTTTTATCTTCATAGGATATTTACATGAGAAGTACAGGGTCAGATTAGTGTGAACGCCCGAGAAAAATTAAAATGGCTGCCATTTTACAACCGTGAGAGAGACAAAAAATTTGAGAGCCAATTTGTCGATAAAATATGCCATAGATCACGACATTAAGGAATCGGACACCGGTGCCGGGACACATTGTATATCTACGCTTATATACTGTCCCGCCGTCTTACGACTTATCGATCAGGTCACATGTTCCAAAAAAGTTTCGACTTTAAAATTGGTAACACGTGCATAAAGAGATCGTGTTACACATCATGATTAATAGAACCGACACGAAAACATGTGACCCGTACAAAAGAAAATTAATTGTTTGAGCTAACCAACTGTAGTGAATAGTTTAAAAAGTTAGGACATTATGTTGTACGAGGTCGTATCGTTATGTTGGCATTTCTGTGCGTGAGAAAAATATATTTTTTTTTTAATGAAAAAAACGAGAGGGGAATCACTCGATGATTGTTGATTAGCGTCGCGTACAACACCACGTTGAACAGAAACAGTTGACAGCTACGGATTCGTTACGTTATCGAACGAGACTCAGAAAATTATACTATAGTGCTAGGCTCTATTTTTCTGGTACGGCGTCTCGAATCTTATCATCAGCTAATCTTTATTGTCACGTGACACATTCCCCGCGTTCCACTTGAGGGCTAGTGACCCAAAAAATTAAACATCGTCCTTCTCTCTTCACACTCACTCTTTCATAATATGCCAGGTGAAAAAGGACGACGTGGAATCATCGACAAGTTAGTTTTAATGAATAAAAGACGAACTATAACGATTATGGAAAAATCATTTTGAGAAAATTTAGGTTTTACCAAAGGTTTTTTAGAAAATACAGCAAACTTCGAAGATCCAAGCAAAAATATGTCTAAAACAAGGTTTTTTTGTAAAAAAGGAACTATCGAGCATTTTTTCAGTAATCCTGTTTTCGTCTTGAGCATATTTTAATCTTCATGAACTAAAGTTACTTGTGTAAAAAAAAACAGTTTTCTAGACCTTACAGATTTTGAGAACTAGGTTTAAGTATGTAGTCAAATTAGGGTCAGGTGCATTCTTAAAAACGATCAAAACTGTCAAAATGAGCGCTCCTATTTTGAGCATTTTGATCGTTTTTAACGTCAAGTGGAACGCAGGGATTTTATTCTGAAATGTCAATTAATTTCAGATAAGAAAGGCAGCAAATGGCGCTTTTCTGATCATTCCTTAGAAGATTAATTTTAGTTACCTTTCTCACATGGTACCTGCCCAGGTGTGAGGTGTCACACGTAGAGCTCCACAAACATGCAGGTATCTGAGAACCTAAGGTTTCATCCATATGAAAGTAAGTCTGATCGCTCTGGGATCTGGGACTATACTCCACTCGGGCTAACTTGTCGCTAGCGGTCATTGACTCCCTGTCAAAAACTTGTCATTTTCCATATAAACCGCGATTGACAATGAAGTGTCAGATATTGTTTATCGTGGTTTTATATGGAAAATGACAAGTTTTTGACAGGGAGGCAATGACCGCTAACGACAAGTTAGCCCGAGTGGAGTATAGAACGCGGATCTAGTCCGCATGCGGGTGACAACACGCATGTCAAAAAAGCGTCCTAAACGCAGCGTCAGAGTAGATAGAATAGCGTCATGCGTATGTTAAACTTGTCTAAGTATGTTAAAAGCGGGTTTTTTCCAAGGATACATCATACAACTACTGAATGATATTTAATTCTTAAATCGGCTTGTCGATCACGTAAACGAAATCAATTATTTACAATCAACTGATTATCGCACAGTACGGTTGGTATAAAACATTTGCGAGTAAAGCGGTATAGGTCACACATACGGAAATTCTCCATTCACGCGTGTACAGTGACAATGGTAAGAGGTTTTAGCGGACAATAATACCCCGATTCTTTTTAATGCAACACTATAAATTCTTTCCTTGTTTCATCCAGTTCGTTTTCTATAGGATCATAAAAATATGGTCAAAATGTTAAACTAAACAATAAACGTTGGTTTGGAATTTGGAATGGAATAGTAGATTCAGGATAGATTATTATTATTATCGTTTAAGATGACGCTGCGTTAAAGTAAAGAATTGTTTTGGATAAGTTTTAGATCGCTTGTTTTCTATGAGAGGCCGGCCAAAACAAGAAATGGAACAGCAAGAAATGGAAAGGGCGTAAGCGACAAAATGGTTTTTGTTGCGTAATTTAAAAACCATAAATATATTTCATATAAGCTATGGGCAAATTATAGTGTATGCTTGAACGAAGTAGTACACATTTTGAAAGCTTAAATCACTCTCCTCTGTTGGCAAAATTAGAATCCCTGTTTTTATAAAGGTCTTTTTGATTAACTATTCTGTGTTATAAAAGTTGACCAATCGTGTTATGCTATGGGCAATTCAAAGACAAAGACATGATGAATACTGACAATGAACCTTAATTTCTTAGCTTTAGTCATTGTTGAGAATAATCGACATCGCTGCAGCCAAATTATCAAGGCGTCACCTTAACGGACGCAAATCACGCGCTTTCAAAAGCTACTTAATCAACTCAATGTAAAATATAAAGAATCTATATCCCGAAAAAAAAAACTAATTACATCATATTTTTCACAGAAATTGACAAAATGAATATTGATAAAAGAGATAAACGAGATAGATGGATAAAGGATAATAAATAATAATATATAATACGAGTCTTATTAGTATTACAAGAAAAATGTTTTCTCCACATTACTAATAACTTTATGGTCACCTCACAACATTTTAAGATGCGTTAAAAACATTATCTGTACTCGTGTGATTCGAAGATTAAGTACAATTATTATTAACTAAACAGCTGTTTAGAGTTTCGATGATTCATAGTAGGAAATACTGCCAGTAAATATCGCAATTATCTCTAAACGAAATCATGCCAGTTAATAGAAATAGTTAGCCTCTTGCCTTACTAACTTAACCATTTAGGTTATATTATATACGAGCTTTTGCCCGCGGCTTCGCTCGCGTTAAGAAGTGTTTTTATATACAATATTTCATCCCCTATTTTAACCCCTTGGAGGTAGAATTGATCAAAGTCCTTTCTTAGCGGATACCTACGAATAATATCTACCTGCATACCATATTTCAGCCCGATTCCAGTGGTTTGGGCTGTGCGTTGATAGATCACCATGTCAGTTTTATATATTACTAGCTGTTACCCGCGACTTCGTCCGCGTCAACAAAATGTGAAATACATAGGTAAAAAATAAAAAAGTAAAAATATGTCCTCTTCCTTTTTGGAAGTCGATTAAAAAGTACCCTAAGTTACTCCTTATTGTATCAGCTATCTGCCAATAAAAGTCTCGTCAAAATCGGTCCAGCCATTTCGGAGATTAGCCGGAACAAACAGACAGACATACAGACAGACAAAAATTCTAAAAATTGTTATTTTGGTGTAAGTACCGTCTAAATATTCATATGCATGTAGTAAAAAACGATTATTTTAATATTACAAACAGACACTCCAATTTTATTTATATGTATAAGTAGATATAGATTATGAACTAGAGTCTAGACCATTACTATAACTAGATGACCCGGTGAACTTTTCACTTTGATCCTAATATAAACCTTCCCTGGACTTAAGATTATAGCCAAATCGGTTCTACCGTTCTCGAGTTTTAGCGAGACTAGCAGAATTAAAATTCATTTTTTGTATAATAATATTAGATTATCCGCAGACCTTCAAATACATGCTACAAGATCTAAGCACTGCAAGCCTCGAGGTGAAAATGAACAGTCCAAAACTCAAATAATGACCAACAGCACGAGACGCTACGGTCGAGGTAGACGAGCACGAAATACACTATGTCGACGAGTACATCTACTTGGGCCAGTTAGTTTCTTTTCATAACAGGCAAGGGAAGGAAGTTGATCGACGAATCGAAAACGCCTAAAAGAGTTACTGGTCCATGAAGACGCTGATTTACCAATCTCCCTGAAACGCAGACTCGTTGACATATTGTGTATTCTGCCCGTCCTAAGTCCTAACCTACGGTGCGCAAACTTGGTCATTGACCGATTCGCAAAAGTCCCAACTCGGGGTATGCCAAAGAGCGATGGAGCGCAGTATGTTGGGAGTAAAACTTGTCGACAAAATAAGAAACGCCATACTGCGCTCTCAAACAGGTATTAAGGATATAGGAGTCAAGACGGCAACATTAAAATGGGATTGGGCTGGCCACGTTTAAAGCCGCAGGCATCCCGACCGCTGGTCAGAGTTAAAAACAAAAGGTACACGAAGACGGACGACGCCACCGTGGCCGGCCAAGAAAGAGATGGCGCGATGAGCTGGAGGCATACCAGCCCGGCTGGCCAACGGTGGCGCAGGAGCGAGAAAAATGGAAGACCCTGGGGGAGGCCTTTGCCCAGCAGAGGCTAATTAAAAAAATTAGATTTTACATAATAGAGTAAGTCATTGGTGTTAAGATCATTTAAATAATATTTTCTTTCATGATTAAAAAAACCCACACAAGAAAAGGTCGTTTGTTTTAAGCATTCTACAGTCTACTTAAACTTTTCTTGGCACATAAGTAGCACCTTTTTTTTAACTTTAATGTTAAGCTAAAAATTAAGGTGGCATTTATGTGGCCAGTCTTTAATTTTTTTTAATAACTCTTTTAATTCTTCGTAAAAAACAAAACATGGTTCCATTTTCCAAATTATTTAAAAATGATTATTTTTAAAACTGCGACTTTTTGATACTTTATTTTGACCAAGGATGTGATAAAAAAGGAGTATAAGGATAGGACAAAGAAGAATAATATACAGTCAATGCACGTCTTTCGAACGCTTTAACGAGATCTTACCCACCTAACTGGACCAGCCTTGAGCCCACATCCGCTCCTTTTTTTCGCACATTTCGAAAAACCATACTGATATATCTGCTAAAAGGAGGTAATGTTGAAGGTGTTTTCAACTATTTCATAAAAGTGAGTCTTTCTATACAAGGTGTAACAAAACTAGTGCTAATACGGGGTGTGTATGGGTCCCCTGTATAGAGTGACTGTGAAAGTAAGAGCGCTGAGAGAGCAAAGATTTTTTTGCGATTTGTATGGGCAAGCGCGCAAAAAAAACTTGAGAGGTGTCAAGGGACACCCGAATGGAACGAAGTTTTTTCTTATGATCAAAAAACCTGTATACAGTCTGAGTGTATAACTAAAAAAAATATTAGACGCACAGGAATACTTACTATAAACGCCCTCTGCCCCTAACATGCAGGTACTAATAAAAAAGTGTCGAGGTCCAATCAAGGTCAAATATCGTTCTGTCTAGCCTTTAGATTAACGCCGGACGCGCGATAAGGAACTTCGTTCCAAAAGTTAAAGTAAGTCTTGCATCGTTGTACTTTTACAGTGAACTCTATATTATGTTTGAGGTACACCCCAACGTACACCCTAAAGCAGTGGTTCTTAACCTTTTAGTCGTGAGGGACCATCTCACCAAATGTTTGTCTTGCCGGGGACCACCCAGTTGGTTTATCTAAACTAAGAGTTATTTGATAAAGAAAACACGCACAACTTTATAATAAGCACAATTTTTTTTATTTGAAAAATAGAAAAGCTACAGATTTTAATTTAATGTGATTTTTGTGACTGCATAGTGCATACTCTTTACTAACTTCTGAATTCTTACATATTATTAGGATGGCTTCGCGGACCACTTGTAATGCCTTCAGGGAACACCAGTGGTCCGCGGACCACTGCGCTAAAGTATTATCACTTGGTTTTGTTGCACCCTGTATAGTAGGTATGTGTGCCGCCTCCGTGGTCTAGTGGTTAGAGCGTCGCTCTCGACTCCGGAGGTCGTGGGTTCGAATCCCGCGTTGGAAACATGTTATTTCCAAGTTTGGTTAGGACAATGCAGGCTGATCACCTGATTGTCTGACAAGTAAGATGATCCATGCGTCGGATGGGCATGTAAAAAAGTCGGTCCTGCGCCTGATCTCTCGCCAGTCGTGTCGGTCTTCCGTCCCACTGGGTTATGAGAGTAAAAGGAATAGAGAGTGCTCTTGTGTACTGCGCACACACTTGGGCACTATAAAATTACTCCTGCGTACCTGGCCTGGTTTCAATGAAACCGGCCACCGTCACCGAAACCGGTGTGGGGAGTATTATTAGTAGGTATGTGTACTACGGAACCCTAAAGAGGATAAACGCTATAAAAATGACGACGATTATTTTGCTATTAACTGCATGTTTTCACACCTTTGGCAAGGTCCGGGTTTTAGTCTGTCAAAACTTTTTTAACTTTAATTAGTAAAGAGCATACCTATGCCTAGGGTAGGTTCGCATTCCATGGTACATTCTACAAGAACGTGAAAAATGGTGCAGTTTTTTAACGGGCGTTGGCCCATGGCCCAACACACATTCCCACCACTGTATCTCCTGTGTCGCCAGAATCAACAGCGGTATCCAAACACGAAAACCCTTTGATATGATCAATATTTGATGATCCATACTTTAATATTATAAATGCGAAAGTGTGTCTGTCTGTCTGTCTGGTACCTACAAATACAAATATTTATTGACCAAAAAATTTTAACATAATATTAATATAATGCGATATCGGATCCCCACACTAGGCGATGCCTGTCCTCTTCATCTTTATCTCTTCACGCCCAAACCCCTGAACCTATTTTGCTAAAATTTTGTATGGAGATACTTTGAATCCTGGGAAAGGACATAGGATACATTTCGTCCCAGGAAAATGTACGGTGTAATCGCAAAAGAACAGCCAAACAAAGACACTGTTGCATCTAAATTGTATGGATTATGTTTCGTATTGTATCGTTAAAATCAGATGTACCGTTAATTATCAAGTTACTGAGTGATTGACCTGCCAAAGTAAACATAATAAAATTATTTACAAGCATAAATGGTTTCAATTTGTCACGTTAATTTAACAAAGAAATAAGGTACGCGCACTGTTTGTCGGCGCGTGCCGGGGCGGATCGGGGCTCAGCGCCGCGCGCAGCGCAAAATGCGCTATAGCACACTATTGCCGGGCCGGGTCGCATCGCATTGACGGATTTTAACGCTCACTTTGCCGGGGCGTGTCGGGGCGGGCCGGGGTGGGTCGGCGCGCAATGCATGGACGGATTTCGAGCCGAGGCTTGCCGGGCCGCATCGTATCACATCCGCGCGCCGCTTGCTATAGCACACTGTTGCCGGGGCGCAGCGGGTCTTGCCAGATCGCAGCGGGTCTTGTCGGGCCGTGTCGCATTGACGGAAATCTGCCAAGCAAAAATCGCGCCGATGCGCCCCGGCACAGTGTGCGATACGTGCATCCGCTTCCATACAAATTGTATGGAGGCGGATTTTTGCGATGCGCCCCGGCACGCTGAGCCCCGGCACGGCCCGTCTCAGTGTGCTCACTCCTTAAGAAACAATTAGACCTTATAAAACGATTTGTCGAATGCGCTTTTATGTCTTTATTTAATTAACAATGTACCCAACAATGACCCGGCAAACATTGTTTTGCCATATAAATTATTTTCAATTCTCAGGCCTAACGAATTGCCTAAAAATAAATAACATACCAAACATTAAAATCGGTTGAGCCGTTTTTGAGGAGTTTGAGCACTAACACGCCACGAGAATTTTATATATTAAATTTTATTTACTCACTTTAAAGTAGTATGTTTTATTTGTAGTGTCTTTATCATTGTCTTTATTTTAGCAGTTTATGTCATAAGAGTTTCCAAATACATTAGTCCAATCCAGTAATCCAGTATGAGCAAACGAGTACCTATAATAATAACCCCCACACCGGTTTCGGTGACGGTGGCCGGTTTCCTGAAACCTGGCCAGGTACGCAGCAGTAATTTTATAGTGCCCAAGTGTGTACGCAGTACACAAGAGCACTCTCTATTCCTTTACTCTCATAACCCAGTGGAACGGAAGACCGACACGTTCAGGCCACAGGCGCAGGACCGACTTTTTTGCCCATCCGACGCATGGATCATCTTACTTGTCAGACAATCAGGTGATCAGCCTGCATTGTCCTAACCAAACTTGAAAATAACATGTTTCTAACGCGGGAATCGAACCCACGATCTCCGAGTCAAGAGCCACGCTCTTAGCCACTGGACCACAGAGGCGTTTAACGAAACAAACGAGTACCTAGCCATAATCTTTGTTGTACTCTATTATTTCAAGCACAAATTTTTACTTCTGATTTGTAGTGCCTATAAGAATTAGAATTCAGAAGTAATAATTACATGACACTTTTTATTCTATTATCTATATTCATACTAGAATAGAAGCCAAAATACCAACAAGACATATAAGAGTATGACATGGTATTTCCCCTACAGAATATAAGGGGAATCCCAGCGCGCCATATTATCCCATCCCTTATTTATGGACTATGACTGTCCGGCGATGCTGTATATTTTAATTTTTAATTTTTATAGTTCAGGTTACAATAGGCTCTTTCAATCCAAGTACTGTTAAGAAGATTACCTATTGTTTAAGGTATCAATTAAATAACTTTTTTGTCGCTTCGTTAGAACATAATATTGTTACATGACTTTAACCTTTTTTGTTAGACTTTTTTATATTTTTAATATGTGGTCTAGATTTCATATTTTGGTGTTTTATTTTCTTTCAACATAAGTAGAATTTAATTTTATTACATAGAATATGAACAAGTGATGCATCTATTTGTAAAAAATCATAATATTCTGCGTATATATTTAATTTTAACAATTATTTGTAATTTCATCGTTGCGGCAGTAAGTTAAATTAAAAATTTTATTTAACAGTCACATTTTTTTTAATGAAATAAGGGGGCAAACGAGCAAACGGGTCACCTGATGGAAAGCAACTTCCGTCGCCCATGGACACTCGCAGCATCAGAAGAGCTGCAGGTGCGTTGCCGGCCTTAGGGGATTGGGCTTCCGGTAAACTCACTCACTCGGCGAAACACAGCGCAAGCGCTGTTTCACGCCGGTTTTCTGTGAGAACGTGGTATTTCTCCGGTCGAGCCGGCCCATTCGTGCCGAAGCATGGCTCTTCCACGTATAAAAATATTATAATATTTATAATAATTAAGTAGTGTTTTCTTATAAGTCTTAATCAAACTTATAAGTACTTTTACCACTATTTAGTAATCTGTATTCTGTACTTACACTAATTTAAAGCTTAATTTAAATTAATCGACAATACGTCTAAACCAATTAATTGATACCAATTTAATTAAAGCTATATAAATACGCTATTTTCAACCTTAATGCCATACACATAAAGAACTCATATTAAACATATGAGATGAGTATGTTGCGAGCTTTTTCATAGCTATAAAAACAGAATGTCGTTTAAAAAAGCTGCAGTGTGCGTCGTTCATCGGAAGCGGCAATATGAATTTGGTAATTTTTTTGTAGTTTTTGGTAGAAAATTTGGTACAAAAGTTGGGTAGGGGAAAGTGAAGTTATGTTTGGTACAAAAGTTGGAGTTTGGTAGGAGAGTTTGGGAAGTGCCTGTGGAAATTGTGAAAGTGTATGAATAGTGCTTTTCGTGTGCTTCGATATGAACTAGCCTATTCCTATATTCAAGTGGAGGTGGCCTCACAGAAACCTGGCGTGAAAGCGTTTCGTTTCTTGTAGTGTGTACGCAGGGGTTGGGAATTCTGAATACCGGGATTTTTAATATGATCTCTATTGTCGGGGATACCTAAATTAGATGTTTTGTGAAAATATAATAATTAATAATAATTTGTGATTTGCACGAGAACTTTACACTTTTTGTCTTTGGGATACCTGCCTGCCTAGCATACGCCAACGAGATATCTCACTCTCGAGATAATAAAAAAATACTCATCTCATAATGTCAAAATCTCGACAATATCTCGACAAAACTCTATAAAAATGTGTTATTTCGATGATAGATCTACGCGAGAAAAAATGTTTGTCATGCTAGGGTCAATAGAGATGAAGAGACAAACCATTAAACATCGAGAAAACATGTAGAGTGAGATCTCGTTGGCGTATGCTAGGCACGCCGAATAGGAAATACGTCTGCCCTTTTGGTGGTTTTGTTCAATAGGAAAGATATTATATAAATTGCTTACCGAGCTTTTACCCTATAAGCTCGTCCTGGCTACATGCAAAAGTTTACATAAACATGCATGATGCATTCATTTTAAAAACTAATGTCTAGACTCTAGTGTCTAGCGTTATTATCAGTTGTGAGATTAGTATGTAATAATCTATTTTATTCATAAACATTACGATAACTGCATAAATCAATATAAAATTATTTTCTAGTCCATTATAAATACCGAAACCGTTTCACTAGATCGAGATATTATAGGACGACCTCTGTGGCTCAATGGGTTGAGTGTGTGGCAGGCGGCAGCTCAAACCGGGTTCGAATCCCGCCGACGGAACAAAAAGTTTTCAATGTTTCCAGGTTTGGATGTGCATTAAATATAATAAATAATAAATAATAATAAAAAAAAATAATAAAAATGTTTTATTCTTCACACAACAGGAACTTACAAGATAATTAGGTACATGAAATATTATATATACTCAATAGCTAAATCTTTGTGTGAACTGGAGCCTAAACTAGGTGACCCTGTATTTCAGGACTTCAGGTTCCACCCGCAGATACAAAATATGTGTATGATATAATAAAAATCTTAAATATACATATATTGTATAGTATAAAAGTATTAAATATAATATTTCCGTTATCTGGTACCTGTAAAAAAAAATATATATAATTATTTAGTATAGACTTGAGACATATTTTTTTTAATGTCAAGAAAGGAAAAGCTTTTTTATGCAAAATATACTAACTATTCATGTTTGTGTTTGAATATCTATAGGGATATGTGGGCTTTAAGTAAAAAAATATTGTTTCCTTTCAGGTGGTCATAGCCGCGTGCTTCGCGGTCTGTCAGGGTGCGAAGCTGAACCGAGGGTATCTACCACCGGAGTCAGCGAAAACAGCCGGCGGTGATGGAGACATCCTCCAAACACCCTTCAGATCCCAAGAACCACTCCAGGACAAGAGCCTACCCACACGCCTTCCAGTAGGAAGCTACGTCAACGAATTCGAAGGTGTGGTGATCGACGCAGACTCAGCTGGCACCAGAGCGACACATTCCGGTCTGGGTAACCCCAGAGAGACATACGGATCCACTGACTCCAAAGTTGGTGAAGCTGCGTTCAGGGAGAGCATTTTGAATGCAAATAAAGGTGTAAACAAACAAGGTGGACAAAATGTGCCACCAAATGTAAACGCAAATAATGCAAAAAACAAACAACATGGTCATGTATTACCAAATGTGGCTGGAGTGAGACAGCCTCTATTACAACCAGGAGGACATCAAATACCAGTGCTGGAAGCGGAAAGATTCCACGCATCAAGGGATCGCGCATCCAACATAATCAATTACCAAAACGATATAGGTATAACAGATTTTAACTACGCCTTCCAAACGGACAACGGGATTTCTGCGGCGGAAATCGGCATGGCGATGGATGGGGTAAAGTCTAAAGGTGGTTACTCCTATACTGGTGATGATGGGCAGGTGTATACCATCTCGTATACAGCAGATGAAGCCGGGTATAGACCCCAGGGTTCACATATACCGACCCCACCGCCTATACCCGCAGAGATTTTGAAGGCTCTGGAGCAGAATGCCAAGGACGAAGCTGCTGGCATTGTTGATGACGGTAAGTTTTTTTTCTTAATTATCGTTAAAATATGTTGAATTCGTCAATAAGGTAAATAGAGGTTTCCCGGTGGTTTTTATTAAAAACTATCAAAGTTATTCACAGTTAATATTTTTTTTACAAGAATACAATTTTTATATTCAGTCAAATTAAGAGAAAAGTCATTTTTTTTTTAATGAAATAAGGGGGCAAACGAGCAAACGGGTCACCTGATGGAAAGCAACTTCCGTCGCCCATGGACACTCGCAGCATCAGAAGAGCTGCAAGTGCGTTGCCGGCCTTTTAAGAGGGAATAGGGTAATAGGGGAGGGTAGGGAAGGGAAGGGAAGGGAATAGTTGAGGGTAGGGAAGGGAATAGGGTATTGGGCCTCCGGTAAACTCACTCACTCGGCGAAACACAGCGCAAGCGCTGTTTCACGTCGGTTTTCTGTGAGAACGTGGTATTTATCCGGTCGAGCCGGCCCATTCGTGCCGAAGCATGGCTCTCCCACGTAAAATTTAAATTTAATTTAAATTAAATCAGTAGTTTATAGTACGGGAGCCCTAGAACATTTTTACTATTACTATCAAGCTAATTTTTTGTGAGTAGCTTCGTTTCGATAAGGCGAACTACATTTTTATTTGCGAAAAATTTTGAAAGTGGTAGGCGGTAGCTAACAGAAATCGAAAGAATTTTATAGTTTGACTTGATGGTCCTAAAATATTATGGATTGTTCTATTTGTAGGGCAATGTTAAATTAAGTATATAACTATTAACCTATCAATATACAAAAAATCAGCTTGTTAGGGTTCCGTTTCAGGGTTCAGTAGTCAACCAAGTTTTGTTGATTACAGAACCCTATAACGGAACCCTAACAAGCAGATTTTTTGGATATTGATAGACTAATAGTCATTTAATTTAAGAGTAACATTTTCCTACAAATAAAACAGTCCATATTTTAGGACCATCAATTCTAAGTATGAAATCGTTTCTATCTCTTTTAGCTACCACTTTTTTTCTCTAATAAAAATGTTGTTCGTCTTATCAAAATGAAGTTACTCACAAAAAATTAATCCTCCCGTAGTACTCCCGTACTGTTACTAAAACATAATTAATTCACAATGAACATTAACAAGCAAAAATGATTATTTTTATATATAATAGCTGTTGCCCGCGACTTCGTCCGCGTGGACTTCAGTTTATAGCGCGCGATGTCAACAAAATTGGTGTCAAAAGCTTTTATAAAAAAACCCTGGTACCCCTTAAATCAATACAGTTGTGCAGTGTGCACACAATAAGTATTTCATTTTTTTATATTAAACTTTATACTTTATGCCAAATTTTAAAGCTTATTTAGCCCTCCAATTACACAGCTTTACCCATAAACTATTTATCATTGATAGATTTAAGGTTACGTCACTGCAGATAAAGTACTGAGTTATTTAATACCGTAGAATAGATATAACAATCGAAAAAAATCGTAACTTAAAAAGATGATACCACGTCTTATAGAAAGACTTTTGAGCAAGCGTCAGCGCGATGTAGAAGACGCACGGCGCCATCTATTATGAATTGTTGGAACTAACTTAATTTGAACAAATTTACGCATTTTCACCCCCTTACAACCCTTTTTTCCAGTAAAAAAGTAGCCTATGTCCTTTCTCAGGCTTTAGACTATCTGTATACAAAATTTCATTACAATCGGTTCGGAAGTTTTGGCGTTTGGCGTGAAAGCGAGACTGACAGACAGACAGACAGACAGAGATACTTTTGGCGTTTGGCGTGAAAGCGAGACTGACAGACAGACAGACAGACAGAGATACTTTCGCATTTATAATATTAGTATAGATTATGTGCACACTGCATAGCTGTTTTTGGGTATTTTGATTAATTAAGGGCCGCGCTACACCGGAAGCACTTACCAGGGTATTAAAAAGTTTTTAAATTTGACACAAATTTTGTTGACACCGCGCGCTATAAACTAAAGTCCACGCGGACGTAGTCGCGGGCAACAGCTAGTATTATACATAAAATATGTTTAAGATTTTTGAAATTTTATTTTAATACACATCCAAGACCCAGGAACATTGAAAACTTTTTGTTCCGCCTGCGGGACTCGAACCCAGGACCCCCGGGATGAGCGCTGGCCACGCGCAATGCGAATTCATTTTCATCGAAATTTTCATGGAAATAAGATATTTTCCCACATCAAAATGTAGCCTATGTCCTTTCTCAGACTCTAGAATAACTGTATACAAAATTTCATTGCAATCGGTTCAGTAGTTTTGGCGTGAAAGCAAGACAGACAGACAGACAGACAGACAGACAGAGATACTTTCGCATTTATAATATTAGTATGGATAAGCAAGAAGGAATATTTTGGTAGATTTTTCACACAATTATTAACACTTAATACGGTTCCCTTTTTTCTCCCATTAAATATAGCCTATATTCAGCAGAAATAGTGTGGATTAAAAAATATGCATTAATACTTCTATCGTGCATCGGCATCGTGGGTATCGCAGACACAATAGATCTTCAATTGTTATGCTGGCAGCCGGCTGCCGCTATTGGAGATTTATAGTTAAAGAAATTAATTAATTATAATAGCAATCAAAAATAATAGTCATTCAAAACTTATTTTAAAAAGTTCTAAAAATATTACTTTCGTAGTCATAACTTTTAAAGCTTTTTTGAAATTAGGATTATAATAATGAAGCACGATAGTCTATATCAAATCAATAAAGCAGCACCCGGCTGTCGCATAACTATTGAAAATCTATTGTGTCTGCGATTCCCACGATCGAGGTAATATTTACGTGGACTCTCCGGGCGAGTCTGTGGCACTGATAATTAAATCTCTCCCCTACCGCACGCACACCCGCGCATCGCGCCTTGACGCCCAATTCGCAACGTGCAGCAGAAATCGTAATATTTTAATTTCGCCATAACATTAAAACCAAACGTCCAATTTTAATCATTCAAAGACCGAATATTATCTACATTAACTGTACTTAGTGATGAAATAATTTATTTTTGATAAGGGTCAATAGCATGATTTAAATAAACGCATTTAAATATAGTCCAAAAAAAATTCTAGATTTTTTAATAAAAAAATGGTTATTGTGCCTCACTCAACATAGATAGGTATAGTGTGTCGCGGACTTTTTTGTTGATATTTAAAAGATCTATAATTACTTAGAACATTTTATGCCTCTATCTTTTATAGTTTAGGCAGCGTACGCAAAATAAGTAACTTTTCTGGTTGATTTTTTAAACCTTGCGTCCGAAAATCCCAAATATCTTACGGAACCTTATATTTTTCCAAAATAAAAATTAGCCTATGTTCAGCAGAAATAATGCAGGATTCCAATGGTAAAAGAATTTTTCAAATCGGTCCAGTAGTTTCGGAGCCTATTCGACTCAAACAAACAAACAAACAAACAAACAAAAAATCAAATCTTTCCTCTTTATAATAGTAGTGTAGATGATCATTATACGTATTCAAATCAACATGCGTTGTTTTGCCAACCGAAAAGTATAATTATTATCCGTGAAATCTCCTGGAACTTAAATAGATGAGCGGTGCTCAAGTCCATTTGAGTGCATATTTAAAGGCTGTTGACCTTAATTTTTACAAAGTGATGAAAGAGTTTGTTATTTTGTGATTTTTACCTTGTTGGTTGCCATATTGATATTATTTTTATTATTTTAGTTGACTAGCATTAAGGATAGCTGATGATTAATGTTTGTAAACAAACGTTTACAAAAATTCCTAAAGTAATAACAGCTGGGTATTACTAAGAGCTCTGAAAGTTACGTTATTACATCATTATAATATTATTTCTGTTTGATGAACATTATAACATAGGTTACTTAATATTATGATAAATAATAATAAATATAATATTTCCTCAAATGAGTAATACAATAGATTTTAACGATGATCTATAGATCTTTGTGCTTGACCATGAAAATGATTTTAACAAATTAAAATTATTTATCTATATTGTTTTTACAGTTTCGACATAAGTTAGACATCAGCAATAAATTATAGTATGTTTTTTATCATTTTAGTATAATACATACGAGATCCGTTTAGTTTTTGTGGGAAATTTATGTTTATTATCTTTATTGTGGTTTGCTCAATAGGCTTTTAAGGGTTCCGTAGCCAAATGGCAAAAAATGGAACCCTTATAGATTCGTCATGTCTGTCAGTCTGTCTGTCTGTCTGTCCGTATGTCACAGCCACTTTTCTCTAAAACTATAAGAGCTATACTATTGAAACTTGGTAAGTAGATGTAGTCTGTAAACCGCATTAAGATTTTGATACAAAAATGGAAAAATATTAAAAATTAATAAATAATAGGTACAACTGAAACAAAAAAAAATCATGTTATCTATGTGTGTGGGGACTGGGGCCGTATCTATGGATAGGTCTTCAAAAATTATATTGAGGTTTCTAGTATATTTTTTTTTACCTGAATAGTTTGCGAGAGAGACTCTTCCAAAGTGGTAAAATGTGCGCCCCCCTCCCCTAACTTCTAAAGTAGGCATACTAAGTCTAAAAAAATATATTATACTAGCTGTTGCCCACGACTTCGTCCGCGTCAACATAGTATAATAACAAAGATGGATAGTCCGCTAACAAAAATGAAAAAAAGTAAAATATAACCTCCGCTTTTTGGAAGTCGGTTAAAAAGTAGCCTAAGTTACACCTTACTACATCAGCTATCTACCAAAAAAAGTCCCGGCAAAATAGCTCCAGCCGTTTCAGAGATTAGCCGGAACAAACAGACAGACAGACAGACATACAGACATAAATTGTAAAAAATGTTGTTTTGGTGTATGTATCGTATATAGATTCATATGCATGTAGTAAAAAACGGTTCTTTCAATATTACAAACAGACACACCAATTTTATTTATATGTATAAATGTATAGATGTATAGACGATAATATACATTACTATAAAAACTACCAACCAAAATTGGTTTGAACGAGATCTAGAAAGTAGTTTTTATACGTCATAATTGGTAAACCTTAATTTAACTTTCATTAAATCAACTGAAATATGAAAATAAATCAAAATCCTTTTAATTTCATAAAAATAAACCTTATTGCTGCTGCGAAACCCTTCATGGGCGAGTTCAACTCGCACTTGGCCGGTTTTTTCTTTATAAAATGGGTGTAATATACCGGCAAACGTTGTTTTGTCATTAACGTTATTTTGTGTTTAAAAATAATACAAATTTATTTTAAATCGATCCAGTTCAGGAAATTGGCAACAAGCACGTGACACGAGAATCTAGTTAACCCGCAACTCCGTTGGGCAGAAATTCTTTACCTCGCGGGAACCTTAACTTTTTCCGGTATAAAAGTATCCTATGCCCTATCCCGGGACTTAAATAATCTCCATACCAATTTTCAAGTAAATCGGTTGAGCATTTTAAGCGTAAAGAGGTGACAGACAGACAGCCAGAAAGACAGGGCGAAACACTTTTATATTTAGAATATTAGTATAGAAATAGTAAGATTACAAATACTAGGCGACTATTCTTGAGTATGTATTATGTCTATGTTACGACCACGATATAGATATTTTTTAGTTTAAGCTCGATCATTACTTACTGCTCTTTGTTGAAAGACACTTTCGATCTCGAAATTGTTAAGTTTGATGTATTAGCTGATCTGAGGCGTTGACAAATACTCACTTTCCCTTTTGTTCGCAGGATCATACGACGCCAAGAAGTACAATACGGATCGCACAAAAGGCAATAAACCAGACAACAAGCATAATACGTTCGAGAGAAGACCTGCCTTTAACGTAATCTCCACCATTAATCAAAACAGTCAAACAAACAAACCGAATCGAGATGAAGATAATCGGAGTAACGGACAAAACCAGTTCCCTAACGTGAACCCTCAGTATACAGTTAACGATAAACTGATAAGTAACTTTACTAACATAAGGAACCAATATGAAAACGAGTTTGATGTTTTAACTAACAATAAATTCAATAACAACGGACCCATATCTAATTTCAAAGATCTCGATGACGCCACAAGTGGTGGTAAAAATCAATCGCAAAATGTACCGCTATCTCAACAAAAACTTCAAGATAAAATCGAAGTTCCAAATTCTAACGGAAGACCTAACTCTTATCAAGCTCCGATCTCCGCGATACAAAACCAACAACAAAATAATCAGAACGCCTTTCAGACACAGTCTCAGATTCAATTCAGACCAAATACATTCCAATCTATCAATGGAGTCAATAATAAACAGCAGGCGCTAAATAAACCAAACGGTTTCGTTAACTCGAATAATTTCCAATCAAGACCAAACTCATATCATACACAGACGTCAGGCTTAGTGCAAGAACAACAAAACTTCAATAAAAAAGGATCTATTTTCCAAACTCAATTCCAGAATAACTTCAACGCAAATCAGCAAAATCAGCAATCTTTCAGTTCCGGTATTAGCTCAACACAATTTAACACAAATAGTCAACAAGCTAATAAGCTTAATAATAATTTACCAAATCTGACATTTAATAAACAGGGTAATTCATTTTCTAAGCAAACCATACCTCAAGCAAAACCCAGTTCATATGATGCAAGTACACCGAACATCAATCAAAATCAAGTTACTAATGTTGGTAATTCGTTTTCAACTGCAACTCAAAATAGACCAACCTCATACGATGTATCTATTTCCGGATCAAATACAGCAAATCAAAAGCCCACTGCCAATCTAAATAACGTATTTTCCAACCAAATCGCAACTCAAAAAATACCGATTACTTCTGATGGAACATTTCAAAAGCAACAATCGATAGTGAACTCAGAAAGTTTGCTTTCAAACCCAATTACGCCTCAGTCAAGACCAGCTTCATATGATGCATCAATTACTAAATATATTCAAAATCAACAGTCCATAGCCAATTCTGGCAACATACTTTCTACCCCAATTTTGACCCAGCCTAAACCACAAACATCTTTTAGTGAAGCGATTCAAGACCAACAAAAGATTGGTAATTTTGGTAATGTTTTTCCAAGACCAACTCAGGCTCAATCAAGACCAAGCTCATATGATGTATCAATCGCTGGAAATAATATCCAAAAACAACAGTCGATAACCAATTCTGGCAATTTCTTTTCTACCCAAATTTCGACTCAAGCAAAACCAAATTTACAAGCATCTACAAGTGGAATAATTCAAAACCAACGACATAATGGAAATTTCGGTAATGTCTTATCTAGCCCGACTCAGATTCGAGCCAAACCGACCTCATTTGAAGCATCAATCACTGGAAATGTTCAAAATCAACAGTTCATAGCCAATTCCGGCAATATTTTATCCACTCCAAATCCGACTTCCGCGTCTGTTAGTGGAACAATTCAAAATAATCAAGAGAATGGAAATATGGGCAACTTATTTTCTAGACCAATTCAGACGCAAGCAAGACCTACCTCATATGAGGCATCATCAGGAAATATCCAGAAACAACAGTCCATAGCAAATTCGGGCAATATCTTTTCCACCCCAAATCAGAATCAGGCAAATTTACATGCGCCTTCAAGTGGAAAAATTCAACAGCAACAACAGAATGGAAATTTCGCCAATTTCTTTTCTAGACCAACTCAGACTCCGGCTAGACCAAACTCATATGATTCATCAATTAGTGGAACATTTTATCAGAAGCAACAGGTAACTAATAATGATGCCTTTTCAAAACTAACCACGATACAACCCGGACCTACTTTAACCACTTCGAGTGAAGAGTTCGTGACGACCGACAACAGCTCACCGCAACAATTCACAGCTCAAGGAAAGCCGGGAAGCCAATTTTCCAACTCTGCTAATTCCGGACAGTCATTAGACGGACAATACGAAGGAGAACTTTATGACTATCCTAAGCCTGATACAAACTTAGCAAGCGGTTCACCGGTTACTGCAAACACTCAAAAGCCTAGCTTTCCAAAGCCATCAACGTTTCAACCTAGACCAAATTCATTCGACGCATCTTTCACTGGAGCAATTCAACAACAGCAACAACAACAATATTTTTTTAATTTACCTAATGTGAATCAATACGAAAATAAGGACAATGCAAATAAACAAAATGAAATGACTGACAATCAAGGTGTTACTTCAGCTCAATTTATAGATGTTAGTTCTCAACATGTCACACCAGGTAATAATGGTGCTTTCAACGGGAATACAGGAGGGCTGTCTTTTAATAATCAGGACAATATATTTTCCAAACCTACTCCAGAAAGGACAAATTCACAAACAATCACAGGAGTAAACAAACAGCAACAATCAAATTATGTCCATAACGCTAATAAATTTCAAGATAACCTAAATACAAATCAACAAAATCAAGAAACCTTCACTTCAGGAGTTACATCAGTCCAATTTTCGAATTCTAATTCTCAACAAACAAATATAGACAGCAATAGTGCAAATGGCAATAATAAAGTAAAAACGGAGGACACGATGACTGAGGGAGGAATTCAGCACCAACAACCACAAAGCGTATCAGATATTACAAATCAATTTCAAAATGAAGAAAGTGGAAATCAGCAAAACAGTGAAGGTGTTACCTCTACACAATATAATATACAAGATACCACTGAGAACAACATTAATGTACAGTTCAGTGATTCACTAAGTCAATTTTCTTCAAACATACCAGCTAGTCCCAATTTTGGAAGTTCATTTGTACGACCTTCACAAAGCTTTGGTTCTCGTCCGACATTTTCAGAAGTAACATTCAATGCCCCAACCAGCAATGATAATGAACATAAACATAATAAAGGACTAGTAGCTATTTCATCTTCAAACTTAGACAATGATGATTTTGGATCAAACTTCTTGCATAAGAAATATTCCATTAAAAAACAGCAGGAATTAAATCATCAGGGATTTTCAAACTTTCTTCAGTCTAATAACGTGGCGAATGCGCCAGTTGTATTATCTTCGAATTATAACAACCAGTATTCAACTGCGCAACCTTCCTTTGGATTTTCCAATCTAAATTCTGGCAGTAACGCTTATCAAAACTCACCTCTACAGTTGCTTTCATCTAGTCAATTAAGCCAACCTAATCCAACACCACAAACATTTGGGGTAACTGGATCAGATAAATTATTTACAGCTGCACCGTCAAGAGTTTTATCTACACCCAAGGATATGATTGAAGTGAGCCAAGGAACAAGTGGCATAACGCAGGCGTCGATTTCACCATTCCCCTCACTTGCACCATTTTCTAAAGATTCGGGTAATTCAAATTCAGTATCCCAAACTGGCAGTTTATCGTCGCAAGCAATTGGATCTTCTTTAGGAGTGAACTTAGTACCGAGCCATTCACAAGAAATCAACTTGGGATTAATCCTTGGACTCGGTAACACAGGTTCATCAGTGAATACACAAAATCAGGGTGAGGTGTACGAATATCCAAAACCAGAGTCAAATTTACCCAACCCAACTAAAGCTCCAGAGAAGTCTGATCTGACAAACAATTCACCTTCCACAGTTAATAGCAATAGTCAAATAGAACTAAATAATCCTATACCAACTATATCTTCCGAAATACCACAAAACACAAAAACGGAATCAGGACCAAAACGACTTCCATCCAGACCAAATATAATTTCCAGTAGTTGTTGTTTTTCTTCACAAAATACCGAAAGTAGCAAAAATAGCGATAGTACTGGTCTGAATTCTGATAGCAAGACAAGTACATTCCATAACGGTAAAGAGGAGTTTGAAGGTCCCAAAAGTCCACAAACCTATGATGAAACGGGCTACCATTATTAAATATAATTTAACTGTAGATTTAATTATAACTTGTGATAAATAGGAATGAATTGTATTCAAACTGGAATCATTAATAGACAAATAATTATTTCAAATAATTGTAACAGAAAGCATTTATTTGTATGAATAATGCCATTATCTGATGCACACAGACACATTCATTATTTTACTGCAATTTAATTAATATTTTGACATAATCTCCATTTATCTTCTGTCAAACGCATCACTAAATAAATGTTATTAATTTATTATGTACCATCGAGGAAATTTATTCTTAGGCAGTTGACAAACCAACGTCATTTGGTCGGATCGTGTCAATTCAATATGAGCTCTGTCGGCTGGCCGTAACGCGACCAAACTACGTAGCTCCCCCTGTCTGCCTAGGAATTAACTTCTCTGATAGCACTAAACAATTAATGTATCTGAGTGCGGCAGTGAATCTTTTTCTTTGTCAGATGATTTAAGTAAAATCTGCAGAGGTTGTAAATTGTAAAGTTACAACTGACACTTGTTTATTATTATTACTTGTGATATATTATAATGTACTCAATAGGAATATTGTAATGACTAATGTAATTTTAATAAATTATTATTTTATAACGAGATGTTTTTGTTTAATTTACGAATTATGTTTTTGCACAGCAACTACATATAACCCTAGAAAAATTGTGATAATAATTTTAATTAAATTTATAAATTTTTTAATTAACATTAAATATAATTCAATTATAAACAGATCTCAGTATAAATAACTAAACGTTTCTACTATGAAATGAACCAGAGAACGAACTGTCGAATCCCTGATGTTAAGCGATGGACGCTGTCCATGGACATTGGACACTCGCTCCTTAGAGGCGTGACAGGACCTTTCTCTTCGAGTTTTATGTTCCAGATCCTTTAAATAAAATAGACGAAATAAAAACTAAAACTTCTAACACTAATGCCACTATCATTCTCAGTTTCTAGGTTTAACTCAACAAAAGCGTTGTTGGACGCCGGATTTCTATGAGACCGCGACCAGTCAAGCATAAGAAAGGTACTTCCACATTCAAATGTATATTAAAGTATGGATGATTAATTATTTTGTTTACAAATTGTATCAGCAATTAAGACTGACTCCACGTAGGTCATTATGTTTAATGGGCGGACGTGGCCTGATGGTAAGTGCAATTAATCGGTCGTTAGCCAGGTATAAGACAGACAGGAAGATCAAGGATCTACGTTTCCTACTACAATACCTGGGAACCTACTGGTAAGGCGGATTTTTTAGAAAGTATTACTTAAAATAGGTTGTTGACAGTTGTAAATCGAATCGAATCGAACTAGATGTTGTTCAAAATTCGTTTATCGAGCGAGAACCGTACATTGTCGGGATAAAAAGTATTCTAGGTCCTTTCCTGGGACTCAAAGAATCTCCATACAAAATTCTAGCGGTTTGAGCTTGAAGAGGTAACAGACAGACAGACGCACTTTCGCATTTATAATATTAGTGTGGATTTAAAGTTGTTTGAATTCTAAAAGTGTTTAAATAGTAAATATGAATATAATTGTTTATATGCCTTTTAGATAGCTTAAAGTTCATCTATTCTTTTAATATATAAAATTCTCGTGTCACAATGTTAGATAGCGTACTCTTCCGAAACGGCTTTACTGATTTTAACCGATATGCATATTCAGTGGGTCTGAGAATCGGCTACTGGGTACTTTTTATATTGATAAGTGCATTTGTTGAATAAATAATAGTAAATTATTACAACTCGAGACTGACGGCGACCATTGTTTGTGCGACGGGATAGCGATGGACGTTGCCATGGTGACATACTTATTTAGTCACTTCAATAAAATAATTCGGGCGAAATACTTTATATGGCAAAGAAACGTTTGCCGGGACAGTTAGTATTGTATAAAATGATATCTTAGGTCTTGTCTGTAAAATTGTGTCCAAACAACGTAGTCAACTACTATTCAAAATAGGCAAAGCCAATCTGATAAAATAATATTATCATCTCCAATAGATATTCTACAAATATGATTATTTGATTCATTGACATTCACTATTGAAACCACATTTATAATTTTAAAGAATGGACGATTTAAAAGTAACAAACAAACTGGTTTTAAAAGGTTCCTATAAGATCAAAATACTTAAGGTCTATGACTTACGCCTTTCGGAATCTTTTACTAGCCACATGACATTTTAGTGCAGAAAAGGAACAAAAGTTGCAAGGCCACAAAGTGATAGGACTCTTATGGCAGTCATAATTATTGTTTCAATCCATTTTGATCGAAATGTAAACAAAATGTACTGGCTATAATGCGATCAATTTAAATTTTGAGTATTGAGCACGCAGTACAAAAAATACAATTAATTTGGCTAAATATTAGTTTCATTTGAATTTCGAATAAACAGTTTAAAACGTGGTTAACACGGTTCGTTTTTTGTTAAGCTATCTAAAAGCTTTGAGGCTATGACGTGTATTTTCTTTTAGTCTAGATTTCAAGATACATAAATGCTTGTAAAATAAATTGTATTAAAAATAATTTCGAAAATTAAACAGGCGATTAAGTACATAATATAAAATAAAGAAAGTAACGTATCCGCCATTATAATAATAATATTATTATTATACTTTGGTAATAATTATCAATATAGCCAAATCTGTTTTTTAAGCTTTATTACTTTAAAACTCTCCAAGTTTACAAATACCATAAGTAGGTAGGTATATAAACTGAATATAACGACCATCTTTAAGCATTAAGGAAAACGTTCATTGACATTTGAATATAACAAGTTACGTATATTCCAAAAAAGTTGCATTACACTCATAAAAGATTTCATAGAACACGACAGAGCTTATGGTTGCCATGGTGATTACAACATAGTGTATGTTGTAATTATATTCGTGGGTCTAGTTACGCCATGAGAAAAGTGTAAAAGGGTCATACACATTAATTTAAAAAATCACAAGCAAGTCTTAGGGCCTGTTTCACCACTTCCTGATAAGTGCCTATCCACAACTTATCTGACAGATGTCCATGATACTCTATCTGTCACGTAAGTAGTGCATAGATATTATATTCAGTACTTATCCCCTAGCCCCTTAATAAAAAACGTTAATCGTCGTATTTTTAATAAAACTTGAGTAGTCTATGGGCGTTTTACCCATGTCCTAAAAATCTTTTATAAAATTAATTGTTCGTCTTGATATTATAATATTACAATTATTTTAATCTAGGTTTAGTTAATTACACCTCAGGACTTTTTTTTCTTTTGCTTTTAATTTGTATTTCAATAATATTATTAGTTCCTGAATTTTTTTATTTGAGCTTGTAATCTTTTTCAAGAAGCGCCTTTATAAAATAAAATAGCAAACGTACAGCTGTGATTGCTATTATTTTTGCATAGGCATTTTTATATTTTTTGCATTGCTTGCAAAATTGTGATCATAAAAGTTTATAATTACAGATTGTCAAGCTGCTAATCATAAAGTGACTGTATCTAATTGATATAATAATTTTGGATGACAGCAGCCTGACAGGCAGGCAGGGTATTATTATGTAGTAACTAGTAAGGCCCACTTGCGCCAAAACTTTGAGTTAAATAAATAACCCGGGGCTTAATAACTCAGTGTTAACGTTTTTAATTTTTAACTCATACTACATATTGCACCAGAAGAATTTATCCCAGAGTCAACTAACCCGGGCTTATGTCATGTTCATTCATTCTTTTTACATCCAGCGATAGAGCGATAGCATATGATAGAGCGAATGTTGAATAATTTAAGTGTACTGCTCTCTCTCGCTCCACAGTACTTTAAATAAGGCTATTTACTTATGTCAGATTTGAAATGACACGTGGTTCTATGTCGCATTGTGTTGTGAATTGTGATATTTTGTGCAAATAAATTAAGCGGAAAATGATAAAAATTGGGAAGAAACACTTGTGTCCAATGTTTATCTAGTCTACCTATTTATAAAGAAGTTCACTAAAGACGCACTAATCCAATGATAATATTATTATTATTAAACTTTGGTAGGGAATTACTTTTTATGCTCATTTTTATATTGCAATTATTTTCAATTTTATTTAATAAAAAGATTTTTCTAGGCGAAATCTTCGATGGAAATATTTGTCTCTTTGTAAGTAAATACGGGACCCTAAACAGATCGGTCCGTTCTACAATCCTTCTGTAATACGAGTCCGAACTAATGTATTCGATAAATTCTTCATACAAACAAAGTACATACCTAAGTCATAACCGAAAAATCTCAGTTTTGATATTACTAACCCAGAGTTAGTTGATTTAACCCTTCGACATCGGTAGGTTAAAAATTTAAAAAATTAACACGAGGTTAACTCCTAACTCTTGGTGGTGCAAGACATGCTGTTAATTTAAATTCGAAGTATAATTTAACTCAGAGTTAAGCGTGTTAACCCAGTCTGGCGCAAGTGGGCCTTAGTATATTAAATTTTTGATTTAATTAATATGTTTGCGTCTGACAACTCATTCTACTTGATGGACAATTGCATACAAAAACAATTTCTAGTCTTCATACATTATTAAGATTGGCTTGAAATTATATCGTTTTTTAATTAATTTTAAGATTTTTAAGTTTAAGCGACACCAGTTTGCAGCAACTTCGTTTCGCGTATTCCTTATAGATCACAAGACGATATGTAAGTAAAATTAAAGTAAGTATATATTATAATACTAGCTGTCCCGGCAAACGTTTCTTTGCAATATAAAGTATTTCGCCCGTATTATTTTATTGAAGTGACTAAATAAGTATGTCGCCATGGCAACGTCCATCGCTATCCCGTCGCACAAACAATGGTCGCCGTCAGTCTCGAGTTGTAATAATTTACTATTATTTATTCAACAAATGCACTTATCAATATAAAAAGTACCCAGTAGCCGATTCTCAGACCCACTGAATATGTATATAAAATTTGGTTAAACTCACAGTAAAGCCATTTCGGAGGAGTACGCGGCCTAACATTGTGACATGAGAATTTTATATATAAGATTTATGATTATATTTATCTATACGACAGCGTATATATTGGGATGCTCTGTACGTTTCGTGGGACATCTCCCAGCAACCGTACATTTTCCTGTAATGAAACTAGTCAATGTCCTGTTTTGGAACTCTAGGTAAAGGACACACTTAGGAAAGTTTTTCAAACCTCTCATTTACAATCTGTTAGATCCCTAAAATACCTTCATAAGATCTAATATATTATTTTACTAGGAATACAGCCGAAGTTGCTATGTCCGTTTTGATGATTATTTTTGAGGTTACGAGGATGCACCAAAACGCTCACGATTGTATCCGCGCCATCTCGACGAGTCGTGCATGTTCTATTTTGCGCTGAAACTTTTCGCAATTATTCTAAATCACAGTTCGATAAATAATTCATGGTTGCCGTAACGAGCTCGGTTCACATACCATCATCATCAGTGGCCAACTATCCATATTAATCTATATATATAAAACTCAAAGGTGACTGACTGACATGGTGATCTATCAACGCACAGCCCAAACCACTGGACGGATCGAGCTGAAATTACATGCAGGTAGATGTTATGACGTAGGCATCCGCTAAAAAAGGATTTTGATAAATTTCAACCCAAGGGGTTAAAATAGGGGATGAAAGTTTGTATATAATAAATAATAATACATCTTAACGCGAGCGAAGCTGCGGGCAAAAGCTCGTATTATATAAAACTCAAAGGTGACTGACTGACATGGTGATCTATCAACGCACAGCCCAAACCACTGGACGGATCGCTATGAAATTTGGCATGCAGGTAGATATTATGACGTAGGCATCCGCTAAGAAAGGATTTTGATCAATTCCACCTCCAAGGGGTTAAAATAGGGGATGAAAGTTTATATATAATAATACTTCTTAAAGCGAGCCAAAGCTCGTATTATATTATAAATACGAAAGTGTGTCTGTCTGTTACCTTTTCACGCTCCAACCACTGAACCGATTTTGCTGAAATTCGGCATGGAGATACTTTGAGTCCCGAGAAAGGACATAGCATACTTTTTATCCCGGAAAAATGTACGGTTCCCGCACGATAAACGAATTGTGGTGCAACGGAGTTGCAGACGGTGTTGCGGTGTCCAGTAAAAATAAAATGTACCGTAATGTTACATATATTATGATTATTGCCTAATATAGTTACATATTAGGCAATAATCATAATATACAGGTTGTAACAAAGATAAGTGATAACTTTAGGAGGTTTATTTTGTGCTGAAAGCCTTTTTTTAATATCTGAAATAAGGAGGCAAACGAGCAAACGGGTGACCTGATGGAAAGCAACTTCTGTCGCCCATGGACACTCGCAGCATCAGAAGAGCTGCAGGTGCGTTACCGGCCTTTTAAGAGGGAATGGGGTAATAGGGGAGGGTAGGGACGGGAATAGGGTAGGGGATTGGGCCTCCGGTAAACTCACTCACTCGGCGAAACACAACGCAAGTGCTGTTTCACGCCGGTTTTCTGTGAGAACGTGTATAATCATATATAGTGCATCAAATGTAGCCTATGTTACGTCCAAGTGACTAGTGAGGTCGACTCGCATACTCTTCAGATCAATCACTCGATGAGTCACAGACTAATGATATGCATTGTTGATTTAAGGATTCCCTAAAGGTATATGAATAGTAAACAAAGTAAGGAAAATTATCATCATCATGTTTGTTATCAAGAAAAGATATAATAATAATAATAATAATAGCTCCCACACCGGTTTCGGTGACGGTGGCCGGTTTCATTGAAACCAGGCCAGCTACGCAGGAGTAATTTTTATAGTGCCCAAGTGTGTGCGCAGTACACAAGAGCACTCTCTACTCTCATAACCCAGTGGGACGGCAGACCGACACGACCGGCGAGAGATCAGGCGCAGGACCGACTTTTTACATGCCCATCCGACGCATGGATCATCTTACTTGTCAGACAATCAGGTGATCAGCCTGAATTGTCCTAACCAAACTTGGAAATAACATGTTTCCAACGCGGGAATCGAACCCACGACCTCCGAGTCAAGAGCCGCGCTCTGTACCACTAGACCACGGAGGCGTTAAAGAAAAGATATATTCATAGGCAGATGGTGTCCCTAGTCCCTACGGTATTTGGTCGGGTTATGTCAATCGCAACCGGCATTCCTCACTCCTCAACTAAAATTAGCAGCAGTATTTTGGGCCAATACGATTTTAGTTCCGCAAGTGACCGCTAGGGGCGCTGTAAAATATGCCATACTAAACGTAGTCGGTATCAAGTATCGATAAAAACTATAGCTTTAAACTCATGGTAGTACTGCAAACCTTCAAAAAAACCTTACATTATATTAATATATTCGCGCATCACACGGAAAACGTAAAATGAGTATTGTGATTTTCGGAATGAAAAAGATCAAAATATTCCTTTCCTGTGACTTCTCGAGTTTTGGCGTGACTTACAAAATTTTTAAATTCATAAGTTTTAGCAAGACTTATTTATATAGACTACCAACCGAGAGCGACAAGGTACACAAATAATCAATATATTTGATGGTACATAGGTAAACACACGTGTTTAGTGTTAGTGTTAGTTTTAGTATAATTATATTATGTATACTAGCTGTCCCGGTGAACTTCGTATCACTTTATGACTTTAAAACCTTCCCTGAAGTTCTACGAATGTTTTAAGACTAAAATCAGTTCAATCCGTTCAGCCGTTTTCAAGTTTTAGCGCGACTAACACATTTGGAAATCCATTTTTATATATAAGATTAGTCTATAAGGTATTTATAATAATATGGACCAAGATGCCTGAATTAAATAAATAAATAAAAATTCAAATATTCTATGCAATTTTCGTGGTATATAAGCTAATAAATAACGCTCGCAACTCCGTTGCGCCAAAGTTTGTTTATCGCGCGGGAACCGTACATTTTTCTGGGATAAAAAATATTCCTATGTCCTTTCTCGGGACTCAAAGTATCTATGGAGATATTTTGAGTCCCGAGAATCCTTTCTCGGGTCTCAAAATATCTCCATAGATATTACATTGGCTTGGGCCAAATTTCAGCAAAATTGGTTTAGTGGTTGGATCGTGAAGAGGTAACAGACAGACAGACTACTTTATACGTGGGAGAGCCATGCTTCGGCACGAATGGGCCGGCTCGACCGGAGAAATACCACGTTCTCACAGAAAACCGGCGTGAAACAGCGCTTGCGCTGTGTTTCGCCGCGTAAGTGAGTTTACCGGAGGCCCAATCCCCTACCCTATTCCCTTCCCTACCCTCCCCTATAACCCTATTCCCTCTTAAAAGGCAGGCAACGCACCTGCAGCTCTTCTGATGCTGCGAGTGTCCATGAGCGACGGAAGTTGCTTTCCATCAGATGACCCATTTGCTCGTTTGCCCCCTTATTTCTTAAAAAAAAAAGACTTTCGCATTTATAATATTAGTATGGATATATTTTAATTACGAGATAAATTAAAATTGAGTGGTGTGTTAATTTTACATTAACCTTGTCGATAGTCGTAATTAAAAACATTACTGAAGCACAAGAAGCTCATCAGCTAAAGCCATGCACATACTTTCAGAGCACATTTGAGCTTTGAAAAAGTTTCTGTGATTGATGATTGATGATTGATGATGTATAGCTATGTCCACACTATCATCGACTTCAATTTCCATCATCTTCTTTCATTCAACTTCCGTTTTGGCGCATTCAATAATTGAATGCGTCCTCGAACGCAATGCCAACTGTCATTTTTAATAACAAAACGAAAATTTTGGACACGGTCTGAGGGCATGCGTCGCGGGCACGCCTCACTGTTGACTGCGCTATAACGCATGCTCTTGACGAACAGAAAAAGGCACAGTGTGAACAAAGCTATTGATGATCAGTCGCAATTTGTTTCCCATTCAGTCACAATTCAGTAACAATTCGGTCACAATTTGGTTCTCTCGTAAACATTATAGTTCTGATATATTTTAGAACAAAAGACTTCAACGCCTTTCAAATCAAATTAGGTACGTATTAAAAACAGCAGAAATTGTAATTCATTATTAATTTTTATACAACTGTAACTTAATTCTTGTGTTATTAATTTATTATTATAGATGAAGGGGGCGAAAAGTAGTTTACTCCACCCTTTCTATTACTAGAAGGAGCTACACAGCCAAGCGAGAGAGAATAGGCGGAAATATATATATTTTTTTTATGAAATAAGGGGCAAACGAGCAAACGGGTCACCTGATGGAAAGCAACTTCCGTCGCCCATGGACACTCGCAGCATCAGAAGTGCTGCATGTGCGTTGCCGGCCTCTTAAGAGGGAATAGGGTAATATTGGAGGGTAGGGAAGGGAAGGGAATAGGGGAGGGTAGGAAAGGGAATAGGGTAGGGGATTGGGCCTCCGGTAAACTCACTCACTCGGTGAAACACAGCGCAAGCGCTGTTTCACGCCGGTTTTCTGTGAGAACGTGGTATTTATCCGATCGAGCCGGCCCATTCGTGCCGAAGCATGGCTCTCCCACGTATAAAATGAAGCGGGCAAGGAGTAAATGAGCGATAGTCATACGTCCTGCGTAAAAGCATCGATCTGACTTCTGCGCGAGCGCACGGCCGGTGGGGCTAAATAAAGTACATAAAATATATACTTTATTTAGCAATAGAAAATTAAGAAAAGGTGGCGCTACGAACTAGACGCTGTAGATAAAGAGTGGCCAAAAACAGCAAAGGATAGAGACGTGTGGAAGGGGAGGCCTTTGCCCAGCAGTGGGACACAAGTTACTAGTAATAATAATAATTATTATCATATTATTCGTTTAAAGATTATTACGAGTTCCTATTTTCTTTATTATAACTGGAACATTTTGGCGTCTGCGCCCGGCCTTAGCGGTCACGAGATCGTGCGGGCCGCGACCGCGACGCGTCCGGCCTGCATGGTACACTGATATGACGGGTTACGACTTACGTCACTGTACTATAATATCTTCTTTTATGTCTATAATGATTTTGGCCATATTTTTTAAAGTATACAATATGAAATTTTTGATACAGGAGAAAATTGGGTATAACACCCTTCAAATTTTCTATATAATGGAATAATACAGTCTAACATTACTAAATCTTATATCTTTAAACGAGCAATTCTTGTGTATATAATATATTATATATGTAATTGGAATCTCGGAATCGGCTCCAACGTTTTCATGAAATTTAATATAGGGTGTTTCGGGGCGATAAATCAATCTAGCTAGGAATAATTTTTGGAAAATGTCATTTTATTCGTGTTTTATCGAATACCGAGCAAGGCTCGGTCAAATAGCTAGTAATTATTAACATTTGTATAAGTCCAATTTAATTTTCTCAGTCAAATGCATGATTGCAGATATTAATAGAGACAAAAACAAATTGCATCAAATCAGAAAAGACAACTGAAACAGAAAATTGCAATCTATCCATGTGCGTATACTATCCATAACTCTATACATCTCATACTGTAAAGTACCAAACGGATCTATATCATTACTCACATATTTTACGCAATCGAGTAAGTTCGTGTATATCGTGGGATTGTTTTATAATGAACGGCCAACTTGTGAGTTTTTGTGCGTAATGCCTCACGCCATTATAGGCGATTGTGCCAAATTATAATTCGAGTGCCCCAGGCTTCTAGCTTGGCCGTTTCCAAGTTTACATTGTTTGAATGATAATAGAAATAACCTCACTTTTTGTAGGTTTAATACAATGCAAGAAATAATGATATTTTCTTTATTTACTTATCCACCAATGAAAAAATGAATAATTGTTCTTATGTTCTAAAATGTTAATTAAATACACTTCATCCACTCATATCTTAAATTGAATTGACAGACATGCCGCTTCGGGCTGCTCGTTCCGATTTTAATGACTTAATTTGTTTATTGACAAACAAATTAAGTCATTCAATTTAGGCTCACAGAAAACCGGCGTGAAACAGCGCTTACGCTGTGTTTCGCCGAGTGAGTGAGTTTACCGGAGGCCCAATCCCCTACCCTATTCCCGTCCCTACCCTACGTACTCCTATTTCCTTCCCTACCCTCCCCTATTACCCTATTCCCTCTTAAAAGGCCGGCAACGCACCTGTAGCTCTTCTGATGCTGCGAGTGTCCATGGGCGACGGAAGTTGCTTTCCACCAGGTGACCCGTTTGCTGGTTTGCCCCATTATTTCATAAAAAAAATCTTTTTCTCTTTTAAGGCTGACCGCATATATACGCCGTTTTCGTATTCGATTTACGAATTCGTTTTCCGAATTCGGACATACGAATGCATACAAACAGCAGATTAAACATTAATTGCAGACGCAAACGTTCTGTTTTGCAGCACCCTCTAAGTCAGTTTTTAAAAAAAAACCCAAAAGTTCACCCTAAACTAATTTATTAACCCAAAATTAAATTAGTTACATTTAAGCTATGACTTCCCACACGTTACTTGCCCGGCTTCCAGAATCTAACTGCCGATAAATTGAAGTAGAATGAGTACTAAACGAAAACTGCAACGCAAACGGAAAAATATCGAGGAATAATAGAAATGCTTATTAAACGGAATGTACTAACTAACTAGGGATGTAACAGCTCCCCCCTTTTGACGAAGCTTTATCTCTTTAAGATAAGCGAAGTTAAAAAGATAGAGACGTAAAGTGTGCGAAGTCTACAGAACATAGAAATATAAAACATTCAAAACACAAATGAAATAGGAAGTAAATATCTAAAAATAGAACATCATTGACATTATTAAAAACATCAATAAAATATCAACATAATAAAACATCATTGTTATAAAATAGAAAAATCGTAGACTTCACAAAAATAAAGAAATTGAAAATAAAACGAGACAAAATTATTAACTGAAAACGAGACAAAATTATTAAATTAAAAATTTAAATTTCTATTAGAAGAAGATTGATTTTTATCAAAAATATTTGCACGATGTTGCAATGGCAAGGATTTAATAGATTGCCTTTCTTCATCTGAAGATGAAATCTGAGTCATCTCGATAGAATTTGAAATTTTAGATTTATGTCTTATATTTTTCTTATTATTACATTGATTGAAAATCTGAATGCAACATCCTGACTCATTCATAGAATTTTTATTTTTAAAACATCTGAAAATCTTATACACAAAATACAAAAATAGAGACACAATTAAAATATAAGTAAATGTAGAATAATATTGGCCATATTTAATAAAATGAGATTCTTTTTCTAAATTATTAATTTCATTTTCTAAATTGTCCATTTGATGTGAGGCATATTTTAAAGAGTCTAAATTTATTTTGCTTAAGGAAATAGGAGATAAATGTGGTAAACTTTTATTAAATATGTCCTTTTTACAACAATCGTCCTCGGTAATATCAAAACTTATATCTAAAGGAGATTTAATCATAAAAGAATAAGAATTAGTTGGTAACAATTGTACAGTTTTAGAATAGCCGACACAATCAGCTGTTAATTTAACAATACCAGTACCCTGGATAGAAAAATCATTAATTTCATCATCACAACGAATAGTTAATTTATTTGGTTTTGACTGTACAAAAATCCATTTATTATTTTGTAACTTTTGCCATATATCGATATTACCGTATAAAATTTTAGAATTACATTCAGAGGGCAACGAAAGTGTGACCTCGGTTAAGATTTTCGATTCACAATTTGGATTACTAACACAAGAGTAAATATTGAACAATTCACAAATAGAATAATTACTAGTTATTAATTTACAATCATTTAAGGAGCTCAGCATAGCATAATGCAGTCTGTCGTCGCTCAAGGCGATATATGAGTCAGAGGGTTGAATTAACGCGAAAGTATTATGAGCATCATCGTGAGGCGTTGGCAAAGGAATATTTTTATACACCATAAATTTTTCAGGTGTGACTAAAGGAATTTGTAAAATAAAAATTATTTTATTATTTAAGAAATAGGAACTAAGCTTAGAAATATCGATTAAAGTATGAATATTCTCTATACTAAGAGAGATTGGAAACTCCAATTTTTTACTTATTTGATTACTATGCTTAATCAACTCATTATAGAGACTTATGGGACTAATTACACTAGGATGTAAAACATTCACTTTAGAAAATAAGATAGAATTTAAGGTGGTATCTAGTAAATTTGAAATAGTAAGCAAAGAACCTTCGATAATATTAAGTAAATTATTTAATTTAGAATTGTATAATAATAGATTATCTGTATCCGTAATTTTAGAAAGAATATTATTCATATTATTAATTTGCGTATTTAATTTAATTTCATTTTGATTGAGCTTGTAAATAGTATTATTAAAATTATTAATTGTAGACTTTATAACGTGTATATTATCACGCATTAAATGAAACATTTCAGATTCGCTTTTCGCGATAAAGGAATGATATTTGACTCCGCGTTGCTGCGGCAAAAGCTATGACAGCATAATATTCTAAAAAGAAAGAGACGGAATATGTTTTTATAACATAAAGATAGAAATCTAAGAAGTGGCAGGCTTAATTTCATTAGTATGATGTTTGACATTTTTGCGACCTATTTGTAGAGTCACATTATGTTTATTATGAACTTTAAGAATTTTATATGGGCCTTTCCATATCGGAGATAAGGCTTTTCTTAATCTATGATGATGTTTTAAATACACCATATCACCTGACTTATAAGAAACTTCGCGAGAATTAGAATCGTAATATTGTTTTGACCTTTCTTTACTACTGATAAGGTTCTGAATTGCTTTTTCGCGACTAAAGCGCATTCTATATTGTAAAGCACGAATATACTCATTATAAGTAGTATTATTATTACTCTCGTATAAAGAGCTAGGAATAGAAGGTTTATAGCCGAACAATAGTTCATGTGGCGTAAAATTAGTAGAAGAATGCGGCGTCGTATTATAAGCTAAGATAGCAGTAAATAAATAACAATGCCAATCGTTTTGATTCTCATTGACAAAAGATTTTAAATATTCTTTTAAAGTTGCATGAGAGCGTTCTAGTGCGCCATTTGTTTGAGGATGATAAGGAGTAGTAAATAATGCTTTTACTTTTAAAATTTCAGTTAATTGTTTAAATAAATCAGACGTAAAGGGTGTACCTAAGTCTGTTAAAATAGTTTTAGGAAATCCGAAAAGAGACATAAAATGAACAAGATTTCGAGCTATTTCGTCGCTAGTAGACGAAACCATAGGATAAGCGCTAGTGAATTTAGTAAGATCATCTTGTAACGTTAAGATGAATTTAAAATTTTGGAAACCCGCGTCGGGCAGAGGGCCTACAATATCAAGAGCTAATCTCTCAAATGGCCTTGTAGAAGTAGAAGTGATCTCCATTGGAGCTTTGTTAGATTTTCGTAAAGGCTTATTGATTTGGCAAAGTTTACATTTTTTAACATAATGCTCAATATCAGAGCGCATTCCTTTCCAGTAATAACTGGCTTTAATTCTTTTATACATTCTTTGAGAACCTGGATGACCCGCAATAGGCGAATCATGATTTTCCTTTAAAATTTAGGAACTTCTACTGGAGTAGGATAAATTAATTGATTTTTGTAAATACAAATTTTAATATTAGTATTGTGAAAAATATAGGAAATCATATTATAAATTTTAGTATAAGATAACTTAGAAAATGGATCTGAAAAATCTGAAATAGCAAGATCCGTAATATTTTGGCAATCGACTAAAATATTTCTTAATTTAATTAAGAGATTAAAAATATCTTTATAATGAGTTTCATCAAAATGATGAACTTTAGTAAAAAGGAAATAGTAATTTTTATCTTTAAAATTATAATGTTTAATTGTGAACGGCTCACGTTCAGAATTTAGTAATTCGTCAGCATTTTCTAGCTGCGATAAAATTTCTTCGCAATGCGGAATAGAATTGTCGAAATCTAGAGAAACTGGACACGCAATATTATTTAATTTAGATAAATGTAAACCTTGAGTACATTCTTCGATAATAGTATTAGAAATAGGAAGTTGATTAGTAAATTGACTTTTAAAGTATTTTTCATAGGTTAAATTATTTAAGTTATTTATATTAAGAGCATTGACCGGACACCTAGACAGAGCGTCGGCATTAGAATTGAGACGACCTTGTTTATAAACAATCTCGTAGTCATACTCCTCGAGTTTCAAGCGCCAGCGAATGAGTCTGCTACCTGGATCTTTTACATTAAATAGCCACACAAGTGGTCTATGATCCGTGACGATTTTAAATTTATTACCATATAAGTATGGTCTAAAAGTTTTAACAGCAAATAAAATTGCTAACAACTCCTTTTCAGTTGTAGAGTAATTGCCTTCAGGCTTATTTAAAGTTCGCGAGGCGTATGCTATAGGTTTGTCCTTGCCTATAGGACCTTGAGAAAGAATT
Organism: Aricia agestis; assembly: GCF_905147365.1. Classification (NCBI taxonomy): domain Eukaryota; kingdom Metazoa; phylum Arthropoda; class Insecta; order Lepidoptera; family Lycaenidae; genus Aricia; species Aricia agestis. Next base: position 12,071,627 of record NC_056425.1, read on the forward strand.
GCGCCTACAGCATAATTACTAGCATCTGTAGTAACATTAAAAGGTTGAGAAAAATCGGGATACTGGAGAAGAGGAGCAGAAATTAATTTTTCTTTTAAAAATTCGAATGCTTGTTGCTGTTCCGCATTCCAGTAGAAAACAGCATCTTTTCTTAAGAGACACGTAAGAGGCTTAGTTAACTTAGCAAAATTGTCAATAAAACGGCGATAATAGCCTATTAGACCTAAAAAGGATTTAATATCTTTAGGATTCTTGGGAACTGGAAAATGGGAAACGGCCTTGACCTTATCAGGATTCGGAGTGACACCTTTATCGGTGATGATATGACCAAGATAAGCGACTTCATGTCGAAGAAATTCGCATTTATCTGGCTGAAGCTTTAAATTGCTTTGTCGAAGTTTGTCAAAAACACGTTCTAATTTTGTAATATGATCTTGTAAATTTTGGCTAAAAATAACGATGTCATCAAGATAAATGAAGCAATCTAGACCTTGTAGACCTGATAATACGGTATTCATTAACCGCTGGAACGTGGCTGGGGCGTTTTTCAACCCAAAAGGCATTCTGGTAAACTCGTAATGTCCAGACATGCTTGAATTAGTACTAATTGTAAAACCCGTTTTTGGGGCGTCCTTGGGACTCATTTTAAGCTGATGAAAGCCACTTGCTAAGTCTAAGGTACTAAAATATTTTGAATGACCTAGTTGATCTAGGATGTCTGTGATAAGAGGCAGTGGATAAGACTCTGAAACAGTGGCGTCGTTAAGGCGACGATAGTCTATGACGATTCTCCACTTTTGTTTGCCAGAAGCGTCTATCTTTTTCGGGACTACCCAAACTGGGGCGCTCCAAGGCGAAGAAGAAGGCCTAATAATTTTCTGATCTAGCATTTTACGGATTTGGGAATCGACCTCTTCCTTGTGACACTCAGGAAAACGATAGGATTTAACATGGATAGGAGGAGTGTCACCCGTATTAATACTGTGTTTAAGGACACTAGTACAAGTTAAAGGCTCGCCATCTAAATGGAAAATATCAGTGTAAGACGAGACGCAATTTAAAAGAGCTTTTCTTTCTTCATTATTTAAATGAGAGCAACGAATTAAATTTAAAACTTGACTTACGCGATTTGACTTGGAACTAGAAATAGAATTTATGCTTATACAATTTTTATAATTATTTAGACATTCATTTTCGAATGGTGTTAATTTTACATGATAATCTTTGACTTCGATATCGGACTCAGTAGTATTTAAAATAGTAAGGTTCACTTTCCCATTAGGTTTGACCTTTACTATGCAATTAGCGACATAAACACCTTGACTTAAGGTATGATCTAGAACTAGAGCTTCATTGTTATGATAAAGCTCGGGCGAGAAATTTGATACAGTACACTCAATACAGGCTTCCGCACGAGCCGGAATGATATATGTTGGCTGAGTGTAAACAATAGGAATAGAATGATTATTTATAGTCATAGATTTAGAAGAATAATCAATGTTAGATTTAAAGAAATTGCAAAAATCGCTACCGATAATACCATCGTAATTAGTTAAATTTATGTCGTCATTTGTCACATGAAACTTGTAATTAAATTTTTCGTAAGATATAGAAAATTCTAGTTGAAAAGTTCCTAATGTCTCGACAGGATTTTCGGAACTGTTAATGCCTTTTAGCTTAACGATTTCATGTGAAAGATCTGGAATTTGTGATAGACAGGACCCCTTAATGATACTGATGGCTGATCCCGTATCAACTAGAAAACATAGCATACCCGATCCCGGTGCATGCTTACATTGCAAATAAGTATGTGGCAATGATACCTTTTTAGAATAATTATTAATTTCGTATATAGATTTAGAAGAACTAGGATTTATGTTAGATTTAAGTGACTTATTAGAATTTGTATTTTGGACAATTTCGTCCTTAAAATTAATTTGACTCGGTTCATCTGACCGAGATGTAGATTTAGGATTATTTAAACTAGAATTAGTAGAAATTAATTTACTAGATTGAGACGATTGAGGCGATTGAGACGATTGAGACGAATTAGTATTAATTGAGTTAGAAAATGAGACATGTTTTGATTTAGAATTATTTTTACACATTTGGCAATTATTTTGGCCATTAAAATTTAAATGACTCTGCTCTTTTGACAGAGATGTATTATTTATTTGACTCGACTCTTTTGATCGAGATGAAAATTTAGTAGGACCCAAATTTTGGGATGAATTATGACTCAACATTTTATTTTGTTGAGATGGACTCAACATCTTTGGCTGAGATGAAATATTAGAAAAAATTGTTTGACTCGGCGATTTTCGTCGAGATGGACTCAGCATCTGTGGCTGAGATGGACTCAGTAACTGTGACTGAGATGTAGATTTAGAAAAATTTGGAAAGTTAGTTTGACTCAACGTTTTTCGTTGAGGTGGACTCAGCATCTTTGGCTGAGATGGACTCAGTAACTTTGACTGAGATGGACTCAACATCTGTGGCTGAGATGAAGATTTAGAAAAATTAGAAGATATAGAATGACTCAACACTTTTCGTTGTTGAGATGGACTCAGTAGCTTTGACTGAGATGGACTCAGCATCTGTGGCTGAGATGAAAAATTAGAAGGATTAGAAGATTTAGAATATATCGTGTCCTTATGATTAACGTTGGATTTTGGCAGACACGGAACCAAAATCCTTTTTAATTTAAATCATCGTGCTTGGATTGAGTCTGATGATCATTATGAACATTATATTCAAAGTCACATGTATGTGAAGGAATATGACCGTCGTCACGTTGCGCGTTGCCAGCGTTTACGCGGCGTTTCATATTAAATTGACGCTTACGACATTCCATGATCGTGTGACCGACGTTTTTGCAATAGTTACACGATTTAGCATAAAAATTTGAATTATTATTGGACATAGAAATTGAATTATTTTTAGGAATAGAATTAGTATTGAAATTAGGATTTGAATTTGAATTAAAATTACGTTGAGGATTTACGTGATAAGATTTTTGAAAAATAGACTTTTTATTTTTATAACATTCAGAAGAGCCATGTCCGAATTTATGACAGATAGAGCACTGTTTTTGAGCTCTAGTGCTATTTTTAGAAAGGTTAAATAATTTTTCCTCATCAGTGGCATATTGAATTGCGTCACTGAGGGTCTTAGGATTCTTACACCTAACAATAATAGAAATAGAAGAATTTAAGCCCAATAAAAATGTATTTAAAGCGAGTTCTTCCATAGCCGCAATTCGACCGGGAAGTTCATTCTCGTCTACGCAACTGTAATGAATATTAGATTGAATTCGAGTTAAAATTTGTTCTATTCTAAGTGAATATTTTATAACATCCTCATTGGACATTTGCTTACAATTTTGGAGATCAGATAATAAATGAGTTGCGTGTTTCTTTTCGCCGAAAGTTGAGCGTAAAAATAATTTTAATTCCGCCCAATTTGAAAATGTTTTTAAACTACAGGCGACTTGTGCCTTGCCTTCTAATTGAGAAATAATAAATTTGCATAAAATTAATTGTTGTTCTGGGCTAGCTAAAAGCATTGCATTTTCACAGTTTGTGAGAAAAGCAGGAAGTGACTCTCTGTCACCAGAATAAGGTTTAATAAATTTAGTTAAAAATGAAAGCGTTAATTTTTCGGATATATTTTTGTCTTTAGATGACTCTCCTTTGACTGACATTGTGAATTATGTTATGCTGAACTTGTATAAAAATTTGAAATATATTAAGATTTAGAAATTAAAAATAGAATAAACTAGGATTTAGAATTATTTTAGATTTAAGAGTTTGTAAATTTTAGATTTAGAATTCACTTCACGATTTAGAACACTTTATAGATTTAGCACTTTTGAATTAGCACGATTTCTTGAATTTAGTAGAAACAGAGGATTTAGAAAAACTAGAAAACACTCACAGGAACACGACGAAAACCTGCATGCCGTGGAGACTGGAGTGGAGCCGGAGTCGCGTGCAGAGGCTACGCTTTACCCGGAGCTGGGGGCCGATGATGTGGCCCTGGCGAGTTAGACTGGAGCGGCTCAGACAGCACAGCACCGCTGTTGAAACTGCTGGGGCAGACCGAAGTCCTCGTGGGGTTGTAGCTGGAGCGGGCTCAGGCTAAGGCCTGAGGCTGACCGTCGTCCGAGTGTGTGAACCGGTTGGAGCAGGCTCGCGCAGAGGTGCGGAGGCTTACTGTCGTCCAAAAAACGTGGTGCGGGCTCGCGCCTTCGGTGGCGGAGTCTTACCGTCGACCAAAAACTTTAAAACACGGGTGCCACGGGTTCGTGATCCCTGGTCTAATTTTTCTAGACTTTTTACGGGATCAAATTACTGCACACTTCTGACACCAATTTGTTTTGCTGCACCCTCTGTGTCAGTTTTTAAAAAAAAAACCCAAAAGTTCACCCTAACTAATTTATTAACCCAAAATTAAATTAGTTACATTTAAGCTATGACTTCCCACACGTTACTTGCCCGGCTTCCAGAATCTAACTGCCGATAAATTGAAGTAGAATGAGTACTAAACGAAAACTGCAACGCAAACGGAAAAATATCGAGGAATAATAGAAATGCTTATTAAACGGAATGTACTAACTAACTAGGGATGTAACAGTTCGCTTTTTTCCGAAAAAAACCAATTCCGCATACATTTATACAAAGAGTTTGTGGCGACCACAAAGCAAAGATTTAAAACTGATCTAGCTGTATCTTTGTCGGTATTGGGTACATCGTTATCAGCTTGGCTGCAGGCTACAGCATGGGTTTCATAATCGTAAAGCTGTTGGCGGCGCCAAAACCCTATAATTATATAAACTGTACTATTAGCTATTATGGATACGTGTGAAGAGCGTGTGTGATTGCCTGTGTTGTCATAGAAGAGACCATGCCCCTAGCCAACACTTTAGTCGCATCTCTATAGAATCGCGTTCAAAGAGAAGTGTACAGTGCTCCAAAATTTATTTATTTATTTATTTATTTCATAACATGTAAAATTACAATTCTGACAAAATATTGTCTTTAACCCGTAGCCGAGTTGTGTAGACAATATAGAGGTTCTCTTGTTTTAAAGATAACAGAGCCACAAAAGGAAGACAAACATTATACTACGTACTAACATAATATTTGACGATATTCCGTCAAATTATAATATAATAATTTAATAAGACGATATTATATTATAATTGATAATGCGCATAGGAATTTTTGTCATTGTTTGGCAAAGATCGTTCGTCCCGAGCGTCGGAAGAAACCTTTTATTGCGCATGTCCAAATAATGTAATGCCATGGCAACGCAAGCAACTTGTTGGTGGCGTTGCCATGGCATGACATGATTGTTGATGATGTGTTGTGGCGCATGCGCCAAAAATAGAGACAATTGACGGACCGGTGACAGCCATCGAGTACCGACTATTTGATATTTACTTCTATTTCCTTTGAACAAGGTGCAAAATTCAAGTGCATTGTTTGGGGCTCTTATGTTTCATAGATTCGGATGTTTTTGTGTTAACGACAATTAGCGAAGATTGGTATGCGCATTATTAAAATTTGGGAGTAGGTAGGTACTGTATGTAATTGATATGACATAAGTCGTTTTTCGATTTCATATTATCGAATGCTCATCATTGTCGCCATCGCCCCACGCGAAAAATATACTATCCTCATCACCTTGATGAGTGGCAGTGCGTTATTCGCGTAACTTTCTGCCGCGCACTGTAAAACTCTGGAACGAATTGTCAGCAGTATTTCCGGACCTGCAAACCTTCAAAAAGAGAGCGTATTCCCGCTTAAAAGGCCGGCAACGCACATGCAGCTCTTCTGATGTTACGAGTGTCCATGGGCGACGGTAGTTGCTTTCCATCAGGTGGCCCGTTTCCTCGTTTGCCCCCTTATTTCATTAAAAAAAATCATGAATGGCCTACATTTCTGATCGGTGATTCTATAAAGAAAACGTGTTGGCTAGGGGCTCTGGGGTCTGATTTTTATCCCTGGAACATCGTTCCAATCGCAGGCCATCTCACACGCATGCGCATGCTGATTGCTGACTAACACGAGTGAGACAGCCAAGTTAAACGACGTTAGTATCAGAATCCTAAACCCTGTGTCTAATTCTAATACTGTTAACCAACTAATACGGTTTTGATACAGGTTCCAAAATATACTATTGACATAATATGAGAACAGGATGAACCCCAAGAAGTATGGCGGTTACACCTCGAGATCACAAGTAATTGTATGTAATGACTTATGAGGGTTGTAAAACCCTCAAAAGACAGATCTATCGTGTCAATTGTCATGTCAAACAGCTGTCATATGTCACGAAATAGCTTCCACATGTCACGATATAGCTGTCCTATGTCTGTCTGACACGACATTTGACATGAAACCTACCTACCCTCCCTCTGGAGGCAAATGATATATCGACAACCCCCCCTGTATGTAAATAATGTAATTGACAGTGCGAATGCGCCCCTATTTAAATAAATCGTGTAGCGGCCAAACCGCGCCGTGCCGTATGTAAATCCAGCATTAGATTTCAAAGCGATTTATTTTATGATCTATAATATTATGTAAACTTTAAAGTACACAGGTTGGCCCTTTACATAATTTGTAATTTTATTTTTAATTGTTGATCATAAACTGACAAGTCGCAAACAAAATGACATGCTAAGTAAGTATTTACTCTAAAATAAAATTAAGTTTTAATAAGTACGGTCAGCAAAATAAATATTGAATATTATTTATATGTATCGGCCAATTTTTATATAATTTTAGGGATCTCCAGATTCTGTGGCATGATATTTTTTTAATAAAAAAAAAGTAAAATTATTAATGGTAAAAAAACACACTGAGGTTTTGACAACTCGAAACTGTAAGGATTTCTTTGGGAGCTGTGTCACAGTTTTAACTAGTACAGCTTCCAACGCTAACTGATGAATTTGTCCTGAAATCAACTTAAGCAGTGTATAAGTTTATAAGCTTTTGAATGTTACATATTATGATGTTAAAGAAATAAACAATTATTATTTAAGTTTCCTGTCATTTGACTAGAAACGTAATAGGATATCATCATAAAATAAAGCTAATTAGGTAAAAATAATTTTAATTTACGCTTTTGTTACGTTCATTACATATTATAATATTTACTTGTTTAGATATTATCACTGTGCCAATTTTATTTTAATGACGGAGAGCCAGTCTATCTATTTTTGATATTGACGTTATAAAATATATGCTAAAATGCTTTATCTACAATAGATAATAATTAATAAACCTAAAACTCTGTGGCTCAGTTGGTGGGCTGTTGGTAGCTCAGGCCGGGGGCGGGTTCGAATCCCACCGACGGAAAAAAAAGTTTTTGAAATTCCTGGGTCATGGATGGTGTGTTAATATGGTTATAATATAATAAAAATCTTAAATATATGTATAGTATAAAGTATTAAATATATTTCCGTTGTCTGGTACCCGTAACACAAGTCCTTCTGCAGGTACTTAGCACGGCGCCAGACTGACGTGGTGTGGAGCGTCCAATAGATTATATTAATTTATTATGCTATCCACCGCAATATAAGACAGTAATCACGGCCCATCAATGCACATCCAAAGATATATTGCTCCTAATTTGCAGACCCTACCTAAGTACATCGATGATGATATATTTAAAACAAATTAAAGGTCATGCACACACAATAATTACTGTCCGTAAAATCGATCGAAAAATTAAGCAAGAGGTGACTTACTGAGCAGTCAAAGGTGAAGAGCGAGCGTGCCTGGGTGAACGAATATTATGATATATATATAGGTAGGGCGGGAGCATCCTCAGTATGCCACAGCTATCATTGAAAACATGAAGCTGGTTAGAACATTTAATTCAATTTGTAAAAAAAAACATAAGTAAATTACATTTAATAAATTGAATAAACAATATAGATTAACATAAAACATAAAAAAGTGATGGTGAATTTGAGTGAAATAGACTAATAAAATAGAAAAAAAAAACACTTTATAAAACTCACAGAAAATAGCAATTTAATATGACACGAAACTAGGTTTAATTTTTGGAAAAAAAAAATGACACACCTTTTCTCAATTACAAATATACCAATTTGATGCATTTACTTTTTATTTCAGGTCATAGTTCTATCAGTGATAGCCTTTGGCTATGCAGCCAAATTAGATAGGACTTATCTACCACCATCCAGTGCTGCGACTGCTGGTGGAAGCCCTGGCGCCATCACAGCTCCCGATTCAGGATTTGGACGCAGCCCCGCTGCGGAGTTTGGACAAAATCTTCCCAACGGACCTTCGTCTGGACCATCCGGAGCCATTTCTAACGTGCCGACTGGTCAAGGATCAAACCAGGGAAGTTTCCCAGCACCCCGACCCTCCTATGGACCACCAGAAAACCAAGTGCCAAGCCAGGCAGGTTTACCAGCAACGCGTCCATCCTTTGGACAACCTGGCAGTCAAGGATCAAACCAGGGAGCTTTCCCAGGACCGCGACCATCTTTTGGACAACCTGGCAATCAAGCATCAAACCAGGGAGCTTTCCCAGGCACCAGTTCCTTCAAGGACAACGAAATAGGAAGTGACGACGCTTTGCCCTCCGGCCAAATTAATGCCCAAGGATCAAGAACGCCATTCGGCCAGGCTCAAGACTTCGCTCAAGAACCAAGACCAGAAAGGCCCCAAGCAGCCGCTGATAGGAATGCCGAAATCCTGAAATACGTGAACGAAAATAATGGTGATTCTTATGAGTACAGTTATGAAACCTCCAACGGAATATCCGCTGGGGAATCCGGGGTTGCCACAAACGGAGTTATGGCTCAAGGTGGTTTCTCCTACACCGGTGATGATGGCAAGCCCTACTCCATCACGTACACGGCTGATGAGAACGGCTTCCAGCCTCAGGGAGAGCATTTGCCCACTCCCCATCCGATCCCTGAAGAGATCTTGAAGTCAATTGAAGAGAACGCCAGAGCCGCCGCATCTGGTACACAAGAAGGTATGTTTTGGTATTTTCTCTTCTCTATTTAACTTTCAAAATATGTCCAAACATATGAAAACTGTGATTTGTAAAAAACAGTGTAAATTCAGAATTATACAATTCAGAATTTAACGAAAAATATAACTTTTTCGTTAAATTCATCAAATTATATTTAAGATCTATTTATCTTACTTAATAGTTAATAATAATAATAATGTTTATGACAGCATAATATTATTTTGTTCACTTAACTGATACCGTTCGCGTTGTAAACATAATTTTAGTAACTTGTTGCTATGTATGCAATTAAAGATAACACACTTAAAATACAATAATTACAAATAAACATAAAGATAAGGAAGGTATGATGATGTTTTTCTTTATGAACGAAATATTGGCTATTTGTAATAGTGTTTCATATTCACAAAATATAACTAATTATAAATAAATAAATTCACAAGCAATTTAGGGCTGCAAAAAATACTCTACTGTAATATATTTAATTTTTTCAGGCGCATACCGACCAGAAGAGTATGAATCAGAATCTTCACCTCAGCAGTATGGCAACGGAGCCCAGCAGGGCTCAACTTTCCCGGGCGAATCCACCCAGCGCAGACCTGACCAGGGATCTTTCATGGGAGACAGACAGGCAGCTGGAAATAATCTGGGAACTTCAGGACAGCAGAGACCCTCTCAACAACCTTCTGGCAACGCATTTGACGCTTCACGTGGCCAACGCCCTGGTAATGACGGATACAACTACAACAGACCGGCACAAGGCCAAGAGCAGCGAGGACCAGCCCAGAGACCTTCCCAAGCGTTCGGTGACACAGGAGATAACCAGATCTCTGGACCAGCTAGCCGACCAAACCAATTCAATCAGCCACAGCGTAACCAGCCTGGCAGCCAACCACAAGGATCAAACCAAGGAAGACCCTCCAACCAATACTCTCCACAACCAACCGGACAGGCTCAAGGTGACAATGGTTATAATTACAACATACCCCAAACAGGATCGCAATCGCCTAGCCAAGGTAGCCAAGGAGGTCAGCCCCAAAAACCCTTCTCTGGTTTCGGCAACAACCAAGAACCGTCTGGTCAACCACAAGGACAGAGGCCTAGTAACGTAAACCAACCAAGACCTCAGTTCTCCCAAAACCAGTTTGGTAGCCAATCACAAAACTCACCGTCTCAAAGTGGTCAAACCCAAGGGAACAACGGTTACACGTATAACCAGCCCCAGTATAACCGACCGCAAGCTCCAGTTCAAGGCCCTCAAGGCTCACAGGGCTCAAGATTCCAGGGTAATCAGCCAAACAATAACAATGTATTCGGTCAGCAACCCAGCCAGCCTACTCGCGACTTCAACCAGGCGCAACGACCAACATCCGACTCTAACAACGCCTTTGGAAGACCCCAGGGACCATCAAACCAATATTCTCAAGCACCCAGGGGACAAGATCAAAGTGGAAGCGGGTACAACTATAATCAGCCACAAAAGTCTTCTGGATCTCAGCCTGGACAATCCCAGACATACTCGCAAGGCATACCTTCTCCGTCTGGTCCTCAGGCTGGACCTAACAGCCAATTTGGTCAGCCACAGCGTCCTACACAAGGCCCCTTCTCTGGAAACCAACAAGGGTCATCAAACAAATTCCCATCGGGTCAGAGAGGTCAAGATCAAGATGAAAATGGCTATTATTACAACCGACCTCAGAGCACGCAACCTCAAGGTTCGTTTGGCCAACGCCCACAAACTGGTGCACCAAATCAGCCCGGGATTTCCTCTCGCCCGACGTCCAGCTTTGATTCTAACAACCAAGGAGCTAGGCCTAGTTCTATGAAGGCCTCTTTCGGGCAAAACAGGAATGGATCGAACACAGATAGGGAAGAGTACTCACCAGAAAACAGGCCATCTTTTGGATATAGTCAGCCTGGGCCTCAAGGATATGACTCGTCTCGCCCCACTGAAAAGTTCCAACCTAGCTTAAACTCTGCTTCTCCAATCCGTCCTCAACAGTCAGGCCAGAACAGACCAACATCCTTTGGACCATCAGGTCAGGATGCTCCTAACCAGAGCCAAAACAGGCCATCCTCTTTTGGACTGTCTGCTGGAAATGCTCCCAGCCAGAGCCAAAACAAACCATCCTCTTTTGGACCATCAGCTGGAAATGCTCCCAGCCAGAACCAGAACAGACCATCCTCTTTTGGACCCTCTTCTGCTCCCAGTCAGGGCCAAAACAGGCCTTCATCTTTTGGCCCATCAGCCCAGAATGCTCCTGAGCAGACTTTAGCGCAGGGATACCAGTACGGCCCAGGCCAATCAAACCAGCCCCAGAGACCTGGTTCCAGCGGTCAAGGCAGTGGAACTCCAGGAGCAACCAGGGTTCCCGGTTCCGAGTTCGGAGGACCACGGCAACCACCAAGCTTCAGCGAAGAGGAGGGTTACAAATACTAGGACCAAAGGATTTTAGGATAACGCTATGTAGACCAATTATAAATTATTATGGCATTATGTAAAACGCTTTATTCGAGTCACTAATAAAAATATAAAAAAATATTATTATACAAATGTGTATAAGAAGTATTTAAGATCACTGTGTGATTATAATAAAGACGCAAAGAAAAGTACTACTTTTATTAACCTTAATCAAAAGAAACAATAAAACAGACAGTGAACAACACAGTTATATTTTTAAATTGCAGACAAGAAAACATTTATTATTAATTAATGTTTTCTTGTCTGTCATTAATTAATCATTAAATGACACTAAATTTACAACTTTACGTAAAAGTCTGTAAACAAAAAATTACTGAAAAAAAAAGATCAACCGAATTCATTTGAATTAATTCGCCAACTGCAAGCCTTTTTGACATTTTGAAAATTATTTATTTAGATATTTTACTGAATTTTAACACAAATCTAAGACGAAAGATATAATATTATGATTAAATACATACTTAAAAATGAATACGGAAGTGTGTCTTTTTGTTACCTCTTCACGCCCAAACCGCAGACCCGATTTAGCTGAAATTTGGTATGTAGATACTTTGAGTCCCGGAAAAGGACACAAAATACTCTCTCTCGAAAAAAATACGGATTCCGGGCGATAAGCTATTTTTGGCGCATAGATGTTGCGGGCGTCATCTAGTCCCTCATAATTACAATAATTTGCGAAAGCATAATCATTAAACCCAGCTACACATAGAACAAAAAATATTACAAATTAATCGTATATTAACAAGCCAACTTCTTTTTTTTTTATGAAATAAGGGGGCAAGCGAGCAAACGTGTCACCTGATGGAAAGCAACTTCCGTCGCCCATGGACACTCGCAGCATCAGAAGAGCTGCAGGTGCGTTGCCGGCCTTCTAAGGGGTAATAGGGGGGGTAGGGAAGGGAATAGGGGAGGGTACGGAAGGGAATAGGGGAGGGTAGGGAAAAGAAAAGGGTAGGGGACTGGGCCTCCGGTAAACTCACTTACTCGGCGAAACACAGCGGAAGCGCTGTTTCACGCCGGTTTTCTGTGAGGACGTGGTATTTCTCCGGTCGAGCCGGCCCATTCGTGCCGAAGCATGGCCCTCCCACGTCAATCCTTAAGAATTCAGTTAAAAGTATCACTTACAAACAACAAAATGAAACATTATACTGCTCGCATTTCAATGCAGATAGTCATGAATCATACAAACTAAGATAAACGATTCGAAAATTGATGCTCAACATCCTAATCTATCACGATTTCATAACCAATGCAAAGCAGATTTAACTATTTTTGCCGGCGGCTCCATCCACGTATTTCAGGAATACTGTGTGATATTTTAAACGAAAATAGTTATGTTATTACTATGTCAAATATATCCTACTAATATTATATAGCTTGCAGGCCCAACGGACACTGTCCCGTCATATTTATAGCTTAAAATTAAAAGCGGTAGGCTTACCGCTTACCTCATCGGAACTAGTTCTATGTTTTAAATTTTTTATCGCCGAAAGAATCACCCCGCGATATAATCAAACACAACAGAAAAGGTATTAGCGAAATCGGCTCAGCCGTTATCGAGATTAGGGACAGCGATTCATTTTTATATTATATCTTATATATAAAATTCTCGTGTCACAATGTTAGGCCGCGTACTCCTCCGAAACGGCTTTACTGATTTTAACCAAATTTTATATGCATATTCAGTGGGTCTGAGAATCGGCTATAACTGGGTACTTATTATATTGCTAAGTGCATTTGTTGAATAAATAATAGTAAATTATTACAACTCGAAACTGATGGACGTTGTCATGGTGACATACTTATTTAGTCACTTCAATAAAATAATACGGGCGAAATACTTTATATGGCAAAGAATGCTCATGTATTTTTTGTTTCACTTGTTCAGAGTTCATCTTGATGTGTTAACTCATCTAATGATGGTATTTAGCTGCAATGCCGAATTTGTAATACAGAAATTTGACGCAAGTAGCTAGCTAATTATATAAAGTGTGTTTGTAGTTTACTAGCTTTTGACCTTGGCTTCGGTTTGTTTTTTGTGTTAAAATGCTGAGGACTAGGGTTCACTTGAAATATGGCAGCTTATGACAGACTGTAGCTATATTAATTACATGGAGACACATACACGTGCTACTTCGTGCTAGATGTTAACTCCTGTTGCACTGTAATGCGAACCGTACATGTTGCCGCTAAAAAACCAGGCTATACCTTTTCCCGGGGTTTACACTATTTTCATAACTCCACACATCATTATAATCGGTTTAACTTCAAGCTTCAGTTCAGAACATAAAGTTAATATACCTAGCGGAATAAAGCAACAATCTCGAGCTGTCAAACGAAACCGAAATTGGTTTCATCTGTGTGTAAAAATATGTGTACGTATACACTTACACAAGCATGATTGAACATGATTTCTATGAGATTAAATTGTCAACGTGCGGCACGTGTCGACTGGACGTCAAAAAAAGAGTGCTGCTGTCATGTATCACAGGTCTCTTTTTACCACGCAGTGTTACTGATAGTGACATCTCTCTTGCTCAGGCCTTTGTTTCTCTATTCCGCTAGGTATATTAACTTTATGGTATAAAGACTGTAATATCGTAACTGCTATGAGGACGACAGTCCTTAATTTTATAAAAATCAACAAAACAATAAAACTATTTTATAAAACCTAAAGTCTGTTCTTAATCTAAATAAGCTAAAATAATATCTGAGATCTAAATCTTAAAGGAATCAATTATAGTAACTGCGGTGCGGTCGTGAGTTACCGTTTGTTCAGCCATTATCAAATACTAGCTTTGTATACGAATCTACTTGCCCACTTATTTAAAAAAAACTTGAGAAGTGTCAAGGGACACCCGAATGGAACGAAGCTATTTCTTATGTTCAAAAAACATACACTCATACATACACTCAAAAATTATTAAAAAAAACGCCATCTATTGACGCCCAGGAATACTAACAACGCGTCGCTGTTTGTTTTCAAAAACGCCATCTAGCTGACGCACAGGAATAATTACTATCAACGCCCTCTGTCCCTAATATGCACCTACTAATAAAAAAGTGTCGAGGTCAAATCAAAGTCAAATATCGTTCTGTCTAGCCTTCAGATTTACGCCGAATGCGCGATAAGGAACTTCGTACCAAAAAACTTATTTTGCAAAAATAAAAAATACCTCCGTGTGCCACTCGGGGACTGCCGCGGTAAAGCAATTGCGTATCATTTTTTATCAACTTATGCAATTTTAATTCGCATACGTCTATTCGCGCGCACACAAAAACCAATGATGCACAGCAATACCGCCTTGCTGTGCCGGCCGTAGTAGGAGCTGTCAGGTTTATTTTTTGATTTTCGAATTTTCAATTCTTTAAATTTTCAATATTTTATGTAATTTAATGAGAATAGAATGAACTTTTCGCACTATACCTTGTTAAACTGATTTACGCACATTAACGGTAACATATCCATTCCTGGGAATCAAGGAATCATCATAATAATATCTTATCCATCTATTTTTTTCAATAGTTTGAGTGAGATGAGGAAACAGAAAGACACACAAGCATTTATAATATTAGTAAACTTAAATGCTTTGCCATTACAAAAACTGTTTGATAATTTCACGTAGGAGCGCACGTTATTCTTTGACAAGTCGTGAAATCAGGCAGTGTTGCAGTAGGCAGAGGCTACTGTGACGTGCTAACTTAAATTCATCTTTAGTAGACTATAAATAAGGTTGAATATCATGTGAGGGAATCGTTGTGAATGCCTGACCCAAACCTATAATCTGTCATGCGGATGCTCGCACGAATTAGCTAAATAGGTCGATGCAAATTCTTAAATGAACCACAATAAAGATGTATACAGTAGTCTAAGTCGGTAATGTCCTTGAAGTTTTTTTGTATAGCTACGTTTTACAGGAACACCATAGTGCAACAAATTGCCGCTGTCAACGAAATGTTAAGAGTTCTATAATAGAGTTTGTGCGCACCTCGTGTCCGTTTGATTGCACTTTAACTTTACACATTTCGTTGGTAGCAGCCACTGGTAGCGCCGCCGTGGTGTCCCCAGAAATATAACTTTTGAGACCACACCGCTTGCTTGGGTCGTCAAAAATTAATAATGCAATGCATAATTATTATGATAGTAGCGTAGAGGGATCTGTGTTCACCCTATCGATACCCGTTATTCCATGAAAACGCTTCGACTTAAAAAAATATGGTAAATTGGCGGAGTAATATACAACAATGTAGCTGAGAGATTGAGCACTGTCTTGGTCACTGAAGTTGTCTTAAATGTATGTGTGTGTGCGCTCCGGGCTGGCGATCTATAAGTGTAAAGTTGTTGTACTGTATTTTATTTATACTGTAGAGGGTCTACGCACACAAGATCGTAAATGATCGTTGGCGTTTACTGATATGCTAGGTATACAGTATTTTTGTATTTCATTAACAGATAGTTGTAATGATCAACTCAGGCTAGTAATTCATCATAAACGTCATGATGTCATCATATTTTTTTCTTCTATAGCTAGCTACTTTGGGCATTTCTTAGGGATGGGTAAAAAATTTTGAATTCACCAGGATACGAATTTTTGATCAGTGACATGATATAAAATTCGTAAAATCCTGCTGTTTAATGGTTTGTTTTTACTTCTCTTAGCATTTCCAAAGAGCAGCTCATTATAGTAATTTTCTGTGACATATTATTCTATATAAAAAATAATTGCAATTAAAGATCTAAAAGTAAATCGTGATAAAGGTTACGAAAACGAAAGAAGTCTTGCGCTAGCGCACAAAAAATATTGTATCTGTAACATGCATTGATTTAGACCTGCTCAATGCATGTTACAGATACAATATTTTTTGATTGACACACAGCAACGATAGAACTGTACAGCGTACAGTTCGCAGTTACTCATTCATACTTCCATGATGGTATAAATGCGAAAGTGTGTCTGTTTGTCTATCTTTTAACTCTTCACGTCCAAACCACTTAACCGATTTTGCTGTTTGTTATGGAATATACTTTGAGTCTTATACTTTTTAACGCCCACGCGATAAAATGAATTTTGGCGCAACGGAGTTGCAGGCATCATCTAGTTTTAAATACTTTTTATTGACTTTACTATATTTTACGAAACAATAATTGTTCTAGCAGGCTTTAACTAATGTGGGTACAAACATACAGAAATATAATATTTTAAACATTTCGTCTTTATATTATAACTCTATATATAATAAAAAAACACTTTGTGTTTAGTCCGAAAGTTAAAACTGCTTTTAAAATTTATCAGACGTGAACATGACATTGTTACTAACTTCGTTGCGCTAAAATTAATCAAAATCGGTTTAGCCGTTTGCGTGTAAAGAGATAACAGACAGACGGACACACTTGCGTATTTTTAATAAAATTAGTATGGATTACAAAATATAACATTTTTAATAATTTTTTTAAAACAATTTAATATTTAATAAAGTTTCCTTTTTAATGACAGAATCAGATTGTATCTGACTGTTAAGGAACTGTGCAGTTCTATCGTTTCGTGTGTGGCTGGCTTAAAACGGGCCATCGATGATGTAACTGTTTAGTGTACAATTTCGAATCTATATTTCTAGTCTAGGTCACCTAGATTGGCATGGGAACTTTTTATATTACTGCCTGAAGTCGGAAGTTTTCAAGACGGTGATACGCTTGAAATGTTGATCCGATTTGAATGAAATTTGGCATGAATGTCTCGGGATATAAGATATCTGTTTAGTAATTAAAAATAAGTAGTATAATTCCCACACAGTAAAACATTTTTTTGCGCTACATCTATAGATGATTATAATAATTTTTTTTTAATATACTTATATGCAATTTTCCTAACGCCAAATCACTGTATGTGTATTAATAAAGAGTCATAAAAGAAAGAAAAAACTTTTAGGGCAGAAGAATCTCTACAAAAATTAAAAATTCACAGAGCTAAATTAGGAAGAAGCTTTCATCAGAATCTTTTCAACGCTATAAACAAGAAGAGACAACAAACAGACAGATAGACATACACACCTTCGCGTTTAGCATGGATGGTTTAAACCTGCAAATAGACTGTATGTTTAACCGATCTCAAAAAAAGGAGGTTATCAATTCGACGCGTAAGTATGTAATATTTCCAGAACTGCCTATTTTCGTATAATTATGGTAGTCTGTATCAGCGTCTGAACAAATGTGCCAAATTTCAAAATTGTATACTAATGTATGTATGTTTTTATGTTTGTGTTCGCATATCTCTGGACCTACCATTCCGATTTTAGTAATTCTTATTTTGTTGTACTACGTATTATTCAACTTAGGGAACAGTGTAAGTTTCATCAAAATCGGTTCAGTAGTTTTGGAGATAGGGAGTATTATTTCTCAATTACGTACAATTTCGAAGTCGGTTTTATCTTTTTATAAAATACAGTTTTATTTGATAATATTTATGGGCGTAACATAATCAGTAAGGTTACAGGTTAACTAGGTACTTATTAGTGTTATCGATTCATTTACCACGTAACTTTAGCCTAAAGCGTCAAATGGGCGTGGTTTGTATCTTAAGATAACCTTTCCCAAGCAAGTATTATAGTACAAATACATACAGTAGCGTAAGTTAACCATGTCCTTGAAAGTTAAATACAAGGAGAAGTTTTATGTATAAATGGTTATAATTACTAGCTATTTGACCAAGCTTTGCTCGGTATTCGATAAAACACGAATGAAATGACATTTTCTAAAAATGATTCCTAGCTAGATCGATTGATCGCCCCCGAAACCACCTATTTACTAAATTTCATGAAAATCGTTGGAGCCGATTCCGAGATTCCAATCTATATATATAAAACTCAAAGGTGACTGACTGACATGGTGATCTATCAACGCACAGCCCAAACCACTGGACCGATCGGGCTGAAATTTGGCATGCAGGTAGATATTATGACGTAGGCATTCGTTAAGAAAGGATTTTGATCAATTTCACCTCCAAGGGGTTAAAATAGGGGATGAAAGTTTGTATATAATAATACTTCTTAACGCGAGCGAAGCCGCGGGCAAAAGCTCGTTATATATAATATACAAGAATCGCTCGTTTAAAGATATAAGATTAAGATCGAACATGAGACTACCATACTTTCCTAGCTTTGTTTTTCCTGTAGTCCAACGTCGACAGTAGTAACAAACCACGTAAACTCTTTGATATAATCTTAGGGAGCCCATGAAGCATGCCAAATCTGTCGTGGTTTATACCCAAAATGAAATTGTTCAGTACAAAAGTGGGAATAGAAAGTATTGCAGTTTCTTTCCCTAGTAAAGCAGGAGACAACATAAATATTGCGTCGATATAGTAGTCGATAGTTTTCAAAGTTCCTGGGTCATGGATGTGTATTAAATATGTGTATCATATAATAATGATGACCATCGATCTTATCCTAAAACATTTTTGGTTTCCGGGGCTGAAACATTTTGTAAATAAGTACGTGGCTCACTGTTTGGTATGTTTGTCAAAGAAGCGTGTACCTCGAGCTTCACAGCAGCACATCACTTCGTGGGACAAACCAGATGTTCCCTTCAATACGATTCATGTCGACGCATTGGGTCCATTACCTGTGTCAGATGGGTATAAATTTCTTCTTATTATAGTCGACACATTCACAAAATTCTGTCTGCTTCACCCGATTCGCCGTCAAGACGTGAGTGAGCTAAAACGAGTAATAACCCAATCAATCTCGTTGTTCGGGGTGCCTTCGCTTATGGTCACAGACAAAGAAAGAATGTTCGAGTCCAGCGAATTTACTACATGGATCAACGACCTCGGGTGTAATCTTCACTTTATCACGCCGGAGATGCACCATGCGAATGGTCAAGTCAAAAAGTACGTGAGAACAGTGTTAAATATGATTCGTATAGAGGTGAATCATAAACGTGCCTCATGGTCGGAAGTACTCTGGAAGCTCCAGCTGGTTCTTAACATCACCAAGCAGAAGTCCACGCGCACCTCTCCACTTAAACTTTTAATAGGTACAGAAGCCACCACATCAGTTATTAAAGGGCTGGTTAGAGACTTAGCAGCAAATGGCCCTGGAATGAACCGAGAAGCATTGCGTGAAATTACAAGACGTAAAGCTAAACAGCATCTTGATGATAATCAAGCACGTCAAGACGCTCACGAAAATCGTAGCAAACACCCACCCCGCCAGTTCAAAGTTAATGATCTCGTTTTTGTAATAAAATTTTCCCAGTCTACAGGAAAATTAGATCCTGGTGTCCGAGGACCGTACAAGGTATCGATGTGCTGCCGAGGGGTTGATACAAACTCAAGTTACTTAGCGGCAGCTACGGAAAAACGACCCAGGCGGCAGCGCAGTTCATGGTGCCTTGGAATGGCGAGTGGTGCCCGGAGACGTGTGCTGCATTTTTCCATAGTAAGTAATTGACCACTTTTATTTTTATCCGCAGCACTCAAATCTCCACTAGTTGCTATCGCGTTACAAAAGAATAGCGGCTGGTGGCGTTGTGTCTGACGTGTGGATTTGAATAAATAGATGGTTGGCAGACCCACTCATAAGTTGGGTAAACGACGGATGATTGTCGTTGGCAGATCTGATAAACAATTTATCAGGTAGACGGCAAATGGGCGCTGTTGGCAGACTTGATATGCGACATATCAAGTAGACGGTATATCCGTCGGCAGGGGAATTGCTATTTTGCATTACTTAGTTCAAGAGTATTTGACCAGTCTGAGTTTGGACGGCAGATGACACATATTTTTATTTAAGTTAGTGAATGGCGAGTGTGTAATAAGTGAAATCTGTATCAGATATATGAATTGACTGAAAGATAAGTGAAAGACGAATGCAGGAAATGTTTAAGGGGTTGTCTTGAAACGTTTTTTTTAAAGCTCATTGTGCTTGTCCGCAGATGATGATCCTGAAAACTGTGAGGACGAGGACCAGGCAACCTCCAGCAGCACGGGATCTGGAAGTGATCCTGCTTTGCCTCTACCAGATCCTTGTGGAAGTGCCGACGCATCACTGGAAGACAATGCTGAATCCTAGGACCTATCGCCCACCGCGTATATTGGGCCGTGGACGACCCACCGCCAGGAGAGGCCGTGTTAGCGGAACATCTTGGCAACACCTATAAGCTGTCAAGTTCGATTACTTGACAGCTGTCAACTGTCCAACTAGTGCTGTGACAAGTAACATGCTCGTGACCTATATAAGACGCTAAGTGCTGTGATTCGCGCTCTTTTTGCTAGTGCAACAACGATCAGGTGATATTAGGGATTGTATTAGTGCGTGTAGAATACGACTAGTGAGCCACTGTGCTTATGTTAACGTTAAATTGTGCTGTGATAATTATTTTTTAGTTTAAAAGTGTAGTTGGGTAGATTTTATAACTTTTGTGTACGAATGTTAACTTCTTTCTTTAATTGTTTATCTAATTGTTAAGTGTAACTTGTTTTGTTAATTAAAATAATTTATTATAAAAAATCTATAGGCTTATAATAAAAAATCTTAAATTTAAGTATAGTATAAAAGTTTAAATATTATATTTCCGTTGTCTGGTACCCGTAACACAAGTCCTTCAGGTTCAGGTACTTACCACGGGGCCAGACTGAAGTGGTTAAAGCGTCCATAGATATTATTATTATTATTATATTCTGCATCTGCTCTCTTAAGTTACCTGAAATTATTTTTATGTGTGCGCATCAAGTCTACACTCTAGTAAAGTGATGGTCTACTATATTTAATTTATACTATGCAAGTGTAGGAGGTGTGAGAAACTAAAGCTTGCATTAGATACTGTAATTATATCACCTGTTAAAATTAATTAATGAATGAATATTAATTTTTATTTACTTCTTGTATGATGAAAAACTATCAACACATTTTTATGTGTTGATACCGATTACAGACAAAATAAAGTAAAACCACAGAATATATATTAGTAGTACCAAGTAAAATATTGAAAATTATTCATTTTTAGGTTTTGTTCATTCTAGTTCGTGACATTTGTGAATATACAATATCTATACCTATAACTATAAACATATTAATATAAAGTTGACCTGGTGCTGCAGCATCACCTGGTAATCAATAGGATATCCAACTCCTCGCCAACTTAGAGGTTCGTGTTTGGGCTCATTTTAATTGCGACAACCAGTATGAATTAGATAGATAAACAGTAAATATTTACATGATGCTGCTGCAGCATCACCTGGATTCTATAGGAGCCGAATTCCGTATGAACCAAAGTGGAGGTTTCATGTTTGGGCTCATATTAACGGCTTCATCGAAAAGGACATTAATAGATATGGTAATCATGAGAATATGATTCTGTTGATAGGAATTATTCTGGACTATAATATAACCAACACAAGTTTAAAAAGCATGAAATAAAATTACATTAAGAAATTAAAAAAAAAACCGCCAAACAACTTTAAAAATTAAGGTGTTTCGGGGGACCGCTAATATAGATGTTTGATTTCACATAATATTATAGTAATTTAAGAATCAATTCACAGCGAACTGAATCGAGGTAATCAGCGACTTGGCGGTTGTAGGTTGTAGTTTACTTGGCGGTCCCCCGACACACCGTGACAACAATTATGGACTAAAATATTACTTTACACAAGTTAGCAATTATTTGAATTTAAAGGCAGTAAATATTATTTCATTACTTTTTAAAGTTGTTTAGTGTTTTTTTTTAATTTCTTAATGTTATTTAAAATATCAATAATATCTTTTGCATGGATAACAAAAAGCTCTTTCTTCACATTTTCGTGCATCAGGTAGAGTAGTTACCAATAGAATCAATAGCATGCACGCAACGTGTGACCTGACGTGTGACGTTGTCGCAACGTCATTAGCCGTGTACGTTAGTACAGTGTTGGTACAGTGCTGCTCTGGGAAATGGGAAAGGTTAGATGTTAGCTAATTAGGCATCCATGATTTTCAACCATATCGACCGGTTGAAATCTATCCGTCTTACCATAAAAAACTAAACATCTGTTGAACAGTTGTTTTGAGACACAATACATAATACATAGTACATACAATACAGTACAAAAATTTATACGTGGGTAGAGCCATGCTTCAGCACGAATGGGCCGGCTCGACCGGAGAAATACCACGTTCTCACAGAAAACCGGCGTGAACCAGCGTTGCGCTGTGTTTCGCCGAGTGAGTGAGTTTACCGGAGGCCCAATCCCCTACCCTATTCCCTTTCCTATCCCTACCCTCTCCTATACCCTATTCCTTCTTAAAAGGCCGGCAACGCACCTGCAGCTCTTCTGATGCTGCGAGTATCCATGGACGACGGAAGTTGCTTTCCATCAGGTGACCCGTTTGCTCGTTTGCCCCCTTATTTAAAAAAAAAAAACACTTTATTGCACACAAAAAAAATACAAAATGAAACAATTTTACATAAAACAACATATTCTAGATGATGCACAAAAGGCGCACTTATTGCTAACAAGCAATCTCTTCCAGTCAACCTTTTGTTTATCGG
Source organism: Aricia agestis (assembly GCF_905147365.1). Taxonomy (NCBI): domain Eukaryota; kingdom Metazoa; phylum Arthropoda; class Insecta; order Lepidoptera; family Lycaenidae; genus Aricia; species Aricia agestis. Next base: position 12,094,660 of record NC_056425.1, read on the forward strand.
ATTGTGTATAAGAGATTGATAACATCGTGTAGGTGTACAAACCTAATTAACAGAGAAAATATTACGTTATTAACAATTAACTTAAAAAAAAAGAAATTAAGACCATTTTGTACTGAATTTTTCTCTAATCAACTGTTCAACAGGTGTTTAAATCTTTTGTAGTAAGTCCGTATATTTTTACTCTACTTCTTTCCAGTTTATATTTTGTAACGTATCTGGAAATAAAACATACATTAATTAAATTTACTAATATTATAAACGCGAAAGTGTTTCTGTCTGTCTGTCTGTTATCTCATCACGCTTAAACCGCTGACCCGATTTTGATGAATTTTGGTATGGAGATACTTTGAGTACCGGGAGAGTACCGGGACATTTTCTATGCCAGAAACGTTACGATAAACGAATTTTGGGCGCAACGAAGTTGTGGGCGTCATATGATTCTTGATAAAACATGTCTTAGGTCTGTTAAAATTTACTGCTGTAGAAAAATTGCTTATACCTAGTTTATACAGTACACTGGCTCAGCCGTGTCTGTAAAATTATAAACATCTAACATTGATAAATCAGGAATAGCAATTACCCAAAAACTAATGAATAAGCCAAGATAATAATATAATATTTCTAAGAAGGCACCTTATAGACAGCGCGTTGAAATCTTTTGAAGTACAGACTGGTAGTATCATTAAAGCTCCAACGATTTTCATGAAATTTAGTATATAGGGGGTTTCGGGGGCGATAAATTGATCTAGCTAGGAATAATTTTTAGAAAATGTCATTTTATTCGTGTTTTATCGAATACCGAGCAAAGCTCGGTCAAATAGCTAGTATTGTGTTAAAGGATCGTATTTTTTAGATTTCACGCTGTTGCAAAATTTTAAATTGAGATTAGGCACAAATAAAATAATGACTCATTAATTTAATTTTTGACTAATTATAAGTAAATAATTAGTCAAAAACTGAAAATATTAAAACAGAAAATCGTCCCTTCATCAGCAAGCAGCAATGAGGTTACTAAGTAAAGTCTTGATAACGCAGAATTCAAATAAATTGACTCATCAGTTCTGTAGCTATAGTACTTTTTTATCTATGGACGCTTCACACCACGTCAGTCTGGCCCCGTGCTAAGTACCTGAAGGACTTGTGTTACAGGTACCAGACAACAGAAATATATTTAATACTTTTATACTATACTAGATGACGCCCGCAACTCCGTTGCGCCAAAATTCGTTTATTGCGCGGGAACCGTACATTTTTCCGGGATAAAAACTATCCCATGTCCTTTCCCGGGACTCAAAGTATCTCCATGCCAAATTTCAACAAAATCTGTTCAGCGGTTTGAGCTTGAAGAGGTAACAGACAGACAGACACACTTTCGCATTTATAATATTAGTATGGATATAATATATTTAAGATTTTTATTATAAGATACACATAATACTTAACACATACATGACCCAGGAACTTTGAAAACTTTTTGTTCCGTCGGCGGGATTCAAACCCGCGACCCTCGGCTTGAGCTACCAACAGCCCACCAACTGAGCCACAAAGGTCGACTTGAAATAATATAATAATAGCTCCCACACCGGTTTCGGTGACGGTGGCCGGTTTCATTGAAACCAGGCCAGCTACGCAGGAGTAATTTTATAGTGCCCAAGTGTGTGCGCAGTACACAAGAGCACTCTCTATTCCTTTACTCTCATAACCCAGTGGGACGGCAGACCGACACGACTGGCGAGAGATCAGGCGCAGGACCGACTTTTTACATGCCTATCCGACGCATGGATCATCTTACTTGTCAGACAATCAGGTGATCAGCCTGCATTATCCTAACCAAACTTGGAAATAACATGTTTCCAACGCGGGAATCGAACCCACGACCTCCGAGTCAAGAGCCAAGCTCTGAACCACTGGACCACGGAGGCGTTATATATGAAATAATATAGTGTAAATATTACAAATTAAACCTTTATAAAAAAATTTAATAGTCTTTGCTCACATCACTTTAAGCCATATGTAACTAGCCAATTTGCGACAATAGCAGCTCTCACTAAAGAAAATGTCATCAAAATTGGTTGTGGTGTGGTTTATGTGTAAAGACTAAAAAGGTAGACATACAGACAGACACTATTGCATTTATAATATTATGTATAACAACACAATATTATCTAATATATAAAATTCTCGTGCCACAATGTTAGTCACCGTACTCCTCCGAAACGACTGTACTGATTTTTACCAAATTTGATATGCATATTCAGTAGGTCTGACAATCGGCTTCTGGCTACTTTTTATATTGATAAGTGCATTTGTTAAATAAATAATAGTAAATTATTACAACTCGAGACTGACGGTGACCATTGTTTGTGCGACGGGATAGCGATGGACGTTGCCATGGTGCCATATTTATTTAGTCACTTCAATAAAATAATACGGGCAAAATACTTTATATAGCAAAACAAATTTTGCCGGGACAGCTATCATAGTCATAAATAGATAAAAAATGTAATTGCTAGTCCTTCTGTTTTCGTCTGTTATAACCTCAAAGAATACTCCTATTGCATCAACAAATCATTACAATTAATTATCTTGATACTTGCTCTCGGCGCTAATAAATACGATGCAATAAATCTCTATACGTTTTGAAGGTTTGTTTTTATTTCTAAAGCTTGAACTGTATTTAATTTTGCTTTGCAATTAATCTATTTAAACATGTTTATTGTGCCCAACAAGTTATGAAATAAAATAAAATAATTTGTCTCGTCTTACTAAATCATGAAAAATACTTCGAATAATGATTTTAATGACATTAACAGTTAAAGAAATTAAAAAAAATATATGCAGACTACAGATAGTTTTAGGTAAATATACATTTAAGTTTATAGTACTAATAATATATTATTATCAACGTCTCCCTCAAAAACTAACCGTTTTGGTTCTAACACCATCTCCACTCTACGTCTGGTAAAGTATTGAAAAGAAAATATTATTATGTATTACTTAGTTTTTTTTTAATTTATTTATTTATTAACGATGTAGTACTTTTAAATAAGTTAAAATCACACATTAAAAAAAAAAAAAACAAAATACGTCGTTTTTCATCTTATATAAATATTATGTTATAATTAGAATCGAAGGAATCAAAAACTAACTAAGTAATACATAATAAAAGTATTTTCTTTCAATACTTTACCAGATGTAGAGTGGAGATGTTCTTAGAACCAAAACGGTTGGTTTTTGAGAGGTATTATGTTATGACTTTGTTAATAAAACAATAACATATCTATTACATTAGGGCGCCATACTCGTATCATATACTGTCATGACACGGTGGCATTCATACATCAGGTGTCAATTCTCAATATAATATGTGTAATATTACCAAACACCTCCTATATCAAATGTAATTAACTTTTGTGAGTTTCAAGGCCAATGGCTCTTCGTCTATAATGCACGTCAGTTTGAGTGCGATTTGGGCGGGGATGTGTTTATGCGGTTAAAAGCCAAGAAGTTTAATTTATATTGTATATTTTTCGAAAGACATATTATGTAATAATTAAAATTAATCTTTGGATAATTATAACTATTCATAAAATAATTAATTTATCAAATAATCAAGTATTTTGATTGAGGAATTAGGAATTTGCGCTTTTGCAATCTAAAACGACAAAGCACCATAAAATAAATACTACTATAATTTTTCAAGTTAAGACCGCTCCCTAAAATTGTTTGTTTGATAATAAGGTATCTTTAGCGAGGAGTATAACCTCTATTAGTAGATCAGTGATCAGATTTTTTATACGTTACTAGCTGTTGCCCGCGACTTCGTCCGCGTTAACATACTTAATAACAAAGATGGATAGTTTTCCCCTTTTTGTGGTTCCTTATACAAAGGGTAAAAACGGGACCTTATTTAAGCAAACGTCAAACGCAAACGTCAATAAACTTTCATGTTTCTAATTTAAGAAATGACGGAATTTCACCCCCTTGGGGGTAGAATTACCAGAAACGCATAAATACGTATCCATTCATTTTTAATCAGTAACTCAAAAATAAACTTTCATGTTTCTAACTTAAGAAATGACGGACTTTCATTCAAACTTTCAACCCCTATTTCACCCCCTTCGGGGTAACATTTTCACAATTCCTTCCTTAGTGGGTGTCTACTTAATAAAACAACCCTTCTCACCAAATTTCGTTGCTGTAACTTTAACAGTTTTTGCTCAGCGATGATGATTCAGTCAGTCAGTCAGTCAGTCAGGACATGTAATTTTATAAGTATAGACTACAATCTCAATTCTCAAAACACATATTATGTCGTATCGCATTGAAAAACAAATACAACAGCAAAATTGCGAAAATAGAAACGACCGTCAACGACGTCTGCCCTCACGTGTCTGCCCGTTCGGGTCGCTTACTTGATAATGTTACCCCACACTACACACACGCACGCACGCACCAACGCCTCACTACGGTGAGGCGTTGGGTCGCGTCGTCTATATTTTATCGTATTTGGCGAGCGGAGGATTCAAACAAAATACATAAATTAACTGGAGTTGAATTAAAAACTGTATTAATAATGACAATTTATTTCTTTTTAACGTATTTATTTATTCTTAATCAATAGGTTTTTCATACCAACTTTCAACCCTTATTCCACCCCTTTAGGGGTAGGTTTTTCGGAAATCCTTAAATATATATCTTTTTGTTTTTAATCAGTAGCCCAATAATAAAGCTTCATGTTTCTAACTCAAGAAATAACGGACTTTCATTCACACTTTCAACCCCTATTTCAGCCCCTTGGGGGTATAATTTCCAGAAACGCTTAAACACGTATCCATTAATATTTAATCATTAGCCTAAAAATAAAGTTTCATGTTTCTAGCTCAAGAAATAACGGACTTTCATTCACACCTATTTCAGCCCCTTGGGGGTAGAATTTCCAGAAACGCTTAAACACGTATCCATTAATATTTAATTATTAGCCTAAAAATAAAGTTTCATGTTTCTAGCTCAAGAAATAACGGACTTTCATTCACACTTTCAACCCCTATTTCACCCCCTTGGGGGTAGAATTTCCAGAAACGCTTAAACACGTATCCATTAATATTTAAACATTAGCCTAAAAATAAAGTTTCATGTTTCTAACTCAAGAAATAACGGACTTTCATTCACACTTTCATTCTCACTTTCAACCCCAATTTCACCCCCTTGGGGGTAGAATTACCAAAAACGCTCAAATACGTATTCATTCATTTTTAATCCGTAACTCAAAAATAAAGTTTCATGTTCCTAACTTAAGAAATGACGGACTTTCATTCAGACTTTCAACCCCTATTTCACCCCCTTCGGGGTAAAATTTTCAAAATTCCTTCCTTAGTGGGTGTCTACTTAATAAAACAACCCTACCTACCAAATTTCGTGACTGTAACTTTAACAGTTTTTGCTCAGCGATGATGAATCAGTCAGTCAGTCAGTCAGGACATCTAATTTTATAAGTATAGATTGTTAATAATAGGAGGTACTCATGCACTGATTGACATCACCAGTTTTCTTAAGCAATCTCTAACTTCGGCGCTACTTATACATTGAAACAAAATATGACAAAACAAAATCTATATTTTCTATTGTAGATACCAGCTAGAACCATATAAAGCATTAAAAATTGCGCTCTACCTTAACTCTACCTAAAATAATAAAAAAGGTAACATTGAACATTTCTGTAAGTTTACTCGTATTATAGCTTAATAATACTATACAATGTTATTAAAAACGAAGTAGCTATACTAACAACAATAATATCTATAATAAGCTTTAATTTTTAAAACTGGAGCATAATACATCCATATCGCATGAATCGTCCCCAACAATCAGATGAGATGGTATGATGCAAGAGCCGTGATCGGTAAGTGCGCCCAACTAGACCGATAATATAGCTAGTATAAATATAGATCGCGTTACTGTTTTTTTATCATTCATTCATCGAACATCTAACAAGATGAAATTGGTAAACATTTTTAATCAACTGAAAAAAATGTGGCAAATTAATTGTTAACATTTATATTTGTTAAAATTGTTACAGTTTAAATTGTTTATAGACAAAACAAAATTTTCGAAAATCGGTTCACAAAAGGCGGAGTAATCGTTGAACAAAAAAAAATATCCACAGCCGAACATGTTATCTTCCTCCTCGTTTTTTGGAAGTCTGTTAAAAATAATAGCTGCAAAATGTGTATCACGAAAACAAAGCGTAAAAAACTTTATGATTTTCTTGATTTTGTTGTACTATCAGAGAAGTTGATTCCTATGCAAATCAGGGACCTAAGTAGTTTGGTTACGTTACGTCAAACCCAGCTGACAGATCACAATTAAGATTGAATTGACATATTCGACCAAATAACGTTGGTCTGTAAATTGCATAGGAATCAACTTCCTCGATGGTACAATAATTTTTCATACATTTTATAAATACTTTTTTGCATTGTAATCAGGAATATGTAATATTTTAGAACAATAATAATAGTTATTTACAACAACAAAACCTTCTTTTACAGTGGTAAAGTTCATTATAAACGGAATTTAAAAAATGCTACGTTGAGTCTTGTTACATTTCAGTGTCATACTTAAACCAACGTTTTTTTATGCAGTTCATAATCCTCGCTGTCGCTGCCTGCGTACACGCAGCCAAGCTGAACAGGAACTACCTGCCTCCCTCCTACGCGCAAACTTCAGGGGGCTCCGGAAACTTCTTGGAGACTCCAAGAATCGATTCCAACCAGAGGAACTTCGGTGGATTTGCACCATCAAGCCAAGGCAACAACTACCAAGCCAACTACAATGGTTTCGAGAGACCAACAAGCCCAGGCAACAACTATCAGCCAGCTAGCCAAAACTTCGGCTCTTACCAAGCTAACTACAACGATGAGAGTCAAAGGCCTGAAAGACCACAGGCTTCCTTCGAGAGAAACGCTGGTATTCTTCGTCTGGACAATGAGAACGACGGGGACAAGTACTCGTACGCGTACGAGACTGAGAACGGCATCGTGGCTGAGGAGAGCGGTGTTGCCACAGACGGTGTGAGGGCTCAGGGCGGGTTCTCATACGTCGGTGATGATGGCAAGCAGTACAGCATCAGGTGAGAGCAAAATGTGTATACTTTTAACAAGGAGAAGCTCTAAAATGTGTGTGTTGTTCAGTGGTTTACAGCTTAGCTCTCGACTGGGAGGTTGTGGGTTTGAGTCAATAGACAATGTGGTTTCGAAGTGTGGTTAGGACAGGTGTACTGATCACTTGGTTTTCTGACAAGATGGGCGTTAAAAAGAGTCTTGCGCCAGATCTCTTGCTTTGCTCCATCCAGGAGTCTTGAATATATTATGTTTCATAATTATTATCAAATTGATCCAGCTAATATGATCATCGTCACATAAGTAAGATAAGGCATGCATTGGATGTCCGGAGTCTTGCAAGTTGTACCTGATCTATCGCTTTACTAAATCCTGCATTCTGAACGTACTGCTCAACCACCAACTGCTGTACTGTTCCAGCTACACGGCTGACGAGAACGGGTTCCAGCCGCAGGGGGAGCACCTCCCCACCCCTCCGCCCATCCCAGAGGAGATCCTCAGGGCGCTGGAGCAGAATGCGCGGGACGAGGCCGCCGGCATCTATGATGATGGTCAGTATACATGCTGGCTGAAGCCAACTTTCACTGGGTATTTAGAGTGCAGATGAGTTCCTAAGTTTTTGGAGTATTGATCGACAATTTTATTAAATACCATCAATGTACCATCGAAAAAATTGATTCATAGGATGGACCTACGGTAATTGGTAAGATTATGTCAATTCAATGAGATAGCTGTGATCTGTCGGATGGGTTTGACATAATGCGACTAAAATGCGTAGGTCCGCCATCTGCCTAATGCCTATAAATCAACTTCTCTGATAGTATTATCAGAAAAGTTGCTTCACGCAGATGATGCATGAAGATGGACCTACGCATTTTGGTCGCGTTTTGTCAAACCCAGCTCACAAATAACATTGAATTGACATAATATCAGAAATTGGTCAGAACCATGTGACGTAGGTCCGTCAACTACCTATGAATCAATTTCCTCTATGGTACATTGTACGAGTACACCCTTATGCGTGTTTTAGGGGATTCCTTGGTAACCGTACACTTTGTATCAATATACAGTTGTAGCTCATGTTCTTATATTGTCTTAACGTATCTTAATTGTCATATGCTGGTAGAAAAATGTTATCATGTGGCAAATTTAAAAATTTCATCATTAGAAGATAAGGTTACAATAACACATAACAAAAACTAATTGTTTTGTTGGTAGGTGTGTGTAGGAGGGGTGGGTGTTAGAAGTAGACTATTAAGAGTCATTAACTTTATCAATAGGAACGAATATTAGGCGGTATAATAATACGTTTAATACTCACTGTTATTTGATAAAAGTGTAAAGGTTAGCACAGTGGTATTCTTAATAATCGTACGAGAACTCTCAAGCAAACAGCTACTACTTTTCATAAAGAAACTTAAATATTATAACGTGATCATGCGCCGATTGCGTTTTTAAAATGCGCATGCGCAACTGCGCTTTTAAAATATTATGTTAACCAAACTTTTTATTCCAGGCTCATACAACGAAAACAAATACAACAACGGACAAAACAACGGATACGACAACTACAACAACAATAACTACAACAACAACAACAATTATAACAACGACGACGCTGTAGTTGTCAACGCTAAACAATACAACACCAGACCCAACTTCAGAAACAACGGCAACAACCTTAGGTCATACTTACCTCCTACTTACTAAGCGATACTTACCAACTTACCAACGACTAAATTATAATGTAAATAAATAGAAATACCTAAAATATTTGTTGCCGTTTTCATTATAGAGTCCATTAATTATGTTTCTTACACCGATTTCGGTGACAGTAGCCGGTTTTAGTTTAGACAGGAGTGATTTGATACTGCCGTTGTGTCTGCGCAGTCCACAAGAGCACGCTCTCTCTTCCTTCAAATAGCCCAGAGACCGACACGACTGGCGGGAGATCGGGCGCAGGACCGACTTATTACATGTGAATTATTAACGCATGAATAATTTTACTTGTTGTATCAGTTAATCAGCCACGGCGAACACTTTTCTAACGCAGGACCTCAGTTGCCTAAGTCCTTAAAATCTAAAGTCTTAGAATTAATAGGGTCTAAGACTTAGATCTTTGTGGAATTTAATGTTGTATTATTAATCCGTACTTATAGTATTTTTTATTATTTGTATAGTAGCAATATTTAAAAGTTGGACAATATCGTGCTTTTAAAAGCTCTTTATAGTACATGTTACGCCATCTATGTAAGAACAGTGGAACTTCCATACCATAGCTTTTGTTGCTGGTGAACCAAAAGCCTTTTTTTAATGAAATAAGGGGGCAAACGAGCAAACGGGTCACCTGATGGAAAGCAACTTCCGTCGCCCATGGACACTCGCAGCATCAGAAGAGCTGCAGGTGCGTTGCCGGCCTTTTAAAAGGGAATAGGGTAATAAGGGAGGGTAGGGATGGGAAGGGAAGGGAATAGGGGACGGTAGAGAAGGATAGGGTAGGGGATTGGGCCTCCGGTAAACTCACTCACTCGACGAAACACAGCGCAAGCGCTGTTTCACGCCGGTTTTATGTGAAAACGTGGTATTTCTCCGGTCGAGCCGGCCGGAGAAATACCACGTCCTCACAGAAAACCGGCGTGAAACAGCGCTTGCGCTGTGTTTCGCCGAGTGAGTGAGTTTACCGGAGGCCTAATCCCCTACCCTATTCCCTTCCATACCCTCCCCAATTCCTTTCCCTTCCCTACCCTCCCCTATTACCCTATTCCCTATTAAAAGGCCGGCAACGCACCTGCAGCTCTCTGATGCTGCGAGTGTCCATGGGCGACGGAAGTTGCTTTCCATCAGGTGACCCGTTTGCTCGTTTGCCCCCTTATATCATAAAAAAAAAATAGCTTTTTGTGAAAGTTCCAGTGCGACCAGTGACCTTACTTTTTTACAAGGTTTAACAAAACAAAGTGATAATGGGTGTGTGTTATATGGAGTTGACTGTGAAAGTAGCAGCACTGATAGGGCATTTATTTGTATAGGGCATTGGGCAAGTTGAGAGTTGGTATGGACAATTCATGACCCCTTAGCATCCATACCAACAATTAAAAAAGTTAGTCTATAGCATACTAATTGCAATAGCAACGTATCATACAAAAAGTAGGTCAAATATAAAATTAAATTCCAATCATGTCCGATTATCTGTGCCACAAAAACATGATCTTCATCTTAGTTGTTTTTGTAATTTACTATTTGTTGCACATAAAAATGATAATATAAAATACAGACAGAAACAACAGGTACTCCTTATCTTTAGCAGAAATTTCATCCAATAGCCCTACTGAAATTTGATTGGAAATATCAGATAGGGATTCGTCATGGAACCTTCATACATATAGGTAGGTACTGTAATTACTCTTCTGGTATTTGGTTCAGATGATTTGATGATCTGATTCATAGATCATCTGACATTCACCGCGAAGGTTGCATTCACTGACCTTGCCCGACACTACGATAATGATACACATTGATGGGAATATTGTTCTTGGCGTAAGTGCTAAGGAAACGTACCCATATTACGTGACCTGTGAGGGCCAGGTGGGGTCAATTTGAAATCAGATTTTTTATAAGATAGGTGTTATATTTTAAGAATAAAAATTTATATACATATTATTTATATAATTTCTTTAACCAGGTATTTATACATTGTCTATTTTAAAAGTCGTTTTCTAGGTTCTTCGGAAAATCGATTTATTACGTCTTATGTGAAAGAATCGCTCATGTCTTTTATAAGTTTTCTATAAAAGTACTAGATAAGATACTTAGCAGGGACGTCAAAATTATCCAGGGGGCGGAATTACCCCCTGCCCCCCCCTCGGTACGCCCATGTCTATTGTGTCTCGTTTTCCCAGGATCGACGGGTTAATCTCTCTTCACTGATAATATACTACGATATGGTTAATACCCTCATGAGCCCTGAGAAAATATCGACACTGGAAAGGAAAAGTCACTGAAGCGCCATTTTGTTCATATAGAGTTATATTATACAGGATACAATTATTATAACATCTAGATGTGACATAATTTTTTACTGATGTAACTTTCTTATTACGTTTGTAACATTGTGTGGTAAAATGTGATCACGTAGTATGTAACGTTCCCTTATGAGAATGACGATACACTCACATCATACAGAACTATGACGTCATACAAAATTATATGTTTTAGCCCGACTGTACTTACATGTGTAAATGTTTGTACTTGTAATTATTTTACAAATAAAGGTGTATTTATTCAGCGTGTAAATATAATATAACTCCGCTGCAGCACAGTATGCGTCGTACACGTCGAACGCACCGTACACGAAATGCGGCGCGTACGGTGCGGACGAATCTACAAAAGTTTACGTCATATTTTCATACAACGAATTCTAAAATGCGGCGCGTGCTTACTGATAATTAATGTGCGATCACCTTTATAACTATCGTCCGACTTTTCTTATATGCCAGACAAAGGTAAGACCAGTAATAATGTGAATAAATAGTTGCCTAAAATAGTAAGCTAATGGCTTTAGTATTTCATGTAGTTGGTTACATATTTTCTTCACAAGTACACAATAGCTATGTCCACACTGTGCCTTTTTTTGTTCATCAAGGGCATGCGTTATAGCGCAGTCAACAGTGCACGTGAGGCATGCCAGCGACGCATGCGCTCTGTTCGTATCCAAAACTTTCGCTTTGTTCTTTTTGTTTTGGAATTTCTTATGACCAAAATATAAGCAGCACATATTCCACCCAGTAAATTGTTCTCGTCGCACATGTTAAAATAATCTGACAGACACTGCAACTGAACATTATTGTTAACAAAAAATTAAAACCGACTTCCAAGGTAAAAACAATCATAATATCCTATATGAACTAAAAAGTATTAAATAATTTTTCCTATCTAATAGTGCCTTTTTCCGAATTCGGCTAAAACTCTACTATTTCTGTACTCAATCTTCATCATTTTGAAGTCGGTACCAGATAGCTGAATCTTCAGTCTGTCAGAATATTTTAAACTTTTGGAACTGGTACCGACTTCAAAATGATGAAGATTGAGTACAGAAATAGTTGAGTTTTAGCCGAATTCGGAAATAGGCACTATTAGATAGGAAAAATTATATAATACTTTTTAGTTCATATTATAAGGATGTTATGATTGTTTCAACCCTGGAAGTCGGTTTTAATTTTTGGTTAAAAATAATAATTTCACTCTTTTTAGTTACCTAGTAAACTATCGCGTACTATACGTAGAATAATTAATACACTATATTATTCTACGTATCTTATTACAAGCTCACTGGTGAGCGAGACATAATAGAATAACAATATATTTCCAAGAATCCACGGTCGAAGGATTAATAGGAGTATAATCAGTAAAACCGTTTCGGAGGAGTAAGGACACGAGAATTTTAAATAATTTATGAAGATAAGAAGATGTACTTATTTATTTAATTAAATATTAATATCATATGGCACTTATTTAAAGGGGCAGTTGTAAATTGCAGTTTTGGTAAGTTAAAAATTATAAATGGCACGTGTAATAACTAGTTTAGCAGTTAAAACTAAGCAGTAAAGTAAACAAAAATGAGTTGTAAAAAATAATGAAATGGATCATTGAAAACAGTAAAATAATTTTAATGAGCGGTAAAAATTAATGAATGGGTGGTTACGGAATTTGTCAGTAAGAAATCTCATTCTAAGCAGTTTTTTAAACAATGAGGTTGTAAAATATAATAAAATCGGCCAAGTGCGAGTCGAACTCGCCCATGGAGGTTTCCGTACCGTTATAAAGCGAAAGTAAGGTTTGATTCATACCGCAACGCGACGCGTAGATGCATTTCTAAATTAGTATGGATTTGACAGATTTCAATTGCGTCAGACGTCTTGCGAATCTGTTAAATCCATACTAATTTAGAAATGCATCTACGCGTCGCGTTGCGATCTGAATCAACCCTAAGACGGTCGCCGGCAGCTGCCGCAGCACGCTCGCTGCTCTCGCTCGGCTCCCTTTGTGTTGTGGTCTAAGTTCTAACCTAACCTACTCTTGGACTTTCTGGATTGTGTTTGTTTTTGTTTCGTAGCTTCTTTGTTTCGTAGGGCGTAGCCCCCCTCTCCCCCGCTACGGTATCCATGGTTAAGTAGGCCTTCTGTTAAGTCGTTATCGAACCGCTCATTCCATCATTTTTATCTCTCATTCAGTTATTGGACTGCTCAATAATTTTTTTATTACTGTCCATGTTTTACAGTCGCAATAATTAATCAACCGCCATAAAATTAAATAACTGCTCAATATTTTTTTAAAACTGATCATAATAACATCTCAAAATTCCCAATATTTAAATAACCGCTCAAAAAATTAGTTCCCATATTATTATAAACGTCATTATCCTAAAACGTATATAAACTACATAATAGAACAAAAGTTCTGATAAAATTTTAATAGTCTAATTCAGAAACTCCACAGAATACACATTTGTACAAGCTGCTCTAACTTAACGAAATTATAAATAGTTTCTTTTAAATACATTAACTTATAAGTAGGAAAATAAAATCGTAAAAGAAACACAAGCACGAATATTTGTTCGTAATTTATTTATTTGACAACTACTTTGCTAGATATCCACCAATAGGAGGTGAATTTGTGTACGAATTCGGACATCTACCGGTCCCTAGCACTTGTAAGTTGTATGACTCGAGCGATCTTTACACGAAATATTTTGAATTTGAAGTTTTGAGAATACACAAACTGTGTTACGCTCGTAAAATCTCATAATTCGGTATTTTATTCGAAGATGAACTTTTCTCACATCCTGATAATTGTGCCCCAGGTGCGCGTGATCTATCCAGGCGCGGGCGATTGCTAATACTAAGGTATCTATGACTATCTCGATGGCCGGCGGCTGCGGCTCGGCCGCTTGTGCGCGCCCGGCCCCGCGCCGCTCGCTTGACAGATGAAGCGAGACCACAGGCGAGACGGCAAACAGTTATTGTACTAATGAATGCTAAACGCAATGCATAAGGTTGAAATTAGGTTGTTTTCCAGAATAGTAGGTAAATAATATCTCGGCGATTTCGCGCCGTTTGTATAACTTTGTATGGAAGTGAGACATTTTTTTTTATGAAATAACGGGGCAAATGAGCAAACGGGTCACCTGATGGAAAGCAACTTCCGTCGCCCATGGACACTCGCAGCATCAGAAGAGCTGCAAGTGCGTTGCCGGCCTTTTAAGAAGGAACAGGGTAATAGGGGTAAGGAAGGGAAGGGAATAGGGGAGGGTAGGGAAGGGAATAGGGGATTGGGCCTCCGGTAAACTCACTCACTCGGCAAAACACAGCGCAAGCGCTGTTTCACGAAGGTTTTCTGTGAGAACGTGGTATTTCTCCGGTCGAGCCGTATGATCCGCTCCGGTCGATGCATGTACTATCAGAGAAGTTGATTCCTATGCAAATCGGGGACCTAAGTAGTTTGGTCGCGTTACGTCAAACCCAGCTGACAGATCACAATTAACATTGAATTGACATATTCGACCAAATAACGTTGGTCTGTCAATTGCATAGGAATCAACTTCATAGATGGTACTTACTTGTATTATCGAAGCAGCTTACTTCTCAAAGTAATGTCAAATGTGTGCCTTAAGCTCTGGAGTTAAGGCTGAATTTGTTATGTTTAATTTTGGTGACATTGGTGACTCTGACGTGGTAATGATGATTATGAAAGTAATTTGCATAGTAGCATATGCTTTCAGTTCTTAAAACAGCGCCTAAACCCACGAACTTGTATTTATAAGGAATCCAGAGTTCTCTTAGTATCTTCGGAACCATAGTATACCTCGGTGCAAAATCTTGCGTTTTGGTAGCATATGCTTAGGATGCTTCTTATAAAACCAAAATCACCATATGTTTCCATATAAATTTCGAGGAGTTCCCTCGTTTACTCAATGATCCCATCATCAGGTCACCTCTTTTGTGAACATGGTACCAAATTGGAGTGAAACCTAATACAACAAAACAAAAATTTCGAAAATCGGTTCACAAACGGCGGAGTAATCGTTGAACATACACAAATAAAAATAAAAAAATATATATCCACAGCCGAACATATAACCTCCTCCTTTTTGGAAGTCGGTTAAAAAATGACAATGTTGGCGTTGCGGTCGTTGACGCATTCAATTATGGATTGCGAAAACGAAACGAAAGTTATTGAAAGAAGATGAAAAAAATTTAAGATGAAAGTGCACAGTGTGGACATAGCTATTGTTGACTCAACAACATAAAAGCAACCAAGGCTTCACTCAGAAAGGTTTAGTGGACTGGTAACTTATCTTAACAAAGATTTTACACAGTATTTTCTAAATTTAATCTTTAAAAATAGGTTAAATAGTCTTTAAGTACCTCTGAATAAAGAAAATTGTATAGAAAAATTAATTTTGGGCATGAAAATGAAATCACAGTGTACTATATGACACATTTTTTTTATTTCTATTACACTATTATCAGTTCGTAATTAATGCTCTTTCGGTGGTAGGTATGCTTTTGATCCTGCGGTCGATTTGGCTTGGCCTAAGCTGTTGATGGCCTGTGCTTTGGCTTGTTCTACCTGTTTGACAGCTTGGGCCTGCTTAGCTTGTTCCAAGTGGTGGATAGCTTGCGCCTGAATGTTGGCCTGAGCTGCATGGTTGATAGCTTGCGCTTGAATGTTGGCCTGCGCTGCATGGTTGATAGCTTGCACTTGAATGTTTGTCTGCGCTCCATGGTTGATAGCTTGCGCTGGAATGTTGGCTTGCGCTGCATGGTTGATAGCTTGCGCCTGAATGTTGGCCTGCGCTGCATGGTTGATAGCTTGCGCCTGAATGTTGGCCTGCGCTGCATAGTTGATTGCTTGGCCCTGAATATTGGCTTGAGCTGCATGGTTGATAGCTTGTGCCTGAGCTGCGTGGTTTACAGCCTGTGCCTTGGCTTGTTCCCACTGGTTTATGGCTTGAGCCTGAATGTTAGCTTGTACAGCGTTATTGATGGCCTGCGCTTGTTTGGCCTGCTCCAAAAGATTGATAGCCTGAGCCTGAATATTGGCTTGTTCCAGATTTTTAATAGTCTGTAAGTTGGCAGCACTGGTAGCATAGTTATAGCCACGATTGTATCCTCTCTTCTCACCGTATAAGTTTTCGTTGTAGGATCCTGCAATGAAAAATGTTAAAACTTTGACGATCTCGATCATTAGTTTCTCTCACGCTATTAATGTTTCATGTAAAATGAATTAAGTACATCATTATTATAATCCTCCATTTAAAAGTTTTTGAATAGAGTATAAGGTGGCTTATATTATGTGTTTATATAATAATAATATCTATGGACGCTTCACACCACGTCAGTCTGGCCCCGTGGTAAGTACCTGAAGGACTTGTATTACGGGTACCAGACAACGGAAATATTTTTAATACTTTTATATTATACTTAAATTTAAGATTTTTAATATAATATGATAGATACACATATTTAATACACATCCATGACCCAGGAACTTTGAAAACTTTTGGTTCCCTCGGCGGGATTCGAACCCGCGACCCCCGGCTTGAGCTACCAACAGCCCACCAACTGAGCCACACTTATTGCTTCGCCGCATTTCAATAGCGCGATGCAGGATTATGGTGATAGTTGGTCCGCCACATATGGAAGAATTATAATAGTTTTGCAAAGACCTGGAAACTCACCATCATCATAAATTCCGGCAGCTTCGTCACGGGCGTTCTTTTCCAGAGACCTCAAAATGGCTTCTGGAATTGGTGGTGGAGTGGGGAGGTGGTCGCCTACTGGTCTGAATCCATTCTCATCAGCGGTGTACCTAGAAGATAGCATTAATTAAATCCCTTTTATTCCGTTTTGGATATTGAAGACATTATTCTCCGAGCAAAATATGATTACAAGACTATTCAAAAACTAGAATTTGCGCAGTTCATCAATAACTTTTATTATTAATACCCCGCTGTATATTTCTCAGAAACAACCTGTACAATGTTCTTTATCGTTCTTCTCTATATCTAAACCAAATTTCACGAAAATAGGCCCAGTACTGCAGAAACCTATTTGATCTAAATAAACAATCTTTCTCCTTGTCAACTACTATATAGATTGACACTTCAGCAATATAAATTTAGACCATTTCTTTTTGTATTTTTTTCAAGCTTTTCTTTTTTACCTCTTTTTTAATGTCTTACCTGACCGTGTACTGTCTACCATCATCACCCAAATAAGAGAAGCCTCCTTGAGCGACCACACCGTTGGTGGCAATCCCAGTCTCTTCAGCAGTAATACCGTTCGAAGTCTCATATCTGTACGCGTAGTTGTCTCCATTATTGACATTGTCATATCGAAGAATAGCAGCGTTTCTTTCGAAGACAGCCTGCGGGCGCTCGGGTCTGAAGTTAGCAGCAAGACTATTGTAATTGTCAAAATTACTTATAGGTTGCTGAAAACTTCCGGTGTATCCTCCGAATTGCCCATTTATTCCTCCAAGATCGTACTGTCCGATTCCTGAATTGTCCCATCCAATTCCTGCATTGTTCAAACCAATTCCTGCACTGTCCCATCCGGTTCCTGCATTGCTCCATCCGGTTCCTACATTATCCCATCCGGTTCCTGCATTATTCCATCCAATTCCTGAATTGTACTGTCCAGTAATTCCATTGACTAGTCCTGGAGCAGTTTTTGGGGTTTCTAAGCCAGTTCCACCTGCAGATTGTGCTGTGGCTGGAGGTAAGTAGGTCTTGTCTAACTTAGCTCCATGGGAGAATGCGACAAATGCTAGAAGTAGAATCTGAAAAGAAGTTGAAATTCATATTAAACATTAATTTCAGGCCTCATGGCGGTTGTACCAGCCCCCACCAACCAAGATACTCCCAAAGGAAGGCAACCTAAACAAACGAGGCGCAAAACGGGCAATACTCTTTAGAGCTAGTAGAGTAAAGTAAAAAGTTATTTATTTGCTCAAATTACATATGTTCCTTTATAATTTTTACATAATACAGAAAGTTCAGGCTGTATGTGCATTGTACACATTTAATGTTCTGCTGATACTTAAAATAGGATAAACCTGTGCTATA
The DNA here is from genome assembly GCF_905147365.1 of Aricia agestis. NCBI lineage: Eukaryota > Metazoa > Arthropoda > Insecta > Lepidoptera > Lycaenidae > Aricia > Aricia agestis. Next base: position 12,112,906 of record NC_056425.1, read on the forward strand.
AGTATCAGCTAACAATCAGTAAAGGTTTTCCAAATTCGTTTTACATTAACATAATGTAACAGCAACTAGGTTAGTACATGTTAGTATGGTTGTGTGTGTGTGTGTGTGCATGAGCTCTGCACATTTTGTTGGTAGCGACGACTGGTTGTGCCGGTATGATATTCCATTGAAATATAGCTCTATTTTTAACGAGCGGTTTGGCTGCCGCAATACGACATTACAAGCAATTGTAAGTAACGATTTATTTAATCAGCGCGGTCCCCTGTTATTTACATTTTATATGCATTTTTTTTAAATATGAAATAAGGGGGCAAGCGAGCAAACGTGTCACCTGATGGAAAGCAACTTCCGTCGCCCATGGACACTCGCAGCATCAGAAGAGCTGCAGGTGCGTTGCCGGCCTTTTAAGAGGGAATAGGGTAATAGGGGAGGGTAGGGATGGGAAGGGAAGGGACTAGGGGAGGGAAGGGAAGGGAAGGGAATAGTGTAGGGGATTGGGTACTCCGGTAAACTCACTCACTCGGCGAAACACAGCGCAAGCGTAAATTGCTTGTGATGCAGTAGTGCAACGGTCACACCGCTTGTTCGCGCGGACGCATGTAAATCAATCCTCGTGTTTATTGTATATCAAGATTTTTGTCGCCCGATTATCCCTCGTGAACCTCATATAGTTAATATACCTAGCTGTTTAGAGCAACAATCTCGAGCTGTCAAACGAAACCAAAATTGGTTTACATCTGTGTGTAAAAATATGTGTACGTATACACTTACACAAACATCTTTCTTAGAGATTAATTTGTCAACGCGCCGATAAGTGCCGACTGGACGTCAAAAAAGAGTCCTGCTGTCATGTATCACAATTCACACGTTTCTTTTTACCACGCAGTGTTACTGATAGTGACATCTCGCTTGCTCAAGCCTTTGTCTCTCTATTCCGCTAGGTATGTTAACTTCATGGTAAACACAACTTTTTAATGAAATTACACCAATTCACTATATTTTATACTCATTAACTGGCTAGTTACACTACACTGTTTCACTTTAATTATGACGAAAACACGTTGTTCGCAATTAAGTCTGTAATTTTTAAATAAATGTTTTACCTGTTTCATCTTGTATTGTTGTTATGATGATTATGACTTGAATGAGTTAAAAAATTAACTGCTTTATTTTATACTTACTCTTTTTCGCTCTACATATCTTTCGTTGCGTCATCGGTCAAAAAGTTAAGCATCTTGCAGTGATGACCCTGAATTGCTTACAATAAGATCTACATATTGACCTGTCGTAATTATTGTTAGACTAGCGGCCCGCCCCGGCTTCGCACGGGTGGACATTGATTTTTAAATATTTTTTTTTTCAATCTTTATTTCTTAGTCAATCTTTATGTTAAGCAGAACATAAAAATGGTTTACTTACACTATTTAGCCTGTAACTACAATATTATAATTATTATACGCATTTTTATTGTATTTTTTTTTATATTTTAAGTGTTATGTTTGATTATTTTATCCTTACCTACAGAAGATATGATTTTTTTTGTTTAAAGTATTTTATGTTTTTTTTGTAGTTTTATGCTTTATTATTTTATGCTTACGGTCTACATCATACATGTGTAAAAGATTCCATTAAAATTGGGTTAAAGCTTCCCTGTAAACGATATTTGATGTTGTTTTATTTTGTGGCAGCAAAATAAATTGATTATCAGCAGCTCCAACTAGGGATAGGCCAACGTATAGTTGACCATGAGTAAAACATTATTATCGTAGATCGATACCTACTAATTTGAAAGTCTGACCTAATTATACTTCCATCGGCATCGTGGGTATCTCAGACATCGTGGGTATCGCAGACACAATAGATCTTCAATAATTATTATGTTGGCAGCCGGCTGTCGCTATTGGAGATTTATAGTTATAGAAATTAATTATAATAGCAATCAAAAATAATAGTCATTCAAAACGTAATGAATTAATGAAGCACTATAATATTATCCCATCAATGAAGCGGCACCCGGCTGTCGCATAACTATTATATTATAAATCTATTGTGTCTGCGATTCCCATGATCGAGGTAATAATAATTAATATTTACGTGGACTCTCCGGGCGAGCACACCCGCGCGGCGCGCCTTGACGACGCCCAATTCGCAACGTGCAGCAGAAATCGTAATATTTTAATTTCGCCATAACATTAAAACCAAACGTCCAATTTTAATCATTCAAAGACCAAATATTATCTACATTAACTGTACTTAGTAATGAAATAATTTATTTTGATAAGAATTATTGCCATGAGTAAAATAAAGGCATTTAATTGTAGTCCAAAAACATTTCAAGAATTTTTAATAAAAAAATGGTTATTGTGCCTCACTCAACATAGATAGGTATAGTGTGTCGCGGACTTTTTTGTAGATATTTAAAAGATCTACAATTACTTAGAACATTTTATGGTTCTATCTTTTATAGTTTAGGCAGCGTACGCGAAAAAGGTAACATTTCTGGTTGATTTTTTACACCTTGCGTCTGAAAATCCCAAATATCTTACGGAACCCTATTTTTTTCCAAAATAAAATTTTGCCTATGTTCAGCAGAATTAATGTAGGATTCCAATGGTAAAAGAATCTTTCAAATCGGTCCAGTAGTTTCGGTAGGCTTCAAGACAAACAAACAATCAAATCTTTTCTCTTTATAATAGTAGTGTAGAAAAAGGTCAATACACATTACAATGCGACGAGGAAATTTCAACCAATTAAAGAGTATGTCAACCAATGATTAAGAGGGCGTAGAAAATAAATTTAAGCGGGTGTATAAAAGAGTTACTTTTATTATTATTATTATTTATTTTGTTTTTAGTATTTGCTGTTATAGCGGCGACAGATATTATACATAATCTGTGAAAATTTCAACTCTCTATAGCTATTACCGTTCTTGAGATACAGCCTGGAGACAGACGAACAGACAGACGGACAGACATCGAAGTTTCAGTAATAGGGTCCCGTTTTTACCCTTTGGGTACGGAATCCTAAAAGAGGAAAACTCCATTAAAATATAATATTTTAAATCTTATAAGATGTAAAACCTGTATCGGTTGTATCACGGGGAGTGCTCTGAGGAATTGTTCGGACTTCGGAATTATACCTCCTGCAATTTTTCGCCATCGCCCCACGCGAATAATATACCATCCGGTCCTCATCACCTTGATGAGTGGCAGTCTTCCACCGTGCGTTTCTCGCGTAACTTTCTGCCGCACACTGTAAAACTCTGGAACGAACGGTCACCAGCAGTATTTCCGGACCTATACGACCTGCACACCTTCAACAAGAGAGCAAGGCCGGCAACGCACCTGCAGCTCTTCTGATGTTGCGAGTGTCCATGGGCGACGGTAGTTGCTTTCCATCAGGTGACCCGTTTGCCCCCTTATTTCATAAAAAAACATCTAAAATACATTCAAAGCTCTAGAAAAGCCGAACTTCCTTTTATCTCCAACTCTAAAAGAACCAACTTTTTTCAACAGATAAAACGTTGGATTAAGAAGTTTACGTTAACATTATATTACAATAATATTAAAAATAGTTATATCCGAAATAATCATTACTTAGGGTCAATTCGGACCTCAACGCGACGCGTAGATACATTTCTTAATTTGAACTGAATTATTGACAAAATAATTAAGTAAGTACGTGAAAAGTATTGCAAATCTATCAAATTCATACGTCTTGCAGAGAATACATACTTGCAAACATAGAAATGCGTCTAGTATTTTTTTCGGTTACGAGTTACGATAATTATTACAAGCAGGTCCGATGTTTTTTTTTTTTTTTTTTGGAAACATTTTTTTACTTCCGACAAATTACCAACAGATGGCGCTAAGCGTGTAAAATACAAACTATCTACATTCTGGCTACGTTAGTATAACAAGGTTAGGCGATACGTTATTAGTAACTACTGGACCGATTATGAAATTTGGCATTAAATGAAAATAACGCTAATTATATTTTTTTTGCGTTCCTCTAGTCCTGTCTAGGGACTAGATTGGGAGCGATTTTAACTTACAGAACTTGAGTACTAGGCAGGACGGGAAGTGATATTGAGGAAGAAATAGAGCTAGTGATTTGTGATGTGCCCACTCGGAATAAAACAAAACTCGATTTAACCCAAAGATTTCATAATCTATTTGAATTTTGAACTAATTTAAATATAAGTCTTCGATTTAACCGAGTTAAAATTCACGTAACTCGTACTCGAGTTAACTGGTTGGACAAGTGAATGCTTTTTTGAATTTTTACCAGTTTATTGTCTTATTCAGCTTCGCATAAATAGTTAAAAAAATGGAACCGACGAATTATATTTTTATCTGTTTCAATTCTTGCAAAGTATGTGTATTTTCTTGCGTACAAATTAAGTATACTTTTGAATTACTCATTTCAAAATGCATTCAAAGTGCTAACCTAAGAAACCAGAAGTGTTTTAAACATTGACCGCACGACATTACAAAAGTCTTCGAGTTTTAGGGCGACTAACACATTTGAAAATCATTTTTTATTTATAAGATTCTGAATTCTCAAATCGCGGAATTCTGTCTGTAGCAGTCATTGACTCCCTGTCAAAAAATGTGTAGTACACGATGTGAGCACAGTATGAATTATATTATCACTTCTATAAGTTACACTCTCCAAAGATACGAAGAGGTACCAAGACGTTTATATTAATAACTTGCTGTTGCCCGCGACTTCGTCCGCGTCAACATAGTATAGAACCAAAGATGGATAGTCCGCTAACAAATATGAAAAAAGTAAAATACCTCCTGCTTTTTGGAAGTCGGTTAAAAAGTAGCCTAAGTTACACCTTACCTTACTATATCAGCTAGCTTCCAAAAAAAGTCCCGGCAAAATAGCCCCAGCCGTTTCAGACATTAGCCGGAACAAACAGACAGACAGACAGACAGACAGACATACAGACAAAAATTGTAAAAAATGTTGTTATGTTGTATGTATCGTATACAGGGTGTAACAAAAATAAGTGATAATACTTTAGGGTCTATACATGTTCCTTGTAGAGAGTTCACTGTGAAAGTGGCAGCTCTGAAAGACCAAATTTTTTTTTCACTTTTGTATGGGGAAACTCGTGACGCTCAGGCCCATACAAAAGTGAAAAAAAAAAATCGTCTTTCAGCGCTGCTACTTTCACAGTGAACTCTCTACAAGGGACACAAACACACCCTAAAATATTATCACTTATTTTTGTTACACACTGTACTTATAGATTATGCATATGCATGTAGTAAAAACGGTTCTTTCAATATTACAAACAGACACTCCAATTTTATTTATATGTATAGATTCGTAATTATTTTAATAATTTGCTTGAAATAATTTGTTGTTTTTAGTACTTACTTGTAAATATTTAAGTACTTAATTTATTATTCGTGGCTCCTTGTTAATTCTTATCCATAGCTCGTTATTAATATCCATGCTTTAAGTATAAATGTTTGCAGCTTTTTAAACTCTAAAATTAGTTACCACAGTAATAATTTGCCACTGGATTTTAGGAATCCGTAGCGATTACTTAATTGGTAGAACTAGGTAGGTACCAAAATATTAAGGCGTTTCAACAAGTCACCAACAGATGGCGACAAGCGGTTAAAAAACTAACTAACGGTATTTTTATGCCTATTTAGTATCAGGGTTAGTCGAACCAAGTTTATAACTTCATTGGACGTTTTTTAAAAAGAAACACTTTATTTTTGGTGTACCCAGTTCGATTCGAACAGGGTGTCCACTGTCGCTTGTCACTATATTAAGTATAAGATAGTTTATATTATAAAATTATAAAACATAATTACTTATAACAAATAACAATAATAAATAACCATTTAAAATAATAAAATATAAATAGTCTAGGAAGTAGGTGTTAAAAGTTATTAACTACAAAATATCAGCTAAGTGCATTCAATTATTGTCATAATGACATTCTTGCCATCGAAACAGCTCTTGGTTCAAAAAAATACACTCCTGGAGACTGGCTCTATCATTTTAATAGTACTTATATGATATCACCAACTCTGGTACTCCGGTGGCGATGAGGGTTATGATTAACATTTTAATTAACTGCAATGAATGCAGTTAATTAAAATGTTAATCATAACCCTCATCGCCACCGGAGTACCAGAGTTGGTGTCACAGTAATCAAAATCATATTATGTTCTCATAAAATGAATGATAATGGCAGGAAATTGCTTTAGACAGTCTTCCAAGAGCATCATAGGCCTTTCTTATATGTCGGTGCTTTAATCGTCGACTTCTATCTACATCGTAATACAGTTCAATGTAATCAAAATCAAAACTAAGTTAAAAACTTCTCAAGTTACAATACAATACAATATTCACACAACACACTATAACAGCACATCTTATAGTAGCTAGCAATCGTATTCCTAATTAAATACTGAATTGGGTCCCATTAGGACCTGCAGGACAACTTCCACGAATAATGTTTGACTGTCTGACAGCTGCTTGCAGGCGTGAAACTGTAACAAGTGCTGTCGTGACAGTTTTAAGCACTTCTTAGGAGTCTTTGCGAAAGAAGAAGATATCTAAATACGTTCTCGTTAATTTGTAACAGATCTCGCTGCTGATCGGTCACGATTAGTTTATTTTGTAGCAAGTATTGCTCATACATCCTTGTTTGTAAGAAAACCCGTATGTGGATTACAAAAATCGAAACATATTATGATTATATATCCTGAAAACTGAAGAAGACGGATTCCCACAATAGGCGTAAAGTATAAAATAAAAATATGAGCAATGTTCATAATTTAACGAATATTAGGAAGGACTTTACCACTTGATGTCTTCCAAAACGACCGCTGGTCGTTCTTACGTCTATGACGACTTAAGACATCCAAAAAAGTTAGCCAGGACAGTCAGATATTCTTATTTTTTTAATGAAGAAAGTCTGACAATTCCTGACTCTTGGGTCCTCTCCTCTGCGATGACTGGTCTGATGCTGGTCTGAGACTGGAGGCTGGAGGTGAGTGGACTGAGATGATCACCGCGATATGATGGTCGTCCGACTCAGATTCTACAAGTTGTCTCAAATAAAACCCAACCAATATGCCTTTAAGCCTCAAAGGTGCACCGAAGACGCTCTCTATAGGTTATTGAACCACATCAGAAAGAAGAGAGAGAAGGAGAAAATTTCTGTTGTGGTATCGCTGGACACAGAGAGGGCCTTCGACAATGCTTGGTGGCCAGCTGTAAAGGTTCGGTTAGCTGAAGTTAGGTATTTGGGGAACCTGAGGCGGGTGATCAGCGGCTAACCGAGTGGAAGGAGTGTGAGATGCGCAGGAGTGGAAGTGTGCAGTAGGCAGCAATTTATTTACCCGAATAGTCATGCAGTATTCGTTTATCGACAATTCGTTTTGACATATTTTTTCGCAATAGGCTATTGCCCAGTTTTTGGTGTAAAATACAATTATAAATATTTTTATGGAATAAACACATAATTTTTTATATCTTTGTAAATATCCACAGAAAAATTCTGAAAAAAATTCACATGATGTATTTTGTTTTCTAGATGCCAAAAATCGCATAACAGCAAAAACCCCACAATAGCACATTGTCTGATTATTCGGTGGGGGCGTCGATTTAACTTTGAGCACTAAATGGAGAATGTTACTAGGTATGCCAAATTGCTTGAAATTTTGTCACAGTAAAGCCTGTATGTATACAAATACACTAGTTTTTGTTGCAGTCAAAAATACCTAGTAGTTTTGATTTTATAGCCATTCAAAGTTTCGAAAAATATTATATTTTATATAATTATATCAATATTATATACTGTCACGTATGACGTAGCATTGATGTTACGAGTTATATCATTCACTCTGAGATTGGCAACTCACCAAGGAGCCATTGTCAAAAAGAAGAAGAAGAAGTTACTTATATCATGTTATGTTGTTTATGTTATGTTGTGTCGTATCCATAAAGTTAATATACCTAGTGGTATAGAGCAACAATCTCGAGCTGTCAAACGAAACCGAAATTGGTTTTATCTGTGTGTAAAAATATGTGTACGTATACACTTACACAAGCATGATTGAACATGATTTCTATGAGATTAAATTGTCAACGTGCGGCACGTGCCGACTGGACGTCAAAAAAAAGAGTGCTGCTGTCATGTATCACACGTCTCTTTTTACCACGCAGTGTTACTGATAGTGACATCAACTCTCTTGCTCAGGCCTTTGTTACTCTATTCCGCTAGGTATAACTTTATGGTCGTATCACGATATTGCCCACTGTATCATTACAAGGTGCGCATTGTAATGCTCGGTTCTCCTCCCTCTGAGGGTAATGTAACGTTACAGAGTCGAATATTATATCGGTGAGGGAGTCCCTTACCGATGTAATGCTCGACTCTGTAACGTTACACTACAAGCGAATGCTCCCGGTGAGGGAGCACCTTATACTCTACAGTGTCGACTGTAGAGTCTACACCAGCCTTTCCCAAAGTGGGCGACAACGCCCCCTTGCGGGCGCTGGTCTAAAGGGACCCAGAACGGTGTGGGACCTAGAAAAAAGGGGGCGTTGTGTAGAGGCTTGGAGGGTGATCCATTTCATCTGGATGCATTTTAAATTGAAACAAGGGGGGCGCTAAAAATATTTTTTTCTCAAAGTGACAAAATAAGTTTGGGAACCCCTGGTCACTGTCAATGTCGCAATACATTCGGCAGGCGGCAGCCTGTTTTTTTTTTTAATGAAATAATGGGGCAAACGAGCAATCGGGTCACCTGATGGAAAGCAACATCCTTCGCCCATGGACACTCGCAGCATCAGAAGAGCTGCATGTGCGTTGCCGGCCTTTTAAGAGGGAATAGGGTTATAGGGGAGGGTAGGGATGGGAAGGGAAGGGAATAGGGGAGGGTAGGAAAGGGAATAGGGTAGGAGATTGGGCCTCCGGTAAACTCACACACTCGGCGAAACACAGCGCAAGGGCTGTTTTAATAACATTTAATAACAATAATAATATTAAGTATAACATCTAAAAGATAACATTTTACATCTAGTAAGGTGTAAAACCGTCTAAAATTAGTATGATTTACACATTAATAGATTCAAAGCTCTACAAAAGCCGGACTTCCTTTAAATATTATTTTGACCCGGCACGCTGCAATCAAAAGAGCTGACCGTGTCCAAATTTTTATGTTACGTATGAACGAAGTTTACTAAAACGTTATAATTAATAAATAATAATTAAGTTTTGTCTGTAACAATCATTAAAGCACTGTTTTCAATTTGTTTGTATGAACAATAGACGTAACAAAGTCAATTTTATCAACATATTTTATTTTCAACCAGTCACCAACAGATGGCGCTAAGCGTGTAAAATACAAACTATCAACATTCTGACTACGTTAGAATAAAATGGTTAGGTGATGCTCCATGTGCAACTGCTGAACCGATGATGAAATTTGGTATTTAACTAAATTCTTCACAATTATTTTTTAAGCGTTCGCCTAGTTATTAATTTAGGAGTGAACGATTATATTTTAATATCATACACTAAGCAAATAGCGAAGGTTGAAGAAAAGAAGAAAGATCATAGACATGTAGGATGAAAGAAAAACTCTATTTGGCCTTGTCCGCGTGGGAAAGTAGGATTTGCAGGTATAGACTAGTATATTATATACTTCTAATTGTACACTTTTAGGATTCCGTAATTCGTAGACCGTACCTAAAAGAACGGGACCCCCATTACTAAGAATTCAGTGACAACACCATATTTTAGTGATTTTATCTACTATCTAATAACTAAGAAATCTATTATGATTTATTTGTTTTATAATAATTAAATATAAAGCCTATATGCGGTAAGATAATAATAGTAAAAAAAGATTCTAGGGCGTGATAGACTAAAAGTAGATTAATATAAAATTAATTAAGTATGATCAATAATTGTCTCTTGGTAGAAACAACATAAAATGATTATAATAATATTATGTATTATCGAAAATGCTCTTGCCTTGAATTATTAGTAATAATAATAATATCTATGGACGCTTCACACCACGTCAGTCTGGCCCCGTGCTAAGTACCTAAAGGGCTTGTGTTACAGGTACCAGACAACGGAAATATATTTAATACTTTTATACCATACATATATTTAAGATTTTTATTATATCATACACATATTTAATAGGTACACACATCCAGACCCGGGAACATTGAAAACTTTTTGTTCCGTCGGCGGGATTCGAACCCGCGACCCCCGGCTTGAGCTACCAACGCGCTCACCACTGAGCCACAGTCGTCGTCGTAGTAAGTAAGTACTTATTAAAAAAATAATTACTTAGTAGACACTGATGATTAACGTGGGAGAACCATGCTTCGGCACGAATGGGCCGGCTCGACCGGAGAAATACCACGGGCTCACAGAAAACCGGCGTGAAACAGCGCTTGCGCTGTGTTTCGCCGAGTGAGTGAGTTTACCGGAGGCCCAATCCCCTACCCTTTTTCCCTTCCCTACCCTCCCCTATTTCCTTCTCTACCCTCCCCTATTCCCTTCCCTACTCTCCCCTATTACCCTATTCCCTCTTAAAAGGCCGGCAACGCACCTGCAGCTCTTCTGATGCTGCGAGTGTCCATGGGCGACGGAAGTCGCTTTCCATCAGGTGACCCGCTTGCTCGTTTGCCCCCTTATTACATAAAAAATATATTATCTATGTTCACAAAATACTTAATTGTTACGTAGGTGTACAGAACCCGCGAGACAGACTCGCGCTTGGCAATATATAAAATTGCGAATAAAACAATGACATAACTTGAATAACAATAATTTATTTTAACATTTTTCTACAATTATATTTTACAATTTCAGCTAGCGGTTTCATTTTCTATTCGGTGGTAGGTACGATCTTATTGGTTGGTTGTTCCTCTGGTTGTCGTAACCATTTGGTGCGTAACCATTGTTACCTCCGTGTAGGTTTTCGTTGTAGGAACCTGGAAGAAAAAAATATGATAGCAACCTACTTGGTTTAAAGACAATAAAAAGGACCGGCACCTGCTTATTGAGAATACATTGTCAACTTTTGAACTAGATGCCAGATCAGGGGATTTCCCATTACGTTTTAGGGGGTTTTCGAGACCAAGATAGGGGCAAATTTGGGATTAGATTTAGGAGCTTTTCGACCAAGATAGGGGCAAAGTAGGGGCAAAATAGGGGAATTTCCCCCTAGATTAACCAAGATTTAGGGTGTTTTTGACCAAGATAGGGGCAATAGGGGATTTCTGGGGGGAAATCAAATAAGCTTACGGGTATGAAGCTATAATAGATACAACCACGTCTCTTTTATAATACTGTCGTGTCGGGATTACCACCAGCAGTATTTCCGGACAATACGACCTGCAAACCCTAAGCACCTGCTGCTCTTCTATTGTTGCGAGTGTCCATGGGCGATGGTATTTGCTGCCGTTTGCCCCCTTATTTTATAAAAAAGTTAAGAGGTGTCAAGGGACACCCGGATGGAACGAAGTTATAAAAAAAACCAAAGAGAAAGAGAGAGAGACATACAGACAGACAAACACGCGCTACCGCACGGCTTACAACTATAGCATTTTTGCTCTAGCTCTAATATACCCGACACTTTTGTGTCATGTCGTTACAACTTTTTCCGTCTAGCCCCCTTTCGCAACGTGCGATAAGGAACTTCGTTCCAAAATCCCCTAAAGTGAATAAAGCTGCTCAGCCAGCATGTATACTGACCATCATCATAGATGCCGGCGGCCTCGTCCCGCGCGTTCTGCTCCAGCGCCCTGAGGATCTCCTCGGGGATGGGCGGGGGGGTGGGGAGGTGCTCCCCCTGCGGCTGGAACCCGTTCTCGTCAGCTGTGTAGCTGGAACATTATATACAGGATTTAGTAAAGCAAGGGATGAGGCGTTATAAGACTCAAGATATGCCCATCAAATGCATGGATATTCTTTCTTATCTGACAATGCTCAACAATCAACTGGGTCAGATTGATAATCGAGCAGCATAATATTATTATGTATTCGAGACTCCTGGACCGAGCAAAGCAAGCGATCAGGCACTAGACATTTTACAAGGCCATTTAACGTTTATCTTGTCAGACAATTAAGTCATCAGCATTGTCCTAACCCACTTGGAATCTTAAATTTCTATTGACTCAAACCCACACAAACCCTAGCCCAGTCGAGAGACAAGCTCTAAGCCACTGAACTACACACACATTTTAAAGCTTCTCCTAATTAAAAAGATACATATTTTGCTCTCACCTGATGCTGTACTGCTTGCCATCATCACCGACGTAGGAGAACCCACCCTGGGCCCTCACACCGTCTGTGGCAATACCGCTCTCCTCAGCCACGATGCCGTTCTCAGTCTCGTACGCGTACGAGTACCTGTCACCGTCGTTCTCATTGTCCAGACGAAGAATACCGGCGTTCCTCTCGAAGGCAGCTTGTGGTCTCTCAGGCCTTTGGCTCTCAACGTAGTTGGCCTGGTAGCCAAAGTTTTGGCTCGGCTGATACTGGTTTTCACCAGATTTGGGCGTTTCTAGAAATTCTGAGCCACCAGACGTTTGGGCGAAGGATGGAGGCAGGTAGTTCCTGTCCAGTTTGGCTCCATGGCAGACAGCGACGAAAGCGAGGACCAGGAACTGAAAAAAGGGAAGTTAATCCTTGGTCAATCTTTCGATGTTGGTTGGTGCATAATAACGCAAAAGAACGCGTGATCCTTTGAAAGAGGAATAGCAATATCCCAGGGTGGCGCAATCTTGTTCTCATATTTTAGCTTGGTTCTTATAAATAGCTAGTGATAAGTAGATAAGGCAATGTGAATATAGCATTCAGTTTCAATATCACAATAATTTACTTTCAATACGAAATTTAGAAAAGTTTGGAGACCAATATTTTAATGTAGAATGTTTTAAAGCGTATTCCAGAAATCGTAGTTTACAATCCTTTATAACTATTATTTATAACTATTATATATCATTTATCAATCAACTAATTTAACTTTTCCAAGGAGCAATAACAATATCTCTATTTTCTTTCTTTCCTTCTCGAAAATTTTTTATTACCGATCTCATGGTGCAGCCGCTAATTGAATGATAAAAAATGAGGTTTGACCTCTTTATTTATACTTGCTCTTCGCTCTACATCTTAGATAAAGGTTGCGTCACACCCGCGCGTAAAGGTGAGCGCATAATTGCTGCTATAATTACTTTCAATTACTAATTCTTACTAGCCATAGCGTAATACAGCTGAGCTTTTGCTTAAACGATACTAATTATGTATGACTAGATGACGTCAACTCCGTTTTGACAAAATTCGCGTGGGAACCGTACATTTTACAGTATGAAAGTATACTTTGTCCTTTCCCGGGACTCAATGTATCTCCGTACCAAATTTCAGGAAAATCGGTTCAGCTTTTTAAGCGTGAAAAGCTCGAATTGTTCAGATTCGGATCGGTGAAGAGATAACAGATTGGCAGTTTACAGCTGAATCGAATAAGACAGAAATACTCTGAATCCCGGAAATCAACAAATAATCACAAGTTTTTACTTAGCATGGGCATTAGCATGATGTACGCTACCTAGCTTTTATACTATTGTATCGTATTGTATGCTTAATAAAGAATTTGAATTTGAATTGAATTGAATTGATAGTAAATCATTTATCATGCTCATTCATCATTTTAGCTCCTTTGTGGTGAGAGTCCCGAGTCCCGACGAATCATCCCCGAGGAGGAATTCTGGCCGATTGGGTCTAGGAGATTCCGAGGACGACTTCCTGACACGTCGCGCCCCACGTCGCAGACAATGCGTGTAGTGTTAGTTTTATAGCATACATATTTGTATGTTAGTCGAATATAATAATTATGGGCCAATGTCTGCAATAATAGATTGAATAAAAAAAAATCAATAGGTTCCAGCGGAAGCGCAGTAAGTTGACGACCTCTGTGGCTCAGTTGGTGGGCTATTGGTAGCTCCAGCCGGGGTCGCGGGTTCGAATCCCGTCGACGAAAGAAAAAGTTTTCAAAGGTAATATAATAAAAATCTTAATTTATATATGTATAGTATAAAATTATTAAATATATTTCCGTTGTCTGGTAACCGTAACACAAGTCCTTCAGGTACTTAGCACGGGGCCAGACTGACGTGGTGTGAAGCGTCCATAGATATTATTATAATAAACTTCCTACGAAGAATTGTCGGCAGCTTCTAAATTAAGATAAGTGTTACATTACCCTTACAGCTTGGGTCACATTGTTATGTCATATTACATCTGGCAGTGACAAAAAATGCGCCCGCGCAAGTTGTTATGGGCACTTTTTAATCTCAGTCAGTTAAATGACAGCCAGACATAATTTTTTCTTTACTAATAGATTGATAAAAATAATTATATATGGAACTTATATCAGATCAGTTCTAATGTTATGGCGCAAAAAGAGAAAAATTGGCATATGAAATTAAAACTAAAAGAAATAATATTTTAAATGTTATGCTTGCCACATATTGATAAAAACTAAATATTGAATACATTTTGATTTTTGAAAACTAAATTTCAAAAAAATATGATATTTATCTATTGATATTTCAATAATTATTATTAATGTGCTAGACATGAGTAATAATTGATTTTCCATAATTTATTACTTCACAGTTGTATACAAGTTTTTGATACTTATTATTAACAAATAAATAGAATAAATAATTATATAATTAGATCTATGTGCAACTAACCGGCATTTTAAATTTTTACACGATATTAATCTGAATATCAACAAAAAATCCTAACTTTAAGGCCCACTTGCGCCAGACTGGGTTAACACGCTTAACTCTGCGTTAAATTATACTTCGGATTTAAATTCACATCATGCCTTGCACCACCAAGAGTTAGGAGTTAACCTCGAGTTAATTTTTTAAATTTTTAACCCACCGATGTCGGAGGGATAAATCAACTAACTCTGGGTTAGTAATATCAAAACTGAGATTTTTCGGTTATGACTTATGTACTTTGTTGTGTTCAGTAATAGGTACCGGTTTTATTTTGTGTTTAACCACGATAAATGATCAGTGGTTGTTATCTGATGATGATGAAGAAATTATCAAATAGGTACATTAGTTCGGACTCGTATTACAGAAGAATTGTAGAACGGACCGATCTGTTTAGGGTCCCGTATTTACTTACAAAGAGACAAAGATTTTCATCGAAGATTTCGCCTAGAAAAAGAAACTGTTCTCTTTTTATAAAATAAAATTGAAAATAATTGCAATATACAAATGAGCATAAAAAGTAATTCCCTACCAAAGTTTAATAATAATATCATTGGATTAGTGCGTCTTTAGTGAACTCCTTTATAAATAGGTACATATACTAGATAAACATTGGACACAAGTGTTTCTTCCCAATTTTTATCATTTTCCGCTTAATTTATTTGCACAAAATATCACAATTCACAACACACTGCGACATACAACCACGTGTCATTTCAAATCTGACATAAGGAGATAGCCTTATTTAAAGTACTGTGGAGCGAGAGAGAGCAGCACACTTAAATTATTCAGCATTCGCTCTAACATATTTGGCTGGATGTAAAAAGAATGAATGAACATGACATAAGCCCGGGTTAGTTGACTCTGGGATAAATTCTTCTGGTGCAATATGTAGTATGAGTTAAAAATTAAAAACGTTAACACTGAGTTATTAAGCCCCGGGTTATTTATTTAACTCAAAGTTTTGGCGCAAGTGGGCCTTATCAGATCAATGTACTATCAGAGAAGTTGATTAGTATGCAAATTGGGGACCTAAGTAGTTTGGTTGCGTTACGTCAAACCCAGCTGACAGATCACAATTAACATTGAATTGACATATTCGACCAAATAACGTTGGTCTGTCAACTGCATAGGAATCAACTTCCTCGATGGTACATAATATAGTCTAAACTACAATAATTCTATTAAAATTTGTAGTTATCAATAGGCGCCTTTACTAGATTAGATCAAAAATGTACGGATGGATATTTTCCTCAAGGTCGAATTTGATGACTCCACGGCACAATCATCATTTAATGATTAATGCTCACAAGATAATTAAACGTATTTAAGTGAGCAATTAAAATATTTCTCATCTCCTGTGTACTTGACATAATCACAATCTGCCCTACGGCTTCTAATAAATAGTCATATTACTTGTACTATTTTGTCTGATTAAGAAATCATTATCTTTTATGACTAAAAATGAGCTTAGTAGCCCTATCCATACTAATAATAATAATATAGTAAGAAGGTGGATTTGTGTAAGAGTAGCAAAAAACTCTCTAGTTGGTTTCAAAAATGGATTTAACAATCCTAATTTGATGGTGATTCAAACAAATTACCTCTTAACCTGTTATAAGCTGATGGTTATGACTTCATTACACGATCCAGCGCAAATGATTTAAATAATGGATATAATAAAGCAATGATGGTACCGAAACGTGCAAATTGTTTGCCAGTTTTGCCACACGGAAGTATTTTTATCTATAGTAAAGCCAGTACTTCCATCCAAAAAGGCTTTAAAAATTGTTTTTTTTTTAATGAAATAAGGGGGCAAACGAGCAAATGGGTCACCCGATGGAAAGCAACTTCCGTCGCCCATGGACACTCGCAGCATCAGAAAAGCTGCAGGTGCGTTACCGGCCTTTTAAGAGGGTAGAGTACGGGATTGGGCCTCCGGTAAACTCACTCACTCGGCGAAACACAGCGCAAGCGCTGTTTCACGCCGGTTTTCTGTGAGCCCGTGGTATTTCCCTGGTCAAGCCTGCCCATTCGTGTCGAAGCATGGCTCTCCCACGTCAAAAACGATTAGGGCCATTTTGAAATTAGAGGTTTAAATCTACTTAAATGGGCTTTTTTCTCTCAAAACATCCTATCCTAATCTGAGTTTTAAAATGAAAGATGAAAAATGTAATCACAATATTATATTTTAACTAGCTGTCCCAGCAAACGTTTCTTTGCCATATAAAGTATTTCGCCCGTATTATTTTATTGAAGTGACTAAATAAGTATGTCACCATGGCAACGTCCATCGCTATCCCGTCGCACAAACAATGGTCGCCGTCAGTCTCGAATTGTAATATTTTACTATTATTTATTCAACAAATGCACTTATCAATATAAAAATATGAATATGCATATAAAATTTGGTTAAAATCAGTAAAGCCGTTTCGGAGGAGTACGCGGCCTAACATTGTGACACGAGAATTTTATATATAAGATATTAATTGGTTATAATACCTACGTATGTGCCCTAAAATCTAGCTTTCTTAAATGTCAAGGTACAACAGTTACCGACTTTCAATGGCGCGATGGTTCGAAATAATAAGTGTGGTCCGTACCCCGAACTTTGACATCAATTAGATTTTTGTCACGTTGTCACGTCTCACAAATTAAATGTGGTATATAAAACAATATTTGGACGGCAATCGACACATCTGACTTGACCATCCCAAGCATCAAGATGAAGGCTCTATTGGTTTGGCTCTTAATTTATTTAAATTAAACAAAAAAATGTTTTTCTTCGAAATTTAAATATAGCACAAATGCATGCAATGCAATTTTTTTTTCTATATTTTGTCTAATTGATAAATGGATTTTTTTTCAGATTTTCCTCTTCGTGTCTCTAACTGCTGGTGACAAACTTAATTCAGCTTACTTACCACCACCTGGAGCAAACTATTCTGGAGGTGCTGGAGACAATGAAGTACCTTTTGAAGTCCCAGTGGGAAACTTTGGCGTGAAAGATGAAAATGTGACCAGATTGACTCCAGGAATATTCAGAGAAGGAGGAGTAACATCTGATAGACCATCGGGTGGGAAGATAACATCTTCCACTTATGCACCAATTTCTGAAGGAAGAATCACATCACCTGTTGATGGAAGGATTATTCCATCAACCTATGCATCTACTGCCGATGGAAGAATCGTACCTTCCACTTATGCACCAACTACCGATGGAAGATTCACATCATCTACTTATCCTCCAATTCCTGATGGGAGAATCATACCTTCTATTCTTGTAACATCTACTTACGCACCAGATTTCAATAGGAAAATAACATCAACCAATTATAAACCTACTTCTGATGGACGGATTACATCTTCCACTTATGCACCAACCACTTACCCTTCCACTACATCTAATTACAACTCGTATTCCACAACACCAGGCCCATATAGACAATCATTTGATCGAGGTACTGATGGATTGTCGAATCAGCCTAATGAGGAAAATGCTTTCTCCCCAAATCAATATTCTAAAGATGTGAATACAAAGCTGCCTGTTTTGAGTGAAAACCAATTCGAAAATGACGACTACGATACTCGTCGACCTGTATCATTTGGACTCCCGAGCACTGCAAATAATAATGGTGGAGAAAATTCGTTTATTAATAACAAAGAAATTGGTGCAGCTAGATATCCTGAAAGAAAAACAAGACCCCAGGAAGAAGCTGAAAGGAATGCTGTTATACTAAACAACGTGAATATTATAACTCCCGATGGATATTTTGCGTACTCTTTTGATACATCTAATGGTATTCATGCTGATGAAAGTGGAACAGCTTCTGATGGTGTGAAAGCTAATGGCTCATATTCGTATATCGGTGATGATGGTAAACTATATAATGTAACATATTCTGCCGATGAATATGGTTTTCAACCACGAGGTGATCATTTACCTACTCCTCCACCAGTACCAGACGCCATACTTAAAGTGATCGAACAAGCAGCAAAAGATAGAGACAATGGCGTATTTGATGATGGTAAGCATGAATTAAAATTAAATTGTAATATTGCAAACTAGATTTTATTTTGATACAGAAAAAAAAATTAAAGACTTATTGTTGAATGTTATTATAATTTTAATTATTTACAGGTTCTTACAATGAAAAAAAATATGGATTCAAAAAATATCACCCTCTTCGAGATAGGATTTTGGGAAATAATGGCCCTCAGGAAGAACCATCATCAAGGCCTAATAAAATTTCTCAAGGCAATACAAGTTCCAAAACAGATGGAGTAACTTTACCAAACTCTCAAGGAAATGGATACTATAATGAAAATCAAAAGGGCACTAACGTCATCAAACCTAATGAGTCGACAAATCAAAGCCCTTATGAAGCTGCAAGGGATTACAACGATGAATATAATCAAGACTCTCAAAAACCAGGCTTTCCAAATAATGTACGGGTTCCAGGTAACAGAATTTACAATTATAATGACCCAAGGGATAAAAACTATAGTACACCTTCTAGTACAAAAGTTGATCAAAAAAATCGAAATTATTATGACGCTGACGGACTGTCAGGTCCCAAAGGCAGCATTGTGACTAACAACCAAAATCAAAATGAGCCAGATCTTGAAAATACTTTTACAAAAACACAGAATGGATACAGCTACCCTAATCCCAATCGTCAATTTGGTGAACGAATTCCAAACCAACCCTCAATATTTGATCAAAATAAAAATGATTTAGGGTATCCTCAAAAAACAAACCAATTTGCCACAGGTAGACCAACCGAATATAATACTCTGACCAGAGAAAAGGCAAAAGATTTTGGTGCAAATGCTGACCGTATAAAAGACTATACCAATAGCCCACCTTCTACCGAAAGAGTCAGAGATTTTTCTACTTTTACTGATCAGCCAAAAGACTACTACAGTCCCTCGACTACTGAAAGATTTAATGGACCTGATACATACACAGATAGACCCAGATATTACTATAGCCCATCTACTGATGGAGTAACCTCTACTGAAAGAATAAGGCCAACTGGTCCCTTTACTCGACCAAGTAACTACAGTAATAGACCCGCAACAACTTCAATTCAGCAGTTTGGTTCGTATACTAATCGACCTGAGAATAACTTCTATAATCCCACATCTACTGGAAGTGTAAATGAATTTGGTACCTACACCAACAGACCAGATGATTTTAATACAGGAGTAGTTAGCGAATTTGACACAGCTACAGGTAGACCAAGTACTTATTATGGTCCTTCGTCTACAAATACCGAATTTGGTACATCTGCTGGTCGCCCAAAAGATGTGTATAGTTCATCAACGCAAGGAACAATTGACTTTGATCAAGCTTCGGATAGACTTAGTAACAACTACAACTCTTTGCCTACTCAAAGAAAAGATTTTGTTACTGACCGGCCCAACGACTATTATTATAGCCCAACGTCTACTGAGAGAAGAAAGGAGTTTGATGAGGCCACAGATCGACCAGGTTACTATTATGGTCCTTCATCTACTGAAAGAGTAAAGCCGACTGGTTCTTTTACTCGACCAGGTGACTACTATACTCCTACATCTACAATTGGTACAAACGAAATTGGAACGTATACTGTTCGACCAACTAATTACAGATATAGACCGACATCTACCGAAAGAATAAACGAAGTGAATATTATTACGGGAAAACCTAGCGATTATTCTGGACCAGGTGGTTCTTTGAATCAGCCAAGCGTCTACTATGGTCCAACTTCCACAAAACAAACTGTCACTGGCCGACCGATTGAGTACTACGGTCCTTCGTCTACTCAGAGATTGAAAGACTTTGAAGCAGCTACTGGTCGACCAACTGACTACTACAGTCCTTCGTCTAATGACAGAATGAAAGCCTTTGATACTGCCACTGGTCGACCTATTGACTATTACAGTCCTTCATCTACTGAAAGGATAAAAGCCTTTGATACTGCCTCTGGTAGACCGATTGACTACTACAGCCCTTCATCTACTGAAAGGATAAAAGCCTTTGATACTGCCACTGGTCGACCAAATGACTATTACGGTCCTTCGTCAACTGAGAGGATAAGAGACTTTAGTACATCAACTGGTCGACCAACTGACTACTACAGCCCTTCGTCTACTGACAGAATAAAAGCCTTTGATAGTGCTACTGGTCGACCGATTGACTACTACAGTCCTTCGTCTACTGACAGGATTAAAGACTTTAATACAGGCACTGGTCGACCGATTGACGATGTTGGTCCTTCGTCTACGGAAAGTATAAAAGACTTTGCTCGACCAAATGAGTATTACGGTCCTTCATCTACGGAAAGAATCAAAGACTTTGGTACAGCCACTGGTCGACCAACTGAATACTACGGTCCTTCTTCTACTGAAAGAATAACTGGAGAAGATTTCAGTGGACCTAAGCAACCTCAAAGATACGATCCTGAAACTGGTTACCATTACTGATATGGTTATTATTATTATTATCACCTTGCCCTATACTAAAACCTTATGCAAAATAAAAGTCTTTGAATCATACTTTTTTATTTACTTATCAACACTAAATCTACAAAGTATTGCTTAAACCCCAAATAACAAAGCTGCCTCTTTTTTACTGTGGCTCTATTTTAACTCTGCATTTGCATTCTTATAAAACAATTTTTAATAAGCCACCTACATAATATCTTCTACCACGTATCTTTGTTTTTATTTACTATGTCTAGTTCAGATATAATGTATGATTACAATTATTACTAGCTAACTCATTCCCGCTTCGTTGGACGTTAAAATTTATAACCATACTAGCTGTCCCGGCAAACGTTTCTTTGCCATTTAAAGTATTTCGCCCGTATTATTTTATTGAAGTGACTAAATAAGTATGTCACCATGGCAACGTCCATCGCTATCCCGTCGAACAAACAATGGTCGCCGTCAGTCTCGACTTGTAATTATTTACTATTATTTATTCAACAAATACACTTATCAATATAAAGAGTACCCAGTAGCCGATTCTCAGACCCATCACCCACTGAATATGCATATAAAATTTGGTTAAAATCAGTAAAGCCGTTTCGGAGGAGTACACAGCCTAACATTGTGACACGAGAATTTTATATAAGTATAAGAAAAATACTAATGATGATTATTATGAAAGATAGCTTGTATAATATTATTTAATTTTAAATGGTTTAAAAAAAATCTAATATCCCGTTCAGATAATACATAAAAAACAAACATTCCTTTTTTATAATTTGTATTAGGTTAAGTATAGATTTAAAATATAATTATAACACTTAAATTATTAAAATATTACGTTACAGGATAAAAATGTGGCTAAAATCAAGGTCAAAGGTCAGATCCTCTTCATACCTGTCAAGGTTAATTCAATTAATTAAAAAAAGGTAATATTAAGTTTAAATTGTAGTTCCGTGTTCAAATCCATTAGGATCCAGAAAAAATTAAATATATCACGTAAAAAAGCTTTGACCAACTGTCTTACTAATATGATTATAATTATGACAAAAAATAGCGATGTAGACCTACGACTTACGAGGATGTATTGATCAACATAATATACCTACATAAAATTAAACTTGAGCTAATAAAATTAAAAAAAAAACATATTATTACATAAGGTGTAACAGAACTTAGTGATAATACTTTAGGTTGTGTAAGTGTCCCTTGTATAGAGTTCACTGTGAAAGTAGCAGCGCTGAAAGATCAAATATTTTTTTAAGATTTGTATGGGCAAGTGCCCCAGCGTCATGAATTTTCTCATACAAAAGTTAAAAAAGCTACTCTTTCAGCGCCGCTACTTTCACAGTGAACTCTCTACAAGGAACACATACAAACCCTAAAGTATTAACACTTAGTTTTGTTACATCCTGTATACGGTCGAATTGAAATCTCGTTCTTTTTAGAAGTCTGTTCAAAATTACATTGTCATTGGGGTTGTAGATAATACAGGTATGAAAATGTCGCTAAAAATTAAGAGTTAGGTAGCTGAGACTCTAAAACAGCTCTATCTCATATGAAAACGAGCGTGTCACTTTTTTATAGCTACTGTGACGTACCGATGATAAGAATCGTGTCCATTATCATGGCCAACGTTTCTATTTGAATTTCTACAGCTCAATATGGCAATTTTAGGCATTTAGGCATTTTTAAAACTCTGATTGGCGTCCGATTCCGATAGTAAACTAAAGAACAGACTTTGGAAAGACGAGCATTGCTCGTCGTTTGGGAGCGCGATATGGCACGCGAAGTACATACACATGTATCTATCATGATCTATGTCTGTGATCTATACTAATATTATAAATACAAAAGTCTGTATAATCTTACCTCTTCGCACCCAAGCGGCTGAACCGATTTTGCTGAAACATACTTTGAATCCTGAGACAAAACATAAGATACTTTTTATCCCCGGAAAATGTGCGGCTCCCGCGCTATAAACGAATTTTGGCGCACAAGTTTTACAATATGGCAGTGTTAGTTTTGATTATAGCCACGCGCCAAAACAGCCTTGTGAACACTGAAACAGTTTTTATTGGAGTAGTTGCTAGGCGCGTGATCATTTGTTTTAAATGTTAACCGTACCATAACTACAGATTGCTATGTATAATTAGTACTTACGGCCGTTCCCAATATTCAATCTATCTCTGGTTTGACATACAACCGATCGCACTCTGACATTGAATTGACATAAAAATATATTATATATGTCTCTAATGTCTAATGTGAGCTATTCCTATCTCTAGTAGGGCAAAACCAGAGATAGATCAAATATTGGGAACGGCCGTTAGTTAAGTAATAGAAGTCCGCAACTCCGTAGTGCTAATTCGTTTATCGCGCGGGAACCGTACATTTTTTCGAGACAAAAGTATCCTATGCCCTTTACTGGGTCTAATTTATCTCCATAACAAATTTCATCAAAATCGGTTCAGCGGTTTAGGTGTGGAGAGATAACAGACAAAGAGACTTACTTTTGCATTTATAATGTTATTAGTATTGATTTAGGTTAAAATAATATAATATGGCCTCAGCACTATGGCCCTATGAACGTGAAGAGGGGCAAAAAAAATCCTAAGATCGACGTCAATTATGTATGCTTTATGCTAATTGCCATCATCGTTGTAACGCGTTGAAGTCTTTTAGTCGAACAACAACGAAGATCAAAGATTTTAGTCGAGATACAACGAAAATCAAAGATTTTTGCAGTCCTTCCTAGGTTGTTTGTAACACTGTAGCGCCTAAGCAATTTGTGAAATTTACTGAACCTTATTCATCATACAAATTTTATACATGCGAAAGTTTGTCTGTTTATCTGTATCTATCCTCTTCACGTCCAAGCCGCTGAACCGATTTCCCTAAAACTGGTATGGAGATATTTCGTGTTCCGGGAAAGGACTAAGGATACTTTTTATCTGTGAAAATTGTACGGTTCCCGTGTGATAAATGACTTTTGGCGTAACGGAGTTGCGAGCATAATCTTTTATCAGAAAATCTCTTTAAAGTAACTCGGTCGATAATCTAAAATTGATACAAAAACTATGGCGAAACCAACTTTTGTCCAGACTCCAGTACCCATTGTTCTTAAATGTCATTGAGTTTTTGAGACGTTAATGTTTTGAACTCTGACACTGAGATTAAATCATAACCATCGAAATACAATACAGTATAGAACAGTTACAATCTTACAAAAGATGGGGCCCGCAACTCCTTTGCGCCAAAGTTCGGTTATCGCGCGGGAACCGTAATGAGGATTGTCAATTTTTTTTTAATTTTGCCTTCTTCTTCTCCCCTGGTGTATCCTCTTAATAATATTTGTATGGATTTGACTGCCCAAGAGTCAAATCCATACTAATATTATTAAAATTACTGTCATAAAAAAGTACCTCGGGCAACGAAATTTGTGTGACCGATCTTAGTTTCACGGTCAACTAAAAGTTGGATGTAGTCTATCGGAGGTTCCGGGGGAGACTCCGGAACGAAGCGAGTCACGTCGCCGGCAAAACGTGACAGTTTTAGTTTTTAAGTATATATAAAATATGTATGTTAGTTTTAAGGTATTTATTATATAATTGATATGAATGTCAGATTTAAGGTATTTGTTATATGGGCCTCTGATGCCCCAAATAAATGATTTGATTTGATTTGAAAAGTGCGATAGCTCCACAAAATGCACTCATTTCTGCATTTCTTGGTATCTCTTTATGGTACAATTACTCTTCTATAATATTTATTATCGAGGATCATAACTGAACCAAGTTTAGACTTAACCTTATGAAATTTTGAAACGAGTCTATCATGGGAATAAAGATGTTAATTTCACAACGATCGGGAGCTTTAGCAAGCGATGGTTTATAGTGAAATTGTTTTATGGGTTTGATAATAAAACCCTATTTATGATTGGTAATTTTGTTTTGGAAACACGAAAGAAAACATACTTTAAATTATAGTCTACTTAGAAAACACTCTTCTGCTTTGTTCCTGTGTCACTTACTAAAGCTTTTACATAATACCATAATATTATCTTATAAATCCAAATTGTAATATGACTGTTTTTTACCTTCAACAAGGAAATAGAAACATTCAAATAATGTTCAAACTTTGAGTCCAATTATTTGCTTTGAGTCCTATACACAATCATTCAAATCAGCCATTTGTCCACTGCTGGACATAGGCCTCTCTCAATGAACGCCAAGATGGCCGATCTCTTGGTACTCGCATCCAACATGGGCCCGCTACTAAGCGTAGATCGTCGTCCCACCTAGTTGGAGGTGGACCTACAGCCCGTTTACCCAGCCTTGGTCTCCATTCCAGAGTAAGTTTGCTCCAGCGATCGTCTGTTCTTCGAGCTACGTGACCAGCCCAGTTCCACTTTAGCGTATGACGTACACAATAATTACTGAAATATATTCGAATATGATTGCTACATGCATCACGAAAGACGGTATCTTCTAATGAATGGCCGCGCTAAAGGGCGACGGTAACTGGTGCAAAATTTCATGCTAATTGCGATCTTCGTTTGCAATGTACAGGATGATCGTGCAAAATTACGAATAAAAAATTTCCCGTTTTTAATTAAAAATTACGAATTCCTAATTTTTTAAATTTCAACAGCTCCTTTAGATGTAACATACATACCTATATTATAAATGCGAAAGTATGTCTGTCTGTTAGCTCTTTACGCCCAAACCACTGAACCGATTTTGCTGAAATTCGGTATAGAGATACTTTGAGTACCGGGAAAAGACAAAACATAGTTTTTTATCCCGGATAGTTCATGGTCGGTTGCCGCGCGATACACGATTACTAGCTTATTAAAATAAATAAAATATACATGGGAGAGCCATGCTTTGGCACGAATGGGCTGGCTCGACCGGAGAAATACCACGTTCTCACAGAAAACCGGCGTGAAACAGCGCTTGCGCTGTGTTTCGCCGAGTGAGTGAGTTTACCGGATGCCCAATTCCCTTCCCTACCCTCCCCTATTACCCTATTCCTTCTTAAAAGGCCGGCAACGCACCTGCAGCGCTTCTGATGCTGCTAGTGTCCATGGGCGACGAAAGTTGCTTTCCATCACCCGTTTGCTCGTTTGCCCCCTTATTAAATTAAAAAAAAAAAGAGAAACAATAGTATATAAGTAGTAACAGTTTTAAAATAATATAAAATATGTTTGTGTCACGGTATTTGCCACCAAACCCTTCCGAAGACTTTCAAATATTTGCTTACTAGATGACGCCTGCAAC
Source organism: Aricia agestis (assembly GCF_905147365.1). Taxonomy (NCBI): domain Eukaryota; kingdom Metazoa; phylum Arthropoda; class Insecta; order Lepidoptera; family Lycaenidae; genus Aricia; species Aricia agestis. Next base: position 12,139,464 of record NC_056425.1, read on the forward strand.
TCCGTTGCGCCAAAACTCGTTTATCGCGCGGGAACCGTATATTTTACAGGACAAAAAGTATCCTATGTCCTTTCCTGGGACTCAAAGTACCTCTATGCCAAATTTCAGCAAAATCGGTTCAGCAGTTTGGGCGTGAAGAGGTAACAGACAGACAGACAGACAGACACACTTTCGCACATATAATATTAGTATGGATTGGGTCTGTAGTGTTATCCATACTAATATCATAAATGCGAAAGTGTGTGTCTGTCTGTTACATCTTCACGCCCAAACCGCTGCAGCGATTTCGCTTAAAATCGGTTTGGCGAATGGCGATACTTTGAGTCCTGGGAAAGGACATATTAAACTTTTTATCTCGGATTTCGGGCGTCGTCTACTTCAAATGTTGATTATTTTATTTACATTATTTAAACACCCTGTACACATTCACAATTAGATGAGCGGTGCCATCTGCGTTATGCCTTTATACGATACCCGCCTTTCGCTCTCGTTTTCTAGGCAAAGGTTATCAGAGAGGTCAGTTAAACGTTTAAACATTAAGTGAATATGAATTAAAGATATTTAAAGATATAATTAGACGTTAAAGATTGTCCATAATTTTTAGAATTTGATGTCAATCTTACATAAACATTGCATTATACCTAACTCGAGAACGACTGGACCGATTAGGATAATTTGAGTCTTAAAATAGTTGTAAAAAATCTAAAGTTTTAAAGAAAATAAAAGTGAAAAAACACTGTATCATAATTACTAATAAATACAGTGCATAATAGTAATAGTAATAAAATTCCTGTATTGTGCTTTTTTATATTATGAGTACTGTATGTATAATTTGATTGATTGATTGATTAATTGATTGACCTTTGGTTCGCACATGAGAGGGTGCAGGTTCGATCCCGGGTGGAGGCCGACTCAACCGGAGAAATACCACGTTCTCACAGAAAACCGGCGTGAAACAGCGCTTGCGCTGTGTTTCGCCGAGTGAGTTTACCGGAGGCTCAATCCCCTACTGCATTCCCTTCCCTACCCTCCCCTATTCCCTTACCTTCGCTTCCCTACCCTCCCCTATTACCCTATTCCCTCTTAAAAGACCGGCGACGCATTTGCAGCTCTTCTGATGCTGCGAGTGTCATCAGGTGACCCGTTTGCTCGTTTGCCCCTTATTTCATAAAAAAAAGGCGTGTACCAATGATTTTCAGATCTCAAGTACATTATATGGACGTAAAGGAAGGAAACCAGGAAGGAAGGAAACCAGCACATGATTAGGTCCCAGAGTATTGACTTGCTCATTCCTCAGGACTAGGCCGACTACGTTGGAAGAATAACCTATGTGCTCGGGAAAACATACGGACATTTAAATCTTGTTGACACTACAGTATTTGACGAGTGGTTACTTCGCTCTGAATATACTGTAATAATTAATGAGAAAAGTGATTTTGTCTGTGTGTCCGTTATCTCTTCCCGCTAAAACCGCTGAGCAGATTTTGATGAAATTTGTTATGGATATTGAGTCCCGGGAAAGGACATAGGATACTTTTATCTCAGAAAAATGCACAGTTCCCACGCGATAAACGTGGGCATGACGGCTAACTAGGGTAACTTGAGAGTCAACTAGTTTAAAATATCTACGCTAATTTTACTAATGAAATCAGTAAGGTCATACGGAGTCATAATGGTCAAATGACGTAAAACGTAGCAATGATTACTTACATCATAGCTTATCATACAATCTACATTACAACAGCCTAACTGACCCCCCAGTAATAGCTTCTGACTTTTGTGTAAACTGTAATCGGAAATTATAGACATTCCTTCTATATCACAATAAATATTAAATAAATAAATAAATAAAATGTATTTTCAGACAAAGAAGCCCATATTATAAATATTTTTTGACAATAAAATAATTATGAACTAAACAAATAATCACAATGCAGCTCATCAGCTCATCTTGCTACCCTGACATGTAGCTCAGTGAGTCTGCGAAGGAGTGGAGAGTCAATTCGCTCCGCTATCATCTTCAGGACCCCATTCCGGCTCTCCCGAACTCTATGCACCACGGACGCTACCTTTTTCCGCATAATCGCATAGAAATCGTCGACTCCTGCATCAGCAAACATCCTTTACCTTACTAGATTACCTTACTAGATGTCCCGGTGAATTTAGTAACACTTTCCTCGTAATATAAACCTTTCCTAGACTTTCGCGAATATTTCTAGACTAAAATTAGCCATATTGGCTAACCATTCTCGAGTTTCAGCGAGACTAACAAAATTTAAAATTCATATTTATTTATGCAGAATTTTCATTTGCATAAATTACAAAAGCCATCAGTCAAAGTAAGGTACCCGGGGGTACTCCGTATCTTTCGATATTAATTTTACTAATGATATCGTTCTTAAATCAATCCAACGCATTATTTAGATTTAATAAAGGTATTACTCGTCCTAATCTTATAGAGGTATGCAGTATGATGAACATCTTTAAATTGATCTGACGATCTGAACCAGCGCATGATAAATTGCATCGCAACGAACTTACTATTGAATACAATTTGACTTAACTGAACTGTTCATATTACTATACAAACTAAGTATCCATTGAATTAAATGTTGAATCTGATTTTTGATTCAACCTTTTTTTCATGAGGAAATGCTTACACATCCTCGGCGGATTGGGGATATACCCCCGTATGTGGCATTCCCCAGTACGGCCAACCCACTAACACCCCATGGTGCTCCACACCCCGCTTTAGGCAGAGTTGTGGGTACAATAGAACCTATTACATGTCCTATCCATGTCGCAGACCCATCACAAATCAAACTGCAGTAATCTATACTGACATTATAAATTCGAAAGTGTGTCTGTCTGTCTCTTACCTCTTCACGCCCAAACCGCTGAACCGGTTTTGCTGAAATTCGTTATAGAGATACTTTGAGCCCCTCGAAGGGACATAGGACTCTTTTTATCCCGGAAAAATGTACGGTTCCCGTACGATAAATAATTTAAACGCAACAGAGTTGCGTGCGTCATATATTAGCTTATGAAGTAAGATAGCTTAGCAAAATCAACCTGCAGACTGCGGTAATTGATATTTTAGGATGGGCATTAAACATATCGCTTACAGTACAATCTAAATTACAAAACTCTGACCCGACGAGCCGTCGTGATCGTAAACTATCTCATGTTATGTTAAGATTTGATAATTATTGCAAATAGAGATGAGCGGCCTTGAACGTTCCCTTCTGTAAGGCTGTGGGTATACTGGTTACAGGTATTTTTACGGCAATTCTCACAATCAAATTATTTTTATTCAAAACTGAAGCCTCAGTTAGCTTCGTTCCACTTCTCGATATAAAGCTACCCTGGACTTCGAAATCGGTTCAGGCGTTCTCAAGATAAGAGCTTACACTCATATTTTGCGATTCATTTTTATTTTTTATACAGGGTGTAACAAAACTAAGTGATAATACTTTAGGGTGTGTTTTAGTTTTCTATACATGTGTAACAAAAATAAGTGATAATACTTAAGGGTGTGTACGTGTTCCTTGTAGAGAGTTTACTGTGAAAGTAGCAGCGCTGAACGATGAAATATTTTTTCAAGTAGCAGAGCTGAAAGAGTAACTTTTTGTTTCATGTGTATGGAAAAATTTATAACGCGCTGGCAAGCAATACAATTCACCAAAAAAAGTTTGCTCTTTCAGCACTGCTACTTTCACAGTGAACTCTCTACAAGGAACGCATACACACCCTAAAGTATTTTCACTTAGTTTTGTAAGCATGATAGGTAATACGCTTTTTGACCGTTGAGTGCACAATCCACAGATTGATGTTTTTACGTTGGCCTATGATGGTTAAAAGGGACTATGAAGTATTAAGGCCTTCCCCCGAGAAAACGACCTTGGCCATATATTTTCCGCGTTGCCGAGATCGCACAAAAACCCTATTTTTTACTTATCTTAGTTGAAAATTGACCTAAAAAAATTTAAAACGGGGAATATATAGTTTATGATATTGTCGATCTATTGGCGTGTGTTTCAAATAAAAGTAATTTGTAAATCCTAAGGAGATGCTGAATGTATGCTTGAATTTTAATATATTGGTTTTACTTTGGAGGCTGATATCATGAGCATAAAAAACAAAATTAGAAACTTTGAAACGGGGAAAGGAATGTTGATATACTTACTGAAGATTATTGCTGTATTTTTATTTTAACTTTATAGCTTTCAAATTATGAGTTTATAAGGCTTTAAATACGGTAAATTCCGGAATCTCCGTAGGGAAGGCCCTTAAGGGGACTCGTCTTTGATTGCCCATAATCGACGATAGTGTGACAGATAATAAGGATATAATATCATAACGAACCTTTTACGGTATAATTCATTTTTCATTAAAATTACATAGTAAAGGTTAATTAATTACGGTGTAATTAAATAGTAAAGAAGGGTGACGGTGTGCGCGTTAGTTAATTAATGCGATCAGTATGCGGAAATGTTAATATAACATTATCTACGAATTTCATCATTTTACCTTGTTAAGCTTAGAGTAGATGGTTTGATTCATAAATTACCTGCTTTAAATTATAAATTTGAATTTTTATTGTTTATAAAAAGTGGCTCATGTTATTTTATTGTATTTAGAATGATAATATTATACGTATAATATTTAACAGTGTGAAATGTGAATATTTAAACAGTAAAAAAAGGTAAAATTGTCACCTCAGCACCTCATTATAGAATAAGAACTTCGTAGATTACTAATCTCGTTAAAACTAGAGAACGGCTGAACCGATTTGCCAAATTTTAGTCTTGAAATATTCGTAAGAACCAGGGAAGGTTTATTTCAGGAGGAAAGTATTACTATGTTCACCGGGTCGTCTAGTAAATAAGCATCTCTCAGTGTGTCCTCAGCTTTACGCGGTAACTGTGTCGAACTAAATTGCGGGCGGCAGAGTCTAGAGGCTGGTGGAATGCACTATTATATATTACTGTGTCGATACTTTATATTATTTTACACATAGTATTGTTTCATATAGTAGAATAACCTAACCGTGTTCTTAAATTCAAAATGGATAAATGCAGAGAGATTTACAAGATACGGGTGCTTTATAACCGACTTCCAAAAAACGAGGAGGTTATATGTTCGGCTGTGGATATATTTTTTTTTCACGGTTTGTTGTCCGAACGAAAATCAGTTGCTGCAAGTATGTTGTTTGCATTGTATAGCCAACATAGATAGTATCTAATGTATATTGTATAGGCTACGATGGGACTGACATAATCACACTGTGAAAAAAGTCCCTTAAATAAAATGGAAAAAAATGCAGAGACGAGTTTGAGACGCATTTTGATACGGGAATCTAAAATGATTACTTTTATTGTTTGATTACTTAATTTATTTTCATTTATACGGATCTCCAAACAGTCTTACATTAAAAGTTATTATATATTTATATAAAATAAAGTATACAGTAAATGTAAGACCAATGGCAGTGACCACAGATAAACAATGTAATGTTACTGAGTATAATTATTATATTTTATAGGAATTATAATTATGCACTTAAAATATTTGGCAATTTCCGGTACCTTTATAAACTATTTAACATGACTCTAAAAATTGTTTAATATTGTTATTATTTATATTAAAATGTATAATATTTTATGAGATATTTGCAATATTTTAATTTATAATTTGTAATAAGTATAATGATTTTCTTGAACAGGAAACTGCTCTTCTATTGGTCAAATATTTTGACCAATCAGGAGCAACCGCCATTTTAGGTGGTCGAAGTAGAGGGGAAAATAGAGGGAGAGCAGAGCCCTTCTCAAGAGATTCATTCTGTGTTGAGTTTTGGTACAGTGAAGTGATCCTAATAAAATTAGTGTGTGTTCATCTTGTTGTTTTATTATAAAATATAACAAGGAACAATGGAAGAAGTTAACAATTTTCAGAAGCGGGACGATAACACGTAAGTAATGTTTTTATAGCTATAAGCCTGTTTTCATATTTATTTTATTATAAAAATATAAAATATATTAAAATTTAAATATCTTATGACAATGTTTTAGAATGTTTTAGCATTATTTGGTCATCTTTAATGATGGGAAAATGTTCAAATTTAATTAAATAATTTGTGATTGCTATTATTATTATTATAATTTACAACATAATTATTATTTACAATAATGTCTTTACCCTCACGTTTAAATTTGTAATTTAAAATGTTCATATGAATTCTTTATTCGCGATTGATCAATAAACAAGGTTTAATTAGTGATAAATGTAAATTTACCAGTTAAATGAAACAATAAATATAGCAAATCATTATGTATTAATTGCTGATTTTATTTTAATTTTAATATTCTTAAATGCAGACACTTATTACATCTATTTACTTGAGCAGTTTATGTCGGCATAAATTTCCCATTTCAGGTCTCGTTACAAGGCTGCAAGGCAAAATTCAAGGCGTGCATCAAATATACGTCACGATGATAGAGGGCGAGAGCTACGCACTCCTCGTAGAGATAGTGTTGGCCGTCGAGCTGCACATTCAACTTCGAGATACAGCCGTTCTTCCAGGCGCAGTCGAAGCCCTATATTGCCGTGTGCAAGGAGCATTTCACCCGCAGAAGGATGCCGACAACGGAGCCGCAGTCGAGAATTTTCAAGACGAGATACAGCCCATCACACGTCGTCACGACCGAAGAATAGGGCATCACGTTCGAGTCATGTTCGGGACCGCAGTCAGAGCCGCAGTCCCTCTCGACAGCGACCTCGCCGGGAGGATCGACACCGGTCACGTCGAGATGATCGTGGTGCGAGCACTGATGGAGCGCGTGAGCTGTTTTCACAATTTACTGATTTTATGAGGGATATTAGCAATAGTAACTTAAGTTCCAAAGAGAACTTTACTAATATTAATGTTATTCCTGAATTCAATCCATCCATGAAGAATCAGACCGTCGATACTTGGCTGACTAAAGTTAATGAATGTTCAATACTTTACGGTTGGACTGATAGGCAAATTATACACTACGCTCTACCAAAGTTGGCAGGAGTAGCCAAGAAATGGTACGAAGGATTACAGTCGGTTTTGTTTACATGGTCTGAATGGCAAGATAAGTTGCGTTCTGCTTTTCCTGCGACAGAAAATTACGGACAAATGCTGTTTGAAATGCTTAATAGGAGAGCTAAGTTTGGGGAGTCATTAGAGGACTACTTCTATGAAAAAGTTGCTTTAATAAATCGTTGCGATATTAGTGGTAAAAGAGCGGTTGATTGTATATTACATGGCATTGATGATAGATCTGTTCGTGCTGGCGCTGAAGCAGCACAGTATAATGACCCAGATAAACTATTAGCTTACTTAAGAAATGTAAAAATGTATAGAGTTGATAGATTTTCTAATAAAAAGGTGGTAAATACAAACCATAATCAATTTGTAAACTTAAAAAAGACTATAACTAATACTAAATCTGCATTGCGTTGCTATAATTGCAAAGAGGAGGGACATCCTGTATCTAAGTGCCCTAAGCCTATTAAAAGGTGTTCCAAGTGTTCTGTTATAGGGCATGAAGATACAGAATGTTATCGTAACAAAATCCCAGAAAAAAATGTCATGACTATTAATGAGAGCAATAAAAGTTCATTTGATAAATATGTACAAACTGTTACGGTTAACGGAGTAGATCGTTTAGGACTCATTGATTTAGGTAGTGAATTAACACTTATCAAAGAGACTGACGCAAAAGAAATTTTTGAAGAATGGAATAAATTTGATAATAGATCTATGGTAGGATTTGGGGGCACTGTTGTAAATTCTTTGGGATCTTGTGTAGCAAAATTGAAAATTCAAAACGTAGAGGCTCTCGTTTCGTGTGTAATTGTGCCTGATAATCTTTTGAAATATTCATTATTGATTGGTCAATCTTTTAGCGAACAAAAACACGTTCGAATGGTAAAAACTGATAAGGAGCTTCTAGTTTTGGATATTCATGATTGCCAAAAAATTAATGTTAAACGTTTGGAATTAAAAGTAAAAGACAGTATTTCGTTATCACAAACTAATGTTTGTCGTGTCTATTGTGGATCGGATTATGATGGATCTATTTATGTACGTGGTAGTTACAGAGATCAACCTAATCGCGAGTATCTTGTTGAAGAAGGTGTTTACGCTTTACAAAAAGGGGAAGGGGCTATTCTAATTTCTCCACTTTCAAATAAACCAATACAATTCAATAAGGATGAACTAATTGCTAGAGCAGATATTGTATTAGATTCTTTCGAGTTATTCCAAATAAATAGAGTAGAACGTAGCGAATACATCCCTTTTAAATTAGAACAATTAACCATAGGAGACATACCTGATAGTGACAAATTAGCTCTTTTAAATTTGATAAATAAATATAGAGATTGTTTTGCTGTAAATTTAAATGAACTGGGGTGTACTGACATAGAACATATGACTATCAATTTAAATAATGATGAACCCGTAGTGTACAGGCCGTATAGGCTTTCTCAGAAAGAAAGACAAGAAGTACAGGAAATGGTGGATGATCTTTGTGAAAGCGGAGTAATTCGAGAATCAAATTCCCCCTATGCTAGCCCCATTATTGTTGTAAAGAAAAAGACAGGCGATAAAAGATTATGTGTTGATTATCGAATGTTAAATAAGAAAACAATAAAACAACATTATCCTTTACCGCATATGGAGGATCAAATGAATAGATTAGCCGGTAATAACTACTATACAACGTTAGATTTGGCTAGTGGGTACTACCAAATACCATTAAGTGAAGACTCTAAACCAAAGACTGCTTTTGTTACTCCCGATGGTCAGTGGGAGTTTAACAGAATGCCTTTTGGTTTGGCTAATGCGCCAGCTATATTTCAAAGGACTGTTAATAAGGCATTAGGGTCATTAAGATTTAATACAGCTGTAGCGTATATGGATGATATCTTAGTGCCTTCAGCAACAATTAATGATGGTTTAATTAAACTTGAAAAAATTTTTGAAAAATTTCGTGAGGCTAAATTAACATTAAAATTATCGAAATGTTACTTCTTTAAGACATCTGTAGATTTTTTAGGTTTAGAAGTTACATCTGATGGTATAAGGCCGGGCAAAAAGAAAATTGAGGCTGTTGAAAATTTTCCGGTACCTAAAGATGTTCACAATATTAAACAATTTATCGGTTTAGCTAGTTTTTTTAGAAAATTTATAAAGAATTTTGCTGTTATTGCTAGACCGCTAACAAAATTGACAAAAAGTAATCATCCTTGGCTTTGGGGCAGCGAACAACAGCAAGCTTTCGATGAATTAAAATCAAAATTAGTGTCCCGTCCAGTTTTGGCTTTATATGATCCAAATTTCATAACTGAATTGCATACAGATGCCAGTAAATGGGGAGTTGGTGGAATCCTATTACAAAAACAACCGAATGGTGACTTGAAACCCGTTGCTTACTACAGTAGGCAGACATCTCCAGAGGAACAACATTTTTCAGCCTACGAATTAGAAACCTTAGCATTAGTAGCTTCACTAGAAAAATTTAAATCTTATTTAAAGGGTATGCCATTTTCAATAATAACCGACTGCAATTCTCTAAGAGCAACTTTTCTAAAACGCGATATGATTCCTCGAGTTGCCCGCTGGTGGAGTATTATACAAGAATATGATTGTGACATAGTTTACAAATCTGGCAAAAGTATGAACCATGTAGACGCTTTAAGTAGAAATCCAATTTCCACGGGTTTTGATGAAATAGAATTTCCGTCTGTACTTAATATTACTAGTGATTGGTTAAAAACAGTTCAATTAGGTGATAATGAAATAAAACGTATAAAAGAAATTTTATTAGATTCAGAAGCTAGTAATGTGGTAGAAGTTAAAAAGAATTACGTTTTTAAAAATGGTAATATTTATAGAAATACTGAAAATGGACTTAAATGGCTCGTACCTAAGGGAGTACGTTGGCAAATCTTAAAATATTGTCACGACGATATTGGTCATTTCTCATTTGATAAAACTTATGAAAAAGTTTCTACAGATTACTGGTTTCCTAAAATGCGCAAATTTATTAAAAAATATGTACAATCATGCTTAGAGTGTGCTCATAGTAAAGTCCCTTCTGGAAAGAAATCTGGTTATTTACATTCCATAGAAAAAATATCTATACCTTTCCATACCCTTCATGCAGACCACTTGGGTCCTTTTAATCAAAGTAAAAGCAAAAACAAATATATCTTGGTGATTATAGACGCTTTTAGTAAATTTATATCTCTTAAAGCTGTTAAAAGCACAAAAGCTTCAACCACAATAAAAGTTTTTAGAGAATATTTTGCGACTTTTGGTTTGCCAACTAGACTAATAACGGATAGGTATTCTACGTTTACTGGAAAAAAGATAAAAAACTTTTTTACAAATTTAGGTATTAAGCATATTATGAATGCAGTTGCCACTCCACGTGCAAACGGGCAAGTGGAAAGATACAATCGTACAATTTTAGATGCTTTAACTTCTATGAATCATGGGCGCGATGAAAATTTATGGGATGAAAAGGTTTTAGATGTACAATGGGGTTTAAATAATACGATCAATAAAGGGTTAGGACGTACCCCAACCGAGGTGTTGTTTGGAAAAAAGTTGAGTGGAATATCAGATGGGTTACTTAAATCTGTGGTTGATGATGCTAAAGAATATGATTCAAATAATTTGAAAGCAATAAGAGATGAAGTAAGTGAACATATTCAAAAGGATCAACAACGACAGAGGGCTCTATTTAATAAAAGTCGTTGTAATCCAAGAAAATTTAATGAAGGAGATCTTGTTAGGGTTGAAAGATCCGTTGTTTGTCCAGGGAAGAGTAAAAAAATTGTACAGAAATGTTTTGGTCCATATCGAATTGTAAAAGAACTAGAAAATGATCGTTTTTTAGTAGAAGATACTCCTATAACAAAAAGAAAGGGTAAAGCAAATTACAAAGGTATATATCCAGTAGAGCGTATACATCCATGGTTAAATTTTAAAAGATTTGAAGATAGTGATGATAATTTTAGTGATACAAGTTGTGATAGTATATGCGATGAACGTAATGAAAATAATGAAGTTAATAATGCTCAATGAACAAATATATTATCATCTTGACAGTTATAGCAACTTGCAATGTAAATTTAACTTTAAATGATTTTAGTAAGTTCTTTTCTTGGTGAATTAATAAAAGGGGGTTATTATTATAATGATATTGTGATTATTGATGTAAAAGGTTTTGTTCTACTAAATTGTTTTAATGTACTTTGGGTAAGTAAATACAAAAGTTAATAATAATAAATGGTTGGAAGGATGTTTTATGATTTAGTATTGAAATGGAAGGATAAAAGGAATGTAAAAAATGTTAATTATTTAAAAATAGGTTAGTATGGTCTAGTATTGGAATTTAAATGAATTTATATTATATTATTCTTAGCTTAGTATGGTCTAGTATTGGAATTTATACGAATTTATATTAAATAGCTTAGTATAGTCTAGTATTGGAATATATAAATTAATTTATAGTATGTAACTTAGTATGGTCTAGTATTGAAATTTGAATGAAATTTAGATAGCTTAGTATGGTCTAGTATGGGTGCTTTAAATTTATATATATGAAATGGTATTTAAATTGAAAATATTTGATAATGAAATTTAAAATAAATACATATTGTTAATATAATACATAATATAAGTTTTAGTTATTATTGGGTCATGTCAAATCGTTGATTCGAGTGTTATTTCAATTTATAATTACTTCAGTCACGAGGACGTGACTATTAGTCAGGATGGACGAATTGTAATGTTACTGAGTATAATTATTATATTTTATAGGAATTATAATTATGCACTTAAAATATTTGGCAATTTCCGGTACCTTTATAAACTATTTAACATGACTCTAAAAATTGTTTAATATTGTTATTATTTATATTAAAATGTATAATATTTTATGAGATATTTGCAATATTTTAATTTATAATTTGTAATAAGTATAATGATTTTCTTGAACAGGAAACTGCTCTTCTATTGGTCAAATATTTTGACCAATCAGGAGCAACCGCCATTTTAGGTGGTCGAAGTAGAGGGGAAAATAGAGGGAGAGCAGAGTCCTTCTCAAGAGATTCATTCTGTGTTGAGTTTTGGTACAGTGAAGTGATCCTAATAAAATTAGTGTGTGTTCATCTTGTTGTTTTATTATAAAATATAACAAGGAACAATGGAAGAAGTTAACAACAATTAGAGCAGAGAGTAGATTAATTATTATAGGAAAATTACGTTTCATTTCGGATTTAGTAGAAAGATCCAATGTGAAATCAAATAAAAAATCACTGATTCGGACAGTTTTCTTGAAGAACGTGCGCGTCATTCTGCTGATATGTAAAATGGGTGAAATAAAAAAAAAAGTGTGGAATATTTGTATCAAAATTGTATAATTCACTTAAAGTGGCCATTTTAGAAAATTAATGTAAAAGTAATGTGCATACGCCCATTCCGATTAACTTAGTATCAATATGGCCTACTTTATGTTATTTATATTGTGTATAGGTAATTTAAACGTTTTCTGATCAATAAGTGTCAGAGTAATGCTAAAATATTTTGTGGTAATGATTTTCAGAAAATTATTATTGTAAGTTTTAGGCTAATGCGTACATACGAAATACTTAGAATTATTGCTGAAACTTGACTTGGACAAGAATCAAGATTAATGTAGTAAAGAAAAATATTTTCTGGATAATTTCAGTCAAAGACGAAAATTAATGTCCTCTAAGATAATGATTGAGTAAATATTAGTCACGGTCATATTATGCCGTTGTGTTGATGCCATACATATAAGTTAACGCTTTTAAACTTGAGTGGTGACAAAAACTTAAAACTTATACCTTTGGGGCTTTTCTGATCATATTATTAAAGACTAGATGACTAGATGGTTCGTATGTCTTCCCCCTAAGGGCCAATCCACACGTACCACAACCACACCACGTCGCAACGACAAAATACCGTCAAGCAGTGGTTGCGTTGTGGTACCGACAAAATGTCGATGTGGTTGCGTTGTTGCCAGTAGTTGCGATGTGGTTACGACTGATGTACGAAAGGCAATGAAACGGAGGGGGGGGGGGGGGGAGAGCGCGGGCGGTGTGCGCATACTGTCATTGCATCGACGCAACGTTGTGGTTGCGATGTGGTCGGCCACTAGTTCGCTTGTGGTTGCGATGTGGTCGGTATCATACAAGAGATCGACAACGACTGCAAAAATAATATGTGGTACGTGTGAAATGTGAATAGTCCAGTTCATTTACAATACGACATATACGCCCGACAAAGTGGTGTGGTTATGGTGTGGTTGTGGTACGTGAGGGTAAGCCCTAATACCTACAATAAACTGGCCTTCCACGTATATTCCAAGACTCAAATTAAGCAAATCTGTTCTCGATTTTTAGCGAGCCTCACAAAATTTAAATTAATTTTTATTTATGTTGCTATAGATTTCGTCGAATTGACGTCTCAGAAAGTACTTATCCGCTTATCGTCCAAATCACTGATTGCCTATTGAAGTACCAGTCACCTTGGTATGCGATAGCGCGAAGCCTTTTTCGATCTCACCTTCGGATCGTCTTCTCGTTAAATATGTAGCTAGGTCAAAGGCCCTTCACATTTGAATATAGCTTAAAACTTTGATCTAGATTACCTTAGGTTTTTGCTTGGTGTAATTTTTATAAGGGAATTTAATAATTTTTGTTTTCCGCTGTAATCCTTTTATCTAAGTATACTAATATTATTAACTGGGACATTATTAGTTTATCACTAAACTAGAAGAGGCCCGCAACTCCATTGCGCTTCATTTATCGCATGGAAATCGTCAGAAATCGTACATTTTGTCGGGATAAAAAGTATCTTAAGTGGATACAGACCGGGACTCTCTCCATACCGAATTTCTGCAAAATCGGTCCAGCGGTTTGAGCGTGAAGATGTAATAGACACACACTGTCGCATTTATAATATTAATAATGATAATAATAACTACCACACCGGTTTCGGTGACGGTGGCCGGTTTCATTGAAACCAGGCCAGTTACGCAGGAGTAATTATAATGCCCAAGTGTGTGCGCAATACACAAGAGCACTCTCTATTCCTTTTACTCTCATAACCCAGTCGGACGGAAGACCGACACGACTGGCGAGAGGTCAGGCGTAGGACCGACTTTTTACATGCCCAACGACGTATGGATCATCTTACTTGTCAGACAATCAGGTGATCAGCCTGCATTGTCCTAACCAAACTAGGAAATAACATGTTTCCAACGCGGGAATCGAACCCACAATCTCCGAGTCAAGAGCCATGCTCTGAACCACTGGATGACGGAGGCGTTAATAAAAATATGTAATAATATTAATATGGATTATATTGCCACATCAACAAATGATTTTTTCATCGTCTTAGTTGCACTTGAACTTAATGAAATAGTTATGAAGGCTTTATTTAGTTTTTGTTAGCAATCTGGTCCTATGTTGTGTCGGTCTATCAAGTTTTTGCTTCGATATTACTAATACAAAACCTAATGATCCTTATGAAACTTGAGATGACTTGGGAAACGAGGTTATATTTAAAATCATTTGCTGGACATAATATTGTAATAAAATATTTAAACAACTTTAAATAAGTGCTCCATTGTAATTTATTTTAATTGCTTAGTTAAATTGTAATTTATTTTAAATATGAGAGCAAAATTGAGGTAAATAAGAAAAACATATTGCTGGATACATTTTTTTCTGAAACTGTTACTGCGATTTTTTATTAAATATTTTGTGTTTATAGAAAATTGGTTCTTCAAGTTTTACTCAAACTTTAAAATTGCTACTTTATTTATATAAGAAGATACAACATAGTAACTTGAAACAATGCAACTCTTTTTCAAACATACAGTTATTGGACATTGCTGTCCGTTTACTGAATTTCAGCACTTTCACAGACCGGTTATAGGACAGGCCAAAACGAGCGAAGTCGCAGGAAGTTACGCTATGAAATATGGCGCTCCGGTATTGCACACTCTCAATATAACGCCGTGCATCGCCGTGAGCTACCTATGCTATCAATGAAGCGTGAGTAAAGGTGTGTTCATAATAATAATCATTTATTTCGGACATTATTCATCCATAAGTGTTAGTTATTTAGTTACTAACAAATTTTCTTAGACTAAGTTAGTAGTGTTAGTGATAGTGTTAGTAATCATGTTACTTACAATATCTTAAAAATTATGTTAGTAAGGTTAGTTATTATATAATGAATACAACAGGTTACAATATACTTAACATTACTACATAACACAATATCATGCTATAATTATTAATATAGTATTATAGGAACTTAAGTTTGTTAATAAATTTAGATTAGTTGTATGCACATAGTTTTACGTTACAATCCAGCTTAGATACCAATGTAAACAACCGCCTTGTAATAATTATTTTGATTGTACTGTGTATTGTGATTTTCAATAAATAAATAAATAAATAAATGAACACACAAAAAAAACAAGAAAATAATACTTATATTGTCTTGAATGTTTTGAATTCTAACAGATAAAAAATAAATAAGATCAAAACCAGTTAATCCCTTTGGTAATGACGCTTCGTTCCTAAAAGGATAAAAGAGATAATGCCACAAAAAAATATATATCCTCTGTATGTTAAGATTTTAAAGGATAGAAAAGGTTAAATTTTATTAAAGATTAGTTGTGTACTCGTGCTTACACAATAATTATTACAAAAAAAAGATTTTTTTGTTTTGTTTTGAGTGGCATTGAATAAATTTTGAAACCACAGGACCGATTTCATGAAATGTCCCATACATTTCATGAAATCGGTCCTGTGGTTTCAAAATTGGATGGCTGTATAATCTTCCAAGAAACATCTAGTAAGTAACTAAAAATAAAAAAAAATATAGGTACATTTTCAATTTCCTATAATGTTATTAAAAACTTCGAAACAATAGAAAATCCATATATTTACTTTTTACAAACAACCTTATATTTTAAATAAAACCTAATTCCAAATAATAAAATTTTAAATAACTGAGTACCAATTTAATTTTATTCAGTCCATTATGAACACAGGCTTAGATGCAGTTAGTGAAAGGTGCACCCGAGCCACCCAGACCGAAGACGCTACATTGTTACATCCCATCATATCATCGGATTTTAGTAAACTTACTAATATTACTAAACACTAACATTCCTTACTCCTTAGGGTCAATTCAGACCGCAACTCGACGCGTTGATTCGTTACCAAGAATTTGTACTGAATTGACAGATTTCAATTGTGTCAGACGTCTTCCAAATCTGTCTAATCAATACAAATTTAGAAATGCATCTACGCGTCGCGTTGTGGTCTGAATTGACCCTTAGTAACACTAACATTATCATACTATCAGACATACTAAAAATTCAATTCATCGTAGCTTCCAAACGATGGACCAGTTTTGATGTAGATTTTTTTTGTTTGAAAGCTGATATAAATTATTATGAGAGATAATACCTACGTTCAGTTTCAGTTCAGTTCATCAACCAAGCTTTTTTGATTACAGAACCCTATAACGGAACCCCAACGAGCTGATTTTTTGTATATTGATAGATTAATAGTCATATAATTTTCAGTAACGTTGTCCTACTAATAAAACAGTCCATATTTTAGGACCATCAATTCAAAGTATGAAATCCTTTCTGCTAGCTACCACTTTCGAGATTTTTCTCAAAATAAAATTTTGTTCGTCTTATCAAAATGAAGCTACTCACTAAAAAAATAGCTTGATAGCAATAAAAAAAATCTAGTGCTCTTGTACTAAGACTTCATAATCATCAGCTACATCACTGCAGGATATTTATTTTTATAAAGTCGTTTATACTTATCGCAAAATAATGTAGACTCACTGGGTGATCTTAATTCACACACATGAACGCCTCCGTGGTCCAGTGGTTAAGAGCGTCGCTCTTGACTCGGAGGGCGTGGGCTCGATTCCCGCGTTGGTAACATGACTATTTCCAAGTTTGGTTAGGACAATGCAGGCTGATCACCTAATTGTCTGACAAGTAAGATGATCCGTGCGTCGGATGGGCACGTAAAAAGTCGGTCCTGCGCCTGATCTCTCGCCAGTCGTGTCGGTCTTCCATCCTACTGGGTAATGAGAGAAAAAGGAATAGAGAGTGCTCTTGTGTATTGCGCACATACTTGGGCACTATAAAATTACTCCTGCGTAACTGGCCTGGTTTCAATAAAACTGGCCACCGTCACCGAAACCGGTGTGGGAGTTATTAATTCACACGCACAAAGTTCCAAACAACATGTTACTCTACAATCTACAAGAATTAATTATACAATGGGAATAAACTTACACAAGCATTAATAAGTTAATGCAAATTGCTTAACAATTGCTAATATAAACATTAAAAGATGGACAAACAAATGAATGGTTTTTCAATAAGATATCTCACGCGACTCGTTGTGTACACACGGGTGAAAATAACGATTGAAATCGCTGCGTTTAGTAAAACACGTTTATGTTTCATTGTACATGTACCATGAGTACCATTGGAGAAATTGATTCATATTAGGCAGTTTTTTTTTATAAAATAAGGGGGCAAACAAGCAAACGGGTCACCTGATGGAAAGCAACTTCCGTCGCCCATGGACACTCGCAGCATCAGAAGAGCTGCACCTGCAGCTCTTCTGATGCTACGAGTGTCCATTGGCGTTGCCGGCCTTTTAAGAGTGATAAGTAGGGTAATAGGGGAGGGTAGGGATGGAAAGGGAAGGGAATAGGGGAGGGTAGGGAAGGGAATAGGGTAGGGGATTGGGCCTCCGGTAAACTCACTCACTCGGGGAAACACAGCGCAAGCGCTGTTTACGTAGGTCCGCAGCTCTCTTCCTATGAACCAACTTCTCTGATGTTGTACTATTAGAGTAAATGATAGTATCATTAATAGCATCTGCCTATGTATTAAGCCGGGTCCAGAATTGTGTTATGTGTATTGTAAGATTACGTGTAATTTAGCGTCAACAGTGTGGACGGTACACGAACTCAAAGCGCATTGTCCAAACGAGCGTTTGTGCTCGCGCGAAAACCGACAGCCGATGGATAAACCCCGAGCGTTAATGTTCCTGGCCCATGAATATGTATTAAGTATGTGTATACTCTAATTTAATTCGTAATAATTTACTTACGAATTAAATTATAGTATACACAGTACAGTAAAAAGCTTTTTCCGTTGTCTTTCGTAGGCCGCAACACAATTTATTCGAGATCTTAGCACGAGATCAGACTGACGAGGTAAAATTACAATAGATAATACATATTATATTAATTCATTAATTTCAATGATCAATAAGAGGTTCTAACAATTTCAAATTGAAGAACTTTTCAAAAGTGCATTCGTGATAAAAATTGGAATATATGCCCGTATGTTTTCAGAATTTGTGATTCTGTAATTGCTATGATTTTGTTATGATAACGCCTACGGATAACACAATTGCTTCATGTCTTCATTTACCACGAATCGTGAAATTGCGTTATTATGATCCTTATAATTGTTTTAAAAATTTGCATACCTTTTTGAAATCGAAATCTTTTTAGCGGCGTTATGCACTTTTACAGGATCCACACTAATATTATAAATGCGAAAATGTGTCTGTCGGTCTGTCTATTTGTGTCTACCTGTCTGGTACCTCTTCATGCCCAAACCGCTGAACCGTTTTGTTGTAATTTGGTATGGAGATACTTTTTGTCCCGGGAAAGTACTTAACATTATGATACTTTTTAGCCCGGAAAAATATACGGAATGGATCGAATTTTAGTGCAACGGAGTTGCGGACGTTATCTAGTTGATAATAACAAATCTTAAGGCGAGGATAAACCCCAATTTGTTATTCCGTGACTCCCGGTTTACCTAGTTCCAATATAATAACGAAGTGTTAAAAAATATGAGATATAAAGCACAATATTTAAAATACCTTAAACCATAAACATTTTAATAAAACGTAATACTTTGGCTGTAATTAATTTACAAACTTACCTCCGAAAAAACTCTATTTCATCGAAATATAAGTATTAACTAGGATAATTGTACATTTTATTTGAATAAATTGTTAGTAAATCTATATTAAAAATTCTTTAACCGAACAATTTTGTTTCTTAATATTTATTTCCAAAGATATTTAAAAAAAACAGCAAAAATAGAGAAGATCCGCCCGAGAACCTATAGTTTTATGCTAAGCTAAAATGAATCTTATTGCGATGCATATACGCTTGGTCTTTGGTTGTGTGCAAGGTTATCGTTTTTGATTGAGATTAATCCCCGTCTTAAAGTCTTATCAAGCACATGAACTGATTAAAATTCGTAAAATTTAGATCGCTGGTGCTGCGCAGGAGAGGGAAGAGTAGGTCTCATGTTCATTCGAAAAAGTTTCTCGTCCTAGTACAATCAATATATTGTAATTTGCCCTCGGAACAAAGACCTGCCGTTAGTTGACGTGATGAATCGTTAGGGAGGCACAGAAAAATTAAAAAAGGGCGCGCTAATTGCTGTTTTTGACAAATCCAATAAAAAAAATTTGAAATGCTTTTTTCTCGGAAACTATTGGTTTTAGGTAAAAGTTTTTTAAATAAAAATGTAGAGGGCGTTGTGAACTACATTTTTTGTCATTGGAGTGACGCCATCCGACTTAAAATACAAAAAGTAGAGGGTTATTTATTATAATAATAATAATATAATATCTATGGACGCTTCACACCACGTCAGTCTGGCCCTGTGCTAAGTACCTGAAGGACTTGTGTTACAGGTACCAGACAACGGAAATACATTTAATACTTTTTTTTATACTATACATATATTTAAGATTTTTATTATTTCATACACATATTTAATACACATCCATGACCCAGGAACATTGAAAAACTTTTTGTTCCCTCGGCGGGATTCGAACCCGCGACCCCCGGCTTGAATTGCCACACACTCTAACCATTGAGCCACGGAGGTCGTCGTCGTCGTCGTCGTCGTTATTAGTTAATTAAAAAAAAAGTCGGATTTCATTTCCTGAAAATGGCCATTTTTTTAGGAATTGGTGCTATTTTCTGTAGTATTAGCATTTAGCTTTAGTACTACTACTAGTACTATTTACAGCGTGATCCATTTTAAGACGGAACTATGTAATTGATCTATTAATATAATTATATCAGTAGTCATTACATACTACAAAGTAATTTTGCAATTTTGTATCATCTAGTTAAAACAGGTACTCTAGCAGCTGCAGTCCTTTAATTTGCATTGTTGTTAAAAACGAGAGTCCGGACCCTATTACTGAAAATTGTAAAAAAATATGTACTTAAGAGGGGTCCCATACATCAAACGTGATTTTTTTGGCCTTTTTGCTAGATGTCAATAATAGTAACCGGTAGGCACTTGAAATTTTTACAAAATCCTTGATTATATGTATACTTTATTAATGAATAAGAATATAAAAAAAATAAAGAATTAAGTTGTCCTCTCATACAAAAAACGCAATTTTTGGCCTATTTTTGCTCTATAACGGTACGGAACCCTTCGTGAGCGAGTCCAATTACTCGCACTTGGCCGATTATATTTTTTAGACTTATTGCTGCAAAGAGTCAGAAACGGTGGGTGTTACTTCTAGTGGTTCCGTATCCAAAGGTTAAAAAGGGTATTACTAAGTTCTATGTCTATTTCTTCGAAGAATATACTTGGGATCGCCATACTAAGTGACCTATCAGACAGAAAGCGGTCACGCGGTCAAGCATTCAAGCGGTCAGCTTTGCGTTCTTTGTGTTGTATTACGTTATACAAAATGTATCAAAACTAAGTGTAATAATAAGTAATAATACTTTAGGGTGTGTATGTGTTCCTTGTAGAGAACTGTGAAAGTAGCAGCGCTGAAAGACCAATTTTTTTTCACTTTTGTATGGGGAAACTCGTGACGCTGAGGCGTTTGCAGATACGAAAGTGAAAAAAAATTTGGTCGTTCAGCACTGCTACTTTCACAGTGAACTCTCTACAAGGAATACGTACACACCCTAAATTATTATCACTTAGTTTTGTAACATTCTGTATATCTATACTCACATAGAGGGCGTTCTGACCGCGTCAGAGTTCCTCTTGTGTGACTGACCTCTCGAACGCAGAATGCGAACGCAGAACTTTTGAACGCGTGACCGCTTTCTGTCTGATAGGTGTCTAAGGTAATCAGCCTGCCTAGCATACGCCAACGAGATATCTCACTGATGTTTTCTTGATTTTTGATGGTTTGTCTCTTCATCTCTATTGACCCTAGCTTGACAAACATTTTTTCTCGCCTACGCGAGAAAAAATGTTTGTCATGCTCTACATCTATCTATCTAGTAGATCTACATCTATCATCGAAATAACACACTTTTATAGAGTTTTGTCGAGATAATGTCGAGATTTTGACATTATGAGACGAGTAGTTTTTAATTATCTCGAATGTGAGATATCTCGTTTGCGTATGCTAGGCAGGCATGCTATAAATCACTGTGCGTGCGAGTCTCAGGTCACACAATTTGCACATCTTTAGCAATTGGAAATTAGTTATCAGGTGCATAAGATTAGTCTAGATTTAGTGCATCAGGTCAAACCTACGACGTGGGTTAATCTGTATTTATGTTTGTTAAATATAGATTAAGCTTAGGTAGAAATAGGTGCATCCAGTTACAAAATGCCTTTTAAAACCAAAACTGTTATATGCTTAATAATACTACAGTAATAATAATAACTTTAATCACTTTAATCAATTTAATTTCATTTAAGTTTATTTTATCATAATTATATTGCATGAACTAGATTATTGGTAATTTTAATTGTGGATTTTTGAATTTTTATGTAATGCTAAATTAATGAAATTTTTACATGTTATGGGTCTTTGATACCTGAAATAAAGACATCTTTATTTTTTTAATTTTTTTATTAATATTCATTTGAACATTTGTGTGTTTGTATATCTGTTATTTCTTCAGGCATAAACCAATTAATGTCCATAATAAATAAATAAATAAATAAAACTTTATTTCAGACTAATTTGTCCATAGATTTGTTAGAGATAGTTAGTAACAATTATCTTATATAAATATGTTAGTAGTGTTAGTAGAGTCTGTATAATATTTACGACATCAAGCCTATCCCTATCTCCATCCAGTATTTTTGAATGGGACAGTCTAATTTAGAGGCAATGACCTTCAGAATGCTGTTTTCACTGCTACGAAGTCTATGCAATGACGACGCTACCTTTTTGCGCATCACTGCGTGAAAGCCGTCAACGCCAGACTCAGCAAACATTTTTGACGCACTGCAGCGCCATGGCAGCCCAAGCAGCATTCTATAATAATAACTCCCACACCGATTTCGGTGACGGTGGCCAGTTTCATTGAAGCCAGGCGAGTTACGCAGGACTAATTTCATAGTGCCGAAGTGTGTGCGCAGTACACAAGAGCACTCTCTATCCTTTACTCTCATAACCCAGTGGGACGAACGACCGACACGACTGGCGAGAGATCAGGCGCAGGACCGACTTTTTACATGCCCATCCGACGCATGGATCATCTTACTTGTCAGACAATCAGGTGATCAGTTTGCATTGTCCTAATCAAACTTGGAAATAACATATTTCCAACTCGGGTATCGAGCCCACGACCTCCGAGTCAAGAGCCACGCTCTAAACCACTGGACGACGGAGGCGTTTACCATAATATTAATAAATTCATTAGCTTAAGCGAAAATAGGTTACAGAAAGACATACAAAATGACACACAGACTTTCGCGTAATTATAACATAATAACTAGAGATCGCCCAATGGTCGAAATTCGACCTTAATTTTAACGATATTAGGAGTTTAGGACTACTACCTACATTTTGTAAAAAATATTGACTTTATAATTTTTTCCAACTTTTGTCTCTGGGACTTAGCTGATCTCAGACTGGCCGTGTAAGCATTGTCTAATAGTATCTTAGATTCCATAAAAAAAACTATAATCCATTTTTAATTTGTCAATTTGTTGTCAACGGACTTCAACCATAAATAAAAGAGTATAATTCGTATGTATAGGCTTGTCACTCAAAAATCTATCATGTCTCATGTGTGTGTGTTGTAGTGTGTGTAATGTTTTATTTGTTAAAAAAATGTATGATAAAAGCATAATTTCAAAATAATATTAGTTCGATGCACTCCTTCACCATATAAACTATAACTGTGCAAAATTTCATTCACCTACGTTTCCCCATTTTTCATAAAAAGGGTTACAAAGTTTTTCGTTCGCGTATTAATATTATGATGATGATATACTACGTGACACCCACAACTCCGTCGTATATCGCTGGAACCGTACATTTATTCCGGCATAAAAAGTATCCTGTGTCCACTCCCGGGACATAATGTATCTACATACCAGATTTCATTGCACTCAGTGAACCGACGACCGACAGATATTATACTGACATGATTTAAATATACTCCATATTTAAGAATGGGGTATGGATTCCAAAACACTAATCAAGTATAAAGGTACAAGTTGGAAGGCTACATGAAGTTGCAGCAGACCTCTACGAATGGGCCGGCTCGACCATAGAAATACCACGTTCTCACAGAAAACCGGCGTGAAACAGCGCTTGCGCTGTGTTTCGCCGAGTGAGTGAGTTTACCGGAGGACCAATCCCCTACCCTATTCCCTTCCCTACCCTCCCCTATGACCCTATTCCCTCTTAAAAGGCCGGCAACGCACCTGCAGCTCTTCTGATGCTGCGAGTGTCCATGGGCGACGGAAGTTGCTTTCCATCAGGTGACCCGTTTGCTCGTTTGCCCCCTTATTTTCATAAAAAAAAGACGACGTGTTGTCGCGACACTACTGGTTTCTATGTACTTCTATAAATAAGTGTCGCTAGCTTCGTGTCGCGCGCTGCGGAGGGTATTTCATAGAAATACATAGAAACCAGTAGTGTCGCGACGACACGTCGTCTGCAGTTGTCGCGTGCCGCTCGGTTCCAACTTGTACCTCAACCCAAAATTTTGAAATAAAATTAGACGGGATCATATTACTATTATCAAATGACTGGCTATTGTTGTGATAATTATAGTAACCTTCATAATGAAACTTTTACAGTAAGCGGTGTATAATTTCATCTTTAACTCGAGGCCAGAATTTGACAATGACAATATTGTTTTCTCAAATTTTATTAAAACATTTCTACGGATGAGAATTCATCATGATCATATCAGCCTATATTCGTCCACTGGACATAGGCCTCTCTCAATGAACGCCAAAATGACCGATCTCCTGCTACTCGCATCTCCTGGATGAGAATTAGGTCACCTAAAATATTCTCAAACTGCAGGCGTACCATCTTCGGGGTTCCTGTGTTCTCTGGAGAGATTCATTAAAGTCATAGAAAAGCGTCATAAAAATTCCTACGAAGTAGTATAATGCGTCGAATCAGCGTCGCGTCTACCGTAGTAGGAGTCAACAAACCATTAGCCTTGTCCACACTGTGCCTTTTTCTGTTCGTCAAGGGCATGCGTTATAGCGCAGTCAACATCGCACATGAGGCATGC
The DNA here is from genome assembly GCF_905147365.1 of Aricia agestis. Taxonomy (NCBI): domain Eukaryota; kingdom Metazoa; phylum Arthropoda; class Insecta; order Lepidoptera; family Lycaenidae; genus Aricia; species Aricia agestis. Next base: position 12,164,116 of record NC_056425.1, read on the forward strand.
CCGCAACGCGGCATGCGTTGCGGGCATGCCTCATGCCTCATGCTCTGACCGTATCCAAAACTTCAAAAATGACAATATTGGCGTTGCGTTCCTTGACGCATTCAATTATTGAATGCGCCAATATGAAAGTTGATGACGAAAATCGAAGAAAGTGCACAGTGTGGCCATAGCTAACACTGATTCTTTCAACTTTCATAGCGTCCCATATCGTTTAACTAAATCGATCCTGTACTTTCTGCTGAATCAGTTTCAAATTGATTCTGTACTTTTTACAGGAATATGGATCTGCGCGACGAAAACAAATTATCAAGTTTCTCTTCTGTCGGCACTCTGGGAGAGCAATAATAATAATAATAGTTCCCACACCGGTTTCGGTGACAGTGGCCGGTTTCATTGAAACCAGGCCAGCTACGCAGGAGTAATTTTATAGTGCCCAAGTGTGTGCGCAGTACACAAGAGCACTCTCTATTCCTTTACTCTTATAACCCAGTGGGACGAAAGACCGATACGACTGGCGAGAGATCAGACGCATGACTGACTTTTTACATGCCCATCCGACGCATGGGTCATCTTACTTGTCAGAAAATCAGGTGATCAGACTGCATTGTCCTAACCAAACTTGGAAATAACATGTTTCCAACGAGGGAATCGAACCCACGACCTCCGAGTCAAGAGCCGCGCTCTATACCACTAGACCACGGAGGCGTTGGCTGGGAGAGCAACCCGTTGTTTTAACGTGGCGAAAGATCACGCCGCGCCGCACATGGGATTTCCTTCACCACGCATAGTTCACGAACAGCACCTATTTCATAGAAAATGATTAGATCAGAGAATCTCTCAGAACTTCAACCGGAGTGTTGCATATAATATAATTGTATGTTAGAAATAGTATTTCAAGTTATGCCAGCAGCCTCGCGGCCATTCGGCCATTGCCATGTTCGGTAAAACCGCAGCTTCAGTTAAGAACAGAACCTTTTTTCTATACGGGCCACTAACAAGTTTTGGCGGGTCTCAACCAAAAAGTTTTAGTCTCAAGATCATACTTATAATTCTTTAAAATTAACGAATTAAAAGTGGAAATTTTCAAGGTTTTCACAACGATTTTGCCGGTGGGGCTGAAATTTAAAATGGTTTAACTTCAAGGTTCAACCGACCACTGATGAAGTCCCAGCGGGCCGTAGGTTGAGTATAGCCGGTTTAGAATTACAGCCTATATACCAAAGTTTGAGTAAGCAAACGTCAAATTCACACTAACTTACTCAAACTACTATTACTAATCTTATTTTTAATGATTTTCATATTTTATAGTTACTATTTCCTACATAATATTATTATATATTTAGTGTCAGTGATTTTAATGAAACTGGTTACCGTCACCGAAAATGGAGACTGCAAATTCAGTATTAAACTTTTCATTTTATTAAAACAAAAGTAATATTTCTTAGTCATTAATAACTTTCAACTTCAGACAATAATATTTTGATGATAAAGGAAGCGGTTTTAGCTAAAACTAAACTTTGATCTTTTTTTTTTATGAAATAAGGGGGCAAACGAGCAAACGGGTCACCTGATGGAAAGCAACTTCCGTCGCCCATGGACACTCGCAGCATCAGAAGAGCTGCAGGTGCGTTGCCGGCCTTTTAATAGGGAATAGGGTAATAGGGGAGGGTAGGGAAGGGAATAGGGGAGGGCAGGGAAGGGAATAGGGGAGGGTAGGGAAGGAAATAGGGTAGGGGTTTACGTGGGAGAGCCATGCTTCGGCACGAATGGGCCGGCTCGACCGGAGAAATACCACGTTCTCACAGAAAACCAGCGTGAAACAGCGCTTGTGCTGTGTTTCGCCGAGTGAGTGAGTTTACCGGAGGACCAATCCCCTACCCTATTCCCTTTCCTACCCTCCCCTATTCCCTTTCCTACCCTCCCCTATTCCCTTCCCTTCCCATCCCTACCCTCCCCTATTACCGTATTCCCTCTAAAAGGCCGGCAACGCACCTGCAGCTCTTCAGATGCTGCGAGTGTCCATGGGCGACGGAAGTTGCTTTCCATCAGGTGACCCGTTTGCTCGTTTGCCCCTTTATTTCATGAAAAAAAAGGGGGGATTGGGCCTCCGGTAAACCCACTCACTTGGCGAAACACAGCGCAAACGCTGTTTCACGCCGGTTTTCTGTGAGAACGTGGTATTTCTCCGGTCGAGCCAGCCCATTTGCGCCAAAGCATGGCTCTCCCACGCTTAAAACTTTAAAAATCTTTACCATTCATAACTAAATATACCATCTGGTACCATCATGTTATTCTTAACCTGTCAGCTAATGACATCCAGGGTCCTAACTAGATAAGGTCAGAGCTTATTAGTGATTACAGGTTCATGGGCAAATGACTCACAGACATACATAACAATACTAAATAGTGCTTTGTTATGATATATATTTATTATTATGAATGCGATAGTGTGTCTGTCTATTACCTCGTCACGCCTAACCCGCCAAACCGATTTTGTTGAAATTTTGTATGGAGAAACTTTTAGTCCCGGCAGAGGATATAGGATACTTTTTTCCCGAAAAATGTACGGTTCCCGCTTGATAAACGAATTTTACGTCGTCTAGTGACATAATATGAAGTAAATAGTTAATTTACTCTATGTTATTTTTAAATGAAAAATAGCCTAAAATAATGTTTATAGTTCTTACTAAAAATTTACATGTTGTGGAGTACCTATATAAAACTCTTCCGAATTGGATTGAGCGATTTTGATGAAATATTGTTTGACTATCACGTAGGTCTGAAAATCAGTCATTATCTTTTTTCATTCCAGAAATGGCGTAATAATTTCTGCCGGGTCAGCGAGAAATGTATAAAAACATACTGTACTAATTAAACTTGTATCTTAATTAACTCTAATATTGAACTATCGACACAAAGAAACAGGTCTAGGTCTCATCTTAGTTAAACCTATTTAGGATTAATTAAATTTGTAAAATCGACGATTAAATACTTAATTATTTGCTATATACGTCAACCAATTATCTTAGACTTTACTTGATTAAAGATGGCTTTAGGAATGTATTTTTTCTAGTCGACTTGTTAGATTTATTTTGTTGGCTAAAAAAATACGTGTAGCACTCAGGGACTACCGCGGTAAAGCTTTCGCGTACACGCATTTATTACGTCTAGTCACACGCACACAAAGACCGTGCCGAAGTCTGCCGAACTGAAACAATGTTGGACGATGTGTTAGGCTTATTTTCGTTACGGAATTTCTTGATTTGGTCGCAATAGCTTAATGCTAAGTACTCACATACAGTTTTGCTCGAAATCGAGCAAAAACCACCGTGTGGACCGCAAAACTCACAGCTCGATGGCTCGCATCGAGCCAGTTTGAAGGCTCGAATCGAGCCGGCTTGACAAATTTTTGACACAGTTACTGTTCCTTAGTTTTTATTAGTCGTAGCTAATTTCCTTCGAACTGGAGTAAAACTATCGAGCAATACTGAATGTGTGGACGAAAACCCGAGCCGTGGTTTTTACTCTACGTGATTGTTCGAGCGAGCAAAACCGTATGTGAGTACTTACACTAATAATAACATAATATAGAATCGTATAATATTATTGTTGTTTACCATTAGTACGCTATCAGACAAGATAAATGATTGTTAGTGAAAATGTTATGTCAGAACCCGGAATAATATAGGTTAATGAATGAGGAAGCGAAAAATATTTAAAGCCCAATAAATCTCGTAAGTATTGTAAACAGGATGCTACATTAAGGTGATCCCTCACCCCGAGCATTCACGTGTAATGTTACACTAGCTATTTGACCGAGCTTTGCTCGGTATTCGATAAAACACGAATAAAATGACATTTTCTAAAAATGATTCCTAGCTAGATCGATTTATCGCCCCTGAAACCCGTATATACTAATTAGTTTCATGAAAATCGTTGAAGCCGATTCCGAGATTCCAATTATATATACAGGGTGTATCAAAAATTAGTGATAATACTTTAGGGTGTGTACGTGTTCCTTGTAGAGAGTTCACTGTGAAAGTAGCAGCGCTAAAAGACCAAATTTTTTTTTCACTTTTGTATGGGGAAACTCGTGACGCTCGTGCCCTTGCCCATACAAAAGTGAATAAAAAATGTCGTCTTTCAGCGCTGCTACTTTCACAGTGAACTCTCTACAAGGAACACGTAAACACCCTAAAGTATTATCACTTATTTTTGTTATAGATATAATATATAAGAATTGCTCGTTTAAAAATAAAATATTATAGATTCGACTTTAAGCATTCCATAGCAAGTTGACTTCACTGTCCCGTAGCATTGATGTTGTTACAAGTTGTATCAGTGCAAGGTGCGCATTGTTGCTCGGTTCTCCTCCCTCACTGACGTAATGCTCGACTCTGTAACGTTACATTACAAGCGAATGCTCCCGGTGACGCACCTTATCAAAGTGATGATACTTGAGAGCAGGGGTCCATTTTAAGAAATAAAATGACCTTCGCGGTCCACACATTTTGTAAAAAAATATTCATTTACATAAGAATGAGAAAAGTGTAAATTTTTTGCTCGTTTCGAGCAAGCTATTAATATTAAATCCTGTAGATGTGCATAATATGTTCAGTCGAGATCGAAATTTATTTTAAATGAAGTTCATCTTCGAAAATGCTTGGTCCGCACACAATGGGTCGGCGGTCCGGATGCTGACCGCGGTCCGCCATTTGGTGACCCCTGCTTTAGAGTTTAGGAAGTGTATGAGTCTCTACCTGTGAAAATGAACACTGAAAAAAATCTTAAGGCTATTGCATAGTTTTTATCGCGGGCTTTGTGCGTGGCGATCAAGAAATTCTGTAACGAAAATAAACCTAACACCCCACTATGATCCCACGCTTAACGTCGTTTCAGTTCGGCAGACTTCGGCACGGTGTTTGAGCGCGTGCGACTAGACGCAGGCGTGTAGACTAGCTTTTGCTATGCAGTAGCTTTACCGCGGCAGTTTTCGAGTACCACACATTTTTTTTATTTTCTATAGCCTGTAAGTGCCCCAGATTCATAGATTTGGCCATACAAAAGTTTCAAAAGTTTCTCCTTCAGCGCTGCTACTTTCTCAGTGTATTCTATGTATTCTCATACCCACACGTGGGAGAGCCATGCATCGCACGAATGGGCCGGCTCGACCGGAGAAATACCACGTTCTCACAGCAAACCAGCGTGAAACAGCGCTTGCGCTGTGTTTCGCCGAGTGAGTGAGTTTACCGGAGGCCCGATCCCCTACCCTATTCTCTTCCCTACCCTCCCCTATTACCCTATTCCCTCTTAAAAGGCCGGCAACGCACCTGTAGCTCTTCTGATGCTGCGAGTGTCCATGGGCGACGGAAGTTGCTTTCCATCAGGTGACCCGTTTGCTCGTTTGCCACCTTATTTCATAAAAAAAAACACCTTGTTTCTGACACTGCCAAGTCTGGTCATTTGTTTAAGTTCTCAGAATTTCCAGATGTCTACGCCGATAGTCGTTTCGAGACGATTTTTACAGTTTTCTACGAAAGCTCTACAAAAACTCTACTGTTGCCTACGATAACTGTTCCAACAATTTGTTTACGAAACCTGTGCTTCTACAAAGATTATATTAGTATAATATTATATTATGCAGAATGTTTTTTGTTTCATGAAATAACCCCACCTTAATTCAATTAAAAATATTTTTATTTTGTTCTTAGTATTTTTTATTGCAGTGGAATACACAATCTGTAAAAAATTTAGAAGTCTAGCTATAGCGGCTCTTGAGATACAGCCTGGAGACAGACAGACAGACAGAAAGACGGACGGACAGACAGACAAACGGACAGACGGACAGACAACGAAATCTTAGTAATAGGGAACCCTAAAAATGAAGATCGGTCCCGTTTAAGAGCTAAATGAGGAAATAAACAATAAAACCAAGCATTGTATAGTATTGGAATAGATCTAATTATTATCTCTAATTGGTTATTTTCATAGGAAATATTATCGCAAATCAATTAATTTAAACAAACATAGATAATACAGATCTTAGAAATTAGGGTCACGACCTGTCTGCTAGGTTTCGTGACGTCAATCTGATATAACATTCTGATATCATAGTGATATAATGTCAAAGTAACGTCATAGTTTAGCAGACTTAGGGCCGGGACACAAAAATACGACACGACATCGTCTCGTACCACGACGCGACGTCGTTTTACGATGTGACGTCGCGTCGTGGGAAACCACGACGTCGCATCGTGACACGACGCCGCGTCGTCGTACGACATGACGTCGTGTCGTGTTTTTGTGTCCCGGCCCTAACTGCCGCAATCAAAGGCACAAATAATGATGTAAGTATGGGCTTATGTCAAAATCTCGCTTTAATTACAGTACTAAGTAAAGTAATTAATTCGTAAAAAAATCGTATCTACGCACAGCAGTATATCAATAAATACTGATTCTATAAAAATCAACTATACGGCCATTCCATGCTTGAACACAGTTAGACAATAGGACAATAATAAATAATAATCAATACAATAATCTATTGTTGAGACTAAAAATAAAATTGTAAATTTTAGTATACCAAACGTCGCAGTCCTGAATTGTGCTTAAGAATATTTCTAAGATCGGCTAGAAATATTAAATACAACGTCTGAAATGACCAATCGCTTAGTCGAAAGATCTTCCTTTGAAGCTCACTTGAAGTTCCACGTTTATGGCAAAACAACTTTTTTTTTAATTATAATGTTTTTGTCCCTGATTTTTATTCGAGGGATTTGTTCTGAATACAATTTATACTGTCCTATGTCTACACACTTATCTTACTCTTATCTACTTAATATTTCTGTTTTCTGTTCTGTTAATACTATTTACTCCTTTTATTATTTTAACACAATATAGCAAAAATTATTCTCTATTTTTCTTATCTTTTACAATTTCCTTTATGCTATCAACATTAATTTCTAGTCCTATTTTCATCTCCAGATCATATTTTGGCCTCGAGTATATTGGGCATTCTGATAGAAGATGTGGTACATCTTCTATTTTACTAGGGTCACACCTGCACGATGGGCTCTCTTTGCACCTGTAGCCGTACAGATACCCAACACAACAGATACCCAAAACAACGTTAGTCGGATCAGTATTATAAATATGAAGGAATTTCACCTGACAGCTCCTCAATATTACCAATAGCGATCCTATTTCAGATACCCGCGCCTGAGATGGCCCGAGGCGCCGTCAGACGTATTTAAAATATCACACGTTTTAACAAGTCAAAGGTTAATCTTTGTGTTCTAGAGCAATTCTGGAACTAACTCCCACGCTGATGTAGGGTTACAAAGCCAGGATAAAGACAACTATTTGATAACTTTGATGGCGAAGTTAGACATTAAAATATATGTATGTATGTATGCGTCGCTTAGTGTCATGCCGCATGTGTGCACCATTTCTCAAAACAAAAAAAGTAATAATATTTTTTTCTAAATGTCGAATGCAAGTTTACAAGAGTCTTATAAACGGTAATGGTGCTACGTACAAATTAAACGGCACTCATAACGTTAAATTAAGAAATTTCAAAACAACCCCCGATTCTTAAATGTTAAGTATATTATCAAACTGAAAATTATCAGCACTGAGCAAGCTGATGATGATGAACGATAGCTCAGAACACGCTTGATAATGTTAGCATTCAATTAAAATAAACTATATGGAAATCGGTCCACCCGTTTGGATGCTACCCTCTTTTTGGTCGGGGGTTAAAAATCCGTGAAAAGACAGTCCGTAGCCTATAGACGTAAAAGTATTTCTAGAATACAACACCCTAAATCCGTCTTCAGATACCTCACTTTTCTCCATCATCTATGAATCGGATAAAATTTGGATAGGACGGAGTGCGAAAACCCTTTTTCTGTCTTTCGTATAACCTAGTAAAACGCATGATCATATCAAATCATAGTGTTTTTTCATTAAACGTAAGAGGGATTTTTTGTTTTTCTAACGCGGGGAACGAACCCACGAATAAGGTGTCAAGAAATTGATGCTTCATTCTATCAGCTGTTGTTGCCTTCTAAAATAACTAAACAGCTTAAAGCTTCATAGCAAGTAATTGCATCATCTTCGATGAAATCGTAATAATTGTAATCTCGAATGAATTGTAACATTATTAATTATATTATTGTGATAAATATTGTTATTTTTCTAGTATCTTTCAATATTTTTATAAAACGATATCGAGCAGATCACTTTCGAAAAAGGTACCAAGTATTTTTTAAACCTTTCCATGGAGCTCACCATTTAAACACTATTTTTAACCCAAATTATTATTTTACTATCCATCATTATTTCACCATCCCAGAAAACCCTTTTTCAATCCGTACCAAAAAAAAAAAACCCAACGAAAAAGCCCAAAAGTGTTCCGGATTTTGAACTTTAATCTTTGCATAACCTTAAATGCAAGCGCGACCGTGATACCTTTTTCAGTACAATCTAAGGTAAGATGAGAGGTATATAATCGTGAGATGATCAGGCACAGGCACAGTCCACCGCCAGACACCAGACACATCAGTCAATATGAAGCTGGTAAGTCTAGACTTTTTGTGGATGGATACAAAAAAAAGTACGATTTTCCATAAAAAGTACGTCAAACTTTTTGCAAGTGTCAAAGTTTGAGCGATGGGATTTTTTATAATTAGTTACCCATAGATAGAAAAATAGATTATGAATAATCGGAAAATGTGAAAAGCTTAAAGAAATTTTAATAAATAGTTAAGAAAGTTCATTAATAATAATGATAAAAGGTACAGTTTTAGAAAATTGTGAAAAAAGTTTACTTGTAAAATGTATTAGAAAAAATAACTTTTCAAGTCTTTCATCCCTTTAAAAGTAATTTAAAATAGGTCATTTTCATCTGTCTCCAATCATAACCACTTTCACGACTCTGAACTACGCTCCTAACTCTTATCAAAAGGTTTTCTTTTATTATGCTCAGAGTTATGTAATCTATAACAGATCCTTTATATCAAAAGTATAAGGATCTTACAATATCGTAGTTAATCTTACTGAACCAATTATTAACTGTCCGGTTGCTCTATATCAAAAGGTTACCTAAACTTAACTTTTGACATTTATTTAACCTTTTCGTTCTAATTATGTACTAGTATTCATTACAGTGTAATTAATGTTTCTACACCTACTACCTACTTCATTAATCTTCAAATATCATTAAAACATCATTATAGGTATATCGTTTGGTATCAATTATAGGTGTAAATAATGCAAGCGTTAGCTTGCAGTGGTAAGAGTACCACGGATTATGCTGTTCGATTTGCCCATGTTAGGCGCACTTTTAAAAAATTTACCAAAATGGGGCTTAAATCTATATTATAGAGTTTTTTTAAAGGAGTCTATCTATTTAGCAGCGTTTCTCACCAATCTATTTTTCAAAATTAGCTATTAAAAAGATAAATTCCTGCCAAAACCCTCAGAAACCAAGCTCAAGTCCTGTTTATTCTTCAGCAATATGAGTTCCACTAGATTGTTCATCCCGCTCTAACTCTTTCGTCTCTTTTCAGTTCATAGTCGCTGCCATCATTGGAGTCTGCTCCGCAGCTCGTCTGGACAACGCCTACCTGCCTCCCAGAGGAGGACAGGGTGCAGGTTATGGAGCTACTGGTTCAGGTGGTTCCGGTGGTTTCGGCCGCGGCTCCGGCGGTTTCGGCCAAGGCAGTGGCGGCTTCGGCCAGGGCAGCGGCGGCTTCGGCCAGGGAGGCAGCGGGGGCTTCGGCCAGGGAGGCAGTGGTGGCTTCGGCGGCCAGGGAGGATATAGCCAGGGAGGTGGCCAGGGAGGCAGCTTCGGTGGCTCTGGACGTTCGAATTCTGCTGATGCCAACGCCCAAATCCTGAAGTTAAACAGCGAAGTCACCGCCGAAGGTTTCCAATACGAGTACGAGACGTCCAACGGTATCAAGGCTGATGCTGCTGGTGTTGCCACCAACGGCGTCCAATCTCAAGGCTCCTTCTCCTACAAGGGTGATGACGGCCAGGACTACTCCATCACGTACACCGCTGATGAGAACGGCTTCCAGCCCCGTGGTGCCCACCTCCCCACCCCACCACCGATCCCCGAAGCCATCCTGAAGTCGCTGGAACAGAATGCCCGCGATGAAGCCGCTGGTATCGTTGATGATGGTAAGTGGTAACTTATATTTCTTAAAAAATCGTCAAGTTATAATGCTAATGATGAATAATATACGGCCTCACTGAAAGAGGATTAATGGTTAATTAACTTCAATTTAGTAAAGATTCTGACGGGAACTCTGTACATTTTCTATCGAAGCATTAAATTAATGTTGAGTAATCGTTTGTGTCTCTGAGTATGGCCGTTACAATACTTACATTACGTCTGCTTTAAGTACAACAAAAGTAGATCAAAAGTAGTATATGGGTTTAGGAGATACGATATAACATCAACTAAGGAAGGTCGGCAATCAGCGATTTTTTCAGAAATCACAAAGTGCTATTAATTTTGAATAATAATTCGCGGTATTATTATAAAAATATTATTACGTTGACTACGATAATCTTAGACGTGTTTTGTATATCTTCTTGTAAACCTCATCATAATACATTCATCCATAAAATTGAATAGCATCAAAACAATCAAACCAATGAAATAAAAGTTCAAAAATTTTGTTGTACCGTAATCTTCTCCCAAAAATTATCTTTGTTGCAATATTTTTTTGTTAACTCGATGATAACCGTATATTTTTTAAACTTTAAGCCTGTTTTTCTTTGAAATCAGAGTCAAGTTCATCAAATCAATCTTACAATTATAAAACTTTTCGCAAAAAATCAAATAATATTGACAATTTAGACCTCAAACTTTACCTTACTACGCCTCAAAATAACAAAGAAATTGACCGCAACAACCGCAGAAAAATGTACTACATAAAGTGCGACAAAGCTGGGCGGGAGCGCTGCTGGTAAAGGATATCTGTCAAAAATGACGTTTTTGTATGATGGCAGCGTTAGATCCTTTTCTCGAAACGTTCATTTAAAGCCTTGTCGAGCTGTTTGTAATGCGTGCGTTGCTGTCAATCGAGCGGCAACTTCACATAGTACATCCAACAATAAGCACGACACATACCTGGGCTGTTACATTCACAAATTACATTCTAATGCATCTTCGTTTCAAAACAGTTGCTAAAGTAATCAAGAACATTATAATAATTGCTGTGTGTCGTCCTTTATAATGAAGTTTGGAATTTCATCTAAATATAGCGAGTAAGGCCCCCGCTACACGCTCCGACTTGGTTGCAATATAGAGCGAAGTGGAAGACTCGTTTTTTAGGCTTCCGTACCGAAAGGGTGAAAACGGGATCCTATTACTAACACTTCGTTGTCTGTCCGTCTGTCTGTCTGTCTGTCTATCTCCAGGCTATAACTCAATAACGATAATAGCTAAAGAGTTGAAATTTTTACAGATTATGTATATATCTGTTGCCGCTATAACAACAAATACTAAAAACAAAATAAAAATAATATTCAAGGGGGGCTCCCATACAACAAACGTGATTTTTTTTGGCCTTTTTTACTCTATATCAATAATGGCAACAGGTAGGCACTTGAGATTTTCACTAAATCCTTAATTTTATTTTTACTTTAATAATAATTAAGAATTATTATTAAGCAGGGCTCCCATACAAAAACACATTTTTTGCCTACTTTCGCTCTATAGCGGTACGGAACAATTCGTGGGCGAGTCCGACTAGCACTTGGCCGATTATTGATGATTTTCGTATTTTCATTATTAGGTATGGCGTTTTGCAATATTTCAATACTAATTGTAATATAAAAAAGTAGTAATTAGTTTGAAATGTAGAGCGATGTGAAAGATTGACTTTTAATAATATTTTTCGTATTTAGCAATAGCATTTCGTAATATTTCAATACTCGTAGTTCTACGAAATATTCTACTTTTGTATTTAACGTTCCTTTGGTGTGGTAATGTTAACAAAGAAAATCGTTTGACGTTTATTACATCTACATTGCACTATCGATTTAAATGCTCGATCAAACGTACGATGGCAATCGCTTAACACTATTAAATTATGATTAATTGATCGTCTCATGACGTACAGTCGTTGTAGTCTTCCATATTTTTCAAAGGCAAATTTTTGTGACAGTTTTTACGCAGTAATTCCTTACGCAAGTTCCTTTGTATAGATCTATTAGATCCTGCAAATTGGGACGTGTAGTCGAGGTATAACGAAGTTCAGAGTAATTTCGTCTAAATATGGCGCAGCGCGTCTTAACCTTGCTTTTGCTATTACATCCCATCAATTATTCGTAGACTCACCATGCTTTACGGTTTTAGTAGGACATGGGTATTCAATATATTCTATTGGATGCATTAATTTGTGTTCTTGTGTTCTTAAAATTTCGTTCCCCTATATATTTGAACGATAAGGTTTTAAAACATTTTTGTGTTCATATTTATATTTTATAAATAGTTTTGCAAAAAAAAAACCCTAATACTGTTAGAAGTTAATTTAAATAATATTATTGTGTACTTTCATTCAATAAACATTATATTGAAAATTACAATTTTAATGTAACTAAAATATTTTTGGATTTTATGGTATATTTTTAATCGCTCACTAAACATTAGATATGTGTAATACGCACAAAACGCCAATCAATCATGCCCACATGACGTGGGACGGTCCCACGAGAATCCCACCGTGTGGTCGCCCCTGATGAGCCGTTGCATCAGGTGGAACCAGGGCATCTAGGCCGTAGGTCATATTGCACTAGAAAATTCTCCAGCTAATGATTAGAAAGGAAGTTAATACAGTTTATTAATTGATTAAGAATATTACTAGAAGTGCGTTATCGGGTGTTTATCGAAAGGTTATCAGGAGTTCTTTGCACTTTGTACTATTGCATAAAATTGCAATGATTATAAGCTGATCCGATGAAATATTGTGATAAGAAACACCTTTAAAAATCTTAGGTGGTTACAAAATTATTTCTCATCTTGATCATAACAATGAAATAATCCTATAACATTTTTTTTTATTCCAACGTCTCTACAATTTTCCAACTGCACTCCTTTAATCGTCTTTTCTTTTCCATAATTTTTTTAAAATCTCATAAACAGTATATAATCTCATATTTTATTCTTTCATTTTTTATCCTTCTCCGTCTTGTCTCATTTTCCTTTCCAACCTTTTCATCAATTTGTTTTTATTACTTAAATTTTTTTTTATTACTTAACACTTTTCTTTTATTACTTAAATTTTTTATTGCACTATTTTCATTTTCACAATTATCTTTTTTCACATGCAAATGCTCCAAATTCCACGACATCATAATAATTATCGAGTGCTACGCCTGTTAAAAACCTGATTATTTAATTCATTTCATTTTTATCCTTTCTCATAATTTGTTCACGTTTATTTAATTATTTATCTGAATATTTTCACATCCTTCCCATTTTTTATCCTTTCTTACATCATTCCAAGTGCCTTTTTATTCTTTCTTATAATTTATTCACGTTTATTTAATTACATTATCTGAATATTTTCACATCCTTCCCATTTTTTATCCTTTCTTACATCATTCCAAGTGCTCCAAACTTCACGACAGCATTATCGAATGCGAACGTTAAATACCACGTCTATCCCGCTCTCTGTAACCTTTGCTCACGGATTCGGAGATCGGACATTCCATTGTTGATCGAAATCTGATTCATTCCAGGAATGATTTGATTGTTTCTAAATCTTTCGAAGACGATGCGGATACTCTTCAATTGTTACAATATTCTACCATTATTTTAATCTAGATTTTGCAAGTTGCAATATCGGTCGGCAGATTTTTTTCCTAGTAGCAGTGTTAAAGTATCGCCAGACTCAATTAAATAGTAACAGATAAACAAACAACACACATATATTTTTGTACTAGTTGGAGCTGTGGAGGTCCTATGAAGAAGTTTTTTATTTTATTTTTAGTCGTCTTTGGGCTTTCAGACCATATCCTTTTCTCTTACCTCTAAACCAGTTAGAGTTCAATCTAGTAAAAAATCCTATAATTTAATTTGCAACACTAAACTCTTTAACAAAAATTCACGACAATTTGGCTGTCTCCCATTTTGCTTAGGGTGGGAAATTGGATTTCCCCTACTCCTTCTATCTTTCTTCTGATTAATTTCGTTGCGGGTCCCAAGACAGATTTAGCTTGTCCCTCGAGCACCCCTGAGATCATATCAAAGGGTTTTCGTGGTTGTGGAGTTGCAGTGGTGGGAATGTGTGGTGGGCCAATTGCCCGATAAAAAAACTCTTTAACAAACTTTTGTGCTAATCAATGACCAATATCAATGCTATATATTTCCTTAAAGACCCAATTCCTTGCCATTTAGCCTCATAATCGTTTGCATTATCAATAAAAGACTGCGCTTTGTGTGTCCACAATAAGATTGGTGTTACCGTTCCCATCATACAAACCGGTGACCACATCTTCCCACACCTTACTGGAGATTATCGTGAATATATTATTGCTACATTTAATCCGAAGGAGTTTAATGATAGCTCGTTGCGAATATCGCCCAAAGAGATTCCCAAAACTTTTAGAGGCAATTTTTATTAGATATGGCTTAAAAATCAAGGCTGTAAGTGACATCCCCCTAAAAACTTTTCTCGTTGATTATCTTGCAATAATAATTAGTAGATATTAAATTGCATTTAAGTATAATATTAAACAATAAATTTAAAAAAAATGTATATTAAACTTTAACGCCTGAAGGAATTTCATAGCAAAATGGTGTAATCGGTGTAAATTCTAATAATTATGAAACAAAAGAACTAAGAAACTGTATATTATTATTATAATTTCGTCTGACTTAAGCACAGTTTTATTTTTATATATTTTTACCTAAATCTACTGCCACAGTTCAGAGGCTTATCCTACAAGGATGTTTTGGCCAGTTAGCTAAATCACATTTAATTTCTTGTAAGCTGCCACTTGAAAGTTAAAAGATAACTGCTTTTAAAACACCTTCTACCATATCATCCAAGTATATCTTGCGTGTGGTCGAATTATGAATTGTAGCTGGTCATTTTAAGTAACAACCATTTTGCATCTACGCCCTTATTAAAATCCAGATGCAACTTATCCTTGTAGGTCTGTATTTCAACTGTCAACACCCACAGGTGTTATAGAATCCTCAGTTTATTGTAACATTACCATCTAGCGTCAGACCTCTTGCAAAACGTCCCTTCACTGACTGACAGATATAAATATGAACCATTTACTCACAGCTGAAGACTGAAGATGAAGTGGGTAACTAACATTTTATAACATAAGAGTAATTATGCGTAATTGAAAAAAAGAGTTTTTTTCCCTTAAAATAAAATAAAAACCTTGTAACCTGTCTAGTCTCTCTAATATATCTGGCTATACATAAAATTCACATTTTTTAATTTCAAATAAATTTTCCGGGCCTAAAGCCTCCATTTATGCAGAAAACGACAACTTACAAATCTTTAATTATCCACTACATCCACTTACATCTTCGGTTGTGAAATTACTCATCTTCAATAATAATACATTACCGCGAACATCCTAGGTAATAATAATAACGAAACACATAAGTGGGCAAGATTAGATCCATTCCAAGGTAAAGGTGTGACTTAAATAATATAATTGCACTGTTATTATGTTTGAAGACTTCTCGTGGGAGAATAAAAGTTTAACTTGGTAGCATCATAATATTATTATATCACAATTTAAAAACGGATATATTACATTAGCTACTATTAAAAGTTATTTACAAGTTAGGATAATCATCCTCTGGTTGTATGGCAAATAAGATGATTCACATTTCACGCATTGAATATTATGCATCTAAAAAGTCAGTCCTGCGCCAGATTTCTCGCCAGTCATATCCGTCATCCGTCTCCCTTGGTAATGAGAGAAAATAAAGAAACAGTTCTTTTGTTTATTGCGGACACACTTGGGCATTATAAAATTACTCTACCGACGAACCTCACGTCTAGCCTGACATCTCGCTGTTTTCCTTGCAATATGTCAAAGCATAATAATTTATGCTTTCACATATTTAGATGTGGGAGAGCCATGCTTCGGCACGAATGGGCCGGCTCGACCGGAGAAATACCACGTTCTCACAGAAGTCCGGCGTGAAACAGCGTTTGCGCTGTGTTTCGCCGAGTGAGTGAGTTTACCGGAGGCCCAATCCTCTACCCTATTTCCTTCCTTACCCTCCCCTATTCCCTTCCCATCCCATCCTTATTACCCTTTTCCCTCTTAAAAGGCCGGAAACGCACCTGCAGCTCTTCTGATGCGGCGAGTATCCATGGGCGACGGAAGTGCTTTCCATCAGGTGACCCGTTTGCTCGTTTGCCCACTTATTTAAAAAAAATACAATCAGTCCTTACATTTTGAAGATTTTATCTGCCAGTCCATCCATTTATCCGACTGTCTGTCATTTAAATACTAACTTGTAGCTTAATACAGTTGTATGTAATATAGTTTGCTGTTTAAATGACTTGAGTTGCAGTCAAAACTTACCATCAATTCAGTAGCATGACCGCAAAGCGATATTCACAGTATGATTAATGGTTTTTACATCGCCTGTGTAAACGATACGCACTGATCTCTGGCCTCTATTCATAATCTTGAATCTGTCTTCGCCTATACGAGATTTATATATTATTATATTTCTAGAGCCTGCTGAACAACATTATATCATTATTTACACTTTCTTTCAATGTTAAGGGCCTGTTTTATCCCTTTCTGATAAAGTGGCGAATAGGCTATTCACAAGTTAAGTGGTTGATAGCCTATTCGGCACTTATCAGGAAGTGGTGAAACAGGCCCTAAACGTGCTAAATTTTATTTCAAGTGAAAGATTTTTATATACTATCCACTGCAAGCAAAAGACCTTTATTCCCATTTCTCTTATTATAGTGCTACCGTAGCTCTGTTAAATATTATAAGTAATGTTTGTCCATCTGTCAAATACCAAATACCAAAAATAAGAAAAAGTTGGGATACAAGCCAGCTTTTCCTCCTTCTCAAAATATGTTAACAATAATATTGTAGGATTCTAATGATGAAATTGTAAAATAACCACACCTCTTACAATCCAAAATGATTATTTAACAATGCAACGAATTCACGTCTACACAGAATACTCCATGGTGATTGTTACCGAAAGTACGTGATTTAGAATTCTAGTATTTACTCTAAACACCAACCTTTAGCACTTTCAGACCACAGCCTTGAGACGATTTCTGATTGTGATGACAGTCTAGAATCTTCTAAATAATTATTAATGTCTAGACATTTTTATATTTGTTTATAGAAAATCCTTTTATAGTAAGGTATTTAGTTGTTTTTTTTTTCTTTTGACGGTCAGAAGCGGACCAAAGATAGTTTACATATCGACATGACGCGTCGATGCAATTTATACTATACTTTTAATAACAGTATAATAATATAATTATTACATTGCACTATAATTAATTAACTGTAACTTTTTTTCTTTTTTATCCCACAATCTATATGTTTTATCAAACAATTTGGAGATCTCAATCTTTACAAACTATCTTCCAGAATTGTTGTACAGAATGTTTTTGTTTCTTTTTTACAGGCACATACCGCGGTGAGGGTGCTGGCGCTGGCGCCGGCTCTGGTGCTGGCTACGGATCCGGAAACGGCGGTCGTGGTGGATACTCCGCACCTTCCAACCAGTACGGCGCTCCCGGCTTCGGAGGCCAGGGATCAGGCTTCGGCGGCCAGGGATCAGGCTTCGGCGGCCAGGGATCGGGCTTCGGTGGCCAAGGATCAGGCTTCGGAGCTAAAACTTCGAGCTTCGGAGGCCAGGGTAATGGCGCCGCTTCTCGCCAATACTTGGCGCCCAACGCGGGGCCAAGGGGCTCCGGAAACGGTAACTTCAACTCCCAAACTGGCTACCGTTACTAAGTGCATCTCGTTTTAATTATGAATGTGCGACGAGGATGTAAAATATCTTTGAATTAGCGCCTGTTGTTCCAACAAATGCTGTTTTGTGATGTAAAATATTGTATAATCTTGCTGTTAGCGCAGAATATTAGAATTTTCTTTGGCGCACAAGGTTTGTTAGTATCTAAGAAATCTTTTGCGCACAGTCTCAAAAAATCTTAGATTGAATCTAATATTTTGCGTGAGCTTCTTTATTATTTAATACTCATCTTTGAATATTTCTTCTTGCCTTTTCTATAATAATGATCTCAGTAACATTTTACTGCTCTATAATATTTCATGTTTCTTAGTTGTAAGTAGATCAGCTATGTAAATGGACAGTACTAGTTGTAAGAAGTTTTTAATAAAAAGCAAAAATAATAGTTTATAACGATTGTAAATATGAAATATAACGAATAAACTATTTAAAGCAATTTCTTGTTTGTGTTTTTCTTCGTCACACACACTGTAGGGCACAAACATTTCAGCTACAAAAGACTTTTGAAATACCAGAATCTGATGGCAGGATGGCAGGTTTTTAAAAAAATGTTCTTGATCATTGGATACATTTTTATATTTACATGTTTCATACACAGAATTAGCCGCTATAAGGAAAAAAAGGATCAAAATATTTTATTCCATTAATTATTACCCCGGTATTGCTAGAGTCAATTTCTTTTCTCAATTTTTGCCATCAGATTCTGGTAGACCTATACTTACATTATTAAAGTACATTAAAATACAATATCCAAAAATATATATTTGAGAAATAAATACCTAACTGATTGAAAAGATTTTATAGCTATTAACCAGGAAAGAAAGTTTCGTATTTTCCTTACAAAAGACATCCCTTCTCAATTTTAGGCTCTTTTTTTAATTCTATTGTATCGAACGAAATATAAATAATTTGACTTATTATTAATGTCGACTAAAATAAAGGGAATGTTTTAGTTTCATAGTTTTGCATGCTTTGGATCATGCTACGAATAATAAAAACTAGGACCATGCAAAAAATATGTTAAACAAAGTAGTTAGGTACTATCAGTGAAGTTGATTCATAGGCAGAAGGCGGATCTAGGTAGCTTGGTCTAGTTATGCCGATCCCACTGATTATCCCAGCCGACAGATCCCAATTTACATTAAACTGTTTTTTTTTTTTTTTTTTTGAAATAAGGGGGCACACGAGCAACCGGGTCACCTGATGGAAAGCAACTTCCATCGCCCATGGACACTCGCAGCATCAGAAGAGCTGCAAGTGCGTTGCCGACCTTTTAAGAGGGAATAGGGTAATAGGGGAGGGTAGGGAAGGGAAGGGAAGGGAATAGTTGAGGATAAGGAAGGGAATAGGGTAGGGGTTAGGGGATTGGGCCTCCGGTAAACTCACTCACTCGGCGAAACACAGCGCAAGCGCTGTTTCACGCCGGTTTTCTGTGAGAACGTGGTATTTATCCGGTCGAGCCGGCCCATTCGTGCCGAAGCATGGCTCTCCCACGTAAAAATTAACCCGTCCAAATTACGTAGGCCCGCCATTTGCCTATGAATCAACAGATCCCAATTTTCAATTGAACTGACTGCAGGCCCTTCCCCTACATAGTAGCTTTACCATATTTAGAGTCTTATAAACTCATAATTTGAAAGCTACAAAGTTATAATAAAATACAGCAATAATCTTCAGTATATCAACATTCCTTTCCCCGTTTTAAATTTTCTATTATTGACTTTATTGTTTATTATAAAATAAAGTAATACCAATTAATTAAAATTGAAGCACACTTTCAGCATCTCCCTAGTACTTAAACACACGACAATTTCATTAACTACATATTCCCCGTTTTAAATTTTTTTAAATCAGTTTTGAACTAAGATAAGAAAAAAAATAGGATTTTTGGGCGATCTCGGCAACGCGTCAAATGGTATTTTATGACTACAATATATTGTAGTCATAAAATACCATCGAGAAAATTGATTCATAGGCAAATGAGATACCATACATTTGCTAAATTCATTCTCTGATTATTTTTTACCTCTTCACTCTTAAGGTATCAAACCGATTTTCATGAAATTTTGTATACGGAAAGGATTTTTTTTTTTTCGTTTGACGGAATATTTTATGCTTTCCATACTAAACCGAATATCTGCGCAAGAAAACCGAATATATTGTAAACTTAAATAATGAACACATATAAATAAAGCCTTAATGGACATCTTCAAAATGTTTCCAACGCACGTATAGTCAATTATACCTTTACATGGTAACGTTTTGCGATTACCTCCAAGGTCAAATACAGCTGCATTTTTTATTTTAATTGGCTGTCTAGTATTTTGTCTATGAAATGCACACTCATACAAATTCCAAACACACAAATATCATGATAACTTTAAGTCTAAATATGCTGCTCTGTTTGGGAAATATGAATTGTTTTTCAGGAAAAAAATTCAGACCTGAAAGGATGTTTCGGTGTGTGTATAGACTATGGACATTATGTTAATCCTAATTTTGCCAACAATCATTACTACCGCTTCCTATCGCGACTGGACTCAGTAATGATATACAGCTTTATAACAAGTAAGGGGGCGTCCACAAATTACGTGTTTAAACGGCCATGCCGACTGTATGGGCGCCGCAGACTCGATCGCACAAAAAGACTGTCGTCTGCGATCTCCCAAATACGTTATACGATTAGAATTATTCTCGTCATTCGTTCGAAAGGAAATAATTTCATTGATACTTTGACGTTATAGATCTTCTGACTGTGAAACAATCCAACGCGTTTACGTATGAAACCCACATTAAAAAAAATCTCACTTGATATTTGGGGAATGGGGGAGGGGATTGAATAAAATCTCACAAAATCTCACCAAACTTTTTTCCTTGTAGTAACTGAAGATCACTAATTCTAAGATCGCTTATCTAATATATAAAAATAAGTCGGGTTTTCCTTCCTGACGCTATAACTCCAGAACGCACGAACCGATTTCCATTGGGTTTTGCATTCGTTGGAAAGGTCTCGGGCTTCATGAGGTCTATAGAAAAAAAACCAGAAAAAACTTTAAGAGAAAAACAGGAAAACAGGGAAAATAATTTTATGGCAAAACAACGTTTGCCGGGACAGCATACTTAAAAGACCTAGGCACCAGTTCAAATAATTTTCTCACAATTAAAATATTTAGGTCATAATGCAATATGCAAACAAGAATGTCCTAGGGATATAGGTCTTACACGTACACCATTACACAATCTATCTAGCTCAAACGCAGATCTCGAAGAAAGACCTGACCTGTTATGGCTAAGCTCATCTGCCTGAATATGGCGGTTAGGCTGTAGTTAGGCTGTTTTTGCCCACCGTAAATGGTTTGTAACCATCTCGCGATCGTGACTTCAAAATGTAAGGCCCTTCGCACACTAAGGTAGATCGTATTTTACCAAAGTGTAAAGAAAAAATTTAAAAATACTTTAAGTTTTCAAAATAATTTATAAAAATAGAAACTTATTATTACTAAACTATGCACTAAATTTCCTAAATATTTGGAACAGTATAGAGCATTTTTATTTCAAAGATTATGCTCGTGTATTTTCTTCCTGCAATAAGGTGTCCTAATCGCAGCTATGAAGTGATTACCAAGAAACTTTATTATAAATTTTATTGGGCCGAATCACATAACATATTAGCGTCAAAACCATTCAAAACTAATAATAAAAACTTTTAAAAAATTCGCTGATATTGACAGAGGTTGTCACAACGTGGTTATGTGTTTCGGCGTCAATTCCAACGAATAAAAATATTTTTACATGGATAATTCTATACACACTGCTTATCTTTGTCTGGCATGCTGACTTTTTTAAAAAATAGGATTAAACAAGCAAGTCGCTCATGGACTCTCGCAAAATCAGAGGAGTTGCAGGTGCGTTGCTTTTAAAAAGCGGATACGATCTCTTCTTGAAGCTTCGCAATACAGATACTGGACTCGATTAAAATAATAAAGAAATAATAAAAAATATTTATTAAGAAACCAAATCATTAGTTATGTGCTAGGCGCTGCGTAATTATTTTTTTTGTTAGGGTGTAAGTGTGTGCAGTCCCCACACATGAAGATGATTTATTTGCATAGACATTTGGATTTTCGCTTGTTTTAATTAGTAATGAATTATGAATGAACTGGAATAGTCTTGAGCATTATTAATGATTCATTCTTAATGAAAATTCATTATTGAATGGAGGTTGCGTTTTTGTGCAACACCTAATACGTCCTCAATATGTGTGATTTATTTAGTTTTAAATTGGTTTTAAACTTTAGTGTAATGATAAAATATAATTATATACTGGCCTACAGTTATATATTCTGTCATATGATTTCCATAACTCGAGCTAGAGTTAAGGAATAAAATCTATTTCCTTCTGAAAAACCAACTATAAAAATAAATAAATAGTAAATAAATAAATATAAGTAAAACTGTATTTTAAAGGTTTCTTAGATTTACGAATATTGTTATGAACCCTTTGTCCCTACGTTTCGATCAGTCCACTAAAAGCAGCCAATATTTAGGAATAAGAAAAGTGCTCCGAGACAAAATCCGTAAGTGCACAAAACTATAAATTGATTTATATTTAAGTAAACTCTAATTTAATTGAAGCTCTTCGTGATAAAGCTATAACCCCAATTACGTACATCAATTAACTTAATTCTGATTCTAGTTAGACATTAATCAAATTAAAAGGTACTTTTCCTACGGCCTAATGACCTGCTGCTATTTAGTGCATGTTGAATATCTAGATAATTGATTGATCACCGATTAGTGTGATCTTGGTTAAGAGGTAAAGTTCATACCTAACATAGTTTAATAAATCTACAGCTTGAAACTTCTCCTTTGCTAGCACCTTCTCCTTTTTAGTAAGTAAAGGAAAAACCCAGCATTAAAGGGATTAGCCATTTTAGTTTACTAGACTTTGGCGCCTAACTTCATTTTTCGCGTGGGGAACAAATTTCACAACAGAGGGTAAAACGGGGTTAAACGTTTGTATAAAAAACATAATATGTTTTTGTGGTAAGGGACTTCAAACCCAGGTTGATTTTTAGGGTTCCGTACCCAACGGGACCCTATTCATGAGACTTCGATTCTGTCTGTCTGTCTCCAGGCTGTATCTCAAGAACCGCTATAGCTAGAGTTCTGAAATTTTCACAGATTGTTGTATTTGATATTGATTGTGATATCTGTTGTCGCTATTACAACAAATACTGAAAACAAAATAAAATGAATATTTAAAGGGGGCTCCCATACAATAAACGTGATTTTTTTGGCCTTTTTTGCTCGATATCAATAATGAAAACAGGTAGGCACTTGATAGTTTCACAAAAGCCTTAATTATACGTCTACTTCAATATTTAAGAATAATATTAAAATAAAATAAAAATTTAAGGGCTCCCATACAAAAACACAATTTTTCGATTATCTTTCCTCTATTACGATACAGAACCCTTCGTGCGCAAGCCCGACTCGCACTTGACCGATTATTTTATTATATGGTGTTAACCTTAACAGTCGAGTCATTAGATATTTTGATAAGATAGTGGATTGATTTTTAAGGATACTGCTATTAGATTCTGTATATGATTAGTACGATGATCCAGCCCTGGGATCATGTTTTACTGGCGCCCGCTACTGTATCAATTTATATGAGCAACTAGACGCCCGCGACTCCGTTATAACAAAATTCGTTACACGCGCGGGAACCGTACTTTTTTCCGGGATAAAAAGTATTCCATGTCCTTTCCCGGAATTAAAAGTATCTCCATGTCAAATTTCATCGAAATCGGTTCAGCGGCTTAGATGTGAAGTAGAAACAGACAGACAGACAGGCAGGCAGACAGACACACTTTCGCATTTAAAATATTAATATGGATATCATCTATTAGATTGTACGATGTATGTGTCCAGCCCAAAACTAAAAAGAGATAGGGTGTTGCTCCATTTATATTCAAAAATGCATCGAGGAAAGAATATAGGCCTTGCGAACTTGGGAGGGGTAAATGTGAAGCCACATTGCTCTATTGCGCTGCGGTGCGTCGTCGCAATGTTAACGCTGTGTTTCTTTATGCATAAAAGATAAATTGTTCCAGGGCATGGTGGATGGCAAACTACTTATATAGAGGTAATAAGAGCTATAGATGAAAGGAGTTTCGACTATAGTAAAAAATGGATTTCATTAGTCTCAACCAAAATCGAATTCGAAATCATTGAAGCGAATACGCTCATAACATTTTTTATTTCGGATTGGCAAAGACGAAACGAAGCTTTGTTAGACTTCCTGGGATAACGTGCTCTGATTGGCCGAATATGCTGTTATCATATATGTATACATATTAAATTATATTATATATTTTTTTTTATTAAGTAAGTATTATTTTTTTTGTTCTACTTTAATTACACACACAAATTATATTATTATGTATAATCGTATATTATATATTGCTTATATAATTATTTACAAATTACAGTCAATGCTATCTATTTTATTTATGTTTTATTATAATAATTATTAATTATCTTATACACAACCATTTATTACACTTGATATTATTATTGTTTACTATGTGCCTCGTCTTGACGTGGTCTGTCCAACGCGTCCAAAATGGGTCCACAGAATATCAGGGACTGTGGAGCCCACAGTCATGAACCTGAGTGGATTCCACTTCAATAGTTTGGGCATTACACCACCTACCAATTTGTATCTGGCGCCTTGCTAAATGCATATTATGTTTTGTTTTATTGTTATTTTATTTTTTTTATTTCTTTTTTCCTCTTGTATTATTGTTTTTTTTTTTTTTTTTGTTTTTTTGTTTGTGTGTTTCTTATACTTGCATGGAGTGGTATCTTTAAATTTAAATGTACAGAACTTTGTGTAATGTCCAGATTTCTGAATAAACGTTTATTTATTTATTTATTTATCGCGTCAGCGGAATTTATATATTATATTTATTTATATATTTTATCGCGGTGACACAACGCAGATGCAGCGTACGCTGCTCCGACGCAGCGCATCGTGATGTGCCCTCTACACACTTTAGTAGCAATATTTGGCAATATGATTAATAGATAACACATCAAATATTGACTCTAATGAATAAAAACTTATTGAAAGCACAAAAACGCGTCGGTCACGAACGCATTGATTGGGTAATTGATTTGCTGTCAACGGTTGTTATGGTAACCAATTATGATGTTAAGAGGTTATGACGTAGGGATAACTGAGGTATATCTAACCTACATAGATATGGCTACTATGGGCCAACGTTTCTGTACTTATACTACATACTATCCTTCTATTATTATTAATGTGAAAGTGTGTCTGTCTGTCTGTTACTTTATAATACATAATCCAGTAAACCGATTTTGTTAGGTACAGTGTAAAGATCTGTCTGTTACTTCTTCACATTTAAGCCACTGAACTAATTTTAATTGTCTATGTGAAACTTTGATTCCAGGGGTAGAACTTAAGAGACCGGGTACCATCGAAATTCTCATACATACGTAATACCAAAATCATTTTCTCATACGAAAATATTTAACACGTTTGAGTTATTTTTCAGCAATTCATGAAGCCCCAAGCGGCCACATCCGGCCGCGATAACAATAGATAAGCTATTCTGTCTCGTTTTTCCGCGGTCGAAAGGTTTAAATAGTAATTACCTAGGATCCTGCGTAAAAATTACTACAAAATATTTAAACACTAAAAAATATAGTGAAACACTAAAAATATATACTTAAAATATAAATAGTAAATTAACTAGAAAATATTTAAACTTTAAATAATACTTTTTTGGATTTTTTGGTGATTTTGGGGATTTTGGTATTACGTATGTATGAGAATTTCGATGGTGCCCGGCCCCCTAAGCTATAAGTCTCGTTCTCTTTTAAAGTTTCACTTATTGTCTAAACACACTAGGCCGAAAAAAGGAAAGAAGTATTTTAAATTACTGATGACACACCATGCTGAAATTACGTCGCGTTATATATGCGTAGCGCATTGCTGACGTAATCATGCTGAACTTCAGCCGCGTATTTTCGGCCTAGTGTGTTTAGACACTTACGAGCAATCACTGTATTATTATGATTACTATGACCCAAATTGATGATACTAGGTCTTGTAAGTTAGAACCTACACTAAGTTTTATTACATCTTCATCTTAATATAAGCCAAATCAGTGGCTATAAAACTATAAATGTGCTTCACGATGTTCATTCTAATAAAACTGATATGTCTGTCTATCTGTTATCTCTTCATGCTTAAACTGCTAAACTAATTTATATTGGTGCGGATATACTTGAAGGCCCAAAAAAGGACATAGGATACATTTTATCCCGTAAAAATGTACGGTTCCCGCGCGACGAATTTTGGGGCAACGGAGTTACGGGTATCATCTAGTACTACTATAATATTATTAATCCGAAAGTATGTATGTCTGTTATCTCTTCACACCTTAACCACTAAACTGATTTTGATAAAATTTTGTATAGTCTGTCAAGAAAGTGAAGAAATTAAAAAGTGGCAACATCGTAGTGTCATCCTTTTCAAATCAATCTAAGGAAAAAGGGATGACACTACGATGTTGCCACTTTTTAATTTCTTCACTTTCTTATCGGACTATATGTATGGACATATTTTAAGGCCGGGACATAAGATAGTTTGTAAGGCATTTAATCAACAAATTTTTACGCAACGAGGTTACGGGCATAAACTAGTATAATATTAAGTCGGATTTCAATTCCATTCACACTTAGATCTAAATGATCTAAACGGGCTAGCACAAACATAATCCGAACCTATAAAACTAGACTCAAAGTTTACTCAAACGGATCTCGTACCGATTATACCCAAAACATTAGAATCTACGATCCACTCACGACGTTTCAATTAATCGGATCCTTCACTGAAATCAATTAATAACACCCTTGAGAGTAATACACTTTTGACAATCAAGGCTGGCACACAAAAAGCATTTGGTAATGTAGTGACGTCACCAGGATTATGTTACTGGTATATATTCGGGCTCTGGGTATGTCGAGTACAGTCGAAGTGAACACCACAAAGGAACTAGCCGAAAATGAAATTGGTAAAGTTCTAATTGTTCTGATATTTGAGTAATTGATAATTCAAAATAATAATTTGAAATACTATTATTTTTTAACAATTTTGCCCTTTTGTTGGCAATTATTCAATTATTCATCAAGTAATATTTGTTTCAAAAGTCGCTCCAGAAGTTACTTATAGATTTATGGAACTAATCAATATCTTTTTTTCAAATACTTAATTTCAATAAGAATAAGTTGAGTATTCTAATTAAAATTCACTTCCTAATTTCAATTAAAATATTAAGAGCTATATTTATTTTATACAGGATTCGATTTTATCTCTTAGGTTGACGCAAGTAAAATTTTGGATTCTGAGACAGAGCACTTTTCAATTTTTATGTCCCCAACGTTTCGGTTGATTTAAAGTTTAAACTAAATAAATAATTTATTAGTACCCTTAAATTATAGGATATACAGTATACTTTACTTATTATAACTTGACCTTTCCAGTTCGTAGTAGCCGCTCTCATTGCTGTGGCAGCCGCCGGCCGCCTCGAGCATCTGGAGAGGTCCTACCTTCCACCAGACAACACTGGCTCCTTCGGCTCTGCCTCGAACAGCTTCGGAAGAAGCTCGAGCGGCTTCGGCTCGCATGGCTCAGGGACCTTCGGACAGAACTCTATTGGTTCCAGCCAGGGATCATTCGGTTCCAACCAAGGATTCGGTTCCAACCAGGGATTCGGTTCCAGCCAGGGATCTTTCGGTTCCAGCCAGGGATCTTTCGATACCGCTACTTCCAACCGCTACCTGCCCCCTGATCATGGACCCTCGGGTTCCTCTTCCTCTAATGGATTCAATGGTCTCGCCAGATC
Source organism: Aricia agestis (assembly GCF_905147365.1). Classification (NCBI taxonomy): domain Eukaryota; kingdom Metazoa; phylum Arthropoda; class Insecta; order Lepidoptera; family Lycaenidae; genus Aricia; species Aricia agestis. The sequence goes on from NC_056425.1 coordinate 12,192,079, forward strand.
TTCTGCAGGAGGTAAGTTTATTTTTTGAAAACTTCAAGTCTAATCTAAATTAGAAGCTCAATTAGTATATTAAAGTAATGATGCTAATTACAATAAACTCATTATTTTGTAATCTTAATCTTTACAAATTATTTAAAAATATAAAGTATTATATTATTTTGAAATAAGCTATTTTTTATTAATTTCAAAAAGACTCACTAAATGTAATAATTCTTGTGCACGTATCACATTTGAGAACATTCTTACGATGTTTTTATTTTCTTATTTCAAGCTTCATCCAACTTCGGTCAGTCCAACGGCTTCGGTGGTCACTCAAACGGATTCAGCGGTCAGTCCAACGGATTCAGCGGCCATTCCAACGGATATAGTGGTCAGACCAACGGATTCAGTGGCAAATCCAACGGATTCAGCGGTCAGTCCAATGGATTCAGCGGTCAGTCCAACGGATTCAGCGGTCACTCCAACGGTTTCGGTGGTCAGTCCAGCGGTTTTGGCCGTCAGTCCAACTCCAACTTCGGCGCTGCTACTTCTGACCGCTACCTACCTCCCAACCACGGATCCTCATCTAATGGAAACTTCGGAGGATCTTCCTTCAGACGTAAGTTAATAATAACAATATTATAATAATTTTGTCGAATATCGCATAATATATTACAACTTATTTAATGTCATATTATTAATAAAATTAATCTAAGCCTAAAATTTAAACTATCCAGCTTAAAATAATTAAAAAATATATATATTTTTTGTTTTCCGCTTTTAAATATTATAGCGAATGGGTTTTTTCAGTTTAAGTTTGAAATGTTACAGCTGGAGCTAAATAATTATTATAATCAAGAAATTAACAAAATCTTAAGTATTTTTACAACGTTGATAGCTTAAATTGAGACTTTCGTACCAATTAAAACATTTTTTTTACTGTTTCAGCCGGTTCCAACGTTGGTTCCTCATTCGGTTCTCAGAACAACCAGTACCAGTCGCAACCCCAGTTTGGTGCCGCCAGCCGTCAGTACCTAGCACCTAAAGCTTCGTTGAGCTTCCAAAGCTCCCCACAGCAAGCTTTCGACGAGGAGACCGGATATCAGTACTAGATCTCTAGCTTTTTACAGCTAGAGCTTTTCAAGCTTAAAGTCAATTTTTTATGTGTTCATGTAAATTTTATAAATAAAAGTTGACTTCATGTTTTTTTTTTCTTGAATATGTTTTTTGTTTTGTTTTTTCCTTAACAAAATGATTATTTACTATTTTTATTGCATTAATAAAGAAATTATTCAACTGATAGCAGTAAACAATAATTTATACTATATTTTATTTTTCCATCAAATACGATGCCTGAAAAGTTCGTTTGATATATTATTTCAATTCTTGTATGTGAATTTTCAGCTTTTAAAAGATTTAAAGTAAATATTTGTGCCTGCAAAAAGACATAAACGCGCACGCTGCTACACAAAAATTAATTAATTAATTAATTATTCATCTTTAATTATTTATTCATCTTGTTACTGCAACTTACAAAAATACGATTGTCATGACGATAGAATAGAATTCAATAATTTTCAAGGAATTTGTTACAAGGTCTTATATTAATTATTTGCTGTGGATCAAAATATCTGCCTCTTGGGCCTGGAAATAGTGTTTTTTTTTTAAATAAGGTACGATACCTTAAATAGCATAGGCTTTATAGCGGCAAAATGTTCGGTTGCTATGCGATAAACGAATCGTTTCGCAATGGAGTTGGCAATATAATATAGTATTTAAATAATGAAAGTCCCTACAAGCTTAATAAGCAACTTCTGATATAATATTTTGTCAAACAGCTGTAGGCATAAAGTTCATATTTTTATATCTGTCAGAGAATATGGTTTGTGGCAGATGGCGATCCTAAATTTTGGTCAAATTATGTCAAGTCAACCTTTATTTAATATTATACAGATCTATGATACGACATCATATTATGTCCGACTAAATTACGTATGTCCAGCATCTGCTTTTGAATCAATTTATCTGATGGTACTATATGCCTACAGCTTTTAAAAGCAAAAACGTTTCTTGGACGTTGCCTAGTAAATATGCCTTGTGCCATAAACGTGTCCGCACTAATATTCTAAATGAAAACATTTATCTGTTTGTATAGTAGGTAATCCTTGTCGTGAGTTTTGGTCCTTATAGATCCACCTATCATGGGCACCCAGCTCTGTTCTTACAGGGGATTGTTTCTGTAACGGAAAAATGTACGATTACATTAAGTTTTTGTCAGAATTACGTATTATGGCATCGAGAATAACTTTAATAAGTGAAAGAATAAAAAACATAATATTTTGTCTGTCTTTCACCTCTTTATAATATCGATGAACTAATTTGAATGAAATTTTTGTTAATAAAAAATAGTTCAGAATGAAAGCTTCTAAGCCAACACAACAACAAGTTGTATGCAACGTCAATTCAAGTTTATCAAAACACAAATTTTGTGTAAATAAATAAATAAATAAAATATCTTTTTATTCAAAATGGGTATCATGATACACTTTTTGAAAGTCGAACGAAGAAACTACGTTGCCTACCACCGGTTCGGGAACTACCCCGCCGAGAAGAACCGGCGTAAGAAACTCGCACGGGGCCATCTTTTACAAAAAAAATGGAAAATTACAATGTTATGGCTTACAGCTATGTAACGAAAAGTAACCTGCATAGAGCCACCCTATTCCCAAGGTGTGCTGTCCTCGAAGAAATCATTGACTTTATAATACGCTTTAGCACACAAACGTTCTTTAACTGCTTTTTTAAATTTATTTAAAGGTAGATTTTGAACATTTTCTGGGATTTTATTGTATAGGCGTATACATTGGCCTTTAAAGGATTTGCTTATAAAGGATTTGCTTATTATTGTGTAATATGTGTTTATCACAATGTAGGTCAATAAGAGTAAACAAGAGCTTTGAAACAATATATTTTTTGGAAATACAATATCTATTACATATCAATCAATCATACTATACTATTGTGATATGAGTTTTTGTGTAACCAGAGATGTATATTGTCACTACGACTTACATATTATTATTATATTAACCTTGAAACTTCGTCTAGGTGGTTTTAAATCAAATCAAAATCAAAATATTTTTTATTTAGAGTAATTTTCGATACTAAGGTGCCTACCACCGGTTCGGGAACTAGCCCGGCGAGAAGAACCGGCGTAAGAAACTCGCACGGGGCCATCTTTTACTAAAAAGATGGAAAATTACAATTTAAAATGTATATAATTCACCAAGGTTTTAAATGAATATGTCAATGGGTTTCACTGAAACTAAGCAACACAGCAGCATTTCTTAAAACCCATCCAACAGATACGACCAGTAAGAGCTTAGGTTCAGAATTAACTTTTACATCTATCATAATATAAAAAAATGTGGTGATTAGCCACGGAACCCTAAAAAGTGATTCCAACATAGCATCACGTCCATCTGATCCTTTTAACGATTTTTTAAAGCCGGAAGTACAAGGGCAAGGGCCTAGCATCTTGAGGTCAAAAGAAGCACTTCCGTAAACCATACCTTAAAAGTTTTAATAGGGGTAAAGCGAGTATTTCTTAAATTCACAAAATTACTGATAATTTTAATTATTATTCTAAGTATATGTTTACTTTTACTTTCTTTTAAATACTTCAACTCGTTATCAAGTAGCTCCCACACCGGTTTACGGTGACGGTGGCCGGTTTCATTGAAACCAGGCCAGCTACGCAGGAGTAATTTTATAGTGCCCAAGTTTGTGAGCAGTACACAAGAGCACTCTTTTTTTTTTTTGTTTTATGAAAGAAGGGGGCAAATGAGCAAACGGGTCACACCTGATGGAAAGCAACTTCCGTCGCCCATGGACACTCGCAGCATCAGAAGAGCTGCAGGTGCGTTGCCGGCCTTTTAAGAGGGAATAGGATAATAGGGGAGGGTAGGGATGGGAAGGGAAAGGAATAGGGGAGGATAGGAAAGGGAATTGGGCCTCCGGTAAACTCACTCACTCAGCGAAACACAGCGCAAGCGCTGTTTCACGCCGGTTTTCTGTGAGAACGTGGTATTTCTCCGGTCGAGCCGGCCCTTTCGTGCCGAAGCATGGCTCTCCCACGTAAAATTACCTCTACCTATTCCCTTACTCTCATAATCCAGCGGGACGGAAGACCGACACGACTGGCGAGAGATCAGGCGCAGGACCGACTTTTTACATGCCCATCCGACGCATGGATCATCTTACTTGTCAGACAATCAGGTGATCAGCCTACATTGTCCTAACCAAACTTGGAAATAACATGTTTCTAATGCGGGAATCGAATCCATGACCTCTGAGTCAAGAGCTACGCTCTATACCACTAGACTACGGAGGCGTTAAAACAAAAATTATTACATAGTAGAAGAGCTTGCTTAAAATTATCAACATCATAATTGGTTCTTCAGAGGGAAAACCTAGCTTGTAGAGATGCCCTGGCATTTAGAAATTTGATAGTCAGTCTTCAGGATGTTATGTGTAAGATTCCTATAGGGATAGAGTTATTGGAACTCAAAAACAATGAAGACTTGACCTACCTCTCAGTGAGGTTTTCCTATCTCTCTCAATCAGTGAAGTTGTTTTTTAATTAGGTAAACCTAATGCTGGGGAAGGCTAGGTTATGCATACTGCACACACCAAAATTGTCAAATTTTAATTAATCCATCCAACCATCCAAAAATTACCCAACTCGTCATCAACAACGTCGATATTGGCAACGTGATCAGCGCCCTAGTCACCAAGCCTACATCAACTAAAACACCCTTGAGTCAAATACGAAGGTCTTGACAAATGTCTTTGCTAATTATTTTTGTCTTCAAGTATATCTCAGTGACGTCAAGGTACGTGAGATTCAGGATGAGATTTGGGTATATATTGGGTGTGTGGGTACTATAAACCACAGTTCAGTGGAAACCACCGAAGTCAGCAAATATGAAACTGGTAATGTTTATGTAATATTCATTTATGAGAATTGAATTCAAGAATATTTAATTTTGCTTAAAACATCAAAAGAAAATGTAATAAAGCGTAAAGTGCTTTTTAGAAGTCATTATCAGCACCTAACTTAGTAATCATAGCAATTAAAATATAGCATCTTTATAATATGAATTATTATTTCCATTAAGAAAAATAAGAATCACAATTTTATTTAGCCTTATCTTCACCGCTTTCTTACAACTATAAAAATGTATTCAATAATTCATATTCTTCTTCTACAGTTCGTGATCGCCACCCTCGTAGCAGCAGCGGCAGCAGCTCGCTTGGACCATCTGGAGAAAGGCTACCTTCCCCCAGAATCCCAGAGCTCGTCTTCTCAAAGCTCAGGTGGACAGAGCTACTCTGGATCCAGCAGTGGATCCTACGGGTCAAGTGGACCATCTAGCTCCAGTGGAGGTGAATTTGGAAGCCTGCAAAGTTCTGCCACTTCCAACCAGTACCTTCCTCCTGATCATGGCCCAAGTGGAGGCTCCAACGCCGCCCAAACCTTCAGACGTGAGTGAATAATTTCTTTAAATTTGGACAATTTAATGTCCCACCGAAAGATGTTTTGCAACAATAAATACTTGATTAGTTATAATAGCGATGCCATTTTAGTATAATTAAAATGTTAGATTTTTTCCAAACACCACAATAATCATTAGCCTTCACAATTTCAGAAAGTAAGGTTCTCGCTTTAATAGAGCGATGACAAGAAACAGTAAAACTTATTTGAATATTAATGCCAAAAATTAAGACTCAACAAACTAATTTTACTAAATCTACTAGCTCAACAGAGTATCAAATAGTAATAATTATTTCGCCATCTTGGATGGTCGGCCATATTAGATTTAGAGTGATGTCACATACTATATCGTGCAAGGTCATCCACACTAAAAGAGTATGCAAAATTTCAGCTCAATCGGTTAAATATATCTACTTCAAAATTGAGGTCCAAAATTCCACCGTAACATACATACAGAGCAAGTTAAAAAAGCTTTTAATAAAAATAGAACATGACAGACTGACAGTAAGGATAAAATGACACATGATTGTATAAATGTTTAGTTTTGTCTGAATTACATCACATTTCTTGCGTTTACACTACACTTGTCAATAATTTCAATTATAATATATTTTTGTTAATTTCCTTCCAGCGTCAAGCAATGGCCAAGGATCTCAAAGTGCCCAATACCAGTCTCAGTCTGGATCTCCAAGCAACCAGTACCTGGGTCCACAGTCGTCTCAATCATCAGGCTCCTTCAGTTCCACTCAGCAGCCTTTTGATGAAGAGACCGGATACCATTACAAGAAATAACCCAGTACTTGGTTAGACCTTATCTGATACTTCAATTTTCTTTTTTTGGTCTAAATCTTTCTGTTGTTTTTATACTTAATATTCCTTATGCTTATAATTTGTAAATGGTTATATATTTTCAGTTATTCTTTTTACTTAATAAATCTTATATTTTTCTATATTTTATCTATATTACATATATCCCGATCAGTATTATGATTATTACTAAAGCTTATAGATTTGTTATGCTAAGTAAACCATTGTGTTCAATTTTGTTATCGAATAAAATTATTATTGGATATTAATTTATTACTTTCATTTTCATTGGCCTTGGCACTTTATATATAGGAGTTTCATTGTTATTTAATTATTCCTTCTTCTTTTCTAACTTGTACATGCCTAATATAGAAAATTTATATTTTGTACATTTTACCAATCAATTATTATTTATAGCTATTTTCGTTCCACGTTCCAGTCCTCCTTTTTGTTTTCCAAAACCTCTTTCTGGTTACAATAGTTAAATGTAATTAACGTATCATATTTAATGTCTATTCTAATATTAACAATAGGAAGTCTCATCACGGTTCTAACTACGTATGCCGTTCCTGTGACCTTAGCTTAGTGACCCACATGATTTTGATCTTAATACGTTACGTTTTCGTTGACAATAATCACAGTCATGTTCGTCGTTTGTTCTAGTGAAGGTCATCTAGGTCCTGCATTAGCTAGAACTAGGTTATTTAATATAGCTTATGTCCCGGTTTATATTCGATGTGTATTGAAATTCTGTTTAAAAAATGTCCACAGTAGATGCAAAAATTATGAAATGCAAATAAAATAGACATTCAATGATTAATAAATTAACTTTCATCAAATGAAGATTTTTTAACACTTTAGATAGAGTCTCTTTACCTATTCCGTCTCAAACTTCATTAGGTTTTACGTGAGTAATCATTAAACCTCTCTCAGTGACACCCCTAGATTAGTATTATTCGGATAAGAATGTACAGTGTAAATAAATAAAATAATTATGACAATGTTGTAAGTGACGACGACGTATGCAGTCGTGACGGAGAGGCGACTGGAGCAATATTGAGGGCAGTGCATGATGCAAAATGTTTGAATGTGTATATTTGTAATAGACATGGGAGAGCCATGCTTTGGCACGAATGGGGCGGCTCGACCGGAGATATACCACGGGCTCACATAAAACCGGCATGAAGCAGCGCTTGCACTGTGTTTCGCCGAGTGAGTGAGTTTACCGGAGGCCCAATCTTCTACCCTAGAATCGGCTCCAACGATTTTCATGAAATTTAGTATATAGGGGGTTTCGGGGGCGATAAATCGATCTAGCTAGGAATCATTTTTAGAAAATGACATTTTATTCGTGTTTTATCGAATACCAAGCAAAGCTCGGTCAAATAGCTAGTTGATATTAATTTAGAATCGATACATCACCTTAAAGACATATTTCTGCTGGACAACACACATCACCTTAATGACATATTTCTGCTGGACAACACACATTATTTGAAAAAGGATTTTTTTTTGAAGAAGTAAAATACCATATATACATAGTGTATCCAAACATACCATCAGCTATAAGGAATTCTCAAATTGTAATATAGATCAAATCCTCATAATCAAAGAACATGAGATGAAATCCTCAACAAAGGATGAGCGAAGGAATTGAAAGTGAGTGTCCCTCAAGGTTCATTGAAAACCCCCGATCTATATAAACAGTAAGCTCATGTTAAAATATCAGAGTAAGAGGACAATATTCACAATAATTATGTATTCACAATATTATGTAAGTCAATTTTGAATACCAATCTTCAGTTCTAATAAAAATATTCATACTTATAATTATGTATTAAAGTTATAATATAGTGCCCTTGTTTGGCACATAGAATAGCTTGAAATATTAGTGACTAAAGATATTACACTCCCATCCTTATGTAATGTACTGTGTAATGTACCATCCGTATGTAATTTGACCACCAATCACCATGTGCGGCTATAATACTACCATTTTAAATATTGTTGCGCAATAAACTAATTTTTTTTTAATGAAATAAGGGGGCAAACGAGCAATCGGTTCACCTGATGGAAAGTAACTTCCGTCGCCCATGGACACTCGCAGCATCAGAAGAGCTGCAAGTGCGTTGCCGGCCTTTTAAGAGGGAATAGGGTAATAGGGGAGGGTAGGGAAGGGAAGGGAAGGGAAAAGTTGAGGGTAGGGAAGGGAATAGTGTAGGGGTTAGGGGTTTGGGCCTCCGGTAAACTCACTCACTCGGCGAAACACAGCGCAAGCGCTGTTTCACGCCGGTTTTCTGTGAGAACGTGGTATTTATCCGGTCGAGCCGGCCCATTCGTGCTGAAGCATGACTCTCCCACGTATAAAAATCAATGGCATGTTTATTCCAGCCTATTTTTTTACTTTGATCAAATTGAAACGGTTTAAAATAAAGATGATTCTTAAATTCATCATTTCTTTAATTGTTTTTCAGTTAACAATAATTTTACTTGGAACAACGTTAGCAGGAACACTGCCAGAAACATATTTGCCACAGAATAGAAATACAGAAGATAGTGATAGTAGGACAGGAAATAGAAGACAGCAGAACACTGATAGGAGTGCTGCTATACTAAGACTGGAAAAAGAAGTAAGAGATGATGGTAAAGAGAATTATTTATATTGTAGTTTTTTTTAATGAAATATGGGGGCAAACGAGCAAACGGGTCACCTGATGGAAAGCAACTTCCGTCGCCCATGGACACTCGCAGCATCAGAAGAGCTGCAGGCGCGTTGCCGGCCTTATAAGAGGGAATAGGGTAATAGGGGAGGGTAGGTAAGAAAATAGGAGAGGGTAGGGAAAAGAAAAGGGTAGGGGATTGGGCCTTCGGTAAACTCACTCACTCGGTGAAAACAGCGCAAGCGCTTATTCACGCCGGTTTTCTGTGAGCCCGTGGTATTTCTCCGGTCGAGCCGGCCCATTCATGCTGAAGGTAGCTCTGCCATGTTAAAAAAAGTTTTTTTTTTTGTCGCTGCTTACTTAAATGCTGAGCTACTGAAAAAAACTTTTGGAGAAGTTACTCGTACTGAGGCGAATTTAAACATTCGTGTGAATAATCTTTGCATATTATACTGTATATTATGCAAAAGTGTGTCTGTTTGTCTGACCACTTTAACGTACTTACGCCTCGCCTGAAGTGGCGGGTCAACGGACCCGCTACTTCAGGCGCAAGTAGTTTAGCAGGCTAGAGTCTCGTTCGTTACCGGGATTAACCAGACAAATCGCTCCACCAACTGAGAACGGCCATGCACCACCACCCACCGAATCAAGAAAGAGCTGTTAATCTGTCAATCCTTCCGGTGTCCGGGCCTGGTGAGGTTTCCCGTGTTGAGTCAAATTAAGCCGCAGGCTCCACTCCTAGTGCTGGTACACGATGTCAATAACGGTTGACCGTAGTCACTAGCTATCACATGTTCGTTTGCTCGTTTTCTCTTCTTATTTATTCATCAAGGCGGCATGCCGTATTGATGCCCCACTGCCTCGCTCTTATGGATTTCTTATCAGCTCACGTGTCCTAAAGCGATTGTGATTTATTAAGGTGCCCATACACGAGACAGTTTGTCGTTTCGATCGATCGTCAAGAAAATCGTCCAATCGATCTTTTGAACGTAAAATCGTTTGCGATATTGCTACACACGTACAATTAATAGGGATGATGACAAGGTCAAAGATTAGCGAATTTTGTTAATACTCGTAAAATAAAGAAATCATGGTAAAAATAAGTGTTCCCAAAATTTCAGCTTGATAGCATTTGTATTTTTTTTTGTTATGCGCCTTCAAAGTTGGATATTTTTTTTTCAATTAAATTTCTTAATATTTGTATACAATTCGATAAGTTATGCAATTAAAAGCAACTTTTGTTATAAAACCACTTTCATAAACGCAATATTTAATATACCTGTCGAACAAAGTTGTCTCCCGATGCGTACAAAGTACGAAAGACTGACGTCATACTTTCGTAGCACTTTGTATGGAGCGTTTCGGGCAGGTCTTTATGAGAGATATTTGAATTGTCATATCTTGGTGAATTTTTAAGCTATCAGAGTCATTCTTACAACAATCTTTCTATTTTTTAAGTGTCTTTCAATTACCAATAAGAAAAAAAATAGTCATCATGCCTATTGTCATTCCATTTTAACATCGAGGAGATAAATCGTTACGATAATTGTCCCGCGTATGGCCTTATATATATATATATATATATATATATATATATACCTTTACCTATCCTAAAAAATGCACACAGACATTTTGACTTTCCAGGTTTCCACTACGCCTATGAAACGTCAAATGACATTCAAGCAGAAGAATCCGGTGATACCTTTCAGACGCGAGGTGCGTTTGCCTACAGAGGTGATGATGGGAAGATCTACTCCGTGACCTTCACAGCTGGAGAAGATGGCTTCAGACCCCATGGGGAACACCTCCCGATCCCCCCACCCACGCCAGATGAGATCCTGGTGGCACTGAAGAAGAATGAACAGGATGAGGCGGCTGGGATTTTTGATGATGGTAAGGGTTTTTGTCATTTGTTGTATATTTTATCTAAATTGGTCCAGTTATCAGTAGCTTCGGGGCCTATTCGATGGAAACAAACCTCTTTATAATTAAAGCACACAAGAATAGTGACATTTTATAATATTTATTATTGATCTATATTTTTTCACAAAAATATTAACTCTAGTAGAAAGGCGCCATCTACAGTTCATGCTTGCAACTAAAATAGTCGTAGACTCGTCGTAAAATATTATGATGTTCGCGTCGTGCGTGGGCGCTTTGAGGAGACGGACTTTCAAATACTAGCGACAATATCTTCATTCTCTGATCATTTTAGTTTTATAAACATCACCTAGATGGCGCCTACATCAAATTTTATTCAAAACGTGCTGGGGTCATCCATTAATTACGTCATCTTTTTAAATATTTTTAATCCCCCTCTCTGTCTTGGTAATGCGTGGTGAGGATTAAGACTGCGGACTTTTAATCACAACTGCTCAGCAGTTTTCCGAGAGACCAAAGTTTAATCAAAATGGTACATAATATCAATTAAAATAATATTATTATTTTTATCCTTTCAGGCCAATACCATCCCGATGAATCAGAGGAAAAAAGCAATTCGGGCTCCGGGTATAAGTATAAATGAAAAAATTAAAATAAGATAAACAATAAATTGTAAACTCCAAATACATCTTTTGTTTACTTATTATAGAAAGAGCTTAGGTTGGGTTGCACCAACTAACTATAACTGTAACTTTAACTTTAATTACAATGCAAAATGTCAAATCTTTGGTTAAAGTTAAAAATGGATGCCATCAAGACGCTTTAATATTTAACCATAACCATAGAGCTCGATAAAGTTTTAAATGCACGTGGCGAAAAAAGGAACTAACGCTGTCATCATACAAAAACGCCATTATTGACAGCTCTCCTTTACCAGCAGCGCCCCGCCCACGTTCATTTATAACCTTGTTGGACCAGCTGTCATCTGTCAATTTCTCCGGTCAAAGTTAAGGTTAAAGTTAAAGTTAAATTTAGCCTTAACTATAACCATAATTTTAACTTTAACTTTAACCACGCCTCTGGTGCAACCTAATCTTAATAAGCAAAATGTGTAGCCGTAGCCCGCAATATTTGTACCATCGGTGACATCGATTCATTAGCAGCTACTGGACCTATGTAATTTTTAAAAGTTAAAAGATATGTGATACTTTCAATTATTAATGTTAATTGTGATTTTATAGCTGAGCTTGCGATTAGACTGCCGTCTGCCTACGAATCAATTTCCTAATAGTACGCACTATCAGAGAAGTTGAAAGCATAGGAAGAAAGGGGACCTACGTAGTTTGGTCGCGTTACGTCAAACCACAATAATTAACCTTCAAGCGGGCGCGCGCTACTTTGTAACGGCAGTGGTCGCGCGTAACCTAAAAGACGTCGTAGGTGAATTTGGGAAACAAAACACTTTTCATTTAACATTATTTATTATTTCATAAATTTAATTATTATACTCTTTTTAAAAGTATGCAACTCACCCAGAAAATTAAATGTATTTTTAGTTAAAACTTAGTTATAAAATCCGGTGGTGGTCCCAAAGCAGCTTATCTTTTGTGAACAGGGGCAGAAAAAGTGATCGGAATTTTCTTATCCTAGTTCAAATTTTCTTTTACATCTAGCAATAACACTCGATGTTATCGGTCAACGACGATTTAGTTTTATAAATAAACATAGAATTTGCTTCAATAATATGGAAACTACAGTCATATAAAATTATAACAGAGGCGCGCGGAGTCTTTTCGACGCCGGCGCCGATACCAAAACAATTGAGCTCTTTGCTTCAAAGGGGGTGCGGCGAGTAAGTATAAGCTATTTATTTGGTAGACAGATAAATTATGAAAAGCTACTGAGAGAATGATACGGATTCAACGAGAAATATCGATAATATCAACGAAAATGTATTGAGGGGAGTCAATTCGACGTCGCGCGACCGCTTGAAGGTTAACATTAAATTAACATGATCCGACCAAACGAAGTTGGTCTGTCAACTGGCTAGAAATCAATTTCCTCGATGGTACATCAGTTATGAAAAAGCTTTACTAGGTCGACCTCCAACGACGACGACGATCTCCGCTTAGTTGCAGGCCCATGTTGGATGCGAGTAGCAGGAGATCGGTCATCTTGGCGTTCATTGAGAGAGGCCTATGTCCAGCAGTGGACGACTATAGGCTGATATGATGATGCAGTCACTTAAATGATCAATAATACAAGGAGAAAAAAGTTGAAGCTGCTTGAACCGATAGAGAGAACAAAAGTATTTTTTTCGTGAGCAAAGCATTTTGCTTTAGCACACTCCCAAGCCCCTAATTTCGTCACTGACTATTCCCAAGTTGCCGAATTCTGTCCGCAGCGGTCATTGAACCTTTGACAATTTCTCCTCGTCATATTTCATCGTTTTCTATACAAACTACGATTGACAAAGAAGTGACAAAATATTTCTAGTCCAAGCGCGATATCGTACTTTACATACTTGATGTGAATTGAGTAAAATCTTTTGGTAACTCTTAGTATTGATGTAAGTATAATCTCCAACTATTTATGAGTTCGAAGTGATATGATACTGCATACGCGATGTGAACTGAGTATGAAGTATATCACTTCAAACTCATAAATATTTGGAGATTGTCATACTAATAGTTTCCAACTAGAGGTTGTCGGATAATAATAATAGTCCGGCCGCCTAGTCGAGCAATTTTGTTGTCAATATCATGCTTTAATTTTATTACATACCCCAGTTAAGTTAGACCAAAAAGACCTCGTAAGGTTTCATAAATTCGCACTGCATAGTTCCCCTGTATGGAAAATTCTTACCCAAGGTCCAAAAAATTAGTTTTTCACGATTTTTAGCAAAACGATTAGTTTTTTCATAAAAATGATTGAAACAAAATTGTAGGTCATTAAATTATCTACAAAAATTGGATGAATATTTTTTCTCTACGAGCCACCATTTTTGAAATAATATTATGTGTTTATGCTTCAAAAGTTATTAAAGTTGTACTCGTCGCTTAGGTATTTTTTCCACACAAGAAAATTATGGGGAACTTTCAAATTTAATTTTAATCATGTTCTAAACAATTTTACCGATTTACAGCTTGGTGCGAATTTATGCAACCTCAAATGTCTAACTTAACTATGGGGTATGAAGGCGCGCGATATTCAGTATTAACCCGACGGTCAATTATATTGTTACATGTTATGTTAGGGTTCGAAGGATTTTCGCGTAAACAAGCGTGGAATATTTCTGGAAGCCTAACGCCATCTAGTATCGAGTAGGGGTTTTATGTTGTTTTAATTCCCCGAGTGGTTCCACAAGTAACAATATTACGCAACACGTACTATTATTTAATATTATTACAATAATATCAAATAATATCACGTGTTGCGTAAGTCTAAGTGGGCGCCTAGACCTACAGGTCTAGGCGCCCACTTAGAGTTCAATTTTTGTTCTTAAGTTATATAATAGTACTTATGAATATAGTCCTAGCATTTTTCACATATTATCTTCTAGACTAGAAAGGTCAATGACTGTTGGTATCACCTTAAATTATTTTGACTATAGTAGGTTTTGTAGTGTGAGTTTACTAATAAAAGTAGCACACAAACTATCATAAAAATTGAGGGCTTGACTCTTGCTCCTTAATATCTCAAGGATAATAATTTAATGACACTTCCTTATTTTTTTAAAGCAAAAATAGTTTGAATGGAATTAAATTGTGTGCGTCTCACAAAAACAGAAATGTCTTAAGGTGACGCCTTGATAATCTAGCTGTATCGATATCGATATTCCTCAACAATGACTAAAGCTAAGAAATTAATGTGCATGGTCAGTATTCATCATATTGTCTTTATCTTTGAATTCCCCATAGCATAACACGATTGGCCAACTGCTTCCAAAATTTGTACATAGATGCAAGCGTACACTATAATTTGCCCATAACTTATATGAAATATATTTATGGTTTTTAAATTACGCGACAAAAACCATTTTGTCACTTACGCCCTTTCCATTTCTTGCAGTTTCATTTCTTGTTTTCTATGAGAGGCCGGCCCGGTCTCTCATAGAAAACAAGCGATCTAAAACATATCCAAAACTATTTTTTTGCTTTAACGCAACGTCACCTTAAGCCTATCCTTTTACAGTTGTAAAATCTAAGGTAAGGTAGTAGAATCTACAGGATCTCACAATTCAGATCCTGACAGTAGAATCAACATGATCTAACTATAGAAACTACGCTTTACATATTGTATAGTCATTTTCAAAAGGGAATAAGGCGAAAAAATATTTACTGTTCATTTTTTTATACTTTGTGATATTTTTTTTTTTTTTGTTTTTTTTTTTTATTGAAATAATTAAGTGTGTTATGTGCATTTACTATTATAAATTAAAATGTGTTTGGGTGAAGAAGTTGGTTTGAAGCAGTAAAAGTTGCCAATTTTGATAAAGTTTTTATTCATAGAATAAATAATAATTTTCCAACGAGTGGACATAAAATCTTATACAGTAAAGAATATCACATTTTGTATTGAAGGGTTACACTAGAAGAATGGAATTATTTACACGACAAAATCAATCAAATAAGGCAAAAGATGGCACTTAAGAAGACATTGGTTTCGTAAACCTGTAACCAAAAATTTGATTACAGATTTAAAAAACGCATCACAGTTTAATTGCGGTAGTCTAACTTTTTGCTTTATACCTTTTTGCTCAATTTAGCCTCTACTAGCCGATGAGTATTAGAAGAGAAGAGAGGTTTGTCTTCTAGAACTTGTAGGGTTGACGGAAGGGCTGGTTTTGGATGGGGCGGCTGGGCTGTCTGGGGGCATTAGCCTCGTATTTGCCGGCGCGGTATAGACCTGAAATTTAAAAAAATAATTAAGGAAAAGGTTTTTCTATCATTCAATTAAATTAAATAAAAATTAAAAAAAATTTTTACTTTAAGTTAAAAAAAAAATGGGACAAAAAATAATATGATATGAGAAAAAAAAAGTTTTCAAAAAAAAAAAGCTTCAATTCTAGTCTACATTTCGGGACTAGATGAAGATAGTATAATAAGTATTATGTCCTATAAAAAGCCTCAAGATGCTATAAATTATAAATTGCTCAACATAAATGGCCTATTGCCTATGACTCGCCGACAAAGAAAATGGGCGCCATTTTGCGTGAGCGCAAATAAATTACAATTTATTATCATTTATAATATTGTGTCCTCATCAAACTGAATTACCTAATGATAGAATTATTTATTTTTTAATTTATTCCAAAAGTTTCCTTTACATCTTATGTGGAGCTGTTTCCAAACTTTGACCTTATGAACTGATGTAAGATTCAACACCGCAAATTAACCTACTGTTTTGTTTACTGTGACGAATGTAATATTACAGTAGCAAACAAATAAAAATTGCGTCGTGTTATTTTAAGCAATAAAAGAATTTGTTAAGACTTATTGTTGAATGTGTATAGACATCATGTTTTATTAGATCTCACTACTATCATAGAAAAGTATGTTTCAAATATAAATGTTACAACAAAAAGGATTTAAAGCGAGCCAAAGATACAAAATTCAAATGCTCGTTGAATTTGTAGGCATTCTTTCCTTTTTTAGGATAGGGGCGAGCCTAACATACACATGGATCTAAAACATTTGAAAATAAATAGCCATCATGATCTTTTTTAGACTAATGAAGATGATACCTTAAGTACAAATGCGAATAGTTTAAGGCTTTGAATCGAGACTAACACATAACACTCCTCTTTGCAGTCGGGTAATTGAACTTTGATTCTCATCCGCGGTTGCGCTAGCAAATTAAATTCTGTTAAATTGGAAATAAATTGAGTAAATGACTCATAAAATGAGGCGTGGATGATATGTCAGATTCTCAGGCCGTTCTGAGGTCACTTGAGACCTTAGGGTTTATATCTAGTATGTAATATAACGCTTCACACCACGTCAGTCTGGCCCCGTGGTAAGTACCTGAAGGACTTGTGTTACGGGTACCAGACAACGGAAATATATTTAATACTTTTATACTATACATACATTTAAGATTTTTATTATATGATACACATATTTAATACACATCCATGATCAAGGAACTTTGAAAACTTTTTGTTCCGTCAGCGGGATTCGAACCCGCGACCCCCGGCTTGAGCTACCGACAGCCCACCCACTGAGCCACAGAGGTCGTCAAAATGTTGCCTTATAATGTGTCTAAATAGCCTGATTATAAATCGCGCTATCGAAGTTTCCTAGTATTACCTCAGCTGAAAAATGAGCGAAACGAGATGAGCTTTTAGCCTGACTTTTGAACGAGATGAGCTTTTAGCCTGACTTTTGACTTTGATCGTTTCGATTCATCACAAATGAACTGGAATTAACAGGTTTCTAATTAGAACCACCTTTTAAATGATGCATCGAAGAAAAACAATCCAAGAAAGAGTATTAAGCTGAGTACCCTTTTGAGTAGAATTTTTTTTTTAATGAAATAAGGGGGCAAACGAGCTAACGGGTCACCTGATGGAAAGCAACTTCCGTCGCCCATGGACACTCGCAGCATCAGAAGAGCTGCAAGTGCGTTGCCGGCCTTTTAAGAGGGAACAGGGTAATAGGGGAAGGTAAGGATGGGAAGGGAAGGGAATAGGGGAGGGTAGGGAAGGGAATAGGGTAGGGGATTGGGCCTCCGGTAAACTCACTCACTCGGCGAAACACAGCGCAAGCGCTGTTTCACGCCGGTTTTCTGTGAGAACGTGGTATTTCTCCGGTCGAGCCAGCCCATTCGTGCCGAAGCATGGCTCTCCCACGTATAAATTTAATTTTGTATTATGTATTATGAATACCATATTATATTATGACCGCACTCAGAGAAATTAAATTACTTAACTTAAATTTTATGCCTAACATAAACTCCATTCTGTCAAAAACTCTTCATTCAAATTAAGCAATTAAAAATGGCTCTGAGTGAGTAAGATTCCATCATTTCACTCACCATCATCGAAGATGCCAGCGGCTTCATCACGGGCGTTCTGCTCCAAAGCCACGAGTATCTCCTGGGGGATGGGGGGTGGGGTGGGGATGTGGGCGCCCTGGGGGTTGAAGCCCTCCTTGCCGGATCTGTAGGTGATGGTGTAGATGTTGCCGTCGTCACCGGTGTAAGAGAAGGCACCTTCCGCTTCGATGCCCTCGGCCTGGTGATGATGAAAAAAGATTAGACATAGGTACTTCTGATAATATTGATATTGATATCGGAAACTTCAATTGTTATAAAGGAGATTTTGGTGAAAATATACATAGGTAAAGTAAAAAACTTATTTTCGCCTCAGCGTTTTTTACGACATTTGCAATTTCCGATATCGATATGATAGTGAAAAATAATGTATGGCATCGTTTTGTCTATAATTATTTTAATTTAGTGGGTTAAAAAATGTACTCAAAATCAAATCGCCAGTTTGGAAAGCATAATGCCTACAAACAAAATAGTCACCGTCCCCCCTGTTTTTGTTGGGGGTTAAATAGTTTTACACCTTCGATGTCTGATGCAGAAAAATATCCCAAGTTTTTGAGTCAATTTTGGAGTTAATTAAAATACAAGATGTTTCTTAATCTTGCGCGATCCATAAAGGTGATTATAATAATTATAGGTGTTTTTTCCTTCTAAAATAATAATCTTTGTGATCAATCGTTTACGATAAGTAATACGAGTTAATTATTGTAATCGATACAGTCTATGTATGAGCAATATAATTAGATGGGCCTGCCATCCAGCTTTGCAGGTACAGCCGTGTGCGTAAGACTTTACAGACAAGAAAAATTACTTAAAATCTTTTTTATTCGAATTTTGAGTGCCATGAATTCATAAGCTAGGATAGAAAAATCAAAACAAAGTTAATTATGGCATTTTTGTAAAGTTAATATACGAGCAATGTTTTTATTTTCAGAAATAGCTTTTCATTATGGTGTTAATTTTGATGAAAAATTCCATGTTTTTTTGTAGTTGCTAGAAATAAGGCATCCTCGCAACCTCTAACAAATGAATCATTACAAAGTAATTATACGAGTACTAACGATAAATCTAAAAATGTGAAGGTTGCACAGTCTGATCCGATCGACCTTTATGGACGGACAGCGACCTTTGACATGAACACACCCCGTATCTGCTAAATCATATTAATGATTGCATATTGGTTGTAAATGTTAATGGTGCTATATATTTAGTTGCAAATGCTATGCCAGTGGGTAATGAAATAGAAGAATTATGGGTTTCTTCTCTTATTTTGTTACTAATATTGCTGGCTATATTACAAGTAATGAAGTAAGTATATTAATTTAAGTGATGAAGTAAAACAAGTAATGAATACTAATACTTTTATGGCTTTTCAACATCAAAAGCTTGTTAGGTGGCCATTTATCAATTATTATAGATTGAATAATTGTCTTTAAACTATTTTGCTGTTAGACGCTACTGGTGGGCACTGAGCAATTATTTTTTTTAGTTCCGTACCCAAAGAGCAAAAACGGGACTTCATTACTAAGACTTCGATGTCCATCTGTTTGTCTCCTGGCTTTATCTCAAGAACCGGAATCTAAAGATCTGTCACAGAAAAACTCAGATGGCCGATATAACTTTACGCTACCACGCTGTACATAAAATCCAAGATGGCCGATGTTTTTACATACCTCGCTTCCCTGCTCCTGAGCCCTGATGCCGTTCTCAGTCTCGTAGCTATATCTGTACGAGTCCTCCTTCACGTCGGAGTCCTGTGCCAGGATCCTGGCGTTCCTCTCGTATTGCGCTTGGGGCCGCTCGTTGTAGGCGGGGCCAAGGGCGGCGGCGGCGAGGCCGAGCACGGAGGCGATGATTAACTGTGGATGAAGATTGGTGTAAATTGGGAGTTGGTGAATAAATGGATTTTTGGTGAAAGTTTGGAGTAGCTGAAAAATGGATTTTGGTGAAAGTTGAGAGTTGGTGCAAAATGGATTTTGGTGAAATTTGAGAGTTGGTGTAAAATGGATTTTGGTGAAAATTGGGAGTTGGTACAAAATGGACTACTGGCGTGAAGTGGTAATTTTGATGTGAAGTAGGAGTTGGTGTCAAATTGGATTTATGACGAAAATTGGGAGTTGGTACAAAATTGGGTTTTGGTGATAGTAAGAACTTTGTGCAAAGTAGGTCTTTAAAGTTAAAGTTTTTTTGAAACAGTTTATTGGAATAATTGCTTGCATTTCTCGTACATACTATTAATATTATTTAAACGCTATGTTTTAGCTTGTTTGTTTATCTTATCGATTCACATAATTCTTATATTTTTTCAAACAATGGAGGCAACATTGAATATCTCAACGATGTAAAAATGCGATAAAATCTGGCATTTGAAATCATACTGTCGTGTACTAATTAGTGGACGAAATAATCATTCTGACCCGTTGAACAGTTAATGTGAGAAAAATGTTATCATGATGAAGGTTGCTACTGGTGTCAGATAAGTCCAGAATTTTGAAGTGCGAAAATTAGCGTTGTGCACTTTTTGAGATAAGATATTGAATGTACTGTAACGTCTTGGCGGAAATTCTCAATTCACAGCAATAATTATGTACTTATACACTTTTCTTATAATAATTAGAGAGACCAATTATACCTACCCATTTTGAGATGCTGAAAATATAACAGTCGCGTCAGAACACGTGGTGTTATCGAAAATTCGCAAGGTGAAGAGCTAACTCTCTCTGTTATCTTTATAATATCCATTTATTATGTAAGTACATTGAATTTAGTCAACCCCTACACCACAAGACTCTTAGTGTAGGGGTTGTGCAATGTGCAGTGTGCACCTTATTGTTGTAATATCCTGTATGTATTTACTAATATAATAAACTAATATTATTATTATTATCAAACCGCCAGTGCGGCGTAGGAAAGGAAGCAATATAATATGGAGGCCCCTTTTTTTGGTAACATTTTTTTATTGGTATCTTTTTAAGATACTTATGACCAACAATCTAAATCTAAATTTCAGTATTTTGATGTCAATATTAATTGCCTGGACAACAATTAATTAGAATCCATTTAGATCGATGACATAAAAATATTGTCACAAAAATACAAGATCAATATTACGCCATGTTTATGCAAATCCCAGAAGCAACAATTCCAACGAACTAATTTAATTTACAAAACGATAGTGAAATTATGATTAACATCAAAATTAGCATAGTTCACAAAGTATGATGGAGCTGTTATTTTTAAGATGATTTTAATGTTCTTTTAATGATGAAAAAAGTTCAAATCCATTTTTTTTTTGTATATTCGAAATTCATTAGCCATTAGTGGCTTTTGATGAAGATTTTAAGTTTAAATTAATTATTTAGTAAACAAATCTGTTTTTTTTTAACTTATCGTCTTTAAAACTACAGTTAGAGTATTAACTTTCGTTATAGTTTTAAAGACGCAAATTGCAACGTAACGTATGTTATGGATTTTGTAATGGACACAAATAAAACTTAAAAAAAAGGCAGCCCAAAACTGCGGGTAGTAAGTCATAGTCAATTTAAGGTGTATCTGTTTGAATAGCACATTAAAAAAACATTACTTTTAAGCATTTGTGCATCATCCCTCAAAAAATTACGTATTGAGTTATGTTGCACTCATGTTTCGGAAAAAGAAACCTCCTCCATTTGGAAGTCGGCTAAAATGCATCGCGTCGCATCGTCACTTTGCTCGTGTACTAACCCTAAGGCTATCTAGACCTTGTTTAGATTTTTTCTTGTGAGATAATGTATTCACAGTTAACAATCGTGTTCCCACGGTAACGCATTGTGACCAACCTTAAATTTTGTTTGTTCAAGAATTTTCTGTGATCATTTCGTTTTAGATCGTAAACTTTACAACGTAGTATATTTAAACTGTAATACAATATGTATGATGTACGGGGCACGATGTAACAAAACAAAAAGAAAAAACTTTAGGGTGTGTATGAACCTCTTATTTTCGTAATATAGAGCTCACTGTAAAAGTGGTAGCTCTGACATATTTAACATAATTATTAGATAGTTATTTTAATAAATAATGAGAAAATATTATTCAAATGAATATAATATTTTTTCCCTATATTTATGAAATCTTGGCATTTTTTTAGATTTTAATTGATTTGGTCATAGGACTTAAGCTCAATTATATTCTTATGTAGCAAAGTGATTATTTATTGACTACTTCATTGCTCTGACCATATACTTTGAATCAAAAGATAATCAAATCCAAAATAGGCCGTCAGTTTACAAAATTTGAGGCTGTTTCACAAGGCATAATGATTGTTTCGAAAACGCCTTAGGGTCTATATAGATGACACAATAATTGTATGTCTGTTTGTTACTAATGTGAAATATGAGTTTGATGTTCTTGCAAATAGCATTATTAAAGTAGATTTAAGTACTTTAAATGTTATAAAGTAACAATAAATTGTATTGGTATCTTTAAAAGTTGTGATTTTCTTATTTATAAAAGATTATTATTACTTGACACACTTGTATTATTAAACCATTTAAAGTTTTATGTTTAAAAGCTATGTTGATATAACACTAACTTTCGTGTTAAAATATTTGAGAGTCATGTTATATTAATAACATTAGCAAATAATTTAATTGAAGTTAAACTCACATTTCGCGTCGCCCGTTCATTAACAATTACATTTAAATTCGTAAACTGAAAATCTATTTCCCGTTATACAAAGGATAGGAACACTATCACTATAAAGGGGATTAAATTTTTGTGCCATTATTACAATTCCATAATTTGAATTCCGATTTAAAGTTTCAAAAAATTCTCGAGTTTTCAAATAAGAACTCGAGTTTTCACAAAAATCTCGAGTTTACAAAAAAATGTCTCGAGTCTTCGAAAAAGTCTCGAGTTTTATTTTATCGAGTTTTCAAAAAAGTCTCGAGTTTTATTTTTTTCGTGTTTTATATTCTCGAGTTTTCGAGATGTACTCACCAGCTGCATGTTGATGTGTTTGGGTCGAAGTTGAGAGGACGAGTGATGTCTATGCCGAGCTCCGGCGCATTTATACATGCGTGCAATGCTCTTACAAAATTAATACATATGCTTTTCCTAATAAATAAATGAACTTTTTTGCGCAATTGTGATATTGATTGTGTAAAGGATCAGGAACTGATCAATATTTGAGCATAGAAAAAATAGAAAAATGGGCAAAATAATTTCGTGAATTTTCAAATTGTATGAATAAAATTGAATTTAAATATTTAATTCATTTGTTCACCATTTAGCTGTATTTTATTTATGAATTAATTAAAATAAAGCTATTACACATAAAATTTAAATAATTCGTCAATTTGAAAAGTCGTAATGAAGACTTTTCTCATTTTACATTTTTAATACAAAGCTTATTTTCTGTTATAATATATTTTTTCATGTAAGAGTTTTTTATTTTGTCATGTAATGCTAAGAACTCACATACGGTTTTGCTCGATAGTTTTACTCCAAATCGAGCAATAACCACCGTGTGGACCGCCAAAACTGACGGCTCGAAGGCCCGCTTCGAGCCGGCTCGATGGAATTAAATATGTCAAATATGTCATTTCCTTCGATTTGGAGTAAAACTATCGAGCAAAACCGTATGTGAGTACTTAGCATTAGAGTTTAAAGCTATATTATATTGACATTAACATACACAACATACTAGGTACATACTTATTGTCTCATAAATACCCATACAAAAATATTTAATCCAATTCGACATTCATCTAATATGACACCATGTTCGAAATGTGATGACACGGCCTTGACAATAAAGTCACTCTCACTGTTAGTTTAGATTTATTTTACCTGTGACCTGACCTTTATTCCACCCACATAAAGATGAAAACTGTACAGAGACTGCGAAGTAAAACACTCTCACTGAATGGTTAAGGCCGTCACGACATAGTCTAGTCAGGAACGGAAGTGGAGGAATTCTGATAGTTCCGTTGTTGACGGCTGAATTCATACACATTTAAAGATCATTTAACTTTAATTTTAAAAGATTTTAACATAAACAATATATTTTTCAGTCAAACCCTTCATTAGATTAAAGTCAATGTATATAAGTGTGACTTTACACTATTAAAGTTTGATGGTTTGTACAGAATTTGTTTCGATGTTATAGATCCGTATTAAGTATAAGATCAGACCTTACAGCGCATAATGTGTGATTTTCGTGGGATCTTTTTTTGCTAAGCTGCATGATAATTTGCTATAGTTAGGTGTGTTAACTGAACTGCTGATTTCTTGGAGTTCAAGCGCAATGTACGACAGGCATATTACGCAGACTTTGAAGCTTTTCACAACAAGTATTCAAGCATCTACGAGTATTTCTCCAAGCATCGTCTTTTAAGTTTACTATTATTATTAGCCTACAGTGTCCCACTGCTGGGCAAAGGCCTCCCGACTTTCTTTCCAAAGTTCACGATCCTTTGGTGTTGTTGGCCACTCTTTATCAAACGCATCTAGTTCGTCACGCCACCTTTTCTTGTGTCGGCCTCTGTTACGCCGACCAGTCGGCCTAACAGAGGCATAAGTTTATTACACATAAATGAACATTTAAAAAAATGTTTTATATTTGAATAAATTTGAAACAAATATTATGTTTTCAGAAAGTGTACATGGTGTCTACCACCGGGTCGGGAACTAAATAAACGTTACACTTGATATTACCTGAGATACCGTTACGGAAAATTTGTTTTATCAATCAATCAATCTTTTTCTCTCAGGAACTTATTTTAAAGCATTTCCATTCCAAAGCTTAATAAAATCGGTACAGCGGGGTAAGGAGATGACAGACAAACAATCATACTGGCTCGCTTATAATATTAGTATGCACAGTATAGATTCTAGATATACAACTAAAACATTGAACTCCCATTTAAGGAAATAACATTTTCATTGCTAAGCATGTTACGAAATAATCGATAGTTGAATTTGAACTTGGAACACAAATTTGGCGGAAAAATATCACGAAGGTCACGGCTTGTCTATTTAACGTATATTTACGATGCGATAATTATTTTATTACTAAACGTTTTAAGAATATAAGTTTTTAAGTAATATTATGGCAAATCACTCAATACTTATGATGACAAGATCAAAGGTTTGCGAATTTTGTTAGTAAAATAAAGCAATAACGGTAGAAAATAAGTGTTTCCGAAATTTCAGCCGAATGTTTCCGAAGGCGCATAACAAAAAATATTTTATTTTTTGTTATGCGCCTTCAAAGTTGGATTTTTTTTTCAATTATATTTCTTTATATATATTATGCAACTTTTGTTATGAAACCACTTTCATAGACGCAATAATTAATATAGCTATTGAACAAAGTTCTTCAGCGATGCCTACAAGCTACTCATCGGTGACGTCATAATAGATGAGCATTTTGTTTGGAGCATTTCGGGCAGGTCTATTTTATGAGATGTTTGAATTGTCATATCTTGCTGAATTTCTAAGCTATCAAACTTCAAAGTCATTCTTTCGCCGATGTTTATATTTTTGAGTGGTCTTTCAATTACCAGTAAGAAAAAAAGTAATCATGCCTATTATTTGCACTAGTTGGTACTACAGAAAAACCTGTTATTGCCATTCAAGCTTCTTAAGAATAATAAAAAAAAAAACTAAGGTGCTAATAGTTTCTTTTACTACGTTAATATAGTCGGGGAAAGAGTCTACCCCATCGTTGGCATGCTATTAATGGTACCTTAGATTCTTATTTGAAAATACGATGGATTTAAATAGTAATATTTTGATCTTCTAGTATATTAAGTCTTAAAGCGCCAAAAACTTTTGGCGCTTTAAGACTTAATATAGATTTTATTTAGAAGTGTCGTTTATTTTTTATTAAGACGACTAATAAGTATTTTATTACTTTTAAATTGAATGTAGCTTTAAAGCATACTATTTTGTGGGTATTTTTATCATTCTTATCTGTCGGATAAAAAAGGTGTTTATAGCTAACGCCTATCAATAAAAGTTTTTTCCCATTTTTAAAACTTAATAGTAAACTAGTAAACTTATAGGTATATATATAATTGGAATCTCGGAATCGGTTTCGGAGGCGATAAATCGATCTAGCTAGGAGTCATTTTTAGAAAATGTAATTTTATTCGTGTTTTATCGAATACCGAGCAAAGCTCGGTCGAATAGCTTTTTATAATTATTGCATATATTCCTTAAATAATTATTGCATAAGACTATTTTAGGAATGTCAACTTTTATCCCGAATTAGTTTTTCCATGGGATTCTTTGGCAGGCGTGAAAAGTCCTATTAAAACATGCAGCATCTGACATATACAGGGTGTAACAAAACATTCCATATTCATACGTGTAAGTGTGTCAGTCTGTTACCTCTTCACGCCCAAACCGCTAAACCGATTTTGCTGACATTTGTCATGAAGATACTTCAAATCTCGGGAAAGGACATAGGATACTTTTTATCCCGGAAAATGTACGGTTCCCGCGCGATAACCGAGTTTTGTCATAACGTGAATTTTGGCGTCAGTTAGTCCTGTATATTGTGGCGACGCGTAACACCGTCACGCGTTGCACATGTTCTAAGCTGTATGTTACATAAACCGACCTTCACACCGCCGCGCCGGCGGTCACCCGCTGTTACAGTATCATGTAGAGATTGGAATTGGTCAGAAGTGGCATTTGTACACGTGCTGTATCAACCATACTGTTATCTAAAACTCTGGTGATATAAATTATAATAGTGTCGTGTTTAGTAAGCTCTTGTAATGCTAAGTACTCACATACGGTTTTGCTCGATATTTTTACTCCAAAACGAAGGAAATGACATACATTTTGACATATTTAATTCCATCGAGCCGGCTCGAAGCGAGCCTTCGAGCTGTCAGTTTTGCGGTCCACACGGTGGTTATTGCTCGATTCGATATCTCGATTTTGTAAAAGTATCGAGCAAAACCGTATGTGAGTACTTAGCACAATATTAGTGTTGTAAATATGTTAGCCTATAATGGCTAACTAATAATGACAGTAATTTAATCATATTTTAAGCCAAGACGAATTTAAAATAGGACAAGGTATAAGAGAAACAGACAAATGTTTTTAGCATACTTATTTATTACAAAATGTTGGGAGTTGGATTACGAAAGAACAGAATAAGATGCGTATGAAAAAATAATATTCAGTCCCAGTGCGTTAACAAATCTAGAACAATATACATGTGAAAAATTAATACAGGATCATGACATGTTGACACCAAAATGTTAAAATTATTGCAAAAGTAGATGAATCCCGCAAAATTAGTTTATCCCCTTCGTTGCGCCAAAATTAGTTTATCGCACGGGGACTGTACATTTTTCCGATATAAAAAGTATCCTATGTCCTTTCCCAGGACTCAAAGTATCTCCATGCCGAATTTCAGCAAAATCGGTTCAGCGGTTTGGGTGTGACAGACTGACAGGCAGACGGACAGACAGATAGACAGACAGACACACTTTAGCATTTATAATATTAGTATGGATATTGAAGTATGGATGAATGATATTGCTTTTCTTAGTTAGTTTTTGGCAAATAAGACATAAGTTTATTTTTACGTAATATTTACGTGGGAGACCCATGCTCCAGCACGAATAGGCCGGCTCGACCGGAGAAATACCACGCTCTCACAGAAACTGGCGTGAAACAGCCTTCGCGCTGTGTTTCGCCGAGTGAGTGAGTTTACCGGAGGCCCAATCCCCTACCCTATTCAATTCCCTACTCTCCCCTATCCCCTTCCCTACCCTTCCCTATTACCGTATTCCCTCTTAAAAGGCCGGCAACGCACTTGCAGCTCTTCTGATGCTGCGAGTGTCCATGGGCGACGGAAGTTGCTTTCCATCAGGTGACCCGTTTGCTCGTTTGCATAAAATACTCGTACTTTTGCGATACTTTATACAAGCATTTTTAAGTTAACAATACTGTGTCTAATATTGATGTGCCTTCTTTACCAATTTCTTAGGTCTGTGGTCAATATTACAAACACCATACTCTTCATCATCAGATAAATCTTAAATGTTAATCATCTTTAAATTTGGAATGCTTGAAATAATTATCATATAATAATATATTTATAACTTAATTATACATAACGAAGAGGTCTAATGTTTTTATTATTGTAAACGTACTGTTATAATAAAAGTCAAAATTAGTTGATTCATATTGAAGTTTTAATTTTGGTGCTTTTTAACTGACTTCCAGGAGGAGGTTTTTTTGTTTGGCTGTGGATTTTTTTTTAGAACATAATAAATTAATATAACACAATATCATAATAATTTAGCGTTTACTTTTAGTTATTATTTTGATATTATGACGACCTCTGTGGCTTAGTTGGTGGGCTGTTGGTAGCTCAAGCCGGGGGTCGCGGGTTCGAATCCCGCCGACGGAACAAACAGTTTTCAAAAGTTCCTGGGTCATGGACGTGTATTACATATATTGTGTATCATATAATAAAAATCTTAAATAATATATGTATAGTATAAAAGTATTAAATATATTTCCGTTGTCTGGTACCCGTAACACAAGTCCATCGGGTACTTATTCTGACTTGTTATAGTATCTAGTTATCTATATAACGAGACACAAGATTTAATACAGACTATTTATATCAAATTGTATTTCGTTTTCGCTATATAGACTTTGAATAATAGCTCCCACACCGGTTTCGGTGACGGTGGCCGGTTTCATTGAAACCAGGCCAGCTACGCAGGAGTAATTTTATAATGCCCAAGTGTGTGCGCAGTACACAAGAGCACTCTCTATTCCTTTACTCTCATAACTCAGTGGGACGGCAGACCGACACGACTGGCGAGAGATCAGGCGCAGGACCGACTTTTTACATGCCCATCCGACGCATGGATCATCTTACTTGTCAGACAATCAGGTGATCAGCCTGCATTATCCTAACCAAACTTGGAAATAACATGTTTCCAACGCGGGAATCGAACCCACGACCTCCGAGTCAAGAGCTAAGCTCTGAACCACTGGACCACGAAGGCGACTTGGAATATAACACACCCAAACAAAGGAGTTCAACGCGCTATACTGTATTTTATTAACAAGAGCAGCGCTCGCGTTGATGTCGCATGTACTTGACCTTTTTTCTCTACGAAATTACATTAATTGGTGCGCAGGTGTAGCGCAGTATAATGGGGAATTGTCCAATTTTTTTTTAATTTTGCTCATTACAAAAACATTTAGAGGAATAAGGTCGTGATCGTTTTTCTGTATATAAACGAAAAAAATACCCATTAGTTACTTATATTTTTGAACAAATATGTTTAACCTTTGTTTGACTTTCAATGGCGTTAAATTAGCAATAAATTCGACCAACATTACGTTTCGAACTTTTGGTAAGCTTCTCGTATCAGCTTTCACATAATGAGAACTTGCATTTGACGAACCAGCCATTATAAATAAAATTGAAAGGAAATTTAAAACATGCTGCAGAGTTCAATTGGCCGCCGATGATGACGTCAGAGCGAAACTTTAAAAATTTATTGAGAAAAAACTAGCCAATGAATTTCAAAATTATTTAATTTGTATTCTTAAAATTTTAATTAATTTCTATTTTAACGAAAAAAAAAAGTACATGTGATTTTTTTTGGACATTGCCCATTGATTTACAGTAGACTATACTATACACATCGGTAATTACGCACTCATGAGCATAATTTCAGATAACTTTAGAGAGCTGAAGTATGCTGTAATTTATGATTATTAATTATTATATTGTCAGGAACGAATAAACATGTCTTATTTGTTCTGAGAGGAGATTATGGTCCAATAGTTAAGCAAGTTGTTGTTGTGTAACATGTATGATAAGAATAGAATTTTATACCCTAAAGATACCTTTCCCTACTTTAGAGCTGTAATAATAATAATACTCCCCACACCGGTTTCGGTGACGGTGGCCGGTTTCATTGAAATCAGGCCAGGTACGCAGGAGTAATTTTATAGTGCCCAAGAGTGTGCGCAGTACACAAGAGCATTCTCTATTCCTTTACTCTCATAATCCAGTGGGACGGAAGACCGACACGACCGGCGAGAGATGAGGCGCAGGACCGACTTTTTACATGCCCATCCGACGCACGTAGGTATCATCTTACTTGTCAGACAATCAGGTGATCAGCCTGCATTGTCCTAACCAAACTTGGAAATAACATGTTTCCAACGCGGGATTCGAACCCACGACCTCCGGAGTCGAGAGCGACGCTCTAACCACTAGACCACGGAGGGGTTAAAGATTTTAGACGAGTTTAGAGCTGTAATAGGGTTAGGAAGTAAAACTAAAAATTCTAAATACAGTGTAAAATGTACCGGCTTATCATAGCCTCTCTCTCTCTCAGCTCTAAAATAGGGAAAAGTACCCTGAAGACAGTGTAAAGTGTACCAGCTTATTATAGCCGTGTCCTCTCCGCAGTGGAGATCAAAATCGATATTTCTGATATCTAAAGTTAATTGAAATCACGCTTAATCTATGTGCGCCAATTTGGGCTCGTATGAAGATGGTATACCGCATTTTCTAAATTGTAATACTACATTCCACAAAATTAATGTTTTCGGATTCTGTAACTAGTTATATCAAAACATAACGAAGATCTCATTTGCAACATGTTTTAATTTAGCTATTATGTAGTTAACATTAATCTATTTTTGTTAGCATTTTAATAACAATAAAATTCAATTAATCTTAATTTTAAAAGTTTATTCATATTTATTAATACGAATTTGATTTAGGCAAAATATACTTTTATATTTTGTTATTTAACCAGCGTTTTTCTCTTTTAATTCAAAATACTTTGACTACATGTGTAACGCTGAAATTATGTTTCCTATGTTTCCTAAAGACAAGATAGATTGAGCGAGAAACAAAGATGAAAGTTTCCATCGTAAATACATTTTTAAGATTACATTTTTTAAAACGCTCTTGTCGTATACAGAGTGTAACAAAATTAAGTGATAATATTTTAGGGTGTGTACGTGTTCCTTGTAGGGAGGGGGGAAACTCGTGACTCTCGGGCCCTTGCCCATACAAAAGTGAAATAAATTTTTCGTCTTTCAGCGCTGCTACTTTCACAGTGAACTCTCTACAAGGAACACGTACACACCCTAAAGTATTATCACTTATTTTTGTTACACACTGTATACAAGGATTCACGAAGCATTCATGAATGAAACTCAAGTTGGGCGGTATCCTGAGGCATGTGGCATGCGACCTTTAGCACTCTCCCTGTTACTCATCGTTTTCATCGCTATGTCGAGGCCGGCTGCACAGCTATTGTACTAAAGTTCAATAGCTAGATGGGCGTTTTCCTGTACATCAGTACCTAGCTTTTTTGTTACATAGTACACTATATCAGCCCCTAAGGGTGAATCCAAACGAGCGTAATTTTGTAAGTCGTGAGTCGCAGAATTTCGGTCGCGTAATATCTTTTCATACAAATCATGACTCACAAAATTACGCTCTTGTGAATCAAACAGGACTTTTGTATGAAATTGAATGCAGCAGAATTCTGCCGAAACGAAATCACAAATTACGCTCGTTTGGCTTCACCCTAAAGAGTAAAAACTGTATTGTACAAAATACTACATATCGTCTTTTATGATTTACGCAGTCTTTATCACTTTTTAATTATATTTTTGTTGCATGCAGTTAGATTTTAATAGCACGTTTAATTTTGAAGCTTGAATTACAATTTTCTCTAAATTTTAATCCTTCGATTTTCATTTCTTGGAAATGCTATTGTTGTCGCTATCACCGGTGCTCGTATGGGGCTTGCAGGATAAACGTTTGTATATTATAATATTTAAATAAATGTAATTTTGTGTACAAAATCTCCATCATAATTATTATGTTTTTCGTGTGATGGATGCATTTTAATGCATTTAAATTAATAAAAATGCTCTTCTTTGTTAGTTTTTATAGGAACCAAAACACTTTTCGCAGATTAATTTTGCTCTATTATATTTTGCTTCTCTTTTTTATATTATCTAGTTCTTTACAATATTCTGCCTAGTATTGCGTACCATACGCCATCTGTTTTTCCCCCTACGGCCCAATCCTTCATCAAATGATCCGACAGTGTAATGATCGTCTATGACATTTAGCGTTTAACTGACCACGGGTCAGATGGAGAAATCTAGTTAACTATCATTGTTAAGTCCACGCGTTTTGCAAACGTTAGTTAGTTCGATTCTCCGTTTCGACATAGAAGAAAGTTCTTGATAGTATTTGCAAACTTTTTGTATGTAATATTGTTGGATTGTCTTTTGCAATAGGATCTGAAACTACTGAACCCGCTTCGATGAAATTGAGCATAAGTGCAGAATATATCATAGGAAGGCATATTTTATAACGATAAAAATTTCGGGATTTAAATAAAACCGGTATTATATTAACATACTTTACGCCAAGTATTAATCGTACTACAACAACCTAATCGTATCTATCTATATTTATAAAAGAAATGAAGGAACAACGAAAATCATTAGTATCTTAGCTTAACTATACAGAAGACGAATGTAATTTTTAACCGACTTCCAAAAAACGAGGAGGTTATATGTTCGGCTGTGGATATTTTTATTTTTTTTATTTTTGTATGTTCAACGATTACTCCGCTGTTTGTGAACCGATTTTCGAAATTTTTGTTTTTTTGTATTAGGTTTCACTCCAATTTGCTCCCATTTTCACAAAAGTGGTGACCTGATAATGGGAACCATGAGTAATCGAGGGAACTCCTCGAAATTTATATGAAAACATATGGTGATTTTGGTTTTATGAGAAGCATCTTAAGCATATGCTACCAAAACGCAAGATTTCGCAACGAGGTATACTATGTTTCCGAAGATACTAAGAGAACTCCGGATTTCTTATAGATACAAGTTTGGGGGTTTTGGCGCTGTTTTAAGAACTGAAAGCATATGCTACTATGCAAATTGCATTCATCATCATCATCATCATCATTACCACGACAGGGTCACCAATGTCACCAAAATTGAACATAAATAATTCAACCTTAACTCCAGAGCGTAAGGCACACATTTGACATTACTTCTGAGAAGTAAGTTGCTTCGATAATAGGCGCGCTGCCATCGAGTTCATCTTCGATTTTTTTTATTTTTTTTAATGAAATAAGGGGGCAAACGAGCAAACGGGTCACCTGATGGAAAACAACTTCCGTCGCCCATGGACACTCGCAGCATCAGAAGAGCTGCAGGTGCGTTGCCGGCCTTTTAAGAGGGAA
Source organism: Aricia agestis (assembly GCF_905147365.1). NCBI lineage: Eukaryota > Metazoa > Arthropoda > Insecta > Lepidoptera > Lycaenidae > Aricia > Aricia agestis. Next base: position 12,225,297 of record NC_056425.1, read on the forward strand.
TAGGGTAATAGGGGAGGGTAGGGAAGGGAAGGGAATAGGGTAAGGGATTGGGCCTCCGGTAAACTCACTCACTCGGCGAAACACAGCGCAAGCGCTGTTTCACGCCGGTTTTCTGTGAGAACGTGGTATTTCTCCGGTCGAGCTGACCCATTCGTGCTGAAGCATGGCTCTCCCACGTGTATATATATGTCGTAGGATGATTTGATAAATCCGTGTTTTCGCGAAATCCCTAGAAATTTCGCGAAAATTCGATTTATCAAATCATCCTACGACATATATAAATTCGGTTTATGAGATTTTTACGAGCGTAACACAGTTTGTGTATTCTCAAGACTTCATACTCCTATTAATCCTTCGATCGTGGATTCTTGGAAATCTATTGTTATTCTATTGTGTCTCGCTCACCGGTGAGCTTGTAATAAGATACGTAGAATAATATACAGGTGTATTTTTCTACGTATAGTACGCGATAGTTTACTAGGTAACTAAAAAGAGTGAAATTATTATTTTTAACAAAAAATTAAAACCGACTTCCAAGGTTAAAACAATAATAACATCCTTTATATAATATGAACTAAAAAGTATTAAATAATTTTTCCTATCTAATAGTGCCTTTTCCCGAATTCGGCTAAAACTCAACTATTTCTGTAGTCAATCTTCATCATTTTGAAGTCGGTGCCAGTTAAAAAAGTTTCAAATATTATTCTGGCAGACTGAGGATTCAGCTAAGTATATCTGGTACCGACTTCAAAATGATGAAGATTGACTACAGAAATAGTTGAGTTTTAGTCGAATTCGGGAAAAGGCACTATTAGATAGGAAAAATTATTTAATACTTTTTAGTTCATATTATTTAAAGGATGTTATTATTGTTTTAACCTTGGAAGTCGGTTTTAATTTTTTGTTAAAAATAATAAGCTTACAAAACTTTACGACGCGACGGCTGAACTTAAAATTTTGTAACTAAGACTAATTGATAATTGTAAATTAATCATAAAGACGCCTAATAGTTAGGTACACTGAGTTAGCAATAGTTATTGACGTTTAATAGCACAATAGAATTATTGTTATGTTTTGAATTCAGTGGCATAATAATGTTATTAATATAAAATTATTATGCCACCATGGGAGAGCCACGCTTCGGCATGGATGGGCCGGCTCGACCGGAGAAATACCACGGGCTCATAGAAAACCGGCGTTTAACAGCGCTTGCGCTGTGTTTCGCCGAGTGAGTGAGTTTACCGGAGGCCCCATCCCCTACCCTTTTCCCTTCCCTACCCTTCCTTATTTCCTTCCCTACCCTCCCCTATTCCTTTCCCTACCCTATTATCCTATTCCATCGTAAAAGGCCGGCAACGCACCTGCAGCTCTTCTGATGCTGCAAGTGTCCATGGGCGACGGAAGTGGCTTTCCATCAGGTGACCCGTTTGCTCGTTTGCCCCCTTTTTTTTTGATGATGGATTTTGAGGATGGTAGTTGAGGTGAAAATGCCTGCATCTGCTGTTTAGATTAAACAATCGATTCAATATAATATTATCTTTGTTTACAAACAAAACGCATAATATAAATGGCTCATTCAAAAATGTATGGCATCGCCTCATGACTTGTGATTTGATCCTATCAATCAACGAACGCCTGCGTGGTCCAGTAACTTAGAGCGTGGCTCTTGAAGTATTATTTCCAAGTTTTTTAGGACAATGCAGGCTGATCTCCTGATTGTCTGACAAGTAAGTTGATCCATGCGGATGGGCATGTGAAAAGTCGGTCCGGCGCCTGGTCTCTCGCCAGTCGTCGGTCTTCCGTCCCACTGGGTTATGAGAGTAAAGGAATAGAGAGTGCTCTTGTGTACTGCGCACACACTTAGGCACTATAAAATTACTCCTGCGTAACTGGTTTCAATAAAACCGGCCACCGTCACCGAAACCGGTGTAAAGTATTATTATAATCAAAGAAGATACATCATAATAAGTGATCATGATGATGATGATGAACCTTTTGTCCATCCATTACAAACACAATCTAGCGTCGTGCTCTCAATAAAAATGTTACAGTTAATGTAAACGGTGGCATTTAACCAAGGTTAGTTACCATCCCGGATGGATGGTCCGACCTTGAAACCCTTTGACATAGGTCACTAAGCTCATTGAGCTTTTATAATGTGCTGCACAATTTATAGTAGGTATATAAATAGATCAGGAAACGAGCAGACGGATCAACTGATGATAAGTGATGGCCGCCATGGGCACTCGCAATACCAGAGGAGTCACAGACAACAATATGTCAAGCGTTGTTTTATATCGGTTATATAATATGACTTATTTTTAAAACCTCCTCCGTGGTCCAGTGGTTTAGAGCTTGGCTCTTGACTCGGAGGTCGTGGGTTCGATTCCCGCGTTGGAAACAAGTTTGGTTTGGACAATGCAGACTGATCACCTGATTGCCGGACAAGTAAGATGATCCATGCATCGGATGGGCATGTAAAAAGTCGCTTCTGCGCCTGATCTCTCGCCAGTCGTATCGGTCTTCCTTCCTTAAGATTGTAATGTCTTCGTGTCTGTAGGTATATTTCTAACACTTTTAAAGTGAACACTACTATAGGATTTTTTATGGATGGGTTAAAAATTTTAAATTCGCCTACGCCTAGTTAAAAATTCGTAAGCGGGAGAATAAAAATTGGCCAAGTGCGAGTTGGACTTGCGCACGAAGGGTTCCGTACCGTTAAAGAGCAAAAAATGGAAAAAGTTTTTTTTTTGTATGGGAAATGTTTAAATGTTTATTTTATTTTAATTTTGTTATTAATTATTAAAATATAAATTATAAAGGATTTTGGGAGTATTTCAAGTGCCTACCTTTAAGCATTATTGATTACGAGCAAAAAAGTTAAAAAACTCAAGTTTGTTGTATGCGAGCCCCCCTTAAATATTTAATTTATTTTGTTTTTATTTGTTGTTATAGCGGCAACAGATACACACAATCTGTGAAAATTTCAGAAGTCTAGCTATAGCGGTTCTTGAGATACAGCCTGGAGATAGACGGACAGACGGACAGACATCGAAGTCTCAGTAATAAGGTCCCGTTTTTACCCTTTGGGTATGGAACCCTAATATGTTATCAGCGAAGCATAGAAGTTATCCCTCTTTTTTCTACCATTAGTATACACTAACTTTTCACTTGTTCCGAAACTATCACTCCGTTATTTTTTTCCTTAAAGGCTAAACGAATCATTTTACACCATCTTCATCTCGTAATGTGAGAAGTTACCAAAGCTTAATTACAATAAAATCTACATAAATATTCGTTTGGCAACACTCAGAAGGTTAGTGTATTAGTTTTTATCGACTGTGGTATAACTGGACGAATTAGGGGTCATTGGACAGAAATAATAACAGTAGCAGATCCGGCAGACGTCGTAGTACCATTTTCTTTATAGGCATCCATGAGACGGTCAAAACCTACAGTGTAATGGATGCCATAGAAATATGCTTGCGATTAAAGTTTGTGAAGTTATATAATGTATATTATTATTATGTCAGACCCATGATTTCAGTTTCAATGGGCGCGATGCAGGACTGTACGCTTTTTGGTATAATAATAATAATATGATTTCTGGAATGAAAAATAGAATTTGGCTGATTCTAGACCTACAGGATAACCACACACAACAAAAGACACGAGAATTTCACATGCTTACTTGTTTGCCCGCAAAAACATCTGCATACTAAACTTCATCACAATAGATTCAGCGGCTGGAAGAGCTTTATTATACAGTGTGTTTGTGACAACGTTATCCGTGAAACCATCAAATGAGAACTTCAAAATGAACAACTTTTTCTATGAGAACAATGCTGGGAACTCAAAAAAATCCGTCTTCATACCTATACAAATTGCCGACCCGGGCATTCGTATGGGTATGAAGACGGATTTTTTTGAGTTCCCAGCATTGTTCTCATAGAAAAAGTTGTTCATTTTTACGTTCTCATTTGATGGTTTCAAGGATAACGGTGTTTACACTAACACACTGTATTAGTACGGATGTCACCCGAGCCAACGTTATAAAGTTGACACTGTACTCTTACAATGGGTATAGTAGTTTAGGCGGTGATCAAACCATAAAGTTAATATACCTAGCGGAATAGAGCAACAATCTCGAGCTGTCAAACGAAACCGAAATTGGTTTCATCTGTGTGTAAAAATATGTGTACGTGTACACTTACACAAGCATGATTGAACATGAATTCTATGAGATTAAATTGTCAACGTGTGGCACGTGCCGACTGGACGTCAAGAAAAGAGTGCTGCTGTCATGTATCACACGTCTCTTTTTACCACGCAGTGTTACTGATAGAGACATCTCTCTTGTCTGAGCAAGAAAGAGAAAAACAAAGGCCTGAGCCTTTGTTTCTCTATTCCGCTAGGTATATTAACTTTATGGATCAAACTTATATTACAGGCGGTTAAAATTCCTTTCCTTGAACAGTTTTCAAACGAAATATTTATAATCTTCATCATATAATACTATAATATTATGTAATCGGTTCACTAATTTAGGCGCTTACTTGCACAGACTGCCAAAAATACCCTTTTGACTTATCAAAGTTAACATAATAGGGGAAACAAGCATTTTGACAGGTTAGTTGGTACGGAACACAATTTCGTGAAACGGGTCTGACCTGACCACAGAGTAGATCAGGTGACAGAGGCGTTAGCTAATATAAAGCTTCAATTAAGTGCCACCTACTGTTTTTTGTTGTGTTTCGAATTAATCAAAATAATATTTGACATATTTTAATAAACTAGGAATATTCTCAGTGACTTTATTCGGTAAGTATAACAAAAAAAAACATCTAAAAAGAAAATATTGTACCTACTTCTATTGACCTTACAAAATTATAAACTAAGAATGCATTATCTTGATAATTTTAGAATGAAAGATTATTATTTTAAACGATTTGTTCCCATTTTAAAATAATATAATTTTACTCTATTATGTAATTATAATGATGATATTATGTACATATTTATAATTTGTATACATGAATTTAAATAACATTTCAATTGCATGAATTTAAATAGCATTTATTATTTAACTTATTTTGTTTTGTCTGTCGTTTCACACGTGGATGCTTAAAGAAATCCCTGGGGAATTTGTACATTTTTTTGCCTATGGTATCTGTACCAAATTCTATGAAAGTCAGCCAAGACTTTTGTGGCAACGTCGCTGAAAGCAATCAAATCCTTCCTGTTTTTTTTTTTTATGAAATAAGGAGGCAAACGAGTAAACGGGTCACCTGATGGAAAGCAACTTCCGTTGCCCATGGACACTCGCAGCATCAAAAGAGCTGCAGGTGCGTTGCCGGCCTTTTAAGAGAGTTTCCCGTGCCATAAACGAGTTTTGGCGCAACGGAGCTGAGGGTGACATTTAGTATTAGAATATTATAACTAAACTAGCTGTCCCGGCAAACGTTTCTTTGCCATATAAAGTATTTCGCCCGTATTATTTTATTGCAGTAACTGAATAAGTATGTCACCATGGCAACGTCCATCGCTATCCCGTCGCACAAACAATAGTCACCGTTAGTCTCGAGTTGTATTAATTTACTATTATTTATTCAACAAATGCACTTATCAATATAATAAGTACCCAGTAGCCGATTCTCAGACCCACTGAATATGTATATAAAATTTGGTTAAAATCAGTAAAGCCGTTTCGGAGGAGTACGCGGCCTAACATTGTGACACGAGAATTTAACATATGTAAGATAATTAATAATAAGCGATTGGTATCTATTTACAGACACAATAACCGCAAAAGTGATAAGAGGTGTATTACAGTGTTTCAACAGTAGCGGTCCTCCAGACCCACGGTGGGTGACGTCGCTCATGTGAACGTCCTCACCTGTGTTTCCACACATGTAGTGAGTAGATAGTTATGTAGAGATGATAACGAACGCTAAACATTATTTAATCAAACTTGATTAAATAATGTTTAGGGTTTTTATTTTTTTTATTTTTAATTGCTAGAAAACTGAGAAAGAACAATGTTTGCAGCCTCCTATAATAGTTGTATTCCTTATTTTAAAACTATATAATATGTGCCTTAATGAGTATCCATAAATATATTACATTTTGAGTTAAACTACGTAGGAGAGCCATGCTTCGGCACGAATGGGCCGGCTCGACCGGAGAAATACCACGTTCTCACAGAAAACCGGCGTGAAACAGCGCTTGCGCTGTGTTTCACCGAGTGAGTGAGTTTACCGGAGGCCCAATCCCCTACCCTCCCCTATTTCCTTCCCTACCCACCCCTATTCCCTTCCCTACCCTCCCCTATTACCCTACTTCCTCTTAAAAGGCCGGCAACGCACCTGCAGCTCTTCTGATGCTGCGAGTGTCCATGGGCGATGGAAGTTGCTTTCCATCAGGTGACCCATTTGCTCGTTTGCCCCGAGCAAATGGGTCACCTGATGAGTCACCGTATTTCATTAAAAAAAAACTCTATCATACTAATATGCGTATTATACTAATGCTCCGAATACGAAACGTGACGAACTATCCGGCTGCACTCAGAGAGGTTTATAAATGGTTACTTAAATTTAATTTAATTAAGATTTCATTTGAACTCCTTCAAAGTTATACTGCTTGCGGCCTAGTTTTTAATTTTAGAAACCACAATTTATCAACATATCAAAAATAAAAATAAAGTCATTGTAAAAGGGTAAAAATCCACTCTGTATGAGCTTGCTCCTCTGTTTAGCTAGCTACTCTATGCTCTCTAATATGTTATAGATTATAGACGACTGACCTTAGAGTATTCAATAAATTTTCAACAACAGACTCGCGATTATATTTGACCTTTTGTTGTGGTGTAATTTGTTCACGTACACTCCGATACAAAATATTTGTGTTCACTCCTTGTAAGGATGATACTTTTTATATCCTGATAACTCCATTTGTCTGTCTATCTATTGATTTGATACCTCACACTTAATAATGTGGGAGAGCCATGCTTTGGCACGAATGGGCCGGCTCGATCGGAGAAATACCACGTTCTCACAGAAAACCGGCGTGAAACAGCGCTTGCGCTGTGTTTCGCCGAGTGAGTGAGTTTACCGGAGGCCCAATTCCCTTTCCTATCATTCCCTATTCCCTTCCCTTCCCATCCCTACCCTCCCCTATTACCCTATTCCCTCTTAAAAGGCCGGCAACGCACCTGCAGCTCTTCTGATGCTGCGAGTGTCCATGGGCGACGGAAGTTGCTTTCCATCAGGTGACCCGTTTGCTCGTTTGCCCCCTTCTATCATAAAAAATAAATAAATGCATCTGACCCTAACTCGACTACATACTTAAACCTAGATCTCAAAATCTGTAAGGTCTAGAAAACTGATTTTTTTAAACAAGTAACTTCATTTCATGAAGATTGCTCAAGACGAAAACACGATTACTGAAAAAATGCTCGATAGTTTCTTTTTTACAAAAAACCTTGTTTTAGACACATTTTTGCTTGGATATTCGAAGTTTGCTGTCTTTTCTTTAATATTTTTTAATATCTAAAGAGGTATTGAAAAAATCATTATATTTCGTCTTTTATTCAAGCAAAACTAACTTAGCGATGATTCCGTGTCGTCCTTTTTCACCTGGCATATGAAAGAGGGGCGTGAGTGTGAAGAGAGAAGGACGATGTTTGATTTTTTGGGTTAAACCGCAGAAGTGATTTTGATGAAATTCTCGTGATACTGTTAGTTCCAGGTAAGGACATGTCACAATTATTGTTGTGTGTAAAAAGGTCAGCTTAACATACCCATGGTCCTGGGAAACATCTAGTTAACTTTTAAAAAGATTATGTGCTAACTAGGTTAAGTAGTAAAAGTTATTAAAGCTATAATAATAATATAATATACACATTATTCAAAGGACTGGATTATCTTAACCAATATCAACTGAAGATGTAAAACTAGTAGCGTTTTTTGCCATCATTACATAACAGATAAATGAAACATAATAGTATACATTTATATGTGACATTGAATATAATTTATTGTTGATATTAAACAAAGATCTATCATTTTTGACGTAAGAATTTTAATTTGCATACACTCCTAGTATTGGGGTTTTACGACAGATTAGCTCTGCTACACACGTTACGATAGAACTGCACAGGTTGGTACGTGCTCCGATTAGAGTGATCTAGGCCAGAGGTCAGCAACCTGCGGCTCTAGTTTGGTTGTCAGGCTGCAGCGGCTCTCTTTAATATTATGTCTGTCTTTCCGTCTGTAACCTCTTATTCACTCTTAAGCGGCTTAACCGTTTTAGTTGAAATTTAGTATAGTAGTAATAGATACGACATAGAATCGTTTTTGTTGCTAAAAATGTACGATTCTTTTGCGATAAGCAAATTTCCGCATCATTTAGTAGATACATAATGTAAATATTTAAATTGAATAAGAAAAGTCTGCACCTGTGCTTTTATGATAATATTGTTATCATCAACACTGCACTAGTAGTAATATATAGGTTGTTGTCCACCGCATATTATAGACCATCCAAAAATCGGATGATGATGATGATTATTATGATGATGGTCGTGATGATAATGATGATGATGATATGGCTACATCAATGACCTTGTAAGCAGCTGTCTGGATTGCGCATCATTTTAATCAGCATGACCAAAACCGGCACAGCTTATACCTAATAAATTCATCGTCTGTCTGCGTGTCATTCTACTATTTGGTCGTGTGTCGCAACACCATCAAAATAGGTCTAACATACTAAAACAAGCTCTTCATTGATTTAATAACAAATTGCCACTTATTTTCTTTGATTTATGCTATCTATACTAATATTATAAAGCTGAAGAGTTTGTTTTTATGTTTGCTTGAATGCGCTAATCTCAGGAACCAGTACGGTCCGATTTAAAAAATTATTTCAGTGTAAGATATGCTCATTTATCGAGGGTAGGCTATAATATAATAGGACCGAAGGAACAGAGGAAAGGTTGGGAAAAATCCCCTACACTTTTCCCTTCCCCACCCTCCCCTATTCCATTCCCTACCCTTCCCTACCCTCCCCTATTACCCTATACCCTCTTAAAAGGCCAGCAACGCACCTGCAGCTCTTCTGATGCTGCGAGTGTCCGTGGGCAACGGAAGTGACCCGTTTGCTCATTTGCCCCCTTATTTTATAAAAAAAAAACATAATTTACTATCGTCCGTTTGATGCACAAAGTCTAAGGAGTAAGCTTACTCAACTTAGTGCATTTATTAAGACCTAAATACAGACTATAACAGCTTTCATAATCTACGTAATCTTTGAGTTAAGTGCTCTTCCATACAATATGACAATTTGATTTATTCATTTCATACCGCATACGTATATGGAAATCAGATACTAGAGACTCTTAAGTATTTAGTGATGTACTAAGTATCGAAAACCACAGCCGGGCTTTCGTCATTTTATAATTTTCCTGTATCAGAGGAAAGAACAACAACTATGAAGTTTCGTTCGCAGTTTCATTCATTGTGGTATTCTTTTGAATCTCCAAATAAAATGCAAATTCTCGAAACTGCTCTAGCAGAAATTCTGTGGATATTACACAATAGACTTGTTGATGCATCATTCTATAAAATCTTTTTCTTTTTGCTAATAGTTCAAGTACATAATGATCCATCAATAAGATAACATCAAACGCTTAAAGAAAGACAAATTTTAGTCTGATAGTACAGTGTTAAAAGTTGTACAATAGCGTCGATAACAATGACCTTTAAAATTAATACTTGGACGGTTGTAATAAATGAACAATAAGACAATATAATCAACTAGATGATCCTTGCGCCAAAATTCGTTTATCGTACGGGAACTGTACATTTTCCGGGATAAAAAGTGTTTTATGTCCTTTCCCGGAACTCAAAGTATTTCCATAACTTTCAGTAACATCGGTTCAGTGGTGAAGAGGTAACAGATAGACAAACATACTGACGGAAGGATAGACAGACAGACGTAACAAAAATAAGTGATAATACTTAAGGGTGTGTACGTGTTCCTTGTAGAGAGTTCACTGTGAAAGTAGTAGCGCTGAAAGACGAAATTTTTTTTTCACTTTTGTATGGGCAATGGCCCGAGCGTCACGGGTTTCCCCTGCTACAAGGAACACGTACACACCCTAAAGTATTATCACTTATTTTTGTTACACCCTGTAGATATTATTACGTGCCGATTGCCATTTTCATTCGTCAAGGGATCTTAAAATTCTGCATGGCCTTTTCTACGTTCTAATTATATTCTTAGCCAACAAATTCTATAAAAACTTTACTTAATATATTCATCAAATTGATTACAAATCTTAATAATAATGATCGAGAGAGTAAATAGCGGGTAACGCAGGATGTCAGTAAATCAATAGACTTGTAATTAACTGACATGACTAAAACTGAAGGTGTTGGAACTTGGATGACATGTTATAGTCCAGGAGGTAGCCGGGGATTCTCGACATTACCTGCTCTTCTATCTCCTATTTAATAGTACACAAGTCAAAAAGTTAACTGTGTTAACCTATATTTAATTTCACTTAGTCAAGGCCAGTAAAATATATATTAAATAAATAAAACTAGCTATATGACCGAACTTTGCTCGGTGTTCGATAAAACACGAATAAAATGACATTTTCTAAAAATGATTCCTTGCTAGATCGATTTATCGCCCCCGAAACCCCCTATATACTAAATTTCATGAAAATCGTTGGAGCCGATTCCGAGATTCCAATTATATATATACAAGAATTGCTCGTTTAAAGATATAAGATATAACTCCTTATGAAATTTTAATCGTATGATTGAAATAGTAACGCAGAATAATATAAGTCACCAAGGAAATATTTATCTCCTCATTGACTGAATATACGAGTATAAGCTTGATTTTTTCTAAGTACTGAACCGATTTTGATCTATGTTAAGTGAAATAAGCTGTTAATTTTAGGTTATTTTTATTATATGATATTGAATGTACTGTCACTTCTTGGTGGAAATTCATCTGGACATATTTTTATTATGCTTACGTTAATAATTATGCTTGTATAAATTACTGTAAATTTATTGAAACATTAAACAAATTATAATTTTAATGAGTTATTACTTGCATCAAATCATTAATGCTAAATTACTTCTGCCTCATGGACTATAACTGTAAGCGATGTTTCCGAATACAGCCTGCGGCCTTGACGGAGCGGGGAATGTGGTGTGTTCCACTTGGTGTTTTTTCTCTTCATTTCTTTATTTATTTCTCTTTAGTAACTTCCCGCGGCTCCACCCGCGTAAAAACAGTATCCCGCAGAAATCGTATGTTTTCCTGCAATAAAAAGTATCTTAATAGAATATATTTTCCCGTGATCCATTCTTTATCTGTGCTTAATTTCATCAAAATGTTTTACTAGTATTAGAGCCTACTAAATCAAATTGTTGGCCAATATCTTTTTTTAAGTTTATTTTGTCGTTCCAAAATAAAACCTTTGCTCTCTGTAATATAAGCATAACATAAAATAAAAATACGACTAATCAAAGATCCAACTGAAATAAATTAATATGATGTAAGGTTAAAATAACATGGTATATTATAATAAATTCTTGCAGATTGTACTTATCGCACAGTATCTCTATTCTCTATCCTAAACTGTGCATAAAGGTACCAAGTGGAACACGCCTATGAGATTTATTATTTAATAATCGGTTGCATTGGATGCCATTGTGGCGGGAGTCGTGGGCTCCGGCAGATGACTCCGTGAATAATCCACCAGCCATCATCACCACGCCTAATCCTGTTAGTCAACTTACGCAGGGTTAAAGTTTGTCCTAAGTTTAGGTTGACCAGGGAAGTTTCCCTTGTTACAATATAATTTTTTTATTTTAAAAAATATTACGCCATTTCTTCTCGTCGGGTTCCCGCACTGGTGGCAGGCAACATGTAGGACGTTCTGAAAATATTTATTTATTTCAAACTTATTCAGAAACTACAAACAATTACTTTTTAGTAGTAATTGGCTTTTAAACTTGTTGTTTTTTCCAGTAAAGCCCAATTTAATAGCCAATTCATGATATTTACTATCCTTGCGATTAATGTGTTATTACGTTTTCAAGTTATTTATATGACGATAACTACAAACACTGACTTGACATAACCCAACTAAATAACTTAGGACCATCATAATAATATACTTATGAATCTCTGATAGTACTACAAAATTGTAGACTTTTTAGACTTGAGCACATTACGCAGTATGTAATTCAAACTATTATTATAAATGCGAAAGTGTTACCTCGTCACGCCTAAACCGCTGAATCGATTCTGCTGGAATTTGGTATGGAGATAATTTAAGTCCCGGGAAAGGACATAGGATACTTCTTATCCCGGAAAAATGTACGGTTCTTCGCAATAAACGAAGTTTGGCGCAACAGAGTTGCAGACGTCATCTAGTAGTGTAAAAAAACTTTAATAACTCTACAAAATCGCAATGGTGTTCTATGTAACGTAAAGTTATGCTAAGTACTCACATACGGTTTTGCTCGATAGTTTTACTCCAAATCGAGCAAAAACCACCGTGTGGACCTCAAAACTGTCAGCTCGAAGGCTCGCTACGAGCCGGATCGATGGAATTAAATATGTCATTTCCTTCGATTCGGAGTAAAACTATCGAGTAAAACCGTATGTGAGTACTTAGCATTTGACATATTTAATTCCATCGAGCCGGCTCGAAGCGAGCTTTCGAGCTGTCAGTTTTGAGGTCCACACGGTGGTTTTTGCTCGATTTGGAGTAAAACTATCGAGCAAAACCGTATGTGAGTACTTAGCATAATATTACTTAATAAGTACTTAATTAAAGTTGTTATTAAATACAACATCATTTTAACTATTAGACAACTGTAACTTTAACTTATTTAATGACTTTATCTTCTATGAGTTACTACGTTACGCTTTCTAAACTAAACAATTATCTTCTCTATTATTCGTATACGAAAAACAGTACTCTACACATTGAATTTTCCTAGTCAGAAGGCTATGTTTTGCGAAATCCTTACTAATAATATAAATCCGAAAGTGTGTCTGTCTGTTAGGTCTCGAAAAATTTACGATTTCCGCGCTATAAATACATCTTATACGTGGGAAAGCCATGCTTCGGCATGAATGGGCCGGCTCGACCGGAGAAATACCACGTTCTCACAGAAAACCGGAGTGAAACAGCGCTTACGCTGTGTTTCGCCGAGTGAGTGAGTTTACCGGAGGCCCAATCCTCTACCCTATTCCCTTCCCTACCCTCCCCTATTCCCTTCCCTTCCTTTTCCATCCCTACCCTCCCCTATTACCCTATTCCCTCTTAAACGGGCGGCAACGCACCTGCTGCTCTTCTGATGCTGCGAGTGTCCATGGGCGACGGAAGTTGTTTTCCATTACGTGACCCGTTTGCTCGTTTGCCCCCTTATTCCATAAAAAAAAACTTGGCGCAAACGAGTCTCTAGTGGTTAAATAAAAGTATTTTTCGGCATGCTAGAGCTTTGCGCATTATCATTTGATTCATCGTGGTCAAGACGTTTTCAATTTTTTACATGCTTATAAGGTGATAGTCATTTATCAGAACCTAACCTAACCTAACGCACCGCATTTTATAATTTCTTGTATGAAATGATGTGAAACCTCGCACATTCGTCCGCACCGTACGCGCTGCATTTCGTGTACTATTGTTAGGGTTGATTCAGACCACAACGCGACGCGTAGATGCATTTCTAAATTTATATGGATTTGACAGATTCGCAAGATGTCTCAAGCAAATGAAATCTGTCAAATCCATACAAAATGCCGCGCCGCGCCTCGCCTCGTCGCGTTGCAGTCTGAATTGACCCCAAGGCGCTGACAAAATATGTGCGATCAGCTTAAATTAAACATTACAAAGAAATCTTATATTGGATAAGAGAAAATAAAAAAAATGATATTAAAATACTTAATACTGATTTAATAACAATTAACCATACTAAAATAAGATTAACAATATCAATTACAATTAAATTTAAACAAAATTAAAACAAATAAAAACAATTATAATTCTAATGGTAATATCCATGCTGGTCTACTATGGTGTATTCTTCTTGATGCTGGGTTTTCTGGTTGCTTTGGTCTATTTGCGGTTGGTGGTGCTCGTGGTACTGACCTGGAGGAAAAACTTAGATTAGTAACAACATAGTGCCTATAAGCTTTTAGAAGTTTACTTTGAAAGTTTTAGAATACAGTCATCAGGATATTTTGAAAGTAAAATACTTCTACTATAGCAAATTAGTTGCAATTAGTTGCAGTCGCAAGTGCATTTTATTGTTCTAAAGAACTCATTATAATTACTATCACAATTTAAGAATTAAAAACAATAAAGTAAGTAAACTACGACGCCAAAAAAAGTTACGAAAATGTCACCATGAAGTAAAACCTGCCATCATGTTTAGATACAGACTGACTATACGCCGAACGACCTTGAAAATTACCTTACTATATTCATTACTAGATGACGCCCGCAACTCCGTTGCGCCAATTTTTGCTTATCGCGCCGAAACCTTACATTTTTCCTGGATAAAGTAAGCAATTTCGGCTCAGCGATTGGGGCGTGAAGAGGTAACAAACAGACTGACACACTTTCGTGTTTATAGTCTTAGCATGGATTGCCTGCCTATGCGCTATCGATATTGAAAATGACCTGCTTATAATAATAACAATAATTTACCATCATCAACTATCCCATTAGCTTCATCTCTAGCGTTCTTCTCCAAAGCCTTTGCTATTTCAGCTGGTATCGGCGGTGCAGTTGGCAGATGATCACCCTGCGGTCTGAACCCGTGTTCATCAGCTATGTACGTCACTGTGTAGGACTTCCCGTCATCACCCACGTAGCTGTAAGCTCCTTTCACGGTGGAAGCTTTACCTGTCTCACCAACTTCATGGGCTTGGATACCTGGAAACATAATATTAATAGCTCGGTCAAATTTCAATCAAGAAAATATTGTGTCAACTTTTATTAAAAATCTTAGGCTAAAATACTGTTTTGATCTACTATCTTTCTCACTATCTTTTATTTATTGCAGATTTGAGCTCTATTTTGTACTCATTTGAATAAATATTTTGTTGAATTATTTTAATTAACAATTAAATTATACCTTAAATTAATATTGAATTTTCAATTCCATCCATGCTACGGACACTGGTTGTAGGTATTTTATCTCAATAACCTCCAGTTCTTTTTTACAATATTAGTTACCATGTATGAATTTAAATTTTAACATTTTTTCGTACTTACCATTTTCCGTGTGATATCTATATTCATACGCATGTCCATTTGTATGTGATTGGTAATCCAGTATCTTTGGAGTTTTAGCTTTATATTCTACCTGTGGCTTAGCGTATTCAATATGATTGGCAGGTGCTATTGTATTTTGTTGTATTGCATATTCTTTACTATCGGTCCATCCATCATTATTAACTGCTAAATTTTTATTATTCTGTACATATTCTGCTACGTGTGTATACATATTATTGTCATTCATATTTTGGTTACCAAAGCTATAAACTTCTTGAATTTGTGGTTCATGTTTATAAGTCATCACTAGATAGTTTTCCTGTAGATTTTGCTTAGGCGTTTGACTACTTTGTTCATCGGCATATTGGTGGTTTTCGTAGATGGGTTTTTCTACTTCCTCTTGGTATTTTACTGGAGTATATTGTACTGAGTTGGAATAGATTTGTGAATGAGATGGTGGGCTAGGTGGTGGGCCATAGTAATCTTCTGAAGCTGCAAATGATGCTACTGCGATTATTGATATTATCTGCAAAAGGAAATAAAAAAAAAATCAAATATTATCTTTTTAGAACTGATCTTAGATAAAACAGCACAAATTAAGCCAATAATTTCTCCCGACGTTTTTGACTCTACTTCCAGAGACATGACGTATTCATTATAGGATTTGATAGTTCTCCAACTTGTTGAAATTGTTTAAAAGTACACGAAGATTTATGAATTTTATTATTTGTGTGGACTGGAAATCCGGAAGTGCTTATATCTAACTATAAAATGTTAGCTGTTTGCATTGTTCGTATTTCAAAATGTTATCTAAGGGTCAATACAGACCGCAACGCGACGCGTAGATACATTTCCAAATATGTATGGATTTGACAGATTTGCAAGACGTCTTACGCAATTCAAATCTGTCAATTCAGTACAAATTCAGAAATGCATCTACGCATCGCGTTGCGGTCTGAATTGACCCTAAAGGTGAAAAATTCCATGCCAATCATGTTTAATGAAAGTAAACTCATTCACTCATAAGCACACACTAGCACTGACAATTAAGTTAATAAATACTCAAACAAATTTCTATTCACATACTTTAAAAGCACTTAACAACAAATTAACCTACCAGCCTCATGTTGGTGAACTAACAAATGTACCCGAATATCACCACTTCCGCTTTTATACGTCGACAACAACAAATCTTTATTACTGCTCTTATTCCTTTCAAATAGAGTAACAACTAAATAAACAATGGACTTGGAAACTTCTGAAAAAACTCATGAATTCTTCAACTCTAGTAAAAATTTAAATATTCGGAAATCCAGAAGGGTGAAATTAAAATTTTAAGTGCCAACTTTGATACAACCACTTTTGCTGTTTTGTTTTTGCTGAGGAAGATCAATTCTGCAAAGACTGAAACAAAATAATAACACCTGTTATACTGAGACTTGTTCCAAAAAATTAAACTACTCTTACAATTATTTTGCTGGATGTATGTTAGAGATGTTATCTTAACTATCTTATATTATCAAGTATATATTTGTAATATTAAATATTAAATACATAATATGATATTGCCATAGTCCACAGTTTACGTAGTCAGTAATTTTATAGTGAGTCGGGCCCATGCGGTAATCTTAGGTAACAAGATGTGCCATACCACTGCACATGTGGTACACTTTTTGGACAGAGCTACAAATGTTTGAGAAACACCAGACAAAAATAATATTATATTTTCATAGTTAGGGTGAAGCCAAAGGAGCGTAATTTGTGAGTTGTGAGTCGCAGAATTTCTGCCGCGTAAATATCTTTTCATACAAATCATGGCTCACAAAATTACGCTCGTGTGAATCAAGCAGGACTTTTGTATGAAACTGAATGCAGCAGAATTTCTGCCAGCCGAAATTCTGCGACTCACAAATTACGCTCGTTTGGCTTCACTCTTAACGCCTAACTTAGTAACTAACAAAATAGATTTTGAGAAATTGTTCGAGCTAAACTATCAAAATCTTATAATTAGTTCACCTACGGATTTTGAAGACTGGAAATGTCTGTATAGTCAAAAACATGCAACACATTCCAAATATTTTGGTTTAGGTTAAAGATATAGTCTAAGATCTAGGATCAAGTAGGATATAGTCTAAGATCTAGAATCAAATATTATTATTTTAAGTACTTAACTAGGTACCCAATTCTACAACCTTTTTAGAACTCACTTGTAGCCTGAAATATAACAGCTACCTTGCACTATCTATACATTCATAAGTCTGTTAAAAGTTTACAGCTTTGTTATTTTCAAATAAAACCGAATTAAATTATATCATTATTGTTTAAAATGTTAACACGAGTCGTCATTATATTGTTATCATTAAAATATTTTTGACAGCCTTATAAATGACAAAACCATATTAATATTGTATTCGAAAATTTTAAAACCATTTTTGATATTACGTAAAATGAATTTTTATTCGGTTTTTACTTTTAATTCCAATCAACAATTTAATAACATAATGTTTTCAAAATTGATTCAAATGCAAATTACTGTGTTCGCGTTGAAAGGACATAACCCAAAAATTTCCATTTTGCCGCGATAAAAACACGCCATTTTTACAGCCTCTACATATTCAGAGATTGTCTTGTAA
Source organism: Aricia agestis (assembly GCF_905147365.1). Taxonomy (NCBI): domain Eukaryota; kingdom Metazoa; phylum Arthropoda; class Insecta; order Lepidoptera; family Lycaenidae; genus Aricia; species Aricia agestis. The sequence goes on from NC_056425.1 coordinate 12,243,249, forward strand.
AATTCAAACAATGCCTTAATCTTTGGACAATGGGTCTAGGAGCAATTTGCCAAAGAATTAGAGGATACAGTTCAAAGACAAAGAGGCGTGAGAAACGACCCATATTACATTACACGTTCAATATTCATAGATAGCTTTTGATTTGTATTATGTTTTTGAACAATGTTCGCGTTTAAAGCGCGGAAAGCGTTCATATTTTGTTTCAAAATAGAAATACTCTTATAATTCCAAGTCCTTTCTTGGAATCCAAAGTAGATCAATAAAATATTTTAGCAGTTTAAGCATGAAGAGATGCCAGACAGAAAGATACATTCTTTCGAATTTATAATAAACAGAAGTATAAATGGATGACATAATGTTATGACACTGAATACAATCGAAAGCCAAAAATTCATCAGTAAATGAAATTAAGACAATGTCAAGACGTTATTATTCAATGGCAGTAGTAAGTTTAAATTAATTATCAGAAAAGTAGTTTTGATCTTACATGCCACAATATCAGATACCACATAATATTATAACCTATTAACCGAAACTCGGAGGCGTCAAATGCTAGTCATATCCACCCATAAGCCTTTAAGGTTGAAGGCTGTTCTCTGAGGTCGAAACCATATACGTTGATGCATTTAAATTGGAAATATTTACAAATTTAAATCATTAAAGCTTCATGCCATAAATAAGTTAATAAATTTTGAAAAAATCGAGTTATGGCTCTTTGTGTGGTTTATGTTATTGTGATTTATATACAGCTCCTCGACACAACAACATAAATTGTAAGTTTTGTAATCGTAGGTTTATTCATCAAGGATGTCTATAGATTATGTCCTTGTTTTTAACCAACTTTTAGAAAATCAGAAGTTGTAAATTTACTAACTATAATAATAAAATCTATGGTCATATTTAATTATAATAATATACATATTATATACTTTAATTTAAACCAATATTCAAACAAAAAGAAAGTGTTCTGTGTTTTTTTAACCGTCTTAAAAAAAGGAGGTTATGAATTAGACGCGTATAATATTGTATGTAATATTTCCAGAACTGCCCAGTTTGTATATAATATTATGTTAGTCTATTTCAGTGTGTGAACAAATGTGCCAAATTTCAAAAGTGTATGTATGTTTTATATTTGTGTTCGCATATCTCCGAAACTATAAGTCCAATTAAGGTAATTCTTTTTTTGTTGTACTAGGTACTGTTCAACTTAGGGAACACTATAAGTTTCATCAAAATCGTCGTAACGTCTTAATCAGTGAAGCGATTTTGATAAGGATAGAAAAAATTAAAGGACAAAGGAAAGTTTTTAGTCCATAAAGAGCCCAGTTCCTGTGCGCTAAATGAATTATTATTACCTATTATATTATTATGGTGTAACATCCTATACTAATTTGACATAAGCATTAAACTTTAAAGGGAACATACTTTTATAGAACGGAAGAAAAGTTATGTAACTTATTTAAAAGTGGTTTTATAGCAATCATTATTTAAATTACTAACTTATTTCATATTTCAACATTTTAGGATAACATTTACTATACTGCAACATACGGATAATCCCAACATGTTTCACTGTATATCTATTAATTAATCTTTGATTAACATGTCAGCTAACCGCCTCCAATATTTATTGAACGCGAAATCAATTAGCGTTCAATCATCTCGTGGGAAGCCTGAACAAAAGGTGGTAAGTCAGAAAACACATTTTTGCAATGTTCGCAAAAATGTTCTGATTGCAATTTAACACAAATCTTGGTTTATATAACTTGGATTTTGTCACTGGATAACATTATGGTCATCACCTACATACGTGGGAGAGCCATGCTTCGGCACGAATGGGCCGGCTCGACCGGATAAATACCACGTTCTCACAGAAAACCGGCGTGAAACAGCGCTTGCACTGTGTTTCGCCGAGTGAGTGAGTTTTCCGGAGGCCCAATCCCCTACCCTATTCCCTTTCCTACCCTCCCCTATTCCCTTCCCTTCCCTACCATCCCCTATTACCCTATTCCCTCTTAAAAGGCCGGCAACGCACATGCAGCTCTTCTGATGCTGCGAGTGTCCATGGGCGACGGAAGTTGCTTTCCATCAGGTGACCCGTTTGCTCGATTGCCCCCTTATTTCATTAAAAAAAAAAAAAAACCTTTTTAAAGTTTTTTTAACAAGACTCAAAGAGGACACGTCAACAAAGGCACCCCGCTACGTTAAACATTATTTGCCTTTTTGCATTTTTTCCATTTTGCAGCGTAGCCTAGTGCAGCCCCACTTTCAATATACAAGTTGGACCGAGCGAAATGCGACAACTGCAGACGTGTCGTCGCGACACTATTGGTTTCTATGTATTTCTATGAATAAGACGTGTCGCTAGTTTCGTGTCGCTCCTGCTTCATAGAAATACATACAAACCAAATAGTGTCGCGACGACAAGACGTCTGCAGTTGTCGCGGATCGCTCGGTTCCAACATGTACCTTAAAGGTCCCCAAATAAATGAAAAAACAATAAATATCACGTGATTTATTGCTTAAACTGCTTAAAGATTATATACAATACTGTAACTATATGGCACTATTTAGAATCGTCGGTAAGGTCGGTAGGCGGGCACGGGCACGGGCACGTAGGGTTTCTGCGCGCGCGCAGTGAAGATCCCAGAGTCGTATTTGCCTGAGTGGTAGCTTCCTGGAATTGGAAAAAGAAGAATTAGAAGAGAAGTAGAAGAATATAATGTCTGCTACACTAGTTTCGGTGATGGTGGCCGGGTTCATTAAGGCCTTTACATCGGGAAAGATCGCCAAAGTAATTTAAAGTAAGTATTTAAATGTGTGGGTAGTAAACAAGAGCATGCATCTTTTTCTTTCTGAACCAAGTGGCCAGTGGAATTGATGACCTATACAACTGGCGAGAGATCTACTTATATAATATAATAATAATAATAATAATAATAATAATATCTATGGACGCTTCACACCACGTCAGTCTGGCCCCGTGATAAGTACCTAAAGGACTTGTGTTACAGGTACCAGACAACGGAAATATATTTAATACTTTTATACTATACATATATTTAAGATTTTTATTATATCATAAACATATTTAATACACATCCAGACCCGGGAACTTTGAAAAATATTAGTTCCGTCGGCGGGATTCGAACCCGCGACCCCCGGCTTGAGCTACCGACGCGCTCACCACTGAGCCACAGAGGTCGTAATATGCACACATCCGACGCATGAATCATCTAATCAGACACTCAGGTAATCCTGCATGGAGCTGATTTTGGAAACAATATTTTCGAACCCACAACCTCCAAGTCTAGTGATAAGCCTCTAACTACTATACCACAGAGACTTTATAACAATAATATTGAGTGTGTAATAATCACTCCACGCTGGTATTTAGTAAATTGAATAATGAGATGTCATGTTGGAAGACATGACAGCTACAAACCTAGTGTTTAAGAGTTTCGACATCGAAAACTGATTTCAATTATAATTAATTTGCACCCGATTAAAGGGTACCATAGATGGTTATTAAAGTCTTAGATATAATCTTACCATAGATTGTTATTAAAGTATTTCTGATTATCTATTACCTCTTCACGTCCTAACCGCTGCTTTTGCTGAAACCAATTTTCGATACCAAAGTATCGAGATACTTTAAGAGGAGACCACACCGCCATTTTTCCATACAAACGCTGTCCCCTGTTTCCTCCCTGGATAATGCCGGTAGGGTTATGATTTTTTTCCTCAATATATATGGCCACTATTAGCATGTCCCTATGTTTTCTTTTTTTTTCATAATTTTATTATTATAAAAGATAAGAACGTCCGAATACCCAAAAAAATTGCCAGATTTTCCTCTGTGTTCAAACACCCAGAAAACAAAACTGACTAAAATATACAAAAAAATAAAACATAGGAACACAGCTCAAGCCTTGTTTTAATTCTTAATGAAAAAAGTACTTAAATCCGTTAAGTTTTGGAGAAGGAATCAGCGGACAACGAATCGAAGATTTTCTGTTCTTTTATTAGAACTTTTGTCGTGTTGTCTCTATCGTGCTCTGCGGTGGGAGACTTGAGATTGGTGAAACAGTAATACATTTTCAAATACCTATTTTCAATTTTTCTCGCCCCTGGTGTATCCACTTAAGTTCCGGGAAAGGACATAGGATACTTTTCATCCCGGTAAAATGTGCGGTTCCCGCGCGATGTTACATCTTCACGTACTAACCGCTAACCCGATTTTGTTGTTTGGTATCGAGATACTTTAAGTTCCGGAAAAGGACATAGGATGATTTTTATCTCGAAAAAATGTGCGCTTCCATTGCAGTTAATTAATTTTGAGTTGCGGGCTTCATCTAGACTATACACTATTTAACTATTATATAAATACACTTACACTTACATATTTACACCAATGATATTCTATGTTACTAACGTAACTAGATTGGAAGTTTACGGTAGCAACGCGTTGCCACTTCGAAGATGCCTGCAGGCATATCTCACATACATAATGACATAACGAATATATGACTTGACATTGTCTTTTGAACAAAAAAGTGGTTACGCATTTCTGAGAATCTTTTGTAAGACATTGCTACTCTAGTATTTTAGAAACTCATTGATTTACACTATATAAATATTTACGCAGTGTGTAGGTAACTATTGAAGGTCCGTTAACTTTGTATGTCATAATACGTCGTTTCGAATGTATCAGACAAAGACAGACGCAACATTTTATATTTATTTACAAAAAACATTTACAGACAAAATTTATATTTATTCACTGTATAACTATTTTTATTAGTAATGGGATTTATTTATCATTTGGAACCCCGTTGAGAAATTTTTAGTTCTTACATAAATAATCTCACTTTTTAACCAATTACAAAAAAAAAGTTTTTAGTAGTTTCGGTTCTTTATAAACATAGGTAAAAAGTAATTTTAGCCCAAAAAAACTGATCCCTGAAGCTGCAGGCAAAAGATAACAAGATATAAAGAGAACGCCTTGATCACATTATATAGCAATGTAGCAAATACTACGATATAGTAATTGTTCATAGCGCTGTTAAAATATTTTACAATATTTTATTTGCACAAAATGATTATAATATTAATAATATTCTAAATAACATGAGTTAATATTTCGCATTTCAGCAAATAGTATAGTTTAAACTATTTTAGAATATTTTTGAATCTCAAACAATCTTTATTATTTTATTGATTTACTTTTTTTTTAATCTGTAGGGCCCGTTTCACCACTTTCTGATAAAGTGCCTAATAGGCTATTCACAACTTTTTTGACAGATTCTCCATACTTGATCTGTCAAGTTAATTGGTGGATAGCCTTATCAGGAAGTGGTGAAACAGGCCCTTATCTATCGTGTTTACATTTCGCCACTAGACAATTTATCTCAAAGAGATTTTGCTAATTTTATTTCTAAGGCTTTTGAAACTTTAGTCGATGATGGTCTTAAGGCGCTTGTAATTAACGTTACAGAGTCGAATATTACAATGCGCACATTGTAATGATACAGTATGTAATATATTGATACGATATTATACGTGGGAGAGCCATGCTTCGGCACAAATGGGCCGGCTCGACCGGGTAAATACCACGTTCTCACAGAAAACCGGCGTGAAACAGCGCTTGCGTTGTGTTTCGCCGAGTGAGTGAGTTTACTATTCCCTTCCCTACCCTCAACTATTCCCTTCCCTTCCCCTCCCTACCCTCCCCTATTACCCTATTCCCTCTTAAAAGGTCGGCAACGCACTTGCAGCTCTTCTGATGCTGCGAGTGTCCATGGGCGACGGAAGTTGCTTTCCATCAGGTGACCCGTTTGCTCGTTTGCCCCCTTATTTCATAAAAAAAAAATTGTAACATCAACTAGCTGTGAAATGCTCAAAGGCGAATGTTACATTATATTAGGTAGTATTGTAATGTAAATAATGCTCAAAGTCCAATATGTAATGTTTCATTACACATGTAGTGTAATTCTCAAAACGAATCTACTATAATGTTACATTACAAGACGTGAATGCTGACGGCGAGGGAGCACCTTTACAGAAATCTGACGTGAAGCAAAGCTTATCCTCCATTTTGCCTAAATTTCAAGGGAGGTTGTGGATTACAAAAACCAAGAATGAAAGCATGTCTATCATTAAGTTCACTAGTCATAACCTCTTCACGTATCTATCACTGTACAGATTTTTACGTTTGAAATGTAGGTAAGTAAATGGCAAAAAACGGGTAATAAATTTAAATAATTTCAAAAATTACGGACGACTCCTAGTAATATTATTATGAAATGTAGTATTCACAAATCACATAGCTATTACAAATATTAGCTACTAAGAGTGACAGTTAGATTAGATCGCACTTATGTCCTTAATAAGGTCTTTGTCTGCGTGTCCTGTCACTCAAACCGTTATTAGGACTTTTAATGTAATTGAAGTAATTTTAGCTTTAGTAATACTAATTTAAAGTAGTAATTATCTATTGTTTAAACACATTTAGTAAACAAATTGCAAAATTAGATGAATTTGAGTTTATGTTAGCGTGGGATAGATAAAATATAATAATGATTTTTTTAAAGTGACTTGGCCTCCGCAGAATTTTGGCATTTTAATATAATATTTGTTTGTTTTGTGTATATGTTTGTTTATTATATTAGCGTGGATAGTGGTATTAATGGTTAGGAGAAAAAATTAATATGATCACGTCAGGTAGTTAACAACAGAGCCTATGTCACACAAGTGACCTACAGCATCATTATTTATTATTGAGATACTTACTAGATTAGCCAATACGAAGGCACATACATAAAAGCAGTTTATGATATAATCATACTAATATTATAATTGCGAATGTGTGTCTGTCTATCTGTCTGTCTGTCTGTCCGTTACCTTTTCACGCTCGAAGCGCTGAACCGATTTTGCTGAAATTTGGCATGGAGATACTTTGAGTCCCGAGAAAGGACATAGGATAGTTTTTATCCAGGAAAAATGTACGGTTCCCGCGCGATAAACGAATTTTGGCGCAACGGAGTTGCGGGTGTCATCTAGTATAGTATAAACCATCAAATTAATTGATTCATAGACAGTTGACGGGCCTACGTTATTTGGTCGGGTTATGTCAATTCAATGTTAGCTGTGAATTGTGATGTAGCTGGGTTTGAACTAACGCGACCTAATGAGGGATGTTTGGCGCGATGTAGCAGTAGGGTTTATCGTGTCAATTGTCGTATCAAACAGCTGTCATTTTATGTCACGAAATAGCTTCCACATGTCATGATATTGATGTCATATGTGTATCTGATACGACCATAAAGTTAATATACCTAGCGGAATAGAGAAACAAAGGCCTGAGCAAGCGAGATGTCACTATCAGTAACACTGCGTGGTAGAAAGAGACGTGGGATACATGACAGCAGAACTCTTTTTTTGACGTCCAGTCGGCACTTATATCGGCACGTTGACAATTTAATCGCATAGAATTCTTGTTCAATCATGCTTGTGTAAGTATACGTACACATATTTTTACTCGGTTTCATTTGACAGCTCGAGATTGTTGCTCTATTCCGCTAGGTATATTAACTTTATGGATACGACATTGGACACGAAAGACCCTACCGTCCATCTAGTGGCAAATGATATTTTTTTTATAAGGAGCAAACGGGTCACCTGATGGAAAGCAACTTCCGTCGCCCATATACACTCGCAGCATCAGAAGAGCTGCAAGTGCGTTGCCGGCCTTTTAAGAGGGAATAGGGTAATAGGGGAGGGTAGGGAAGGGAAGGGAAGGGAATAGTTCAGGGTAGGGAAGGGGTAGGGGTTAGGGGATTGGGCCTCCGGTAAACTCACTCACTCGGCGAAACACAGCGCAAGCGCTGTTTCACGCCGGTTTTCTGTGAGAACGTGGTATTTATCCGGTCGAGCCGGCCCGTTCGTGCCGAAGCATGGCTCTCCCACGTAAATATCGAAAACGAATCAATTTCTCTGATAGTACCATCGAGCAAATTAGTTCCTAGGCAGTTGACGGACCTACGTCGTTTGGTCGGCTTATGTCAATTCAATGTTAGCAGCTGTGAATAATGATCGATTGGATGGGTTTGAATTTACGCGACCAAATTACATTAGGTCCGCCATCTTCCTATAAGGAATCAATTTATCTGATAGACTTCCAAATTTATCCTTTCTTTTTCGTCGTAGTTTGGTAAAAACTAACAAAAAACTCACCATCATCAAAGATCCCACTCGCCTCATCCCTCGCGTTCTCCGCGAGGGCTCGAGCGATGGCCTCAGGAATGGGGGGTGGAGTGGGAATGTGGGCTCCCACTGGCTGGAACCCGTTGGCATCAGCGGTATACCTGATGCTGTACACCTGCCCATCATCGCCAGTGTACGAGTAGCCGCCAGCAGCCTGAATGCCATTGGCTTCTCGGCCAGTTTCTTCAGCTGAGATTCCTGTGAAAAGTATGGTTATGTTGGTAAAGGAAGTGTTCATGGTAGTTATGAAGAAGTTTCTTGACCTTAGGGTCAATTAACAATGCGACGCAGTAATGTAATGCAATGCATTATTAAATGAGGCATGAGCCTTTAAAACTGAACTTTACAAGAATAATAATATACATTAATCTATCCTGTAAAGAGATCATAATAACAAATCAAAATATTCAAATAACGCTGCATCGCACTAGGGTTATTTACACATGGCTATTTTAGAAAATTGATTGCATCCTTTTAGGAGTTGAATTATGATTTCTCACATACAAGAAATATCTATTTTTGCCTGTCTAAAAACTGTCTCCTTTAGAATTGTTCTAAATTATAATGATCAGATGGCTACAGAACTTAACCGGCAAAAAGAACAGCGGAGCTAAAATGGTCGCTTTGGAGAATCATAATATGATTCATTTTTTAAAATCGCAAAATGAAAGTATGCTTACAATTCATGTCTAGTAATTCGTATTAATTTGACATTCGTCAGTTTGACAGTTTTGACAATTAATTTGCTTGAGATTATAATGGCTATACACGGGACAATTATCGTAACGATTTATCTCCTCGATGTTAAAATCGAACGACAAATTGTACGTGTGTAGCAATATCGCAAACGATTTTACGTTCAAAAGATCGATTGGACGATTTTCTTGACGAACGATCGAAACGACAGATTGTCCCGTGTATGAGCACCTTTACGCAACCAAGCAGCATCAGGTTTTTTCACTACCAGCAACTTATTTTTTAGCTGGAGATGGCTCAAGCTTTTAGAAAATAACTGTAATAGCCACAGTCTTTCTGATGGTGCTAATTGATGAGTCTCTACATCTTCTAGGCTCTCATCATAAACTAGTATACAGGTTGTTTCAAATAAGGAAATAAGGAACAGGGTGCTTTAAGCCGAGTGGGGGTGACTAAGAGTATCATTCTGAACAAATTTTGTTCTACGACTTTTGGAAATTCACCAAAAAATTTGCTCCGCCATAGTAAAATGTTTCTATGGAAATCAATATTTTTAGCGCCAACTAGACGTTATTTAAAACAACCTGTATACTTATAAGTTATAACTAGGTCATCACATACCGTTTTCAGTATCATAAGCGTAGTAATACCCTCCTTCGTTCACATCTGATACTGAGCGGAGGACGGCCGCGTTTCGTTCCAGGGACGCTCTCGGCCTGTCCTGGTAGTAGGGCCTGTAGGTGGGGTTGTAAGGGTTGTAGGGTACCCCGGGTAATGCGCACGCGCACACACCGATAAGCGCGAGAAAGATTATCTGTGGGATAGAAAGTGTTAATTTAGCACCAAAATATCGTGGTAAAACGTAACATCTGCAAGAATACACATAATATTGTTATGTTTTTTGACCGACTTCTCTCACATTACCATACAAGGTGTAACAAAAAATAGTGCCAATACTTTAGGGTGTGTACATATACAAGGTGTAACAAAACTAAGTGATAATACTTTAGGGTGTGCATATGTTCCTTATGTAGAGTTCACTGTAAAAGTAGCAGCAAATGTATCGCTATTTGTTTGGGTAAGCGCTCCAGTGCAGCGTCACAAAATAATACAGAATTAAAAGAAAAGTTACTCTTTCAGCGCCACTACTTTCACGGCGGGCCCTATACACCATAAACTATAATCTTTTAACTTAGTTTTGTGCATAAAGTAAAGAATAGTGCAGGGATCGTTTCAGGCTTTATTTCATACGATTTCCGGTTACTAAGTTCCCCGGGGATGAAATATGAAAACGATTTTATATGACCATAATAAAAATAAATACTATTGCAGCCCGACACTCGGTACAAGCTACCTCAATACCAGAAGATATGAAAAGGTGCTAAAAGTTTTCACTCCTACAGACTGCACTTGGAAAGACTTACTGAAATTTAGTTTTTCTGAGTCTTCGATAAGTAATTTAGGTTTAAGTTTTCAAAATATATTATACATATTTTAGCCGTCCTATATTTTCATATAATGTTAAATACAAAATTAAGTCTGTATGTTACCTTTTCGGGTCTTAGACGCTGAAACCATGTAGACATGTATAATAATAATAATTATATAAGATTATACTTTAAGTCCTGGGATAGACGAACTGACTGTTAAGACAAAATGTACGATTCCCGTACGGTAAAAAAGTTTTGGAGTAACTTTAATGCGAACTACATCTAGTATTCTTATAAACTCGTTTCAAAATTACTGCTCTACATAAAGTCGTAAATTACAAAATAACAATTCATAAAATAAGTTTAAGTTAAGTATATAGAGCTTTATATTTCTCAAGCTTCTCATGTGAGTTCAAATGTTTTAATCCACATTTTCTATATACAAGGTGTAACAAAACTTAGTGATAATATTTTAGGGTGTGTATGTGTTCCTCAAAGCGAGTTCACTGTGAAAGTAGCAGCGCTGAGAGACCAAATTTTTTTTCACTTTTGTATGTGGAAACCCGTGACGCTGGGGCGCTTGCCCATACAAAAGTGAAAAAAATTGGTCTTTCAGCGCTGCTATTTTCACAGTGAACTCTCTACAACGAACACGTACACACTCTTAAGTATTATCACTTAGTTTTGTTACACTCTGTATATAAAAAACAATCACTGATCATAATTTTCAAAATACCGAACTCATCACTTTTTTCGATTTAAATCGCCGATTTTTGAACCAACTAACTCAATCCAACCGACTCAACTTTCGAACAACTAACGTACCGATTTTTTAAACAATATTAATCCAACCGATAGACCTACTTTAACGTACCGATTTCATGGTGCCTCTTCACAGTACAGCTAGCGTCGGAATACTGGTGTCGGCGTCCAAAACACCTTATATACAGTAAACTCACTGCCAAGGCTAAGGATCTACGTTTAAAAGGCATAGATCTTTAATTGTTTTCCAATGATTACTAGGAAGATCTATGTAGGATATAATTGTTTTTCAATTGCTATTATTTGAGGATTAGGAGTATTTTTTGTTGGTAATGTGATAATGATATAGGCGGCGTATACAAAAATATTTTGGTGTAGGAAAACTTCTGTTATAGAAAAAAGCTATTCAAAAATAGGTTTTCAATTTCAAGGGTTTTAATTGTGATGTTTGATAACATATATCACAATTCTAGTTCTTTTACTGTACTTAGTCTCTAAGTACAGTACCTATTCATAGTTCTTACCCAATCTTATATCTTTAAACGAGCTTGTATACATCGGCTCCAACGATTTTCGTGAAATTTAGTATAATATACCTAAGGGTTTTCGGGGGCGATAAATCGATCTAGCTAGGAATAATTTTTAGAAAATGTCATTTCATTCGTGTTTTATCGAATTCCGGAAGCTCGGTCAAATAGCTAGTTTATAATTAATAATATAGTTTACAATTTTTTTTTTTTTAAGAATCTAAATTCTAAATGGCTTGTCGTATTCGAGCTACATAGATGATTATAATTAGATTTTAGTTAGTACTTGCGTCTAAAATCTGAAACTTTTGCTGTATTATTTACATGATATCTGCAAGCTGTTGACCTTTAGTTCCTGCATATCCCTACTAGGTACATAAATGGACAGTATCATCTTCACCATAAGCAGTTGTCGGTGACAATAATGATGATGATGAACGAGATCAGTCCCAAAATGAAATCTACACTCATGTAAATCACGCTTCGGCACGTTTTCCTGTTTCGCACCATGTTATTACACTTAGGCTACATTTTTTGCGGATGTGCACGTGATGTGCTTATAAAGTGTTTCTTAGCCTGTTGAACCCCTTAGTGGCTTTTCGAGGAATATTTTTGGAGGCCAAGGGTTACACTTAGGAGTCTTATAAGTCTTATATCCTGGGCTTATATTACCAGTATGTTGTTACTTGATCTTGCTAATAAATAAAATTCTCGTGTCGCAGTGTTTGTGCGCGAACTCCTCTAAAACGGCTCAACCGATTTTAATGAAATTTGTATGTACATTCGTTAGGCCTGAGAATAGGCTTCTATTTACTTTTTATACTGATACTAGAAATAATAATTTATATGGCAAAACAACGTTTCCCAGGTCAACTAGTAATTTAATAAAATCCGAGGGTAGCAGCTATGCGTTATGGAATATGGTAGAAGTTAAAACAAACACAAAAGTTTATCTATGTACTATATTTTATTGATACAGAGGCATATTTAGAGAAATTTCATTTAATTTTAATTATTAGTGCATCACTAAAAATAATATTTCAAGTCTATCTTAGCTACTATTGTTAATTTTGATTCAATTCAATGTGTATCTTCTTGCGTAATAAATACAGTTTGTATTGTGATGAATAAATTAAATAAACTGACACACTACCCTTAGCAGGAAAATTTTGGACGCCTAGTTAGAACCTACACCCTACTACACTGCCTCTAATAAGTATAAAGGGGGTGACAGACACGCGAGTAAGTACGCGGACTTATGGCTCGACGATCTTAATCGCCTGTGTGTCAGCAAGGAGCCGCGAGCCGCGAGCCGCAAACCTGGGGGCATGGTAATCCAGTGTGAGCGATTCTCATGTACCACTGACGCGAGCCGAGTAAGTTCGCGAACTTAAAATCCGCGTACTTTAAGTTCGTACGTCTGTCACCCCTTTAAATATTTCTGAAAACAGTGTGATGTTATATACATGCCATAGCCCTAATATCCTTCACGAGAGACGATATCGTCTAAGACATACTATAACTATGAGTGTGACCGTTATCTTATTCTTCTGTTTCCTCAAAATACTACCCTCAATCAAGTCTTTCAGGCACCCTCTCTGACAACCTTAAATATAGCCACTATTTTATCATTTCCAGGCTCACATGCATGATTATTTAAAAATCATCAGGACCATGTCCTGTATTCCTTATAAACATGTGATATGTTTGACAATCTCAAACAATCACGCATTTTGATTAGTTGTGCATCCCACGCTACGCCAAGGATTATGATTCATGGTGGAAGTGGGTTCAAATCTGAGTACCTTGACCGTAATTCTAGACCTTTAAAAACCAAATTCTTTCACGGTTATAACATTTCTACTCCTCGTGCTCTTCAATCGCAGGATTTAACTGGATCGAATCGGATAGTGCTGCATGAAACTAGTTTTATCCGATTTTTTTGGGATTATTTGGATATTTTATTTAGTGAATCTAAAAACCTCAATTTTTAATAATAGATAACTGTGGCACAATTTTCATTAACACTTTAAGTAAATTCGTTTTTTCGGTTGAAAATTTGCCTGAAAGAATTCAAATCTTGATCAATATGTTTGGCAGCTTTGTGCAGAATAAAGCCACACATTTCCTATATTGCTACTTCGATGAAGCAAGGACCTACATTAATAACCAGCCTAAAAATCTTTTAATCTCAGGGACGCACGAGGTTCGTTATTGCTTAATCTGTCTTGAGACTTCTAACTAATAATTTAATCACGAAAATTTAGACCTACTGCCTACACTTATATTATGATGAAGAAGATTATGATTTCTTCTATTCCCAATAACTTTTAAATTCTTTGGATTTCTTATCACTATCAACCCTTTCGTGAGTATTGTGATATTATCAAATGCCTCAAATTCCACCTGTCTCTAAAGCCTTCCTGGTTGAAGAAGATTTATCGTGACTTCGATTAACTCCAGCTACAATAGGCGTGGGTTTAATTGCTCAAGTCAAGCAGACAAATGGATGTATGAATTATTCATTGGGCTGGAATACCAAGAGTTTTTGTACGCGCTTATGGTGTTTTTTTGTAGACGATCATGTTTTTTGGTTGCATGCACTTCTGAGTTATATCACTTCTGACAAGACACACCAATGAATGGTCACTACAAAATCTTTGAGGCACCTTATGAACAGTCAATGTGCAGACCCAAAAAATAGGACTAAGTGGCTTTTTGCTTCTAAGTTTCATCTAAATTTTCCTAGCAGCTTCTAAGTCAACTCAAAGTGCTTACTTCGATAATATGGTGATGTTTCTCACTCCTTTTAAACTTTTTTATGCTAAGTACTGACATACGGTTTTGCTCGATAGTTTTACTCCAAATCGAGCAATAACCACCGTGTGGACCGCAAAACTGACGGCTCGATGGAATTAAATATGTCAAATATGTAATTTTCTTCGATTCGGAGTAAAACTATCGAGCAAAACCATATGTGAGTACTTAGCATTAGGGAGCTTTTCCTGTCATGCATAATACATGTTGTCACCCGCACGTGGACGTTCCGCATGCAGGTAACATCATGCATGCATGCATACATACAACATGGTCCTGGTCGCGCGCGTGTTGTATGCATGCGAACCAGAATCGCATGCGTGTGTGCAGAAAAAGCGGTTTTATGACATTAATAATATTATTATAATTACACTAGATGACATCCGCAAATCCGTTGTGACTTGCGCCAAAACTCGTTTATTACGCGGGTACAGTACATTTTTCCGGGACAAAAAGTAGTATGTCCTTTACCGGGTCTCAAAGTATCTTCATACCAAATTTCAACAAAATCGATTCAGCGGTTTGGGCGTGAAGAGGTAACAGACAGTCAGACACTTTCACAAGTTTTAATATTAGTAAGTATGGATGACTTGTTGATGCAAAATTTGTGTCATTTCAAGCTTTACCGGTTTTGATGTCATCTCCATTCATTGTTGTTACGGCTATCGGAAATGCTCTGAACCTATTATCATCTTTTCCACGATTATTTGCATCTCACCAATGTTTTGTAACCGTAGCCTAAAAACTATCACGAATTCGATCTTTATTATTTAACCCAGTTATTTTATGTTATTATTCGCATTTGGGAATGTTTTGTTTGGTTAAATCAATAATTAATTCCTGAGAGAATTTATACACATATAGGATGATTATTTTACAAAATAAAACCGTAATATTTTTGATTTGAATAAACTGATTTTCCGAAATATTAATACCTGTTTTAATTTTTTATAAAAATCAATCTGGCAACTTCTTTAAGTTTCTTCTAGGTTTAATTTCTCTTACAGTTCTTTATAGATTTTGATACACTATTTTTTATTAACTACCAAATTAAAGTTTCACAGTGCCTGAAGACAGTGTACTATGTTTTTTTTTTATGAAATAAGGGGGCAAACGAGCAAACGGGTCACCTGATGGAAAGCAACTTCCGTCGCCCATGGAAACTCGCAGCATCAGAAGAGCTGCAGGTGCGTTGCCGTCCTTTTAAGAGGGAAAAGGGTAGTAGGGGAGGGTAGGGAAGGGAATAGGGTAGGGGATTGGGCCTCCGGCAAATTCACTCACTCGGCGAAACACAGCGCAAGAGCTGTTTCACGCCGGTTTTCTGTGAGAACGTGGTATTTCTCCGGTCGAGCCAGCCCATTTGTACCGAAGCATGGCTCTCCCTCGTTCAAATGTATGCCATGACGTATAATATAAGATTATAAGCTAAAAGTAAGATATCCTATCACATGTACATATTGGCTTAGTACATAAACTAGGCATATAGGTAATTACTTGCCCTAGACTAGGCTAATAACTTGATCAATAGACGTCAATACAAATTGCGCTCTGTCAATCAGAGATGATGATTATTAATGTTGTAAATAATGTAATTAGCTATAGGTTAACAAGGGTCATATCGTCGCGTCAGTCGTCATATAGGGTCGCATCGTTTCTTATTAAAGCTCATGAAATAGGAGATCAAAATAGTCTTATTCGGTATAAACTAGTTGATCTAGATAGAGAAAGATATTCTATTGAGACACGTTACCTCACTCTTTAAATCGTATTTAACACACAACGATACAAACATACATTATATCAGAGAATAATCATTGACTCGACATAACCCTACCAAATCCATAAAGTTAATATACCTAGCGGAATATATTAACTTTATGACCAAATCACGTATGCCCATCATCTTCTTTTGAATTTATTTGATGATACATAGACGGCATTGCGCACTCAGAAAGATATGATACCTTTAATTGAATGGAGAATTGACAGAAAATGTAGGAGATTCTTTCAAAATCTTCATTAAATAAAAGTTGGGTAGGTAATCATTTACGGCCGTTCCCAATATTTGATCTATCTCTGGTTTTGCCCTACTAGAGATAGGAATAGCTCATAATTGACATAAAATATATGTCTCTAATGTCTAATGTGAGCTATTCCTATCTCTAGTAGGGCAAAACCAGAGATAGATCAAATATTGGGAATGGCCGTAAGTGCTGTCGATAATAAAACTATCCAGTAACTATCTTTTGTACCAACCTATCATTTTTAAAAATAAAACAGAAAACTATTAGAAAAAATATGTCTACGGAAGTACATTGCAAATTACTAACATAATACATTTTAATTGCCACGTAGTTATTTCCAAAATAGAAGTTACATTGCCATTACCTATTGACTTATTGGCAAATAATATCGAAAGCCCCTTTTTTTGTATGTACCTAATTTAATTTTAAGAAGTAACTTAAAGTGAATACCATAGAGATACATATTATGGCAGTAATAATGATCTCTTGAAACTAGTAATAACTTAAGACAAGTTGGTCAACTAGCAGACTTTTTATTCGTCTTTTCACATTCCGTGGGGATTAGGGACTCCCACGGTCACACCACAGATATGTTGGATTCGCTGCGCCCAAAGAGATGGCAGTAGACGCAGCCTTACCCCCTAAAACTTGGTGGAACTCCAACTGTGCCATTGCCGAAGCCAGGGGAATGTCATGTCCTCCACGACTCCGATGTCTGCCACCAGACCTACAACAACCATCATCGTACGCGTTATGAAATGTCGAAAAAAGTCCCTTCGACGTTTTATTTCCAATACTATGATGATGTTTGATTTGGACTGAATTATAAATGTATGAATTTTGTACACTATTAATTTAGCAGAATTGCGGTATCGCAATACTGACTATTATGTTATAAATAGGTACAAAAGTGTGTCTGTCTGTCGTTTATCTCTTCACACCCAAACCGCTGAACCAATTTCGCTGCAATTTGGCATGGAGAGAGTTTGAGTCCCGGTAAATGACATAGGATACTTTTAATCCCGGAAAAATGTACAGTTCCCTTTTTTTGCGGACAACATCTAATCGCAATTATAAAATCTAAAACAGTAGAGTGTCACAGTATTGTGGCATTCAAATTATATGAAAAATCGTTCCTCACGACTCTATTTCGTGGAAATACCTATATACCTATCGAAGTAAATAATGAAACGGTTTTTCATTCCTTCCGGTGTTACTCATCAGATTATTATGTACATTGTACAGTAAGCCTTTTTCATCCTATTATGTACAAGAGAACTAATTTGTCTTATTATCTTCAAACAGAATCATACTCTATTATAATAGTCAGATTTCATAAAAGGGAATATTATATAGGTGCAGAGGGGACTACTAGCATTTTTTTTTAATGAAATAAGGGGGCAAACGAGCAAACGGGTCACCTGATGGAAAGCAACCTCCGTCGCCCATGGACACTCGCAGCATCAGAAGAGCTGCAGGTGCGTTGCTGGCCTTTTAAGAGGGAATAGGGTAATAGGGGAGGGTAGGGATGGGAAGGGAATTGGGGAGGGTAGGGAAGGGAATAGGGTAGGGGATTGGGCCTCCGGTAAACTCACTCACTCGGCGAAACACAGCGCTAGCGCTGTTTCACGCCGGTTTTCTGAGAGAACGTGGTATTTCTCCGGTCGAGCCGACCCATTCGTGCCGAAGCATGGCTCTCCCACGTATAAACACATTTTATACAGTTAATTATCTTTTTTTACTTTTAAAAATCTTTGATAAGCATCCCGATAAGCATCTTGGCGTCATCTTGACGTAACACCACAATCCTAATATGTTAATACAGTTTTAAAATGCTAATAATATTTCACAATCAAATTATAACATCCCACATTATTATAGGTAATCTGCGTTAAAAGTTTGATCCAATTTGGGTAAGCAATAGATCCATATTGTATTGCCTCACGTGAAGCTACGGGTGTAGACTAGTTTATAGGTGTTACAAAATGCGAGCAAAATTCGATATAATTTATGTACGTTTAATCTATTTGTAGGTACAGTTGCTGGTGAAAAAATATTTTTTTAAAGCCAAAGCCGATCACAACAATCTTCCGCTAAAGACAAAGGCTTAATACCTCGATCGTGGGAATCGCAGACACAATAAAGGTTCGCGATCACTTTGTTGGCGCGTGCCGGGCGGGTCGGGGCGCAGCGCAGCGCAAAATGCGCTATAGCACACTATTGCCGGGTCGGGTCGCGTCGCATTGACGGATTTTAACGCGCAACGCATTGACAGATTTTCAGCCGCGGCTTGCCGGGCCGCATCGCATCACATCCGCGCGCCGCTTGCTATAGCACACTGTTGCCGGGGCGCAGCGGGTCTTGTCGCGCCGTGTCGTATTGACGGAAATCCGCCGAGCAAAAATCCGCGCCGATGAGCCCCGGCACAGTGTGCGATACGCGCATCCGTCTCCATACAAATTGTATGGAGGCGGATTTTTGCGATGCGCCCCGGCACGCTGAGCCCCGGCACGGTCCGTCTCAGCGTGAAGAGGTAACAGAAAGACATGTGGAGAGTCAATTCAAATAGACAGACGGCCAGAAATATAGTGGCACTGTTTCGCATTTATAATATAAGTCTGGATATTTATCATAAAATGTATCTGACTGTACCTCAAAACGGGTGCCACTCATAACATGTAATTTCGTATTAAACTTTGCGAATCATTAAAGAAATTTATTAGTTGTAACAAACTGGTCCTGAATCAGATTAGAGCTAGTAATTACTAGAAGATTCGCCAAAGTTTATGAAGCAATTACAATAGAGCAACGTTTCCTTGGGTAGAATTTAGAAATACCAAGGCTTCACAAAAAATTGGCATGAAATATAGAGCTAAATGCTGCTCAAGGTTTTTTAGTGAAGACAAAGGGGAATCAAAAAATATCCTTATTAGCCCGGACGCACATTATCCGAATTTCTGATCAGAAAAATTTCGGACGCCCCGCCCCGCTCGTACATTTTGACACGTGAATTCTAAAAGTACTCGTAATATGCAGGGTCTACAACAAAATGTATGAACAGAGTGCGTTTCGGCGGCCGTTCGAATTTTTCTGATCAGAAATTTCGGATAATGTGCGGCCGGGCTTAGAAGTCTGATAAAAAGGAGTAAAGTCGTGTGACTTTGACGCTTAGAATGCATTATGCAAAGACTTGAAATTGAGTTACATGGACGTAATAGTTTTGAGTTAAAATATTTTTTATTTTAGGAGTTCCATTTATAAAACCATAAAAGTATTTTTGGTGTTGAAAGTTAGTAAGCCAGACTATACAGTATACGGGATGTAACAAATCTAAATAATAATACTTTAGGGTGTGTATGTGTTCCATATATTATATTATACTAGCTGTATGACCGAGCTTTGCTCGGTATCCGATGAAAATGACATTTTCTAGAAATGATTCCTAGCTAGATCGATTTATCGCCCCCGAAACCCCCTATATACTAAATTTCATGAAAATAGTTGGAGCCGATTCCGAGATTCCAATTATATATATATATATATATATATATATATATATACAAGAATTGCTCGTTTAAAGATATAAGATAAGATAGAGTTCACTGTGAAAGCAGCAGCGCTGAAAGACGCGCGAGAGCCATGCTTCGGCACGAATGGGCCGGCTCGACCGGAGAAATACCACGTTCTCACAGAAAACCGGCGTAAAACAGCGCATGCGCTGTGTTTCGCCGAGTGATGATGCTGCGAGTGTCCATGGGCGACGGAAGTTGCTTTCCATCAGGTGACCCGTTTGCTCGTTTGCCCCCTTATTTCATAAAAAAAAAGAAGAAAAAAAAAAGGCTAATTTTTTTTGTGATTTCTAAAGCAAGCAAGCGCAAGCGTGAAAAAAGCTACGATTTCAGCGCTGCTACTTTTACAGCGAACTCTATATAAGAGACACATACACACCCTAAAGTATTATCATTTAGTTTTGTTACAGCCTGTATATCGTGTAAGGTCACATCAAGAGTTCAAAACACCTTCTGTATAAGGCTTTATTGTTACTAAACGCAGATAAAAACCATAAACAATAAAAGACAACGGAAGCAAACAAAAGATCAATTAATTTTTAACCGTTAGTTAAAGTTAAGACTGATTTTAGTTAAGACAAAGATTTAAAAAACAATGAAAATTGTTATGTCAATTATTTTATAACATCCGACATTTTAGTTTGCTGATGTAAATAATACTTTACATAAAAATATCATCGCACACTATAGAAAGCTAATAAAATCTAGAAAGTTTTTTTTTCTACAAATAAATTTTACAGAATATGGCACATAAAACACAGTTTTACAGTTGTTTCAGCTTTTTTATAAAAAAAAAAAATTTGTGGAAGGTAATTGACGTATTAAGAGAAACATTACATAAGTACTAGCTAAAAGTCGAGTTTTGTGAGGGCTCGCATCGTCACACCTTGACTGACTGATGATAACACATCTACATGTAAATAAAAATTACTATGTTAAAGCACAAATCAATAGGCGTGATAGTTTTTCCATTAAATGTGTACCACAAAAAGTACAGGTTGTGGGATAGAATAGGGCTCGCTTCGCTCACCCTGATAACATTCCAATTTCCAACGTTAGAGCATATTATATTATTAGTATATAATAATATGATCATATTATTATGATGTATACTGCTCCCATTGCCATTCATTGGGTGTAAGTACGACAGCACACATTTCCATAGAAACATGTGAATTTTATTGAAATAATTTCATGATTTAGAAACTTCTTTTTAACTGTCGCTTAGGGTCAATTTTATAAAAAGTTATGACTAAACCAATTACCATATTATAATCTTGGCTAGCCAATAATCTAATATTTTTTGTGTATAGTGTTCGACGGCCTTTATGAAGCTTCTCAAACCTTTGGCTAGAACAAGGTTAAATTTAACAATAACTAACACCAAATACGGACACAAATACGATCAGAGTTCCGGTAGCTCATGGGAAACTGTTGTTTTTAACCGACATCCAAAGAAGGAGGTTCTGTGTTCAGCTGTAAGTAAAAAATAAGTACCTACTATAAAAATTGTTCATAGTATGTATTATATATTAATATATAACTCAACAGTCGGCAAATTATTTCGCGTGGAAACTTATTTCCGGTACAATTTATACAGTCCAATGTTATTTTTTCGGGACACAAGGTGTCTATTACCTTTATCGTCATATAAATCACTTTAGTTGTGGCGAAAAGAGATCTTAACAGACACACAGACATTATGTCAAACCCAGCCGACAGATCAATTGAGATAATCCGAGCCAATTAGGGATTGCAATCCGGTGTCATTTTCAATCCGGACCGGATTTGACTGGATTCCCATCAATACAGCCGGATCTGGTCGTATCCGGCCGGATTGATGAAACTGAACTCAGAAGCGAAAATTACTCTATTTTTGGTTTTTGATTCAAAAACAATGGCCTATGCATCCCTTGTAGCTGATTTGTAAAGTATTTTAAAAGCAATATAACGGCTCGACCGATTTTCGTGAATCTTAGCGAGCATATCGGCTAGGGTGGAGAATCGGACATCTACTTTTTATATTGATAAGTGCATCTGTTGAGTAAAATATAGTAAATTATTACAACTCGAGACTGACGGCGACCATTGTTTGTGCGACGGGATAGCGATGGACGTTGCCATGGTAACATACTTATTTAGTCACTTCGATAAAATAATATGGGCGAAATACTCTATATGGCCAAACAATATTTGCCGGGACAGCTAGTATTATTGAAATTTCCCTTTTTTATAGTTTTTTTAATAGTTGTGAGCCCCAAATACTATTTTGCTACAATATTTTTAGTAGGCGCTTAGATATCTTTTCCTGTGCTCATTTTCATAAATATTTATCTTCGCAATTGCTAATTTTTCTTATCAGGCGTATTAATTTTCAGACATAAAATAAGATTATTTTGTAAACCCATGCATCTTCTTTCTTGCCTCTAACTCCAAATTATTAAAAAAATCCTTTCTTATTGATCTGCAGCTTGCATGTAGGTATACCAGCTTTTATGGGTCCACTTAAGGTGTAACACTCGATTTAAAGCTTGGCTTTGGACTCTTATATCAAGGGTTAGACACCTTTCTACCCCAAAGATAACGAGCTCAAACCACTGAACTATCATGCTATTAAAGCGTCCTTGATCATACATTTGATATACTAAAACGTGATGACAACATACAATTGCGTGCACGCATCAAAAGTAACAAAATGTTACATAAAGGTCAATGTTGGTATGTCATGACATAACTACAAAATCATTGCGAACCTACTTTACGAGGAAAATTGTGTGATTCTGACACACCTGCACATTTGAAACCAATCTGAGGCTCACAAGTAGTAAAACATCCATATTTTATGCTTTTGCTCTAACGTCTAATGCTAAGTACTCACATACGGTTTTGCTCGATAGTTTTACTCCAAATCGAGTAATAATTAATGTGTGGACCGCAAAACTCGAAGGCTCGCATCAAGCCAGCTCGATGAAATTAAATATATTATCGATTTAGAGTAAAACTATCAAGCAGTTTTGCTCGACGTTATTGCTCGATCGAGCAAAACCGTATGTGAGTACTTAGCATTAAGGTATCTTTCCGATCTCTGCGGCAAGCGAACGCGAGCGACAAACATTTTTCCGTTTCGTTTTCTACCATAATCGGGATAACGACTCACACCGCAGCTGCTTTGTAGTTTCGTAGAGCAAAATGAAACCTGTAGCCTAGATCACAAAGTGGCATTTTATTTGAATTTTTGTTCAATCTGTCTAATTTGCCTTTACTGTCTCAATTTAAATTTGCTTACTCGCGTTCGTAGGCCCGTATAAATAGTCTGCTCTTGACACTTAAGACTTAAGAGTAAAGATAATTTAAAAAGAGGTCGGACTTAGAAAAGAAATTACGTCGGCTATTGAAGTTTAAGTTAAAAACCACAGATTAAAGTTTGATTCGTTCGCTTTTAACATCCTATCACTGTCGATCTTACTTTAAAATTAGCCAATCACAGTCGATCTTGAATCGAATCAAATCGAATTGTATTTTTGCCTTCTAAGTCTGTCTAAAGTCTGAGTGATCTTATGTCTTAAGAGGAGACTATTTATACGGGCCTTAATTCTTATGCTTTGACACCTTTCACATAATGTATAGTAATGTTGGTAAGTACCCATAACAAGATATAAAAGGTCAAACAATATTACCAAACAACGAAAATATTTCGCTCGATTTGTTATAGTGCCTCTCAATATCATCGCCGTGTGGTCCAAGTCACAAGAAAAAGTTTTTTTATAAAAAATTAAGAAAGAGAATATTACAATATTGCAAAGCATGCAAAGTAAATTCTGTTAAAACTGATAAAGGATAAATAGCTAAGAATACTACTAACTAATTAAGTATAAAAACTTGGTCAAGGTAGACTAAGAGATAGTAAAGCTTTTTGCAGAAAACTCGTAGCTTTTCTACGAACCACACGTAAATACACCACTTAAAAGCTTTTAAAATACCTATCTATGCCTAAAAACTATAAAGTTCTCTATTAGCTGATGTATAATGTTATATTTAATATATCTCTGTGGGCTGAGCATCAGCAAATTCGTGACATTTTACTGAATCTACGTGACATTATTGACTATTCAATCTCAAAGTTAGTGTACTTCCGTAAAATAAGGTAGCAGTTTTTAATGAATTTTATGCTTAAGTTTTGTGTAATTTCAATTCTCTTAAAAATGGTTTTGGGGTAATGATCAGATGATGACAGATCGCTAAATAGTCCCGTAAACAAAATATTGAGCACTGTACTCAGCAGTTTATAACTTGTACCACACACGGATTAAGCTCTTAAGTCTTAACTACCTGATTAGCTATTAACAAGTAACCACTTTCGCAATCACAATAATTAGATACAAACTGACAGACACAGTCACGACCGCTGCGTACGCGCAGGTTTGACGAAATATTATGTTCTATCAGAAAATTAATTTATGGGCAGACTAGATGTCGCAGGCAACTTTGATGCGCCAAAATTCGTTTATGGCGTGGAAACGGAGCTAACAGCCGCATAAAAAGATATGGGGCCTGTTTCACGACTTCCTGATAAGTGACAGATAGGCTATCCACAACTTAGCTTGACAGATAGAGTATGGAAAACCTGTCAAAAAGTTGTGGATAACCTATCCAGCACTTTATCAGGAAGTGGTGAAACAGGCTCTTAATGATTACCTTTAATTTAATAAAGAGGTTGACAGAAAATATGAAAGCTGTATTGGAATATTTTGTGACAATGACCAGTTGAACTCAAATCAAACCATTTTGTTGTAAATAGCAGACTCCAGAATCTTTGGTGCATGCCGCATGCTTCAGGATAACCTATAAAATATATTTTACAATCCTTATTGTAAGTTAAGATGCTCATTTAAGCAAAAATAGACTTTATTTCCATACAGAATTAAGTTTTTGATCGATCAATAGAAGGATTTAAATGCATTAGTTTATAGGAATCTGCAATTTATTTGATGGAGATAAGGCACGTTTTCGACTGAAGTATTTCAACTTTGAATTATCACGAATTCGGCGTGGCTTTTCATCAGCAATCGTGATACACTTTGAAGTTTATCACTACGTTCAGCCCCTACTACATGTTCCAACTTTCAGGATATGTATTCAGGTCAGGTCATTCTACAGAATGAAACAAAACTGAGAGATAGTACTGAAGGCTGTCCCTTAAATCGGTTTCAACAAGAGTAAGAGATAGAAACTCAGGATTTGTATGTCTCTTATATACTTAATAGAGTTTCCCGTGAATTGTGAAAGCATTGACAGTGCTGAAAGAGTTATATTTTTAGTATTGTATAATTTGTATATCCTTTCTAATTCCTTCGTACTTATAAAATAAAATCGGTTAATAGCAATAAGAGGAAATTATTAATGTACTATCAGAGAAGTTGATTCCTATGCAAATCGGGGACCTAAGTAGTTTGGTCGCGTTACGTCAAACCCAGCTGACAGATCACAATTAACATTGAATTGACATATTCGACCAAATAACGTTGGTCTGTCAATTGCATATGAATCAACTTCCTCGATGGTACAAAGACATTTTTACTTTCGCATTTACAAGTATGGCCAAATACTTCGAAAACATAACCATTCTATCGAAGTCGGGTAGGTTGTTATAATAATTTTCATGTCAATGCCATGATAATTTTTATAATTATTCTATCGATAATAATAATCGTTAATTATTTTGACACTGCTTATTCACTTAACACATTGCTAAACACAAGACCTTAAAAATAATTATAATTTAATCATTTTTATATTAATTTCTTACTGTAAATAAATAAAAATATCGACCAGTTTTGTAGATTGTTATTAAAAATCTGGCTAGTCGTTTTAATATCTTCTTTTATGTAAAGATGAAAAAAGGACGCATTGTCCATTCCTCAATTATTATATCCCCAAATGATCTCTATACCACTAGACAACGCCTCCGTGGTCTAGTGGTATAGAGCGCGGCTCTTGACTCGGAGGTCGTGGGTTCAATTCCCGCGTTGGAAACATGTTATTTCCAAGTTTGGTTAGGACAATGCAGGCTGATCACCTGATTGTCTGACAAGTAAGATGATCCATGCGTCGGATGGGCATGTAAAAAGTCGGTCTTGCGCCTGATCTCTCGCCGGTCGTGTCGGTCTTCCGTCCCACTGGGTTATTAGAGTAGGTAAAGGAATAGAGAGTGCTCTTGTGTACTGCGCACACACTTGGGCACTATAAAATTACTCCTGCGTAGCTGGCCTGGTTTCAATGAAACCGGCCACCGTCACCGAAACCGGTGTGGGAGCTATTATTATTATTATATCTCCAAAATCTACAAAATCTCGCTCTCAGAAAAACAGTTCAAGCGCCAATTGCAGGTTTTCAAATAATTCTTCCAAGCAACTTGAGAGAAGTTATTTCTCTACACGGACACTATATAGACTGGCTGACTGACTTTAATACAATATGACGCCCGCAACTCCGTTGCGCCAAAATTCGTTTATTGCGTGGGCCCGTACCTACATTTTTCGGACGAGATTTTTCAAGGTATCCTTGTACCAAATTTCAGCTAAAGCGGTTCATCACGAAGAGGTACACAGACACACAGACAGACAGACCGACAGACACACATACTGTCTGTCTGTGTGTCTATCGGTCTGTCTGCCACGCTTACGCGTTTATAATATTAGTATCGATTAGTATAGATACTTTGTATAATTATTATAATAAAATAATACTAGACGTTCTTCGCCGCTCCACCGCGTAAGAGCCGGGACACAAAAACACGACACGGCGTTTACGATGCGCGTCGTAAATTCCCACTACACGACGTCGCATCGTGAAACGACGTCGCGTCGTGGCACGACACGACGTCGTATCGTGTTTTTGTGTCCCGGCCCTAAGGCTCAACTTACACTGGGGCTGTTCATCTCTATTGTTCTATTATTTAAGTAAAAATTTCTACTATGATATTTTGGAAGCATTGAAGAGCGAATGCGCCTATCGACGCGTGCTACCAGATTTTCGTAGAAGAAAATGATAGAACAAAAGAGATGAATATGCTTTAGTAAAAAAACATGATACTTACGTCGCAATGCTTCGATTAGCTTAGAATTTGTCAGTCCATGGCAAACGAATAAAATTTTTCGCAATAGAAAATAATGAAAAACAGTTAAATTTTATAAGTACACTCCTGCCTACTTGAGCTACTTATTAAAATTTTACTTCTAACTAACGCACTCAGAGTGGAAAATTAATTACTTCACTGTATCTACATAATTAATTCAAAATTTTGACATAAGCCCCATACATTACATCAAAATCTTCATTAAATTGAAGGTTATTAAAATATGTCTCTGAGTGCAGCGGTAAATATTACTTTTATGTGTGATGAAAACATTAAAGTACTAAGTTTCAGAACTATCTAATGCATGTGGCTTTTCCTCGTTTTGTCCTTTTAAATCAATTATCATGTCAACTCGTGAATTTTGACGTGATTTGTATTTTTAGGGTTCCGTACCCAAAGGGTAAAAATGGGACCCTATTACTAAGACTTTAATGTCTGTCCGTCTGTCTGTCTGTGTGTCTCCAGGCTGTAAAATTAATATTTAAGGGGGGCTCCCATACAACAAACGTGATTTTTTTGCTATTTTTTGCTCTGCAACACGTAGGCACTTGAAATATTCACGAAATACTCAGTTATATTTGTACTTTAATAATCAATAATAAAATTTAAATAAATTAAATAATTAAGGGCGTCTCCCATACAAATAAAAAATTTCAGCCTATTTTTGCTCGATTGAGGTACGGAACCCTTCGTGCGCGAGTTTAACTCGTACTTGGCAGATTTTATTTTTTTAGTTTACATGAGTTACTTTGTTACTTTTTTAAAACTTTTCAATCTTAAATCTCTGTGATGTAAGTGATAATTGATTCTCTATAGGTATTTATACTCTACATTTTAATATTATAATTAAAATATGTACTAATATTATAAATGTAAAAGTGTGTCTGTCTGTATCCTCTTCACGCCCAAGCCGCTGAACCAATTTTGCTGAAATTTCATACGGAAATACTTTAATTCTCCAGAAAGGACATCTAAGGATACCGTGGTGCTTCCCCCTCTTGTTCGGACATTAATTGTCATTACAATTTGGCTGTCTCCCGCTTTGCTTGGGGAGGGAAATTGGATATCTCTTCCTACCTTTCTTCTGATTAATTTCGTTGCGGGTCCCAAGACAGATTTAGATTGTCCCTCGGGCATCCCTGAGATCATATGAAAGGGTTTTCGTGGTTGGTTGCCACTGTTGATCCTGGCGACACAGGAGTTGCAGTGGTAGGAATGTGTGGTGGGCCTTTTGCCCGTTCAAAAGATCTAAGGATACTTTTTATCCCGGTAAAATGTACGGTTCTCGCGCGATATACGAATTTTGGCACAACGAAATTTCGGGCGTCATCTTATTCTTTATAATATTTTTGTGTATAAATGACACTTTTCGTTAAGCACATTTTGCTCAATTTTTTTCTGAATTTTATTTACAAAACGTTATAAGGAAGATCCTTTACATTATTGTAACAATAAGGAATTCACGATTGTCAATATTCGATGACAATTTTGATATAACTCTAGGACAAATAGTTGGAATGTGTGAAGGGGCATCCCTACAGTATATATAGCTAGGTGAGTACTGCTAGCGACATTGTACTAGCATCATTGCGAGAGTCATCATGAGATATGTTAGTAAAATATAGTATGCTAGTAAGGTGTTAGTAAAGTGCGCTGTGTAAAAAGTTGAAGTGTCGATTTTGGATTTTGTGTTTTCGGTTAAAACTTTTATATTTTAGTGTGTTCAAGGATATCGGTTTTAAGAGCATATTACCTATCTTATATCTTTAAACGAGCAATTCCTGTATATATGTATTATGTATATATATAATTGGAATCTCGGAATCGGCTCCAACGATATTTATGAAATTTAGTATACAGGGGGTTTCGGGGGCGATTAATCGATCTAGCTAGGAATCATTTTTAGAAAATGTCATTTTATTCGTGTTTTATCGAATACCGAGCAAAGCTCTGTCAAATAGCTAGTAAGATATTAATACGATATTATTAATTTTTAATAGAAAAAAACGTAAAAAGTTTGGATTTAAATTTAATCTCAAGGACTACAAAAGTGATGGTCATACTTTTAGCTAAATAGAAACTTAGTTTTATAAAAATCGTGTGAATTTAAAGCTTGTGCTTGGGTATGATTGGGTCGGTTCGATTGAATTTAAATACCACGCTCTCAGAAAAAATTGGCTAAAATAACATTGCGTTGTTTCTTTGAGTGAGTGAGGTCTGAAAGACGCAGGAGATGAACTAGAAATGGGTGGCTGATCGCCATCGCCATCAGGCGCTTCACCTGCTGGTTTCCTGCTTTTATTTGATTATTATAAGCAAAGTTAGTAAAGAAAGGCGAATGGATAGGTATTCAAACGCATAAAGAGTAATAACGCTCAAGGTAGTTATTAAGGTACCCTATTATATATAACGCCTCCGTGGTCTAGTGGTTAGAGCGTCGCTCTCGACTCCGGAGGTCGTGGGTTCGAATCCCGCGTTGGAAACATGTTATTTCCAAGTTTGGTTAGGACAATGCAGGCTGATCACCTGATTGTCTGACAAGTAAAATGATCCATGCGTCGGATGGGCATGTAAAAAGTCGGTCCTGCGCCTGATCTCTCGCCAGTCGTGTCGGTCTTCCGTCCCACTGGGTTATGAGAGTAAAAGGAATAGAGAGTGCTCTTGTGTACTGCGCACACACTTGGGCACTATAAAAATTACTCCTGCGTACCTGGCCTGGTTTCAATGAAACCGGCCACCGTCACCGAAACCGGTGTGGGGAGTATTATTATTAAGGTACCCTACCAATGCAACCAAGTAACCTACCATACCTTTTTACAGCTAGCAGTAATCCTCTTCGCGACTGCCATGGCGGCGAAACTGGACAAGACCAGCCCACCCCGCAACCAGGGCGCATCCAGCGGAGCGAACGCTGGTCTCCAAGCACCCTTCGGTGCCAGAACCCAGAACCAGGCGCAGATCCTGAAGTTTGAGAATGATCTTACTGACCAGGGATACCATTACGCGTATGAGACCAGCGATGGAACCAAGGCTGAACAGGATGGTAAGATTTTGAGAGGAGACGCAGCATTTGCAGTAGCGATTTAAATTGAACTTTATTTACTTCCCAGGAAGATTTAAATTCAAGTTTTAGACAAAACGTTGATTGGTAAAGAAAGTGTGGTTACAAAAACGTTTTGCGGTAAAAATAATGAAATTAAATTGTAGTCTTCAGGTCGCGTTTTAAAAATTGTGACAGCTGGGATTAAGATTTTCTGTTCTGTTGGAAAAGGCCATCGTAATGGTTTTGAGGAGCAAGAGTCCCATATAATCTTAAGCCTCCTAAAAAGTGACATTGGGAATTGAGTGTATTCTTTTAGACTATTTTTCCGATATATAATTGATTTTACTGTCGGTTCTTGGTGGAAATTCATGTTGAACACTAATAAATACAATTTTTCGTGCACTTTTTCCACTATATTAATTATATAGATATTTTTCCGATGTATCAACATTCAACACTTTTATCCAATGTTCTAAAAGTATACAGGTTTTTTTGTTATTGATACGCTCTTTAGGTCCTTGGCCATAAACGTTTTGTCCTATTAAAGTTTAGGGATGCAAAGTATCATCACATTTGTTCTATTCATGACAAACTACAAGAAAGCCTTCCTTTTAGAGATATAACTGCTAATAGCTCCTCCATTCTTCAGGGCAAGTTCTTCCCGGCGCGAAGCCAGAGGAAGGGTCCCTCCGCGTCACAGGCTCCTTCTCCTACGTGGGTGATGATGGCCAGACCTACTCCATCACGTATACCGCTGATGAGAACGGCTACCAGGCTACTGGCAACCACTTACCGACCCCACCGCCCATACCACAGGATATACTGAGAAGTCTACAGCTTACTGCTGGAAATGGTAAGTGAGGATGCTTGATGGGAAGGTATAACCATAACCGCTTTAGGTATCTAGGATCCTAATTTTAATACTTGAGTCTCAAAGCGCGATTTGATTTTCAATCTGTACGTGTACCACGTCAACAAATTCAGGTGTTTAAGGGCTATCACATAACAGCAAATTCGCATCGCATCGCAAATATCTGCGACAAAATTCAAAATAAAAATTACATAACGATGCGATACGCATTCGTAGTTTTGTATGGGAGCCCTTAGGATTTGAAAAACCTTTAATTATTACATCTATTGATCAGCAACTTTGGACTCCAATTCCGGGACAACCTTAGAAAAAGACAACATAATAGTATTATATCTAGTAAGATGACCCCCACAACTCCGTTGCGTTAAAATTCATTTATCGCGCAGGAACCGTACATTTTTCCGGGGTATCCTATTGTCCTTTCCCGGGACTCAAAGTCTCCAAATTTCAGCAAAATCAGTTCAGCGGTTTGAGCATGAAAAGGACAGACAGACAGACATACTTTCGGATAGATAATATTTGTATGGATTAATTTTTCTGGAATATGGATTATGGATTATTTCCGCTTTAGATGTTACTGAAATCGATTGTGACTTTGTATTTTATCCTTCTTCTGTCTCTCCAAAGTTAATAGAATCCTCGAAGTATTTTGATATAATTATCACGCTAAACCTCACCCTGTGTCCTGACCTAACCCTTTTGAACTCCAAAACCAGGACAACCTTAGAAAAATGGGGGAAGCCATATATATCAAAAACAAACGGTGGTTTTATATATCTATGGTAGAAGCAAACAAACCTTTCCATTTGGGCTTTTGGTTTATATGTGACGACAGAAAACATAGTTGGTCCCGGAAATTCTTATTCGTATTTTTCTTTTGTGTTCCTGTCCAAAGTTATACCCTGAAAAGTCAGTCCTTACTTGCTGGTCAAGTCAAACATCTGTCTCACTG
This sequence comes from Aricia agestis, assembly GCF_905147365.1. Taxonomy (NCBI): domain Eukaryota; kingdom Metazoa; phylum Arthropoda; class Insecta; order Lepidoptera; family Lycaenidae; genus Aricia; species Aricia agestis. The sequence continues at coordinate 12,275,340 of NC_056425.1, forward strand.
GGTTATGTTAGTAGAGGAAGCCTATGCAGCCTCTTTGCACTTTGAAATCATTCCTGCATAGCGTGGCCTGTTCTTAATAATACCAGCTACCGTCACTGAAACCGGTGTTAAAGAAGATACACATTTTCTAGAATCCTCGAAGTATTTTGATATATCACGCCAAACCTCACCCTGTGTCCTGACCTCACCCTATTGATCTATCGTCTGTGAACTTTATCAGAATTCAAGGCGATCCGGTGCCTCGATCCTTATGTGATTTGCTGGGTTACGGCCCTTTGAAGATTGATAGGAATTTGTTTATTATTAAGTAATAGTTGTTACTATTTTCCTATAGAAGTAGGATCTAAAACAGATATATAGTTTTCTGTCTTTCATTTTCTTTTTATAACTGTTAATAATTAGTATTTCTTTGTATCATTTAAAAGGATTGTAATGGTACATTCACACTGCTATTTGGCTTGGCTTGTGTAAGTTTGTGATAGTTTGTAGCCCACCCGGTATGTGTCGATTTTTGGAAACTGAGTGCCTCTGAAGACTTGGACGCACTTACAAATGTGTATAATATGGCATCCTAGCGTTTGTTAAGGTTTTAAGTTTGGTGACTGCCAAATATTCGCAGGCGTGTAAACGTACTATATCACTTGTTTCAAAAGCTTAAAATATATGTATTAACTTAATATTTTTTATTTGTTTCAGTGAAATACGGCAGCTCGAAAAGCAGCTACGACGCGGATGCTGGATACTAGAATAATATCAGTTAGAGTAAATGTAGGCCACGCACTACTTTTAGATCCTTCGTAAAAATTGAGAAAAACAAACGTTGAACGTCTGAAAATAACGTGTCACCTTCTGATCGCGATCTACCAATAACGACCAGTCTGATCACTGATCTACCAATAGCGTGCAGAGTAGACAGAACTAAGGAGTACATTGACATCAACAAACGGGCGGATATATTATTTAAAGCAAGTTGGGTGCGAGTGTCACTTTTAACATGTTTCAAAATGCTGGGTAACGCATTAGTACTGCGCGCGCCGGTTGATCTGACATACTACGTCAAGCGTATAAACGAGATCTCTTCTGAGTCGGCCTACCATAAAGTTAATATACCTAGCGGAATAGAGAAACAAAGGCCTGAGCAAGCGAGATGTCACTATCAGTAACACTGCGTGGTAAAGAGAGACGTGTACAAACATGATAGCAGAACCAATTTTTTCATATTTTTGACGTCCAGTCGGCACTTATCGGCACGTTGACAATTTAATCTCTTAGAAAGATGCTTATGTAAGTGTATACGTAAACAAAATTTCACACATAGGCGTAAATCAATTTCGGTTTCGTTTGACAGCTCAAGATTGTTGCTCTATTCCGCTAGGTATATTAACTTTATGCGGCCTACTCGTTAGTTCTGTTCTGTAGCATTTCCCCGCGCGCCCCGCTCATTCCTCACCCCGCCAATGAGACCTAAAAATCCTAACACTGCGATTTTCCCATCAATTTTTGCCAAACGTGAAACGATCATAAAGTAGTGGCTGTCCTGTACCTAGGTTAATATAAGTTTATTTTTGTACCTGTATGTTGTAAGAATGTTTGAATTTTTCAGCTTGAGCCAAGTATGATTTTATTTTTTATGTGATAAAAGATGAATCTTAATTATATTTTTTTATCAAAAACGTCATAATATTCCTATAAATATAATTAATATTATTGTTTGTATTGTATTATTTATGTTTATTTATTTCGGCCAGTATTAATTCTTAAATATATTGTAAATTAAAGTATTTTTGTAAAGAACGCTTTTTATTTGTCACCTAGATATTAAAAACCCCTTTCAACTTAACTAAAGTTTTGCTATTTATAAACATAAGGCACATAATAAAATAATAATATCGTACTATTTGTAATCTATAGGCGCTTTCTTAAAATACTTTTAGGGCCTGTTTCACCACTTCCTGATAAGTGCCGCATAAGCTATCCAAGACTTAACTTGACCGAGTATGGAGTATCCAGCACTTATCAAGAAATGGTAAAACAAGCCCTTAGTAGGTTATCTATACTAATATTATAAATGCGAAAGTATCTCTGTCTGTCTGTCTGTCTGTCTGTCTCGCTTTCACGCCAAAACCACCGAACCGATTGTAATGAAATTTTGTATACAGATAGTCTAAAGCCTGAGAAAGGACATAGGCTACTTTTTTTACTGGGAAAAAAAGGGTTGTAAGGGGGTGAAAATACGAAAATTTGTTCAAATTAAGTTAGTTCCAAAAATTCATACTAGATGGCGCCGTGCGTCTCTTACATCGCGCTAACGCTTGCCCAACATCTTTCTATAAGAGGTGGTATCATTGTGCATATAAGTTTCGATTTTTTTTCGATTGTTATTTCTATTTTACGTTATTTAATAAGTCAGTACTTTATATTATACAGGGTGTAACAAAAATAAGTGATAAAACTTTAGGGTGTGTACATGTTCCTTGTAGAGAGTTCACTGTGAAAGTAGCAGCGCTGAAAGACCAAAAATTTTTTTCACTTTAGTATGGGGAAACTCGTGACGCTCGGTCCCTTGCCCATACAAAAGTGGAAAAAATTTTTCGTCCTTCAGAGCTGCTACTTTCACAGTGAACTCTCTACAAGGAACACGTACACACCCTAAAGTATTATCACTTATTTTTGTTACACACTGTATATAACAGTGACGTAACCTTAAACCTATCAATGATAAATAGTTTATGGGTAAAGTTGTGTAATTGGGGGGCTAAATAAGCTTTAAAATCAAACTTACAAGTCCGGTTGCTTTTTTTTTCTTTGTAATATTATGCTCGATATAAATGACTATTTTCGAAGAAGTCTCCAATAAGTAGTATAGTAATCAGCGTTTCAAAGAATTTAACAAATACACAATAATTCATGTAGTTGGGACAGGGCCTGTTGACTTTTTTCACTTATTGGCTGGTGTCTCTTGTGACGTATTTTTATAGTAAAAAACTAGCTGTTTCCCGCGACTTCGTCCGCCTTAACATAATAATATAATATAATAACAAAGTTCGATAATTTTCCCCTTTTTGTGGTTCCTTATACAAAGGTTAAAACGGGACCCTATTTAAGCAAACGTCAAACGCAAACGTCAATAAACTTTCATGTTTCTAACTCAAGAAATGACGGACTTTCATTGAAATTTTCAACCCCTATTTCACCCCCTCGGGGTAGAATTTCCAGAAACGCCTAAACAAGTATCCAATCATTTTTAATCAGTAGCCCAAACATAAAATTTTATGTTTCTAACTCAAGAAATAACGGACTTTCATTCAAACTTTAACCCCAATTTCACCCCCTTCGGGGTAAAATTTTCAAAATTCCTTCCTTATTGGGTGTCTACTTAATAAAACAACCATACTCACCAATTTCACCCCTTGGGCTACCCCCAAGGGGTGAAATTGGCGTAGAAAATTACCAGGAACGTTTAAATAGGTATCCATTCATTTTAATCAGTAGCACAAAAATAAAGTTTCATCTTTTCTTTATTTTTGTGCTACTGATTTCATTCAAACTTTCAACCCCAATTTCACCCCCTTGAGGGTAGAATTTCCAAAAACGCTTCAATACCTATCCATTCATTTTTAATCAGCAGTCCAAAAATAAACTTTCATATTTCTAACTTAAGAAATGACGGACTTTCATTCAAACTTTCAACCCCAATTTCACCCCCTTGAGGGTAGAATTTCCAAAAACGCTTCAATACCTATCCATTCATTTTTAATCAGCAGTCCAAAAATAAACTTTCATATTTCTAACTTAAGAGATGACGGACTTTCATTTAAACTTTCAACCCCTATTTCACCCCCTCGGGGTAGAATTTCCAGAAACGCCTAAACAAGTATCCAATCATTTTTAATCAGTAGCCCAAACATTAAATTTTATGTTTCTAACTCAAGAAATAACGGACTTTCATTCAAACTTTAACCCCAATTTCACCCCCTTGGAGGTAGAATTTCCAAAAACGCTTAAATACGTATCTATTTATTTTTAATCAGTAACTCAAAAATAAAGTTTCATGTTTCTAACTCAAGAAATGACGGACTTTCATTCAAACTTTCAACCCCTATCTCACCCCCTTCGGGGAAAAATTTTCAAAATTCCTTCCTTAGTGGGTGTCTACTTAATAAAACAACCATACTCACCAAATTTCGTGGCTGTAACTTTAACAGTTTTTGCTCAGCGATGATGAATCAGTCAGTCAGTATAGCAAGTATAGATTACGTTATATAACGTGCAGCTATTACAAAAAAAAAAAGATTTTTCCAGTAGTGATACTTGATTAGGAGAGCAGTTTTACTGGCGACTGTATAAATAAGTGTGTAAGCCTATCCTTCCTTTCAAATCATTTCTGTCAAATGACATCAGATTTTGAACTATTAGCAAAAACGGTTCTCTCTACATTGGCCAATATACATGAAGCTCTTATGACGAAGGCAATAAATGCGTTTTTATAGGGGATACCGTTATAACCAAAATAGCTTGAGCTTTGTTTTAGAATCGTCGGTCATGGCAATAGTAATTGAATCTAGGTTCTAAACGTGGAAGTGACCTAGGTAATTAGGTATCCTATAATAGACTAGGAACTAGTAAAATGTGCTATATTATAACAATTACCGTATACGTGAAATTTTCCTTTTTTTTTATGAAATAAGGGGGCAAACGAGCAAACGGGTCACCTGATGGAAAGCAACTTCCGTCGCCCATGGACACTCGCAGCATCAGAAGAGCTGCAGGTGCGTTGCCGGCCTTTTAATAGGGAATAGGGTAATAGGGGAAGGTAGGGATGGAAAGTAAACGGAATAAGGGAGGGTAGGGAAAGGAATAGGGTAGAGGATTGGGCCTCTGGTAAACTCACTCACTCGGCGAAACACAGCGCAAGCGCTGTTTCACGCCGGTTTTCTGTGAGGACGTGGTATTTCTCCGGTCGAGCCGGCCCATTCGTGCCGAAGCATGGCTCTCCCACGTCACTACCACTACTCCCACGTCCTAACTAAGCTTCGCAGATATTTTATTTTGCTCTAAACTAAATGATTTATTCCTTGTTGTCTAAAATATATTTATAACTGACCTAAATAAGCAATTTTCTGAATATATTTTCTTTTTCAAAACTTTAAAATGGCTGCAGTTTCTGAACCCACTGCTAAAATAAAAAACGTTCTTAATATTATTTTTTATCAGTTTTATTACCTAATGTAAAATCCTCCATGATGCTCGAATTACTACAAAAATAGCACCTTCCCCTCCCCTACTATTTGGCAGACCAAAGTTCACCAGTTTTAACCAGGGGAAAAACTATTTTCAAAGGATAAAAAAGATTAGGGAAATCCTGCTTTTGGTCATAGGTCAAAATATTAACTTTGCATCTTAGATACGCTTAATTTCCTTAGCCGATTGCAGGAAAGTGAGAGAAAATGGATTTCTGTAGTGGCAAAATATACGATTCCCATGTAAACCCCTTTTACACGCTTGACATCATAGACAAGTTATTCAGTCCTATTTTTTTTATGAAATAAGGGGACAAACGAGCAAACGGGTCACCTGATGGAAAGCAACTTCCGTCGCCCATGGACACTCGCAGCATCAGAAGAGCTGCAGGTGCGTTGCCGGCCTTTTAAGAGGGAATATAGTAATAGGGGAGGGTAGGAATGGGAAGGCGAGGGAATAGGGGAGGGTAGGGATGGGAAGGGAAGGGAATAGGGGTGGGTAGGGAAGGGAATAGGGTAGGAGATTGGGCCTCCGGTAAACTCACTCACTCGGCAAAACACAGCGCAAGCGCTATTTCACGCCGGTTTTCTGTGAGAATGTGGTATTTCTCCGGTCGAGCCGGCCCATTCGCGACGAAGCACGGCTCTCCCACGTCAAGTGAGAGAAAATGGATTTCTTTAGTCGCAAAATATACGTTTCCCGTGTGAATCCCTTTTACACGCTTCAAATCATGGACAAGCTATTCAGTCCTAGTATGAATAATGTGGTAAACTGATATTTTTTAGTATTTTTCGGAAGTGATAAAACACAGACTTTGTGGGAGTAGAATGTTGATAGCATTATTTATTATGTCGATGTTTTTCTGCGAATACATACTAATATTATAAATGCGAATTTCTGTCTGCCTTAGGTCTGCCTGTTACCTTTTTACACTCAAACCGCTGAACCGATTTTGCTGTGTATGTAGAGTTCACTGTAAAAGTAGCAGTGCTACAAGAGTTATTTTATTTGTGACTAGATGACGCCCGCAACTCCGTTGCGCCAAAATTAGTTTATCTCGTGGGAACCGTAAATTTTTCCGGGATAAAAAATATTCTATGTCCTTTCTCGGGACTCAAAGTATCTCTGTACCAAATTTCAGCCCAATCGGTTCAGCCGCTTAGGCGTGAAGAGGTAACAGACAGACAGACAGACAGACACACTTTCGCATTTATAATATTAAGTAAGTATGGATAGCTATTGCCCGTGACTTTGTCCGCGTGGACTTTAGTTTTTAGTTGTTATCGTACATCGATTGAATAGTTTACGCGCAAATCATAAAAGTATATTGTGCAATAACCGTACATTTTTCCGGGACAAATGTATCTTATGTTCTTTTACGGGACTCAAAGTATCTCCATACCAAATTTCAGCAAAATCGGTCCAGCCGTTTACGCGTGATGTCGAGACCAAGGGATATAATATTATGGATTAATTTTTATTTTAAATATAGATTTGTATGGGCAAGCGCCCCAGGGTTACATTATGAATTTGCCCACACAAAAGTTTTAAAAAGTTACGTTACTGGATATACAGGGTGTAATAAAACTAAGTGGTAATACTTTAAGGTGTGTATGTATTCCTTGTGGAGTTCACTGTGAAAGTAGCAGCGCTGAAAGACCAAACTTTTTTTTACTTTTGTATGGGCAAGCGCCCTAACGTCACGAGATTCCCCATACAAAAGTGAAAAAAAATGGTTTTTCAGCGCTGCTACTTTCACAGTGACACACATACACATCCTAAAGTATTATCAGTTAGTTTTGTTACATTCTGTATAGTTTTCCTCACAGCACTGTATTGTCTAAGCATCCTTTGTTCACTAGCATAGCTGGACCTGTCACAAAACAGTTATGCATTAGTAGGTCACAATTATTGATCACAAAGGTCGATGACTTGAGGCTTATTTGAAGATTGATGGTGCAAATTGAATATATTGCAAAAAATCTCGTTATACTGGTAGAAAGAATAATTTATACTGTGGTGGAACAGGATCTGTCTGTCCGTCTGTCTGTCCGTCTGTATGTCCGTCTGTCTGTCCGTCTGTCTGTCCGTCTGTCTGTCCGTCTGTCTGTCCGTCTGTCTGTCCGTCTGTCTGTCCGTCTGTCTGTCCGTCTGTCTGTCCGTCTGTCTGTCCGTCTGTCTGTCCGTCTGTCTGTCCGTCTGTCTGTCCGTCTGTCTGTCCGTCTGTCTGTCCGTCTGTCTGTCCGTCTGTCTGTCCGTCTGTCTGTCCGTCTGTCTGTCCGTCTGTCTGTCCGTCTGTCTGTCCGTCTGTCTGTCTGTCCGTCTGTCTGTCTGTCCGTCTGTCTGTTCGTCTGTCTGTCCGTCAGTCTGTCCGTCTGTCTGTCTATCTCCAGGTTGTATACCAAAAACCGCTATAGCTAGACTTGTGAAAATTTCACTTATTGTGTATTTATGGTCCCACTATGACAACAAATAGTAAGAACAAAATAAAATTTTATTTAAGGGGGGCTCCCATACAAAAATCACAATTTTTGCCTACTCTCGCACTATAACGGTATGGAACCCTTCGTGCGCGAGTCCGACTCGCACTTGGCGGATTATTTGACTAATTATGTTATGTCTGGCGCTTATTATTATGCCACTGAATCAATTAGGACGTGTCTGAGGAGACTCACAGTCAGCAGGGAACAGAGTTTTATCCCAAAAAGTCTAGTAAAGGATAAGGAACTTTTTATCTTCATAGTTGGTACTTATCATGCTTCAGTAACCGATGATGTCAATTTTTAACAATAACTATTAGTGATTTCATGGTACGTTATAATACACTTACACATACTACACTTGAACATTTCTGAGTCATATTTTTAACGATTAGTGACTGAATGTAATGGGTATTTTATGATCGATACTATTTAATCAGAGTAGACAGAGTTAGTACTTATTATGATCTAGAATCTAGATGCTTAAATTTTCAGGTAAATTCCATCCGTAATAGGAAAATTTTGACACGTGTGCTAGTTTCTCAGCAAATTAGTTTTTAAATATAAAAAAAACCTGGAAAATGCCAGATTTAGGCAAGTTTCGTAAAGAAAAAAAAAGTGATATTTAATGTACTCATTTAAACGTGATTAAAAGAAAAGAACGTTGTTAAAGTAACCGTACATTTTTTCGGGATAAAAAGTATCCTAGGTCCTTTTTCTAGGACTCAAACTGAGATAGTTTGAGCAAATTTCATCAAAATCAGTGAAGTGATTTAAGTGTGAAGAAGGTAACAGACAGGCAGACAGACTTCAGTATCTATGCCATTTATATGTATCATACAATTTGCAGTAACAGGTCTAAATTGGGCGCTATCAGTTGTTATGATACTAAATTTTGGTGACTACATTGAATTCTAAAGGTGTGTATACACTGCATTAATTTATGTTTCTTATTTGAATAGATTTTGGCGTCCGTCGTCGGCTTCGTGCGTGTAAAACAATAAATTATTATATATCACAGAAATATATAGTTATAATAGCTCCCAGACCGGTTTCGGTGACGGTGGCCTGTTTCATTGAAACCAGGCCAGCTACGCAGGAGTAATTTTATAGTGCCCAAGTGTGTGCGCAGTACACAAGAGCACTCTCTATTCCTTTACTCTCATAACCCAGTGGGACGGACGACCGACAGACTGGCGAGAGATCAGGACCGACTTTTTACATGCCCATCCGACGCATGGATCATCTTACTTATCAGACAATCAGGTGATCAGCCTGCATTGTCCTAACCGAAATAACATGTTTCCAACGCGGGAATCGAACCCACGACCTCCGAGTCAAGAGCCGCGCTCTATACCACTAGACCACGGAGGCGTTCAATATATAGTTAATATACCTATGGACGTTTCACACCAGGTCGGTCTGGCCCCGTGCTAAGTACCTAAAGGACTTGTGTTACAGGTACTAGACAACGGAAATATATTTAATACTTTTATATTTATACTATACATATATTTAAGATTTTTATTATATGATACACATATTTAATACATATCCAGACCCGGGAACATTGAAAACTTTTTGTTCCGTCGGCGGGATTTGAACCCGTGGCCCCCGGCTTGAGCTACCAACGCACTCACCACTGAGCCACAGAGGTCGTCGAACAGAAAACAGAAAGAGTATATTGTGCTACTTAAGTGTTGATTATACCTACCGAGTAGTATAAAGAGCAGACTTAAAGAACACCAAAATGTACTTGCGCAAAATCTCCTCAATACTACAGGAGACACTGTTCGCCTTAAAAGGAAACAGATTTTAGACATGGAATGATGTTCAAGGGAACAACATCCACTTACTCAACATACACTCCATCAGATTATAGCTTCCATAAAGCTGATTGCTGATAGCAGAAAAGAAGCAAAAAAAAACCTACCTAGTAGAGTGTCAAGATAGTGTTCTCGGTCAATCAAACTCTCTTGCACTGTCCTGCCACAGTCTTGTCGCATGTTCGCGGTTCCATTTTTTTTTTTTCAAAAAAATTAAAAAAGGAGAGCAATCTGTCATACATTCATTTAGTGATTGTTTTTAACTGACCCACTACTGTAACTTCCGTTCAAGGAGAATAAGGAAAAAAAGGGTAATAACTATTGTTTAGTGTACAATCACCCTTATAAGCTTATTCATAGACACCACACATTTAGTGCTTAGTCTGAGCTAAGCTTTTGGTGTGGAACGATGAGGTATAGCTTTGTGCTTTTGTTGTGTTCTGCTTTAAGCTGTGATGGATACGTAAGTGTTTTTGTTTTAAGTTTTTTTTTTTTTTTTTAAGTGCTAAGCGTGTGTGTAGATTAATCTTATATATAAAATTCTCGTGTTACAATGTTAGGCCGCGTACTCCTCCGAAACGGCAGTACTGATTTTAACCAAATTTTATATGCATATTCAGTGGGTCTGAAAATCGGCTACTGGGTACTTTTTATATTGATAAGTGCATTTGTTGAATAAATAATAGTAAATTATTACAACTCGAGACTGACGGCGACCATTGTTTGCGCGACGAGATAGCGATGGACGTTGCCATGGTGACATACTTATTTAGTCACTTCAATAAAATAATACGGCTTTATATGGCAAAGAAACGTTTGCCGGGACAGCTAGTTTATTATATAAAGAACACAGCAAAACTATGGTTTTCAGAAACCTGGGCATTAGTTTTTCTCACTTCCCATTTGGGTAAGGAACCTTAAAAAGGGTAATCTTTTTTCTTTTTTATTATCTTTGATATCACATTTTGCTGACGCGGACGAAGTCGCGGCCAACAGCTAGTCATAATTAAATGTCTTTGAGTACCTACCTACGGCGGTAAAAGTCCTAGTAAAGAATATTGTGTACATTTTTTCAAGGAAAATTTGTTGAATTTCTTTTTTTTAATTATGTTGTGAACTTGTGGGAAACATCTGAATTTTAGTTCATAATGTGGAAAATATTTAAAGTACTTAATGCAAAGATAAGACCTTATAAAAATCTAAATGATACTTTTAATAATTCTACATGAAATAGTCAAGTCATAAACGCAGTTAGTCATTTGACGCTCAATATACAGACTGTAACTAAACTAAGTGATAATATTTTAAGAGTGTGTATGATATACATACACACAAAGTATTATACGACTAAGAGGAATACCCCTCGTAGCCGTATAATAGAGTTCACCTTGAAAGTAGCAACAATGAAATAGTGACTTTTGATTTCTATATTTCTAGGAGAAATACCTTAACGGCATGATTTGCTCCAACACTCTTAAAATGTAACCCTTGCAACGCTGCTACTTTCACAGTGAACTCTATAAAAGAGACACATAGACACCTTATACTATCATCTCTTAGTTATTTTACACCCTATAAAAATTCTTGTCTTCTAGGTCCATTCCTGGTCACGCAGCACACCCAGTTTAGCATACAGAACGAAAGAGAAGGAGATCGTAATAAGAACAGTAGTCCATGTCGACACAGCAGCAGCCAAGAAGATGGTAGCGCAGTACAGAACGCAATCCAGAAGGAAGATAAAGAATGCCATAGCTGGAGTTCTAGAAAATGCTAGATCACTTCTGTCACATTCTAGTCTCAACCAGACATTTAAGTTTAGAGTTTTAGGTACGAATAAATTATTGATTCATGTGCACAGGCGAAACTATGTTATTTTGTTGGGTTATATGATTATATCGGTTCTGTGTTAGTGACAGGCCACAACATTGCGTTGCGGCGTCGAATCGCAAAAACAACATCGCACAGAAATGCGATGCGATGTCGGAGCTCAAAATTTCATTGGAAATAGTAACTGTCGCATCGGAAATTTACACGATGCTTTCTGCGACGTCGTAGATTTTTACGATGCGACGCCGCAACGCAGTGTTGTGGCCTGGCCCTTAGTCGTGGTCTGTCGGCTGGGTTTGACATAACGCGACGAAATAACATATCATTTGCCTATGGATCAACTTCTCTGATAGTATCTTACTGATTGAACTGCAGTTTTTTGGTAGAAATGAATATTCTACTAGACACAAGAAGATTATAATCGTGTTTTTCGGTAATATTATAAATATGAAAGTGTGTACTATGTCTGCCATCTCCTCATGGTTAAACAGCAGACAGCACAAACAATAATTTAATTATTTGGTATGGAAATACTTTGATCGACGAAAAAGGAGATAGACATTTTTTTTGCGGAAAAAAGTTCGATTCCAAAGTGTTAAACGAATTTCAGCGCAACGGTGATATCTTTTTACTTTTTAGGGTTCCGTACTTAAATGGTAAAAACGGGATCCTATTACTAAGACTTCGATGTCTGTCTGTCTGTCTGTCTCCATACTGTATCTCAAGAACCGCTTTAGCTAGACTTATGAAATTTTCACAGATTATGTATTTCTGTTGCCGCTATAACAAAAAATACTAAAAACAAAAAATTATGTAAGATCCCGTACAACAAACTTATTTTTTGACCTTTTTTGCTCGATATCAATAATGGTAACATGTTAAGTGCCTACCACTTAACATTTTCACAAAATCCTTTATTATATGTGTACTTTATTAATTATTAAAAATATTAAAATAAAATAAAAAATTAAGGGGGGCTCCCATACAAAACACAAAAGTTTTGGCGTATTTTTGTTCTAATATAACGGTACGGAACCCTTTATGAGCGAGTCCGACTCGCACTTGGTAAGTAAATATAGTGGAAACTGCGGGGCTAAAATGGTCGCTTTGTAGAATCATAATATGAATCGTAATATGATTCATTTTCTTAAAATTGCAAAATGGTCATTCTGTTTGCAATTCATGTCTACAGATCGACAAGACTTTATATGAAGGTGGCGAAAAAAGGAACTAACACTGCCATCATACAAAAACGTCATTTTTAACAGTTCTCCTTTACGTGCAGCGCCCCCGCTCACGTTCATAAAAAGCCTTGTCGGTCTGTAGTAATTCGTACTAATTTGACATTTGTCAGTTTGACAGTTTTGACAATTCATTTGCTGAATTGATTGAGAGGAATTGCTAAATGCGACCATTTCAGCCCCGCTGTGCTAAAAGAGTGTGGTGTTATTAATTTTTTAGGAATTAAGTTTATGAGGAAGAACAATATGATGTCAGAAGATGCTACTAAGTATCTAGCGAGCTACTGTGACTGGCAGAGTAAGCGGAAGAAGCAGATGTATTACTCTATCCTCTTGACCGGTCTAGATGTTTATTATTTGAATAGAGCAGGAGAGAAGAATAGAAGAAGTACAGGTGACTTTTTTCTTTAAATTTTGACGTGAGATTTTTACAGATAAAATGCAATATTAAATTCGGAAGAGTAGGTTAGCGATGTCCATATAACAACTGGCGTAGTTTTGCGCAGCCATTTTGAATAGAATTGTTTTGCCATGAGCTATCTGCAATTACTATAATGACGTGTGTTTGAACCATAAAGTTAATATACCTAGCGGAATAGAGCAACAATCTCGAGCTATCAAACGAAACCGAAATTGGTTTTCATCTGTGTGAAAAATATTATGTGTATACACTTACAAAAGAATTCTATGAGATTAAATTGTCAACGTGCGGCACGTGCCGACTGGACGTCAAAAAAAGAGTGCTGCTGTCATGTATCACACGTCTCTTTTTACCACGCAGTTTTACTGATAGTGACATCTCTCTTGCTCAGGCCTTTGTTTCTCTATTCCGCTAGGTATATTAACTTTATGGTTTGCACTCGACTGCACATGACTGGTATATGAAGCTGATCTACTATATTTATTTATATTGTGGAAAAACTTAATAAACTTATTATTATTATTATTTCAGGTCGTGGCTACCAATCCGGCATGTGCAGCATGAACAAAAGCTGTACCCTGCTAGAGTGGGACAGAAAGACTATCGCTTTCCTGTTAGCACATGAAATGGCACACAGGTAATTTCATATTTAGAGGGAAACTCATCCTTGTGTGCATAATCTTCTGGAATAAGCTTTTACAAGTGTACGTACGTGACTACGCAAGAAAAATCACAAGCTTCGAGGATAGTTTTTTTAACCCATCAATCCCTAATAGGGTGGGTCACTTTTGTATGGAGAAAAAAAATTGTCAGTTTTCTTTGCAGCACACCGACAAAAAGGTGCCAAATTATGAGTGTAAATAGACTACAAAGTTTGACTGCAATCGGAATTCATCTTCTGCCTCCGGTTTCCTGTGAAAACTGAAAAAAAAGTGTTTGAAAACAACTTATGAGGAGGGCATTCAAAGTTCAAACTAATCAATGTTATTTATAAATAAAAATCTTAAATCAACAGTAACTAAGTTTCTTGAATAGAAGACAACATTATTAGTTGTTTTTTTTAAAATAATTATTTATTTAAGAATAATCATGAAAGTGCAGGATTTATTTTGTGGCAAAATTCTTTTTGCTGTTGAATTTCGGCATTGCTTTTCGGGAGTCTCCTCACTTTCTTTTGCTCTTTTTGTACATAATATAGTAGCAGAAGCTTCAGTCTCAGCCTTGACTGCTCTTTCTACATGTCATGTGTATGACAAGGAAGGCGTAATAAACCCAAATCTCCTTCTCCTTTCGTTGAATGAACAATCGCAAATTAGCCATTGGGTATGGGACATTTTGCCTGACGATTAGTTTGCTATAGCTATATGCAATAGCTAGGAAATACGCCTATTAAAACTGATTCAACTATTTTGTACAAATATTTACTTTTGCACTAATATCTTCAGCAGAAACCTCTGATAAGTTAGTTGGAATAGGTTGAAACTGAGATAATAGGTCTTTTATCACAGTTTTCAGAAAATATATATTCAAATTGCCAGAAAATGTCTGTGGTCCAGATGTACTGCCATCAATATGTTGAAACAGATGTATAAATTGCAGTTCATTCATATTATTATGTAATAAACATAATATAATACACTGCAAGATTTTGTTCAGACTTTTCTCTAGCATCCGTATAATACCGCCATATTTGCCAACATTTACGTCACTAGCTATCAATTGATCCATTGAAATATTAGTTTCCAAAAAAAAATATGAATATTTCTTGTTCTAAACACTTTGCAGTGCTTGAAGGAGGACTAACATAGCCTAAAAACTCGTAATCTGTTTGGTTGTGCCGAAGTCTATACCACCCACAATCGTTTTTCTAGTTGTTCGTTGGTCTGTTATGAAGCTTTGTTTTCTTGGTATTTTTCTTTATTTTTAAAGCAAGTAGGTACATATTTTAAGAGTATCACGACACTCGCAAGTCAAAATATTAAGCCAAACTTTAGCTTGAAGACGAAACTCTTCCAACTTGTTTTCTGATATTTAAGGTTGGAACTTCAGATGGTTTATTTTATTTTAAATGATAAGTTTTTAACATTCGTTTTGGTTTTTGTAAACAATAGTCTTATTTGTCGTTAGTTAAAGCTAATTACACATAAATTAAATGAATAACTTGACAAAAATATAGTAGCAACTTGAGAACAAAAATCAGCATTATTAAAAATTTCTATCAAAGTCCAGAGGCAGTAAAACTTAAAAGAATGTAATATAACTTTACGTACTAATTTAATACACCATTTGGCACCTTTTTATCATTGAGCAGTTTCAAAAAAGCAGAAAAATATTTTTCGACTCACCCTAATCCCTAAGCGGCACCAGCATAACAATTGAAAGTCGATTGTGTCTGCGATTCCCACGAACGAGGTATTAATTCAATTTAATTACTCCGTTTACTGTGCTTAGTCCAGTTCATTCCTCGCAGTGCACCTTAGCTCAGCTTCAGTGGAAAACCACCCTGACTCTTGTGTTGTGACTTTCACTGGCAAGATCAGTTGATACACCGGCTCGTTTCCTAATAATTTCATAAATTATGTTTTCAGCTTAGGCGTGAGCCACGATGGAGTGCGGAACCGATGTATTGACCAGAAGCACATCATGGCGACCAAGTATGACCAGAACCGACCGCCGAGGACGTGGTCGACATGCAGCAGGCAGTATATACAGCAGTATTTACAGTACGTACTATCTTATCTATAAAATTCTCGTGTCACAATGTTAGGCCGCGTACTCCTCCGAAACGGCTTCACTGATTTTAACCAAATTTTGTATGCATAGTCAGTGGATCTAAGAATCGGCTACTGGCTACTTTTTATATTGATAAGTGCATTTGTTGAATATATAATAGTAAATTATTACAACTCGAGACTGACGGCGACCATTGTTTGTGCGACGGGATAGCGATGGACGTTGCCATGGTGACATACTTATTTAGTCACTTCAATAAAATAATACGGGTGAACTACTTTTTATGGCAAAGAAACGTTTGCCGGGACAGCTAGTTTTTTTTATAAAATTAGGGGGCGAAAGAGCAATAACGGATCATCCGATGGAAAGCAACAACCGTCCCAGCTGCAACGTACGTACTAATAATTATGTATTATAAATTTGAAAGTGTGTCTGTCTGTCTGTTGCCTTATCACGCTAAGCCGGTTGACTCAATTTAGAGGTTTGGTATGGAGATACTTTTTTAGAGACGGGAAAGGACATTAGCTATGTCCACACTGTGCACCATCTTCAAATTTCGTCATCAACTTTCATATTGGCGCATTCAATAATTGAATGCGTCAAGGAACGCAATGCCAATATTGTAATTTTTGAAGTTTTGGATACGGTCAGAGGGCATGCGTTGCAGGCATGCCTCACGTTCGCTGTTGTGAAGGGCATGTATTAAAGCGCAGTGCTCTCAAATCAAATATAATGCCGCTTTATGACATAGACTATAGTCCTAAAATTCAAATAAATTCCTATTTTATGACGTAGACTTTATGTACGTCGATCGTGGCTAGCCGCGGGTAAGATCGGAACGGCACCTTCAGTTTATCTCCGATGTTTGTCTATACTTTCGTATTTCTACTGTAGCCATGCTACGGGTGCAGGCGGATGGTCTGCCCTGAGCTAAAACAATGTATAATTGTATATGTATCACTGGTTTGAGTGTTTGTACGCTTAGGCTTTGTCAAAGATAAACTAATTTTAACATCTTTTTATTTCCAGGAGCAGAAAATCTTGGTGCATTAAATGAATGAAATCAAAATATTATATTGTTGTTTCATTTTCTTTTTCAATTAGTAGAGTTATTCTAACTAATTAAAAAAGCGCAAACGCATTAATAATTATTATAATACCTACAAATCGAATATAAGACAAAGAAGTTTGTGGTTTTAATAGCCGCACTTAGGGATGAATATTAATTACTAACTTAACTGTAATTAAATGAAAATTTTGACATAAGCCCCATAAATTATCTGTCAGATTATTCGTTGAATTGAAGTTTAATCGTCATTAAAATAATAATAATATTATGTCAGTGTAATAACAGTTTAAAAATTTAAATAAACATTATTAATATGTTGCTATTTATATTCTTGCAGGCGCTTTTATTAAAAGTACTCCTTGAAAGTGTATTTAGCAATATTACATTGAAACAGAATGAAACTGCTATAGTTGACCATTAATATTATATTGTAATCCCACAATCTAGCAGTTATAGTCATTTATACTTTTCAAATAAAAAGGAAAATTTATTACAGCTGTAGGTAGGGAAATGGCGAGAAAGCTTATAAAAGCTCATATATTATAGGATGTTGAATAACATTATGCTGAGAAAATATTAATAATGTTGAGATTTTTTTTGAGGATGTAGGTTCGTTAATCTTATCTTATATAATAATGACCAATAGCACGAAGCGTAGGGTCGAGGTGGACGAGCAAGAAATGCAATATGTCGACGAGTAAATCTACTTGGGCCAGTTACTTTCTTTTGAAAATAGACAAGGGAAGGAAGTCGATCGTCGAATCGAAAACGCCTGGAAGAGCTACTGGTCCATGAAGACGCTGATGAAGGGAAATTTACCGATCTCCCTGAAGCGCAGACTCGTCGACATGTGCATTCTGCCTGTCCTAACCTACGTTGCACAAACTTGGTCATTGACCGATTCACAAAAGTTCAACTCGGGGTTTGCCAAAGAGCAATGGAGCGCAGTATGTTAGGAGTAAAACTTCTGGACAAAATAAGGAACACTACACTGCGCTCCAAAACAGGTATCAAGGATGTAGGTGTCAAGGCTGCCAAGCTGAAGTGGGATTGGGCGGGTCACGTTGGCCGTATGCATTCCGACCGCTGGGCAAGGATCTCAACAGAGTGGGCACCTGAAGACGGACGCCGACGCCGAGGCCGGCCTAGAAAAAGATGGCGTGATGAGCTGGAGGCATACCAGCCAGGCTGGCCAGCGGTGGCGCAGGAGAGAGTCAGATGGAAGTCTTTGGGGAGGCCTTTGCCCAGCAGTGGGACAGTTTAGGCTTATAATAACAATAATAATATTAGGTGATAGGTCGTATTATGAGTGATCTACGACGACCATTTCGGGCGTCGTCGCGTCGTCTTGACAGACGAGAGGTAATATGGCGGAAAAATTTCATTAAAAAACTGACAACACTGGCAAAAAAGTCAAGTAAGAGCTGTGACAAATAAAAACTAAACCAAGTTAGCACAATTATATATTTTTAAACAAACCATCGATTCGATCCAACCACTGCTCAAAATATTATGGTGGAAAATTTTCTTTAAAAAACTGACAACACTGGCAAAAAAATTCAAGTAAGAATTGTGATAAATTACTTAAAACAATGACCATTTTGCTGCGAAATAAATGACTTCAGGATTATTTAACGATGATAGGTGTCTTTTTTATTAACCCCCGACAAAAAGAGGGGTGTTATAAGTTTGACGTGTCTGTCTGTCGGTCTGTCTGTCTGTATGTCTGTCTGTCTGTCTATCTGTCTGTCTGTCTGTCTGTCTGTCTGTCTGTCTGTCTGTCTGTCTGTCTGTCTGTCTGTCTGTCTGTGGTATCGTAGCATCCAAACGAGTGGACCGATTTTGATCTGGTTTTTTTTTTGTTTGAAAGCTGACTTAATTGAGAGTGTTTTCACCGCGATTTTTCAGCACGGAGCAGGCTGATGATGATGAACTATAGCTAACTATAGTTCATCATCATCAGCCTGCTCCGTGCTGAAAAATCGCGGTTCATCTGGTTCGTGAAGTGCCGATTAGCAACTTGCAGTCATTTGGTGGGCTTTGTTGCATTCTAGTTCATAAATGTCACGCATTTATGAATATTTACACATTAATGGAAAGTTGACCTGGTGCTGCAGCATCACCTGGTAATCAATAGGACACCCAGCTCCTCACCAACTAAGAGCAATGGTTTCGTGTTTGGGCTCATTTTCATTGCGACAACTAGTAAGACGTAGATAACCAATAAATTTTTGCATGCTGCTGCTGCAGCATCACCTAGATTCTATAGGAGCCGAGCTCCATATGAACCCAAAGTGGAGGTTTCATGTTTAGACTCATATTGACGGCCTCATCCAAAAGGACATTCCTAGATGGTATTCATTGGGATATAATATTATGATCCTGTTCTATCAACAGAACAGAATTATTCTGCACTATAACCAACACAAGTTTAAAAAGCATGAAATAAAATTAAATTAAGAAATTTAAAAAAGCCCCCGCCAAACAACTTTAAAAAGTAATGAAATAATATATTTTACTGACTTTAAGTTTAAATAATTCCTAAGTGTAAAGTGATATTTTAGTCCATAATTGTTGTCAAGGTGTGTCGGGGGACCGTAATGTAGATGTTTGATTTGCCCAATGTTAGGCAAGTCCAAACCAATGTGCTATTAAATGATGAGAAGATGAATTTGGTAGATAACACTGTATTCCTAGGTATTACACTTGATAGTAAATTACAGTGGGGTCCTCACATTGCTAATCTAGCAGGTAGGCTCAGTTCTGCAGCATATGCAGTCAGAAAAATTAGAGAAATTTCTGACGAAGACACGGCACGATTAGTATATTTTAGTTATTTTCATAGTAGGATGTCATATGGATTCCTTTTATGGGGAAACGCTGCCGACATTTATACAATATTTGTGCTGCAGAAGCGAGCCATACGTTCTATTTATAAAATGTCTGCTTTAGAATCTCTGAGAGATAAATTTAAAGAAATTGGTATTCTAACTGTTGCTTCTCAATACATTTTGGATAATGTAATATATGTTAGAAAAAATATAAATAAATTTAAAGTTAAAAGTGACATTCACTGTAGAAATACTAGAAATAAGCACAAGCTGGACATGCCAGTGATCAGACTTAGTAAAGTCAGTAAATCTTTTAAAGGTCAATGTATACGCCTTTACAATAAAATCCCAGAAAACGTTCAAAATCTTTCCATTAATAAATTTAAAAAAGTAGTCAAAGAGCGTTTGTGTGCCAAAGCTTATTATAAGGTCAATGATTTCATAGAAGATGGCACATCTTGGGAGTAGGATGGCTTCTTGCAAGGCTACTTCTACATTATTATATTATGACTTACAATTATGTATGTTGACATTGTATATAATATTAAGTTACAAAATTGTAAACTTTATTTTAAAAGAATAATTTTTCTCTCACTTTTTTGGTAAAAAGTGGAACCCGTGCGAGTTTCTTACGCCGGTTCTTCTCGCCGGGGTAGTTCCCGAACCGGTGGTAGGCATCAGGTAGACATTCTGAAAAAATTTGATTCAAATTTGCTCAGAAATAAAACATTTTTTTATTTTTTATTTATTTTATTTTTACATAACATTATAGTTTAAGGGTCAGTTCACAGCGAACCAAATCGAGACAATCAGTGACATGGCGATACAAAATGCAAAAGACACTGTTGGCGGTCCCCCGACACACCGTGACAACAATTATGGACTAAAATATCACTTTACACTTAGGAATTATTTAAACTTAAAGTCAGTAAAATATATTATTTCATTACTTTTTAAAGTTGTTTGGCGGGGGTTTTTTTAAATTTCTTAATTTAATTTTATTTCATGCTTTTTAAACTTGTGTTGGTTATAGTGCAGAATAATTCTGTCTAAGTAATTTAATCAATCACATTTTTAACAACTTTTATCAAGCGCGTGGCGTGCGTATTCAGTGACGGGCGAATCGCGGCGTTGTGTCCAACAGTTGGCACTTTTTTTTTCGACGGAATCGCGCGGCTTAAGTTCTATCTAGTGTAGTATATTATAATCAAAGATTAGATGCATCTTTGTGATTTTTTTCTATCGAGAAAATTTTAAGATATCATGTTTTTGCTCAGATCGAATTCTGGGAAATATAATGTAGTATCAAATTTTAGAAAATGAAACAATTCGGGGCTTATTTTCAAGTATAAAAATGAATTATAAAATCGACACTTTAGGGTTAGTCGCCCCCTTAAGGCATTATTAGATGACGAATTTTAAAACGGCGTACGTTTCCACCATAATAATTTATTTATAACAGCCATCATTATCACTATTATGACCATAATCAGGTACCATCAGCCTCGCCTTTCACATAACGAAATGTGCAAAAACTGTATTATTATGCACATCAGCTGGTGAAAGTGTTTTGTTTTAGTGATGTACTGGCCCGAGACGGGACAGTGATGGAATTCAAATTTGAATCTCAGTTCAGAGCCTCCATGGTCCAGTATGACTTATGATTGACCAGCAGGCTTAGCATAGTCATTATAGAAACGGTTTATTTCTACGAAAGAATAGACAAAATGACAGTTAAAAAATCCGCCATTTTCCACAAAAATCTGTTAGTAGGTCCATTCTTTCTCGTTTCTAATGTTGTCATGCTAAGCCTACAAATTATAAAGGGGCCTTTCAAATGGTTCAGGAAAAGATTAGGTAGGAAACTTTATGAATTTCCCATAACTAAATAAATAAAAAATATATTATGTCTACTGGCATATATCGACAAAGTTTTGATTTCAAATATTTGGCATCCTGTTACTATCCTTACTAATATTATAAATTCAAAAGTGTGCCTGTCTGTCTGTCTTCCTCTGTACGCATGTTTGTCTTTCCTTTTCACGCTTAACAGCTGAAACGATTAAGATAAAATTTGGATAATTTATATTGCGAAAAATGTACGGTTCCTGCGCGATGAATGAAAATTGACGCAACGGAGTTACAGCAATGCCACACGACGCGGTGCGGCACCGCACCGGTGTCCGTCTCACCGGACTACCGGCCACCAGTGCGGCGCCGCAACGTTTTGCAGTACTGTAGCAGCGACGGACTCGAGCTCCACCAATACATACACCCCTCCCCGCCTCGTCTCGATTCCGGTGCGCGTGCGGTGCAGCACCGGAGCGCACCGGACGGCGCCGTGTGCCATACCGCCCATACCATAATTTTTTTTATATGTAGGAAACCGGAGCGGCACCGGTCAGGCGCCGCACCGCCGCCGCGCCGCCGCACCACATCGTGTGGCATGGCTCTTACTGGCGTCATCTAATTTAATATTATACATTTTTGGTTCGTCTACTCGTTTAGATTAAGACCATCGATTTTTTAACATTCCCTATCTTAAAAACGGCTATACTATACCTATAAAGTTTTGTTTAATAATGCTGCCGATGATGTCGAAAGTCCAGCGCCTGCATTTCACAATGCACTTAGTATTCAACGTATGAAGCTGAAAGTTTCTGAGAAAGTGCTATAATGGGTAAAATGTGGAGCAGAATAGCCTTCTGAATAATAACGTCAGACTTTCGTAAATCAGGATGCAACATTACCCAACTTCGGAAAAAGTTAAGGCTTTGTGGGTTCCATTCCCGCATTAAAAAAATGTACTTTCCAAGTTTGGTTTTCGACCTTGAAGGGATGATTTTCTCCCTGGTTAACCATTAGCTCGTTCTTCTTGATCCAGCTCGAAGGACCAGACAATATTATGGACTGTATGACTTTGCTGTTGTTTTGTATGAGCTTTGAATTAAATAACTGTTAACTCTTCACTTCGATTTATTAATATTTTATGATTAATTAAACTATGTGCACTATACCAAGGCAAAGGGCTGACTACTGACTGATTCAGTCCCCGTCTGGAAAGATGATCTATTAGTCGGATGGATCGGTCCTGCGCCTAATCTCTAACCAATCGTGTCGGTCGTCCGTGGACTATGCGAGTAAGGGAAGAGAGAGTGCAATTATTGTGTACTGTACACACACTTGAGTGCCATAAAATCGGTCTTGAAACTGTTTTAATGAAACTGACCGTCACCTAAACTGGTGTGGGAGGATTTTATTACCATGGTTCTAAGTAATATCATCGAAGGAAGTTTCAAAGAAAATTGCTCGTTCCCCGAATGACCCAGACTGCAGGTGCAAAGTAACTCCTCAAACAAAAGACTAGCGGTCCGTCACGGGTGACGGAAAGTCTGGTGCAACAAACATACATTAAAAAAAACTAGGCCTTTACATCCCTTGTGGATGATTTATACAGTATTTTTTAGAGCGAAGTAACCACTCCTCAAATACTGTAGTGCCTGGGACACGATTTTTAAATGTCCGTATGGTTGCCCAAGCGCATACGGCATTCTCGAATCATAGTTGGCCTAGACCAGAGGAAAGAACTAGTCAATACGTCTGGGACCAACTATGTGCGGGTTTTCTCACCATGTTTTCCTTCACCGTACGAGCGTCCGTATTATATACTTGAGATAAGAAAATGTCTCATAGGTACACGCCTCCACCCGGGTTCGAACCTGCACCCTCTAGGTGTGCGAACCGAAGGTCTACCCATTAGGCCACGGACGCTCTTACATACATACACACTTTGTATATTATGTAGATAAATTCATAAAATTAAGTAAACCAGAAATTGTCAAGAAGTTAGGGTCCTATTGATGGTAAACTTTAATCATTATGAAGGGCTCAATTCTCAAGCTACGAATGTCATTCTGACCGCCACCCGCAGGCCGTGCCATTCGAGCGTACGCGAGTACACAATACCCTGCGATCGAAACTAGTAACAGAATTCGATTTTTGAGAATCGTGCCCCTGAGTCCTAATTCAAGAACATAGAATATCGGTTTCGCTTGGTCAGTCTTTCACGCTGATACATGCACGAGGAATTAATCAGAGTTTTGGTAACAGAATTAGGCTTCAGACCCACATCTTAAAATTAACTGCAATTTTCTTGTAAATAATTATTTTATAATGAACGTCTCTATACCCTTAACCTTTCTACTCCAGTTCCGGTCGGCCTATCACAATGGCTCGGAGAAAGGGCGGCAATACGTTCAGTGGAGCACGTGTGAGTGTGACATATCGAATACATCTTGTGATACAGAGGTGGGGTGGAGTCGACAAATTATTTTTTTCTAAGCGAAGATGGTTACTTTTTTTGCTTGAAAATTAAATATGGGTTTTTGTCAAACTATTACCGATCTGAAGTCTACTAAGGCCTATTTTCATATTTGGATAAATCTAGGTATTTGCGTATAAGAAAGAGAAGGCATAATATTTTAGCACATGATTGCAATCATTCGGAATCTATAAACATGAAATATGCAAGAACCACTGATATGAAACCATTATAGGTTTGTCGTTATAACTGCAATCGATTTTTTGCAACGCGGTATTAAAAAATCAAAAAACTAAAATAAAATATTAAGTACAAGAGTAAAATATTTACAAAAACTACTAGTTGTTGACAGTAAAAATATTATGGCGCTTTTGAAATGATATGAATAGGCCCGATCTTTACTAATATTATTTAGCAAATATTTTTACAACAGTTGAAGTCTCCACGTATTTCCCTGTTCTTAGAGCACATTAATCGACGCGGAACAGAGGTGCATTTTCACTGTTCTCGCGGTGTTTCAGCTCGTTATGTAAAGTGGAACATGAAAGTTGCGAAAAGATCATTGTTTAGTCTCTTTAACTATTAATACTAATTAATACAAGATATTACTTGCTACTTTGTACTATCAGAGAAGTTGATTAATATCCAGATGGTGGATTACTAGGTAATTTGGTCGCATTACATTAAACCCAGCCGACGCACGACGACGGGTTGATTCAGGCCGCAACGCGACGCGTAAATGCATTTCTAAATTAGTATGGATTTGACAGATTCGCAAGACGTCTCACGCAATTGAAATCTGTCGAATCCATAGAAATTTATGCCGTGCCGTGCCGTGCCTCGCCTCGCCTCGTCGCGTTGCGGTCTAAATTGACCCTAATATTGAATTGACTTAAACCAACCAAATGACGTAGGTTCGTCAACTGCCTATGAATCAATTTCTTCGCTGGTACATAAAGCAGGAACCGTTTCACAGATTGTGTATATCTGTTGCCGCTATGACAACAAGTTCTGAAAACAAAATTAAGGGGGCTCTCATACAATATTTTTTTGGCCTTTTTTGCTCGATATTAATAATGACCACAGGCAGGAAGTTGAAATTTTCACAGAATCCTCAAATATGTGTACTTTAATAATTATATATTAATAAAATTAAAACAAAATAAAAATTTAAGGAGACTCTCATACAAAAACACAACTTTTGGCCTATTTTTCTGTATAACGGTACGGAACTCATGCGCGAGTCCGACTCGCACTTGACTAATTTTTTATAAACCTTTTTGTCATTTTAATTTGAAGGTAATATCTACTAAATTGTAACATGGTTTAAGTTTATTTAAAAACACGTCTACCTGGTATTAATCATAATTAATTTATTTGTTTATGTTTCTCACAGGTATTATTTTAACCCAAGAGAAGTTGGTAAGTCCCAAAAAAGTTGCCTTAATGATATTTGTAAAGTATCAATTTCAATTCAATTCATAAATTATTTACGCCCAAAAGATCGTTGAATAAACTTATTTCGCATTCGCAATAGTGCAACGACATTGATATAAAATGGTAGATAAATATAAATAAACTTTGGCCTTTCACCTTGGCGTCTTTAATGACGATTACAGCAAGTAAGTGTCGAAAAATGATACTTTTATTGTTTTTCTTGCAGCCTTTTTTACTTTCCATCTATTCTATAATCTACTATATTTTACTAAAATACTAGTAATTAATTTAGCATCCCATATTTAGGAAATGAGCAGGCAGATTACGTTAGGGTAAACGAATGCTTCTGCTTATTGACATTTGCAACACTTGTAAATTGTAACACAGCTATACTGATAACATATTCCTTAGTAGTTCCTCGTTTTAAAATTCCCACATCCCATAATTTTAAGCCAGATTTCTGTGAGGTCGTGGTAATGGTTATCATTTCTACAGAATCACTACTTTCCCACATTCAATCTAAAGTAAATTGAATTTTAGAAATTAATCTATATTTTATACCACATCGCGTCAAATCCCAACCCTACCTCTAACGTTCTAAACATTGCACGCAGTCGACATCGGCGAAACCGCGCGAACTGTCGCCGCAATGCCCTAAGCCATAATCGCTTGCCGAAAAAAAAAGTTGCAATAAAAACACAACCTGTCAAATTTGAAAAAAAAACAACCTGTCAAATTCAAATTGTGCGGGAACATGAATTTATTTTCAGTTCTAGACTTAAAAAGGTTTTAATTAGTGTTTAATATTATGAGATAGTGATGATGTTTTGGAGGAGAGTGCTTCTGGTTGTGCTCATCCCTTATTGTGCAAACTGCGACCAGCTGTTTGGAGACGATGTAAGTTTTTAATTTAATTAACAAAGCTGGTTTGGAACTACTCCTTTATCACGCAGAGACAAACTTTTTGTGCGTTAAATAATGATAATCTTTTTTCTAGTTATTTATAGAACTATAAATATGAGGGTAGAAAGTTTTTTTGGATATTTATTGACACAGTCATACATAACAACCCTTACAATTTACAACCTTTAAGCAGCAAGAAAATGAATGAAAATTAAACCATAACAACAACATAAGGGGTCAGTCATATAATGCGTAACACAAGATTTTTGAGCCCCTATGGCAAGCTTTTTTAATACTTTTAACATGGATTGTGACTTTTGAGATAACCCCCGTCCCCTTTAAGCTGTGACGTAATATGTGGATGGCTCCTAATAAAATGTATAAGATTTAATATAAACAAGTACAACTATAACAACAGAAGATTGTTTATTTATCTCGGATCAATAACCTTCATTACCATCATCATCATCACCTAGGTTAGCTTAGATACTTTTGGTGCAAGTCCAGTATCCTATTTTGAGCTACACCTAGTAATTGCGAGGCTCTCCTGTGCTAGGAAGATTCAAGACACTCTCGGTACAAACAGCTGATGACAATTCGCAGGTGGTTTAAGTGGGACGGTTGGTGCTTTCAGAAATTATAGTTTCGACCTTTGATAATATTTTACACGACAGAATATTTAAAAGGTCAGAAAAAGTTTTGTCAGTTATTCAATTTTGACACAACGGGTACTGTTTGTGATGATGATGATTGGCCTTGACAATGGTGTCAGTGGTCCTCATTATCATAGACAAAATCAAAATAAAAATGTCCACAGAAAACCGGATTTCCGCATCGGCTTCTGTGTGAAAAATCCATACTAATATTAAAAATACGAAAATCTGTCTGTCTGTTATCTCTTCACGCCCAAACCGCTGAACTGATTATGATGAGTGTGAAGATACTTTGAGTCCATGGAACAGGAAGGAAGTTCAAAGTTAAAAAAATAATATTTTTTGCAACAAGTATAGGTACACATAATAATTAATATTATTTAAATTAACATACATTGACGAAATATACAACTTATGCCTTGTTCGGGCGTTTGCAAAACAATAATTATAAAATTATATTATTAATTATTATTATTCAAGTATATTCTTATTTCTAGGGTTCCGTACCCAAAGGGTAAAAACGGGACCCCATTACTGAGACTCCGATATCTGTCCGTCTGTCTCCAGGCTGTAACTCAAGAACTGCTATAGCTAGACTTCTGAAATTTTCACAGAATGTGTATTTCTGTTGCCGCTATAACAAAAAATACTAAAAACAAAATAAAATTAATATTTAAGGGGGCTCCCGTACAACAAACGTAATTTTTTTGACCTTTTTGGTTCGTAATCAATAATGAAAAAGCTAGGCACTTGAAATTTTCACAATATCCTTTATTTTATCTGTACTCTAACAATCTAAATATATAAAACTCAAATGAAAGGTGACTGACTGACATGGTGATCTATCAACGCACAGCCCAAACCATTGGACGGATCGGGCTGAAATTTGGCACGCAGGTAGATTTTACGACGTAGGCATCCGCTAAGAAAGGATTTTGATAAATTCCAACCCCAAAAGGTTAAAATAGGGGATGAAAGTTTATATATATAATAATACTTCTTAACGCGAGCAAAGCCGCGGGCAAAAGGCGCGTCCATAATAAAATTAAAATAAAATAAATATTTAAGGGGGCTCCCATACAAAATCACAATTTTTCGCCTATTTTTCCTCTATAACGGTACGAAAGCCTTCGTGCGTGAGTCCGACTCGCACTTAGCCGATTATTATGGTATTCTTTTAAAGTATCTTATACTTGCTGTTGCCCGCGACTTCGTCCGCGTTAGCATAGTAGATCACATCCTAAGTATTATTTATTGTAAAAAAATATTCAATATACAGAATTGACTTTCCTACGATTTTAATATGTCGCTCATTTGGTACAACAACGGCGTAATTACACTTTTACAAATTTTACAGGAGACCCAATCAAAGATTCGTATCCAATGTATGGCGTTATGGGAAGACTTATTATATACCAACTCTACTTGAAAGTAAGGTTTATTCCTATTCTTTCTATTAGAGTTCCAGACTTTTCGGTACATAGTACATTACCTAAATTATTGGCATTTATATAACGATATGTATGTAAATACGTCATTGTTTCCTCAGAATGATATTTAAAAAATAATGCTTAAGCTAAGGGATTTTGCATTTGCGACAAAATAAAACTAAGTAGATTAATAAATTAACTTCACAATTGTTTTAAATCAGTTTAAAACCAGAAGGTTATTTATATTTTACCAGGTACTTAATTAAACATTTAAAAAAGGAAACATTTTCGTAACAAAAACTAAATTCTTAATAGGTAATTATTAAAATCACCATTTTAAGGATTGGCACAAAAAACACAGATTATTTGCCTACTTACTTAATTCACAAACTAATAATCTACTTATTAGTTTAAGATTTAAGTAGGTAGACAAATAATCTGTGATTTCTGTTCCAATAAGTTCCAAAAATTGTGACTTTAATTAAAAAAAAAATGTTTTTGTAACTTTATTTCAGCTTCAGTTTAGTCATCGTCATACTTAGTTAATGCTTGTATACTGCATTATTATCTTTTCTTAATTCAATAGCTTTTATATCTAAAATCTTAATCGATTCCCTTCAACATCTTTGCCAGTGTTAAGTTCAATTTCGTCCGTTAACTTTTCATCAGAAATCATTGAAATTTAATTCCTCAAAAATAATTTGGTTAACTTTTTTCTTTGCAGATCTATTATTATTTATACATACTGATCTAGTACATAAATTGCACCAGATTTTTCAGTTTTTCATTGCCTTTTCAATTACAGAGCGAGCTGTATCTCCTTCATTTTGAGAATGACCTCTTATTAAAAATTAATGTATAATTTTATTGTCTCTCTCAAAGATTTTGTCTGGGTACAAATACATATAAATGAAAAATGTGAAAAAAATAAAATAAATATTAAACAAAACACGACACATTGCAACTGAAAAATTAGTAAGAATAAATATAACACATTCCTTTGTTGACCACGACATATTTTATCTGTTTAAAATGTTAATTACTGCCAGGGTGGGTAGATACCTATTTCAAAATACAGGAATTTCTACCTCCCATAGCTTTATGCCAAAAGTAACAATAAGTTTGGTCTTCTTTTATATCAGTTAGGTACCTAAAAATTGTCTTATATCAATCAATTAATATTAAAATTGGGGCTACAATGACATAATTTACACAATTATGTCGTAGTTTCTCCAAAAATCGTCGGATAGTCATAACTACCCTTACGACGTTGTAGTTCCCAAATACAATCCTAATCAGCGGGGCGCCCCACGCAACTGGCTGTCCGGACGTTGTAGCACCAGATTTGGCGCCATTTCGGTCAATTCCACAATGACATTCGCGCCCCCTCACGAAAAATCGCAAGAAAAACATTCCGGTCGATGTTTCTCCGGGTGTAAATATACTTTTGGAACATAGTGACATAATTAACTCATTTTTGAAAAAATTGGTAATTACGACGTTGTTGTACCAAATGAGCGATGTATTGATGTTCCGCACGGCTTCGCTTGCATATAGAACATAGGATACTATTTATCCCGGAAAAGGTTCCGTGCGATAGATAAAACGAATTTTAGATCAAAAGTCGCTTATCGCGTACTGTACATTTTTTCCAACAAAAACTATCGTTATATATTACATGTTTATTAAAGTTTCTCCGGACTCAAAGTACTCATACTAAAGCAGAATTGATTCATCGGTTGCACCATGAACAGACTGACAGACTTACTTTCGCCTTTATAATATTAGTATACATTTTGTCTCGTACAGAACTCTTATTTACTACCTCGTTAAGTATGAAATGAATGAAAAAAACAGACACAAAAAGCAACTCATTTTTGGACTTTCACGAAATTTAATGAGTCACACTTTAATAACATAATGTTATCAATTCACATGTAATTGTGATGATAATTCAGTGCTGAGAGAGAGGCAGTTAAAAGTTTGTGACTGGTTTACTGCTCATAAAACGTAGGTACTAAATAGTGAAATATATGTTCGAGCTAAACCTAAACTGAACTTACTATTTACTATTTGGTAAAATATATAGTAAAAATAAATAGACTTTTTTTTATGAAATAAGGGGGCAAACGAGCAAACGGGTCACCTGATGGAAAGCAACTTCCGTCGCCCATGGACACTCGCAGCATCAGAAGAGCTGCAAGTGCGTTGCCGGCCTTTTAAGAGGGAATAGGGTAATAGGGGAAGGTAGGGATGGACAGGGAACGGAATAAGGGAGGGTAGGGAAGGGAATAGGGTAGGGGATTGGGCCTCCGGTAAACTCACTCACTAGGCGAAACACAGCGTAAGCGCTGTTTCACGCCAGCTTTCTGTGAGAACGTGGTGTTTCTCCGGTCGAGCCGGCCCATTCGTGCCAAAGCATGGCTCTCCCACGTATAAAGACTTGGTGATTTCCGCAACACTTTTGCACAAGAATCGTTTATAGCGCATTTTTCTGAGATAAAAAATATCCTATGTCCGTTCCCGGGACTCGATGTATCTCCATACCAAATTTCAGCACAATCGGTATTATGAGCATCCACCACACATTCCCACCACTGTATCTCCTGTGTCGCCATCTGCCTGCCTAGCATACGCCAACGAGATATCTCACTCTACATGTTTTCTCGATGTTTGATGGTTTGTATCTTCATCTCTATTGACCCTAGCATGACAAACATTTTTTCTCGCTTAGATCTATCATCGAAATAAGAATAACACATTTTTGTAGAGTTTTGTCGAGATAATGTCGAGAGTTTGACATTATGACACGATTAGTTTTTAATTATCTCCAGAGAGATATCTCGTTGGCGTATGCTAGGCAGGATGATCTCAGGGAGCCCAAGGGACATGCTAAAGCTGTCTTGGGACCCGCAACGAAATTAAGCATAAGAAAAATATAGTAGGAAGTATTCCAATTATTCCAAAACATAAGTGTGAGTAAGAAACCACATAGGCTATATTTATATAAGACGTATGATTACAATCACGCGAGTTAGCTGAAGTGATCGGAAACCCAGCCCGGAAATGAGACAAGTACGGGATATATTTTTAAAAGCTATGTCCACACAGAATATATTTATTTTTTATAAAACTTTTTATGCAAAGGTTTATATTATAATGAAGTTTTTTACTTTATATTTATTAAGATTTTTTTATAACTATATTTATAAAACTGTAATCAGACTTAGGGCAATCCTTATTGGCAACGTAACGACGTGGCGATGCGAAACTTTTCTAAATAAGCCATTCAAAGCAGAAAATTATTTAGAGTTTCTTACGCCGGTTCTTCTCGGCGGGGTAGTTCCCGAACCGGTGGTAGGCAACGTAGTTTCTTCGTTCGACTTTCAAAAAGTGTATCATGATACCCATTTTGAATAAAAAGATATTTTATTTATTTATTTTATAGAGACTGGCCGTTCGCAGTGATAGGCTGCTTGTTGCAAATTTCAATGGCTCGAATAAAAATGCATCGCAACACCTCAATAAGGGTTAGTTCAAATTACGAATGTGATCTGACCCTTATTTGGCGCAAATAGCCTCAGTGTATCCCCAGCCTACGACAAGTGCATCTGCAATTTTATGTCATCGACCGGCGCGGACGCAACTATATAAGGAAACCTGCCATCTTGAAATCGTTGCATAATTACTATATAACACGCGATGGGGTATTTTAAAGATGATGATCCTAGGTTTAGCCATATAAGTCGTTAATTGTAGTCTTATGCTGTAAATTATAATGAAAATGATGAGAGAATTCTGTATTTTATATTCTGCACTGACCGATAGACAGACACACTTTCGTATTTATAATATTAGTATGGATGTTAAAATTGGTAAAAAATTCTTCACCACTGAATCAATTTGAATAAAATTTGGCATGGAGATACATTGAGAAACGGAAAAGCACATAGACTACTTTTTATCCACGAAAAATGTACGGTTTCCACGCGATAAACAAATTTCGGTGCAACTGAGTTACAGGCGTCGTCTAGTTTCTAATATAATATAAAAACCACATACTATTATTATTCAAAATATTGTTTAAAGATTGTCTCATGAGCCCAGCCTTAGAAAAGAGTTCAACGCGCATACTCATACCTCACAAGTCTTCATAACAGTCGCAAGGTCGCCGTTTGGACTTTAAAAACAATAAGAATTTAGAAATATCATCAAAATAGATCAAGAGAATCAGGATAGAACGCTGAGGCCCAATTACACCAATGTCTGTTAGTGTTAACAGCTGTTTAAAATTTCATGTCTTTTCTTCCATTCATATGAAAAAGGAGAAAGGTAATGTGATGAAAATTCGAGCATTAACTTTAACAGATTTTAATAAAATTATTAGACCTAAGGCCGGCTATAGACGGACCGCAAGTCGGCGTCGACTGCAAGATGCGGTTGCCGCACGGCGATCTGCAGTTTCAATATCCGCAATACACGGACCGCTCGAGCAGTTCTTGAGCGGTCGGAGCAGTCGCTCTGCGTTCGAGTTTCGTCGTGCGAATGAAAAGCAAAGTTTACGTATGGTCGACTGCATGATGCGGTCGTGTTGCAGTCGTGTACGACTTCAACGCGACCGCTCTAGAGCAGCGGTCGGCAACCTTTGGCAAAACAAACTAAAGGCAGGCCTCATACTCATATTAACCCTAGAAGCTCAGTATACCTACACAATAATGAACGGAAATAAGTTCAGTGTTTGTTATAAAATGACACAAACAGCTACGTTCTTAAGAGGCAATTACTACTAGCAGTATTAGAAAACACTGTTTTTGATACGTCATATAACTTATTCATAACACATTCACGGGCCGCAAGTAAGACGTTCGAGGGTCGCATGCAGCCCGCGGGCCGCGTGTTGCCGACCGCTGCTCTAGAGCAGTCGGTCCCGACTGCAACTTGTGTCCGTCTATCGCCAGTCTAACTCTCGTACATTTAACCACTCAAATATGAATCCAATCAAATAATTATACTGTAATTGTTAATTAAATTCATCTATCACCAGGTAGTTTCAAGAGACAAATTCGTAACGGTCACTGACACTGTGGCCTCACTAAATACCGTAACTATTACGCAACGCCAACAAAAACTATAGTTTACAAAACAGGGCTTATGCAAATATACAAAATTGAAGTATTACAAAAAGATAATTTAAATACTTCAATAAAAGCCCAATGTGACCTAAAATGCTCAAATATTAATTACTAAATGTTGCTCATACTTCGTTCGCGCAGAATTTGTTTTTAGGGTTCCGTACCCAAATGGTAAAAACGGGACCCTATTACTAAGACTTCGATGTCTGTCCATCTGTCTGTCTGTCTCCAGGCTGTATCTCAAGAACCGCTATAGCTAGATTTCAGATTTTTTTACAGATTGTGTATTTCAGTTGCCGCTATAGCAACAAATACTAAAAAACAAATAAAATTAATATTTAAGGGGGACTTTCATAAAATATACACCTATGTTGTCTCACTACGGGCAAAGGCCTACTACAAGTTTTTCCACTTACCAACACAGACAGACCAACTTATCTGTGAACTGAACGGTGGCGCTAGCAGTAATACAAAATTGTATTTCTACCAATCGCAGCAGTTCTGCAATTTGACATTTCCGTATTAGTGGCCGACGGCTGTAGTTCCAATAACGACCGTTTCACAGATAACTTGGTAGCTCTGTATCTCACTTTAGCGCCACCGTGGCCTGGCTTGTCTGTCACTAATGAGTCAAGTTCATCACGCCATCTTTTTCGAGGTCGGCCACGGCGGCGTCGTTCATCATCTTAGCATGGCCACCATAGAAAGGTTTATTCTTACGGTAGAGTAGACAAAGTGATGGATTAACAAAGTAAATGTGTCAATTTGTCCGCAAACACTGTCAGCGTTTCTATTCTTTCGCATTTCTTCTGTTGTCGTACTAAGCCTGCTGGTACCCAGTCTGTGGCAGTGGCATTTCAGTGTCGTAGCCTTTATGCCTATGTCTGTTATACCAGAATTCGCTTATCACGGATGAAATATGCAGAACACTTCATAGTTTATTCGTGATAAAAACCTAAAATGAACATTGGATACCGATTCATCAAATCTATTGAGATTTGAGAGGGCCGTTTCCAAGAAGTCAGCTCACTGTAAGATATTCTATAACTTAAAACCGCTTAGCTAAAATGACGAGAAGATCGACCTATTGAGGCTAAAGCATCTATAAGATACAAAATTCATTATTGTACTAGATGACGCCCGCAAGCCCGTTGCGCCAAAATTATGGCGCAACGGGCGAAATATTATGGGAAAATATGGGATGAAAAGTATCCTATGTAATTTCCTGGAACTCAAAGTATCTCCGTACCAAAATTCAGCAAATTCGGTTTAGTAGTTTGGGCGTAAAGAGGTAACAGATACACTTTCGGATTTATAATATTAGTATGGATTAATATGAGATCAGTGCGGCGGTTTGGGCGTGAACAGATAGACTGACACACTTCAGATCGGTTAAGTAGCTTAAAAATGAAGAGGCAGCGCAGCAGACAAGCATACCTTTCGCATACACAAAAATTATAGACCTGGGAGAGCCATGCTTCGGCACGAATGGGCCGGCTCGACCGGAGAAATACCACGTTCTCACAGAAAACCGGCGTGAAACAGCGCTTGCGCTGTAATTCGCCGAGTGAGTGAGTTTACCGGAGGCCCAATCCTAGGGGATTGGGCCTCCGGTAAACTCACTGAGCTGCAGGTGCGTTGCCGGCCTTTTAAGAGGGAATAGGTAAGGGGAGGGTAGGGAAGGAAAGGGAATAGGGGAGGGTAGGGAAGGAAATAGGGTAGGCCCTATTTCCTTCCCTACCCTCCCTTACCTATTCCCTCTTAAAAGGCCGGCAACGCACCTGCAGCTCTTCTGATGCTGCGAGTGTCCATGGGCGACGCAAGTTGCTTTCCATCAGGTTACCCGTTTGCTCGTTTGCCCCCTTATTTCATAAAAAAAAAGATCAGTGTAGATTACATAAGAATTTATTATATCTTTGCCGATCAGTCATCAAAGTACCTACTAAGCTTTCATTGTCAGTGTTACGAAATAGTTGTGATGATTGACACACGTTAAGTACTTTAATAAGTAAAGTCACGACTAAGTTGCTTTCTAGAGTACCAACGGAAACAGGGAAAACGTAGATCACGTAAAGATAGATATGGTTACAATTACAGAATAATTATATTCAATTTCTAGATCACGCCCGCAACTTTGTTGCGCTGAAATTAGTTTATCGTGCGGAAACCGTACATTTTTCCAAGACAATGTCCTTTCCCGGGACGTAAAGTATATCTATACAAAATTTCACCAAAATCCGTTCAGTGGTTTGAGCGTGAAGAGGTAACAGACAGACAGACACACTTTATCATTTTCAATATTAGTATGGATACGAAAGGTAGTAATTTTAACGGAAGCATTTAAAAACTCAAAAGCGAAAGGAAATTTAAGCTTTCATAAAACTTCTATTATTAATTTAATTTAAACATTTTACATTACATTGAGACGTGGGAGAGCCATGCTTCGGCACGAATGGGCCGGCTTGACCGGAGAAATACCATGTTCTCACAGAAAACCGGCGTGAAACAGCGCTTGCGCTGTGTTCCGCCGAGTGAGTGTGTTTACCGGAGGCCCAATCCCCTACCCTATTCCCTTCCCTACCCTCCCCCATATCCTTATTCCCTCTCAAAAGGCCGGCAACGCACCTGCAGCTCTTCTGATGCTGCGAGTGTCCATGGGCGACGGAAGTTGCTTTCCATCAGGTGACCCGTTTGCTCGTTTGCCCCTTGTTTCATAAAAAAAACATTACCTTACACACAAAAAATTTATACAAGATTTTCCATCCTTGCAGAAATCACGTATCCTTTGTTTCACGATATGCTAAGTCTTTTTAAAGAGGACTTACAGTACCTCCAAAATAGCTCGATCGATTCAGCGTGAAAAGATGCAGACAGACAAATGCATTTTTTTTCTGTATGATAACAATCCTTGGTCTAATGGCGTATCTATCGCATAATCGATCTATGGGTAAGATCTTGAAGCCGATCTTGTAATAATTGTTCCGTAACTTGGAAAGTCGGGAGCGTTTTCTATCGCATTCAATAATATAAACGACATATTATTGTCCACTGACTATTATAAAATGTCAATCGAAATATTTACGGTTCAATAGGTATAAGAAGCCCAACTGCATTTACGTAAGAAACAAAACGTAAGAAAAAAAACTATGAAGTCTTCTCAAAACTTGTTCACATACTTTTTTAATCGCTTATATTGGTCGATCATTGGCCAACGTGGAGAAGTTATTCTATTAGTTAGTATGAAGATCTTAAGAGCTGCTAACAGCAAAATATCTTACATTTATAAGCAACAAGACCATCCATATCAATAATAAAACGTTTTGCAGACTGAAAACCTAAGGCATATTGTACAACTTTTAAATCAACAGAATTTTGAAATCAGCTGACTAATGTCATTGACCCAACATACCTTATTTTCAGTAGAATATTAAAAGCTGGGAACCAATGAATCACTATACCTAATACTGAAGCGTTGTAGAATGTAGAACGAATCAATTTAACTTTCGTCACCCTATTCATCATTTCTTGTTACTGAAATGTCAACACCACTCCACAGATCATTATTACGTCATACGGAACACCATCAACCTGTCAATGCATTACGTGCGATGGTAAAAACTGTAATGAAAGTGAGTTTGGTTCCGTATGATCAGAACCGGTCGAGTTTCACGTTCACTCCCATGCGAGTTGGCCGACGCATTCGAGGGCGCGGTTCGAACAACGACCCTAATGGTTTATTTATAACAAATCGCTACTAGATGTGGCTTAGAGACATAAAACACTCAATGGGAAACGTATAGAATATTAAGTAAGCCATCCAAAAAAATAAATAAAATAACCAGTTTTTAACAAAGTAAAAATGGAGTATCCCAAGGAAGCGTTACAAGGCCTTTTCTTTTCTTTGTTTATAAAAACAATATCTTCTTTTTGATTGAAAGTTGATTCTAAACATGATCTCTATTTATTAACTGTTACATTGTAATGTAATTTAATATTGTTATCAAAATTGCTTTTATGGAGAAATTCTCAAACGTCAGTAAATCAAACTATATAGTAGGTATAATTATGATTTACGCTTCGTACCCATTTTAAGCACCTGTCAAGAAACAGAAATTACAAGTACAGTTGGAAATTCTCTGTGCGTAAAACAACAGTCGCACATTATAATAATTTGTGTCAACGCATCTTAACAATCCGAAATAACGGTTGTGCTGTCAGTTACATTGGATAATTGTGATGTTACTCGAAATTGTTATTAAAATATAGGTCACAAAAGTTTTTACCATTATTTTCTTTTTGTTTAATTTGGTGTGTCTATTTAAATTACAGCTATGTTTAGGTTGAACTCATTTTCGCTCTTTCATTTTATAATTACATATTTTTTTATTTTTTCGGTGCTATCGTTTACATTTACGTTTTATCTGATTGGGGGGTTCCTATATAAACATATTATAGGCTCATACCAGTAGTGAAGTTGGTAGCATGTTCCATGGGAAGCCCTATCCTGTGTGATAGGTAAAGATTTGGATGGCATTGAAAATGTGAAAAGTGAGAGAAGTTTATAGGAATGGATCTAATGCAGGAACCTCACTGATCCATAGCATAGAGTCTTCGATCTTGTTCCATCCATACACGCGTTTGAACATTCCATACTTCTGTCCTGGAGCTAATTTTAGTCTTAATAGTCTAGCCAACCTTGACATTTCTGTTTTTTAAACTCTACATTTCACAAATACCTGTTTTTAGGCCATAAGTTCAACTGCATGACTCACTTTAACTTATTTGAATATTTTTTACATTTTTCGTTGACATTTTTGTGTCTAACGACTTAGCTAAATTAATTACTAGATGTTACTTGCAGCTTTAGAGCGTAAATTCGTTAATAGCGCAAGCGCAATTTTTGAGATAAGGCTGTTCTATTTTCAAGGAAAAGCCCTAGACTTAAAGTATACCAAATAACTGCAAAAATGGTTCAGCGGCTTAAACTTGAATGAGTATCAAACTTGCAGATAGACGGACACAATATTTTCAGACATGAGAATTAAACCGACAACCAAATCAAAAGCCATGATCTAAACCACTGGACCAGGTATGTAAATGAAGGTACAACGAATTATACAAAAGCGATTTTGATATTGCTTTGATTAAGATTTGTGTAACGCTCACAAAAATGGCCCAGAGCCTGTAACCAAGGCTTTTTCTTTGTCGCTTCTTTACAGAATCGTCAATCAAAATGTATAGAATTGACATTAGACGAGTCGAACGTCAACGTCACATTCACGAAGTCTTAAGTCAATTCCATACATTTTGATCGGCGATTCTATAGAGAAGCGATAAAGGAAAGGTCTTGGCTAACGGGTCAGTTTTTTAAATTAATTTAAATAACGCGAGTTAGAATGCACTATTAAAGATAACATCAGTTGCGCAGTTCTCGCGAGGTTTTCGACACGATAGCCACGGGAACCCTATTCAGATCTAGTGCACTGGTGAACTATGGACTATGCATTATCTGACAAATTTATTTGACGAATGCTAGACATAGTCCATGGCAAATTGACTGGTTTCTTTTGCTAGCTTTTTGATCTGTTCATATTCGAATATACGAGTGGATGAAGTGGGTAAGTAACAATTATAAAACTGTAGTTTTTTGCATGAATGAAGGCTTTAGGACCGGGAAAATTATAAGGGAAAATATGAGTAATGGCAATGGCCTCCCCAGTGTATTCCATTTTTGTCGATCCTGCGCCACCGTTGGCCAGCCCGGCTGGCCTCCAGCTCGTCGCGCCATCTCTTCCTTGGCCGGCCACGGTTGCGTCGTCCATCTTCCGGTACCCACTCTGTCGATATCCTTGCCCAACGGTCAGAGTGCATGCGGCTTATGTGGCCAGCCCAATCCCACTTTAACTTGGCGGCTTTAATTCCGACGTCTATCACTCCGGTTTGTAAGCGCAGTAAGTAATCGCTACTTATGTAGTGAAATATTAGTTATCTGGTTTATTAAATTTTTCTTAAAAGAGTTGTTAAAAAGGTGTCATGATTCTATAATCATGACACCTTTTTAACGTAACAAACAGCTATAAAACGTTACTATGAGATTCAACAAAGTCATTCTTAAGCCTGTATTAATTAACACAAAGAATTATTAATTATTGTGCGATTTGATGTTGGCAACACCGACGAGGTCAGAGTGCATAATCGGCTTGACCTTGCAACACTACATTTACATTCGTCTCTCTCAGCTCAATGTCTGGGGCACGTTGTCTCTTAAACTGGCACTGAAAATAGAGATAGACTTGTTTGAATTTAGAAATTATTGAAAAACTGTGTTGCGTACTACGTTCGCAATATATTGTGTTGAGTGGGCACAAATTTGATGGCTTTAGACAAAGTGTAACAAAACATGAACAAAACAAAGTGGTAATACTTTTGCAGGTTGTGCATGTAGTTCCGTGTAAAAAGTTCATTGTAAAAGTAGCAGTGACAAAAAAATTACTTTTGACTTCTATGAGAAATGCCCTTACATCACCCAAACAAAAGTTAAAAACGTAACTCGTAGTATAGTTATACAAACTCTACTCATCTCGTATCATCATATAATATACGAGTTTTTGCCCGCGGCTTCGCTCGCGTTGAGAAGTATTATTATATACAAACTTTCATCCCCTATTTTAACCCCTTGGAGGTGGAATTTATCAAAATCCCTTCTTAGCGGATGCCTACGTCTTAACATCTACCTGCATGCCAAATTTCAGCCCGATCCATCCAGTGGTTTGG
Source organism: Aricia agestis (assembly GCF_905147365.1). Classification (NCBI taxonomy): domain Eukaryota; kingdom Metazoa; phylum Arthropoda; class Insecta; order Lepidoptera; family Lycaenidae; genus Aricia; species Aricia agestis. The sequence goes on from NC_056425.1 coordinate 12,315,659, forward strand.
GCTGTGCGTTGATAGATCACTATGTCAAGCAGTCAGTCACCTTTGAATTTTATATAATTATATAGATATAGATATGAATATAGATTAATACGCGAGCGAAAAACTTTGTATCGAAAAATGCGGAAACGTAGGAGAATGAAATTTTGCACAGTTATAGTTTATATGGTGAAGGATAGTGCATCGAGCTAATATTATTTTGAAATTATGCTTTTATCGTACATTTTTTTAACAAATAATTAATAAAACATAACACACACTACATGTGCACACTACCATCTTTTTGAGTGATAAGCCTATACATACGAACAAACAAGCCTATATATACTCTTTTGTTTATGGTTGAAGTCTGTTGTCAAATTAAAAATGGATTGTTGTTTTTTTTTATATTTGAGATATTCAGTACTTTAAACGGGGAGCCAAAGAAAGAAGATAAATAAATTTAAGGTCGAATTTCGACCATTGGGCGATCTCTAATAATATCTATCTATGGATGAATCGTCATTGTCAGATGATGATGATGATGATGATGATTATGACGATGATGATGATAACGAAGATGATGATGATAATGATAATGACGATGATGATGATGATGATGATGTTAACCAAGAATGCGCAAGACGCTGAATTTAGTTCAGTCATGACTTGTCTTCTCAAATGATCACTTTATTATTCTAAGGACGCACGCAGAGGTTAAACCCTTTTACTTCACTATACCTTCGTCCTACATACTAATTCCTAATAGAAGACCCTTTGGTTAAAGGTTGCGCACTTTCAACATTGTGCATTAAACGATATCGAAACCGCATTTTGTTATTACAGTTTTAACATTTTTTGAAACGAAGTTACTTATCGCGCGTTCGGCGTAAAGGAGGCTAGATAGAACGATATTTGACCTCGACACTTTTTTATTAGTACATGCATGGTAGGGGCAGAGGGCGTTGATAGTATTCCTGTACGTCAACTAAATGGCTTTTTTGAGAATAAACAGCGACGCGTTGTTAGTATTCCTGGGCGACAAAAGATAGCTTTTTTTAAATTTTATGAGTGTATAATGTATATGTACCTATACAGGTTTTTTGAACATAAGAAAAAACTTCGTTCCATTCGGGTGTCCCTTGACACCTCTCAAATTTTTTTTAACAGAATTTTAAGTTTGACAGAATGTGTGAAATATTTAATACGATGACGCCCGCAACTCCGTTGCGTCAAAATTCGTTTGTCGCGCGGGAATCGTACATTTTCCGTCACAAAATACAAACATTGGGGCAAAAGTATTATATTATGTTCTTTCGCTGGAAACAAGCAAAACAGCAAAATCGGTTTAGTGGTTTAAGTGAAGAGATGACAGACAGTCAGATAGACACACTTTTATTATTAGTACAGATTTATTTGGTGTGCCGTTGTTGCCACTGTAACCTATGTAGGTTGTTGGTTGTTAAGTAGGTACTTAAAGACAGATTAAAATAAATCTTATAATTTCCCACGTAAAAATTGCCATGTTAACGGAACTTTGATCCGTCGCGCTTGGTTGATTTTCATCACTCACTTCACTATTCAAAACTTTTTTAGCAAAAAAGCTGATCAATTTTCGATGCGACATTAGCACAAGGTTGACAATGTGGGCAATTGACCAATGCTGACCCTTGACCGATTCCGGTCATTGAATCAAGACCCTGAACTCTATTCGATAGTATTGTTGGAAAGAACCTGAGCCTCTAGCCAAGACGTTTTCTTAATCGCTACTTTATAGAATCGCTTATGAAAATGTATGGAGTTGACATAACATCAGTCGAATGTTGAATTTATTTTGTCGAACGCTTTTTGTCAATTACACACACATACATTTTGATCGGCGACTTTATAAACCTATAAGGAAAATGTCTTGGCTAAGGAATCTATTACCGTTTCTTGCGATATTTTTCTTTATATCCTATGAGAAAGGACTTAAAAAGTTTCTGACTGCTATTTGAGTACTTGTTTATTTTTCTTGTATATTTCATTTATAATCTATAAATTTACTTACTTACCTATTAAATTAAAAGTGCGGAAGTTTGTCTTTATATCAAAACATGTGATATAAAGATAAATTTTATAATACTAAGATTGCCTATAAATTATACTCATAATGTAAGATACACCGTATGCACCCGGACAGGTGGGTGCGTTTAATTTCGGTGTAGCTACCGACTGGTCAGCGTAATGGAGGCCTACCCAAAAAAAAGTGGCGCGACGAATTGGATGCGTTCGACAAAAAGTGGCCAGTAACATCACAAGATCGCCAATTATGGAACAAAAGAGGGGAGGCCTTTGCCCAGCAGTGGGACACAGTGGGCCAATAATCTATATATTAATACGTGAGAGAAAAACTTTGTAACCCTTTTTACGATAAATGGTGAAACGTAGGTGCATGAAATTTCGCACATTTATAGTTTATATGGTGAAGGAGTGCATCGAGCTAATATTATTTTAAAATTATGCTTTTATCATATATATATTTTAACACATAAAACGTTACACACACTACGACACTACTACTAGGAAAAATTACAGATTTTTGAGTGACAAGCCTATACATACGAATTATACTCTTTTATTTATGGTTGAAGTTTGCTGACAACAAGTTGACAAATTGAAAATGGATTTTTGTTTTTTTTTATTTAATTTTAGATACTATTAGATAATGCTTAAACGGCCAATCTGAGATCAGCTGAGTCCCAGAGACAAGAATTGAAAAAAACTATGATGAAGTCAATATTTTTTACAAAATGTAGGTAGTAGTCCTAATGTCGTTGCAAGTAAGGTCGAATTTCGACCATTGGGCGATCTCTAGTAATAATAAATGTAAGATACTGCTCGTGCGCGTTGAGCTCTTTTCTAAGACGGGGCATATTTACAGCAGTTTATTACAAGAACTATGAATATTATACAAGGTGTTACAAAACTAAGTGATAATACTTTAGGAAATATATGAGTCCCCTTTATAGTGTTCTCTGTGAGAGTAGCAGCACTGAAAGAGTAACTTTTTTTTAACTTTTGTATGGTAAAATTTACCTTTATATGACGCTAGAGCACGCTATTATTTAACGCTAGAGCACTTGACCATACAAACCACAAAAAATGCTGTTTGAGCGGTGCTAATTTCACAGTAAGTATGTATAAGTCTCCTTTATGCAGTAAACTATAAAGGGGACATAGAATACTTTTTGTTCCGGAAAAATGTACGGTTCCTGCGTGATAAACTAGTTTTGGCGCAACGGAGTTGCGGGCGTCATCTAGTACATATAATGTAAAAAATTATAAAAAAATAATTTTAACTGACACTAGGTTATAAACGCGGATATAGAAAATTAAGTTAAGAATTCCAATAAATAACTCCTTCTTAGAATTTCCATTTCAATCTAAAATCATGTGGCATTATAAAATATCATTTAATTATAAAACTATTTGGTTTTTTACTGAAAATATTTATGTACAATGTAATATATTTAGGTTTATTTTATCAAAAATATAAAAAGCTTTTTAAATAGCTAAATGGGCATTAAGGAAGCCATTAAATGTGAATACGAAGTTTTGATAAGGTTCAAGAACGAATATTTTAATTAAAAAAAAGATAAAATAATAAATTATTATTAAAATTAATACATACCTATTACTTTTAATTCATACTAATATTATACATATGCAAGTGTGTTTATCTGTCTATTACCTCTTCTCGCTCAAAACGCTGAACCGATTTTAATTATGTTTGGAATAATACTCCCATGCCAGTTTTGGTGACGGTGGGCAGTTTCATTGAAACCGGGCAAGTTACGCAGGAGTTATTTTTATAGTGCCCAAGTGTGTGCGCAGTACACAAGAGCACTCTCTATTCCTTGAGTCTCATAACCCAGTGGAACGGAAGACCGACACGACTGGCGAGAGATCAGGCGCAGGACATCCTTGTCAGACAGTCAGGTGATCAGCCTGCATTGTCCTAACCAAACTTGGAAATAACATGTTTCCAATGCGGGAATTGACCCCACGACCTCCGAGTTAAGAGCCATGCTCTAAACCACTGAACCACTTGACTCAAGTTTGGTATGGAGATACTGTGAGTCTCGGTAAAGGACCTAGGATACTTTTTATCCCGAAAAAATATACGGTTCCCGCGAGGAAAACGGACTTACGGGAGTAATGTAGTACAGCCTTTCACAAAGTGGGCGATAACGCCCCCTTGTGGGCGCTGGAGGTCTGAAGGGTGTGGGACCTAGAAAAACATGGGAGCGTTGTGTAGATGCTTGGTGGGTGAAATATTTCATCCAGATGCATTTTAAATTCAAAGTGGGCGGTAGACAAAATAAGTTTGGTAACCCCTGATCTAGTATAATATTATATTATGTTTTCACCATTTACAAAGAACTAGACGGTGACCGGTACTTCATTCCTTTTGGCAGAAATTCCCAGGGCAGGAAACGGTTCCTGCCCTGTGAAATGGACATTTTCCACTACAAAAGCTATACTATGTCCTTTTCCATCTCTTTAAATATGTCTATGCCCAATTTTGTAAAAAATCAGTTCAATGGTTTAAGGAAGATGAGCTAACAGATAGATAAACAGACTTTCGCATACTTAGTTGACGCCCGCAACTGTGTTGCGCCAAAAGTCGTTTATTGCACGGGAATCGTACATTTTTTTGTAATAAAAAGTACCCTATATCCGGGATTCATAATATATATTTTCTCTCGACGACCTCTCTGGCTCAGTTGGTGGGCTGTTGGTAGCTCAAGCCGGGGGTCGCGGGTTCGAGATCCGCCGACGGAATAAAAAGTTTTCAAACTTTCTGGGTCATGGATGTGTATTAAATATGTCTATTATAACTATCGCAGATTAAACCAGATGATTATTGACTGCGACATAATATCAATTAATTCCATTTTCACTGAAATTGGTTCAACGGATCGGGCGTGAAAAGGTAACAGACAGACGGATACATTTCGCATTTATATATTAGTATGGATAAATTACATCATACAAAGCTTTCTGAAACAACTTCACAGAACTTACCGCCCACCCATCCACGTTCGCAACCTCTGTACGTTGCTTAACCTCATTATAATGCCAACGTGAGCATTGACAATAGATTTACGAAATACAATAGCACCAACATAATAGCGGTAGAAAGCCAAATATCAACAGCTGTTTTGTGAACCGTTTTAAAATACATTTATTTTGTTAATAACGTAAAACATCCTACGTCTCTATTCATACTGCTAGTTTGTTATGTACCATCGAGGAAATAGATTCCAAAGCAGTTGACAGACCAGCGTCATTTGGTCAGATCATGTCAATTCAATTTTAATTATTTTGTACTGTCGACTGAGTCTGAAGTAACGCGACCAAACTACCTTGGTCCCCCATCTGCCTAGGAATCAACTTCTCTGATAGTATAAATGCTAGCAACGCACCTAATACTCCTCCGATGCTCACACTAAATACTTGCAAGACAAAGAAGAATGACAGAGAAGTCACAAGTACATTCATGAGCATCAGTAATCGTTTTCATCAGGTGATCCATTAGCTCATTTAACTGCTTGTAATAAATTAATATCAGTAGCTGACGGAATATATATCGTCGTTTACATTTATTTAAAATTTATATCTTTCAGGCAGATTTTTTCGAATTAATATCCATACTAATCTTCTATCTATCTATACTAATATTATAAATGCGAAAGTATCTCTGTCTGTCTGTCTGTCTGTCTGTCTGTCTGTCTGTCTGTCTGTCTCGCTTTCACGCCAAAACTACTGAACCGATTGCAATGAAATTTTGTACACAGTTATTCTAGAGTCTGAGAAAGGACATAGGCTACATTTTGATGTGGGAAAATATTTTATTTCCATGAAAATATCGATGAAAATTACTTCGCATTGCGCGTGGCCAGCGCTCATCCCGGGGGTCCTAGGTTCGAGTCCCGCAGGCGGAACAAAAAGTTTTCAATGTTTCTGGGTCTTGGATGTGTATTAAAATAATATTTAAAAAATCTTAAATATATTTTATGTATAATATTATAAAAAATCCAGAAATATATCGACGCGATGCAATGAACATTTTAGTTCTAATACGATTCAACAGATGGCGCTTTTTTTTTACTTCGTTGTAACATAGAACTAATCATACTTATTAGTTATTATGTTTTTGTTTATAGTTTTTAATACGTTAGAATATTATGTTTAATAATATTATCACTTGCTATAATAATAATCAATCTATCTTATCTTATAGAACTCCTACTGCATTTCTAAGGAGTTCGAGTGTGTTGTGTTGGCCTATATTCCATCCAGAAAATATTTTTACATTTTAATTCTAATATATGAAAACAGATGGCGCTTTATTTTTTACTTCATTAATAAAACAGAACTAATCATACCTACTTTATTATATATTATTGTTTTTATTCATAACTAGCTGTTGCCCGCGACTTCGTCCGTGTGGACTTTAGTTTATAGCGCGCGGTGTCAACAAAATTTGTGTCAAATTTAAAAACTTTTTAAAACCCTGGTAAGTGGTACCCCTCTTAGGGCCGCGCAGCGCGCTACACCGGAATAGCAGCGCTGAAAGTGCTCGCCTCGCCGCTGCCATTCCGGTGTAGCGCGGCCCTTAATTAATCAAAATACCCAAAAACAGCTGTGCAGTATGCACATAATCTGTACTAATATTATGAATGCGAAAGTATCTCTGTCTGTCAGTCTCGCTTTCACGCCAAACGCCAAAACTACCGAACCGATTGTAATGAAATTTTGTATACTGATAGTCAAAAGCCTAAGGACATAGGCTACTTTTTTACTGGAAAAAAGGGTTGTAAGGGTCGTAAATTTGTTCAAAAAATTCATAATAGATGGCGCCGTGCGTCTTCTACATCGCGCTGACGCTTGCTCAAAAGTCTTTCTATAAGAGGTGGTATCATCTTACATTTAAGTCTCGATTTTTTTCGATTGTTATATCTATTCTACGGTATTAAATAACTCAGTACTTTATCTGTGCAGGCAGTGACGTAACCTTAAGACCAAATTTCACCAACGGCTGTTAAAGTTAATGCTCGAATTAGTATCACGATAGCTGTTTCGTTTTTCATATGAATGAAAGAGAAGACAGGATATTTTAACAAGCTGTTAACACTAACAGACGTTGGTGAAATTGGGGCTAAACCTATCAATGATAAATAGTTTATGGGTAAAGTTGTGTAATTGGGGGGCTAAATAAGCTTTAAAATTTGGCATAATATATAAAGTTTAACATACAAAAATGAAGTACTTATTGTTTGCACACTGCACAGCTGTATTGATTTAAGGGGTACCAGGGTTTTTTTGTAAAAGCTTTTGACACCAATTTTGTTGACATCGCGCGCTATAAACTGAAGTCCACGCGGACGAAGTCGCGGGCAACAGCTAGTATATATATATATAAAACTCAAGGGTGACTGACTGACTGATTGACATAGTGATCTATCAACGCACAGCCCAAACCATTGGACGGATCGGGCTGAAATTTGCCATGCAGGTAAATGTTATAACGTAGGCATCCGCTAAGAAAGGATTTTGATCAATTCGAACTCCAAGGGGTTAAAATAGGGGATGAAAGTTTGTATATAATAATCCTTCTTAACGCGAGCGAAGCCGCGGGCAAAAGCTCGTAATATTATAAATGCGAAAGTGTGTCTGTCTATCTGTTACCTCTTTACTCCCAAACTGCTGAACCGACTTTGCTGAAATTTGGTATGGATATACTTGGAGTCCCGGGAAAGGACATAGGATACTTCTAATCCTGAAAAAAAGTACGGTTCTTGCGCGATAAACAAATTTTGGCGTCATCTAGTAACTAATAGTTGAGTATTTTGCGGTCATAATCATGTCTAAATTTAAATGCCCTTTTAAGTTTATACACAGCTTTATCGTAAGCAAAACCGCAGGTAAAAGTTATATAACAAAACCCATAGCATAATCATGATATTACGTAAGAAAGCTCATAGGGTATTAGGTCAAAGTATAGTTGAGATTTCTAATGCAATACCTGTGCAGTTATGCAGTTTCGGATATTAAGAGGATACACCAGGGGCTAGAGAAATGAAAAAAAAGTACATGTAATATCTATAGCTGTCTCCCTTACCTCAAGCCTATACCGCAGAACGCGATAGAGACAACTGCAGAAAATCCAGAAAATCAACGATTCGTTGTCCCCTGATTCCTTCTCCAAAACTGAACCGATTTAAGTACTTTTTTCATTAAAGATTAAAAAAAGGCTTGAGCTGTGTTCCTATGTTTTGCTTTTTTTGTATAATCTAGCCAAATCTGTTTTCTGGACGTTCGAACACAGCGGAAAATCTGGCCATTTTTTTAGGTTTTAGAACGTTCATATCTTATTTAATAATTAAATTATGAAAAAAAAGAAAACATAGGGACATTGTATTAGTGGCCGTAGATATTCAGGAAAAAATTATAACTCTACTAGCATTATCCAGGGAGGAAACAGGGGACAACGTTTGTATGGAAAAAATGGCGGTGTGGAATCCTCTTAAGAATGGCGTCTGCGAGCTGGCAGAAGAAATACTTACGATAAAGTAGGAGCAGCTTAATTGAAGACGTGAGTGGAAGAATCGAACAAGTAACATTTCGTAACATACGGACAATAACTCATTATTTCCCTTATTATATTCATAAAACTTGTAACTTATTTACTTCATAACCTAGCTAATATATCTGGCTACACAGTTTTTCAATTTCAAATATTTTTTCCGGCCCTAAAGCCTTCATTTAAGCAAAAAAACGGGAAGTTTTTGTGTTACTTACCCTATTCTTCCACTCACGTCTTGAATTAAGACACTTAAAAAAGTCGTGGTAGTTAACACAGTGAAATCTTATATATAAAATTCTCGTGTCACAATGGTAGGCCGCGTACTCCTCCGAAACGGCTTTACTGATTTTAACCAAATTTTATATGCATATTCCGTGGGTCTGAGAATCGGTTACTGGGTACTTATTATATTGATAAGTGCATTTGTTGAATAAATAATAGTAAATTATTACAACTCCAGACCATTGTTTGTGCGACGGGATAGCGATGGACGTTGCCATGGTGATGGTATTTAGTCACTTCAATAAAATAATACGTACATACGCAAAGAAACGTTTGCCGGGACAGCTAGTCAGGATATAAAAATTTAACAGTGGCTTCTGGGGCTGACGGAACACAAAACTATACAGTAGTATGTAGACACTTATTATTAACACGCGATAGAAACAGAGCAAAAACAGGAGCTGAGTATACTAATATTATACTAATTACTATTATACTAATATTATAAAATCGAAAGTGTATATCAAAATCGGTTCATCCGGCATCCGTTTGGATGCAACGATGCCCACACGGACACACGCATAGGCAGACAGACAGAAATATACGTCAAACTTATAAAACCCCTCGTATCTATTGTCCTCGAGGATTAAAAAAAGCGTTTTAAGCAGTTTTGGCCGTTTATTGAAGGAAGAAAAATACGTTCGTTTATTGAAGGAAGAAAAATACAAACTCTTACATTACATTATACTTTTTAAATTATTTTATAGTTTCCTGTGCGATAATGTATCTGGTTTCATATGGTTCGTGACCAATTAACAAGGTGGTCCCTCACGATATACTTTCAAACTCATACGCAGGCCGAGTACTACAATTGTTAAACAATGATTAAACCTAAGTTTAAATTTTTATTTATTTTAAAAACACTTTTTTTACTGAGATTGTAGAGTCATGTGCACAAATAAAATTAAATTTATATGAAGAAAGCAGCACTGTAAATTGCAATGTAATATTGATGATGATGATAATTAAAAAAATGTTTACTGCAAAACTTACAACTTCTTTATTGGAAGTCTGTTAAAAAATAATCACTTTAATTAATTAAAATGATATTTTTTTATTATTTTAATAAATTAAGTGATTATTTTAACCCAATTCAGTCGTTTTCAAATATAAACTTACAATAATAGTAAGTTTATATTTGAAAACGACTGAAATAATAATACATAATATTATGAATACAGACAAACAATAATAATTTATTGGAAAGATAGTGTCACGTTAAGTAATTTGTTTCTAAGTTAATCGAACGTTAATGATTGTTTAAATAACGGTGAACTCCAACCACATTTGGTATTTCACATGATTTCAATGTGATTGATCATGACTGACGGACAAACAGATTAAATGATAATAATCAGGTTTACAAATTGACATAGACAAATTTTGACACTATGCCGAGACGCCATTAATACACAAAGAGACAACTCAACAAGGTAAGGTTACACCAAAACGTAACTTCAACAATGAAATATCTACAACTGAACATATAACTCCTACTTTTTTGGAAGTCAGTTAAAATCAAAGTTAAGCAAAGAGATATGCCATTGGATGCATTAGCATGAAAAGGTGCTACGAGAATAAGGCTCTACACATCTCGCAGGTCCAAAATCCATACTAATATTATTAATGTGAAAGTGTGTCTGTTTCTCTATCTCTCTCTCTCTGTCTGTAATTATGTATGTTAAGTCTTTTTTTATGAAAAAAGAGGGCAATCGAGCAAACGGGTCACTTGTTGGAAAGCAACTTCCGTCGCCCATGGACACTCGCAGCATCAGAAGAGCTGCAGGTGCGTTGCTGGCCTTTTAAGAGGGAATAGGCTAATAGGGGAGGGTAGGGAAGGGAAGGGAAGAAATAGGGGAGGGTAGGGAAAGGAATTCCGTTGTCTGGTACCTGTAAAACAAGTCCTTCAGGTACTTAGCACGAGGCCAGACTGACTTTATACTATTATAATTGGGCCTCCGGTAAACCCACTCACTCGGCGAAACACAGCGCAAGCGCTGTTTCACGCCGGTTTTCTGTGAGAGCGTGGTATTTCTTCGATCAAGCCGGCCCATTTGTGCCGAAGCTTGGCTCTCCTACGCCCAAACCGCTGAACCGATTATGATGAAAAGCATGAAGATACTTTCAGTCCTGGATAAAAAGTATCCTATGTACTTTTTATCCCGGAAAAATGTACGGTTCCCGCGCGATAAACGAATTTTGGCGCAACGGAATTGCGGGCGTCATCTAGAGTACTCTATAAATTGTAAAAGTATAGTTTTCTATCGAATCTAATAAATACTTGCTTTAAAATTGAACTAGATATTAACAACCTCTACTTATCTTGCGATTTCGTAAAACTTGTTATATTTAATTACTGTGTTAAGAATAATGTTTTCAAAGAAGTTATTATTATAAGTACGGTCTAAATATAGGTAGAGCTAGAAAATTTAGATAATTGTGAGCTATTTTGGCCAAATGTATGGTAATATTGAAGAGGCTACACGCTAAGAATTTAAAAAAATCTCTTGCTAGGCTGTAGGCATCCTGCGAAGATCCTGAAATTCCTACAAATCAAAAAGACACAACTTTATTTAATGAAAATGTATTAAGAAACAAAAGGTAATATGAAAGTTATTTAGAGCTGCAAATTGTTTTTTTTTCCTTTTTTTTCGCCCAATTTTCTTCAAGGCCAGGCCTTGGTTCGATAATGCCGATTCTATTTTGTTAAAAACCGAAAACTGCAACGTAAATTTATCGTTTCATATGTTCTGTTTTTGGTTTCTATGGTCTGCCATATCTACCTCTACATTCCTGTATTCTATGGTGCAAACCAGTTTCAGCCTATAGATTTGGCTACTCACATTTTGTGGTCTAGTTATTCTGTTGCAATGTTTACTCCTGACCGCCTACGGAATTCATAATTTAAGGTATTTGATTACAGCAATAAGTTTTGGCACAAACTTAGAACAAAAACTTGATGATATTTTTTGGGATTTGGTACATCTGCCTTAAGGTGTCACCCCTATTTCACGTTGCAACACATTGCATTGCAGTTGCAGTGAATTGACAAGGCAATGCAATACAATGCATTGCAATGAGTAATTATTCAAAACTAAATTTTATTTTCTGCAAAAAAATGATTATTTGATTTGTCAGAAATTCCAGTGGATATGGCCTATTGGGAATTATATTCGTTGCAATGTAAACTGACCCTTACTATAAATTTTCTGTAGTTGTTTTACGAAATGGCTGTCTTTGTTTAATTGTTTGCCCGTCACGTTACAAATACCGTCGTAATTCGCGGTTACCGCGGTTAGACAATAAGAAAGTGTAATTTCAATAATTACAAAGTTGCAGTAGTAATTATTACATTTACTTTAATTAAAATTAATTAAGTGAAAATATAATTGACTACTAGACGACGCTAGCAACTGCGTTGCGCCAAAAGTCGTTTATCGCATCACCACACTTTCTTCCGGGATAAAAAGTATCCTATGTCCTTTCCCGGGACTCAAAGTATCTCCATACCAAATTTCAGCAGAATCGGTTCAGCGGTTTGAGCGTGAAGAAGTAACAGACAGACAGACAGACGGACAGACAGACAGATTTTCGCATTTATAATATTAGAATGGATGGCAAGTTTAATAATTAAGTTTTCTAATGATAGTTTCAACTTTGGCGGTCCCGCTTTAGTCTGAAAAATTTTAGAAAGTAAATACATATACTTTACGGCCTCTCCGTTTGGTCCATAATGGACAAATAAGTATAAGCTATTGACAAATATCGCTGGCCCCGGGCAACAAAGTGGTAAACGCCGGTTACGCCCTTTTTAATGTTATTCGATTTTTGGCTTCTCTGAGTATCGGTCTATCACCCCTATTTATTTCATATTTTTAAATTAATATTTAGTTAATATGACAATGATAGCTTTATTGCACGGAAAATTCTCTTAAAACTAAAAATGTATTCATACATTACTCTATGAAATATAACACAAAAAACCGGTGAACATCTTAACACTACATATCTTAGCAAAGAATAAGAGTATTGAATTTAACGACGTTTTAGGTAATAAACGTATTACAACATATTGCGCCATACAAGCCCATTCATCCCGGATTTTTTTGTAATCCCGGCGCCGTACTATCATGTCACGCTGAACGCCTGCATCCCTTTGACTCCTACGCATGCTTTCTAGTATGGTTTACGTAAACTTATTAGCACAGGAAAATCAAACTTTTGACCTAGGAATTATTCGCATAGAGCTGAAAATTTGTGGTGATGTAAAGTATACTATTGTAAACAAAACCTCAAAAGTCCCCGGCGATCCCTTGTTCTAAACAAATTATTTAATGCCAAATGTACGAAAATGAGTTTTTTTTCCGTTTTTTTTTTTCAAACGGTTATTCGTATCAGAAAAGCGTGTAGGACAAGATTGTAGATCATTAAAAATTCTATAAAAAATGATATCACTTCTATTCATACGACTTACCATTCATTATAAATAGTGGGTTTAAAGTTTGTGAAAATCAAATATTTACTAGTTATGAAGTAGAAGAATTTGTTTATGTTTTTTGTTCGAAAAATCAAAAAAATATTTATGCGTTGAATAGTCTATTTATTGAGGAAGGCTTGAGGCTATATAAAATCACTTTGCGACCTATAGGAGCGAGGAATTTGAGGAAAATGTGGAAAAAATGGGGATAAATATTTGAAAGTGCTTATCTCACGAACTACTGGATATTTTTTTACGGTATTTGACACAGATATAGAGTAGACACCGATAAGGGATATAGGAAAAAAATTTTGGCAGAAAAATGTATGGTTCCCGTTAATTCCTAATTTACGTGAGCGCAGCCACGTGGAACGTCTACTATATACGAGGGCTGTTAGATATGTTCTCCCAGACATACTTCTGCGTGACTTATAAGCGTATAACTTATACCACATACATCTTAAAAGCCACGCTTTTTGTAGATTGCTTTGTTAGGAAAAATTGTTTCCAAAAACGCTCAAATACGTATTTATTCATTTTTAATCCGTAACTCAAAAATAAAGTTTCATGTTCCTAACTTAAGAAATGACGGACTTTCATTCAGACTTTCAACCCCTATTTCACCCCCTTCGGGGTAAAATTTTCAAAATTCCTTCCTTAGTGGGTGTCTACTTAATAAAACAACCCTACTCACCAAATTTCGTGACTGTAACTTTAACAGTTTTTGCTCAGCGATGATGAATCAGTCAGTCAATCAGTCAGGACATGTAATTTTATAAGTATAGATTGGTATAAAAATTAGCTTTCATATGACAATTCAAACGCTTTTTTTGGACCACTGTACGCTGCACTATAAACAAATTAGCTTATTTTGTCTCTCCTGAACAAAACGATTTTTGATATTAGGCCTTTATTGCCCGGGGCCAGCGATATAAGCAAATACGAAGCTGGGAATTAGTCTATTATCGTCCATATATGTGTGAAAACTTGTAATTGGCCTTCCTGTGTTATTTTATAACTACTTGTTACTCTAGCTGTAAGTTTTCCTAAATAAATAAAAAATAAAATAAAAAAATAAAAAATATTCGCCGTCGTTTGTACAATGTGCTGTAAACACCGTGGGAGAGGCAAGCTTCAGCACGAATGAGCCGGTTCAACCACAGAAATACCACGGGCTCACAGAAAACCGGCGTGAAACTGCGCTTGCGCTGTGTTTCGCCGAATGAGTGAGTTTACCGGAGATCAAATTTTCTTCCCTACCCTCCCCTCCTCCCCTATACCCTCTTAAAAAGCCGGCAACGCACCTGCAGTTCTTCTGATGTCCATGGGCGAAGGTAGTTCCTTTCTATCAGGTGACCCGTTTGCTCGTTGCCCCCTTATTTTATAAGAAATAAAAATTGGTGTAATCATGGTGGCAATTATAGTTATCCATCATGGCCCTTAAAGGAATTTGGTCACAATTTCGTCAGCTCTATATAATCTTGTTGAACCAGTTAACAACAGTATTAATTGACAGTACCGCACCCAAACTATTTCGACAATGCTAATTTTATTATAATTTAGGTAAATGCCTCGGCTGTACTCTAAAATCAAGTTAAATTAAGTAGATTGACTATTGAGCATAAAGTTAAGAGGGTGACTAACCCAAAAAATCAAACATCGTCCTTCTCTCTTCACACTCACGCCCGTCTTTCATATGCCAGGTGAAAAAGGACGACGCGGATTCATCGCCAAATTAGTTTTCTCGATAAATATACAACATTTTAAAAATCCGCTAGGTCGATCTCTCAATAATAGAATATTATACAATGTGTTAAAATATTAACTTAGTTCAATGCACGGTTATGGCAATAAATAAAAAAAACGTGAAAATTAGATGCATCTTTGTGATTTTTTTTCTATCGAGAAAATTTTAAGATATCGTGTTTTTGCTCAGATCGAACTCTCGGAAATATAATGTAGTATCCAATTTTAGAAAATGATACAATTCGGGGATTATTTCCAAGTATAAAAATGAATTATAAAATCGACACTTTAGGGTTAGTCGCCCCCTTAATTGAGAGATAAAATAAGAAACTCGTCTTAAGAATTAAGAAAGTAGAGCCGAACCTCGCTATTAGTTTAATAAAAGAAAAATATAAATGGCTAAATATATGCTTATTCCAAAAGTACCTGGGCCTCTATCATGAGCTCTTAAAGCCAGCCAGAATACTGACTGGCTCGCATTTTGGTACCATGACCTCTATTTTCCAGCCAGTCAGTGGTCACGTGACACAAAACTCACTTCTCCATTGTTAACTGAGTAATAATTTCGTATCATTTGGTATCATGACAACACTTCTGACATAAGCTCGCTTGCTTTTACGTCAAATACAGCAATTCAATAAACACCAACCAACGAGTAGCTTTTACTGAATAGTTTACATTTTAGTAATTTTATTTATCAATATTACATACTTTTTAGTCTTAAATTATATTGCTATTTAGTTGGTTAGTTACTTAATAAGTTATATTTTAGTCTGTAGCATATATTTTAGTGAAAATAATTCGTTATTAAAACCAAAAAACTTAACATTCGAAGTGTCCAAATTTTTGGAAAACGATTAAGTATTCTCAAGTTAATCACGAACTGATACATAAGTAAAGACGTAGAGACCTTAGTAATCCATTTAGTGTTAGTGAGGTTTCAGAATAATAACATAAGTGAGGTGTAGTATACCTATATGTCTAGTCAACAATAAGGTTTGCATTTGTGCGATGAGCTAAGACTGCATTGATTTAGTACACAAGAAACACATACAAGGTATAAGGAACACAAGTGTTGTGTATAATTACTGTAAAACAAGTATGAATTTTCACCAAAAACCTACAGGTACAATCTTATAGTTGCATTGTAGGTTTTTGTGTTATTTCACAAACTATTTCCTTGTAAACCTGAAGTATTTTGGTATATGCATGATAAACACTGCACCAAAGAGGTAAATAATTCAATATTACTTACTTTTAACAAGAATTTTCAGAACACAACCTTTTAACCTTTAGATGTATGTATAACATGCTCCGGATAAACATTGACACACCTAAACTACTAGAAAAGTTAAATAATTGATATGATATTATCAATCCCAATTAGAAACCCAATTAGCTAAATTCTCATATGAGCACTTTTTCATTTATAACTTCTTCTCTTGACGACAATATGGTATTATATGATGGGAATAGTGTAAATCACTAAATTTTACTCAAAAACAAAAACCTACATTATAGTACTTTTCCAAAAAAGACTTACTTAATAAGAATTGCATAACAAACATATGGAACTTATTGTTCATAAAACATAATATTATCATAGGAACATATATTATTATGTATTACCAAAAATACTTTTGTACTTACCTCAATAATAATAATAAGTATTAGTTTTATATTAAATTAAAACTTACTATGTACTTCTTAGGAACCTATCTTAGGAGCATTTCGTACAATCTTTTGATTGCAGTAGGTCTTTGTGTTATTTCACAAACTATTTCCTTGTAAACCATGCATGATAAACGCTGCACCAAAGAGGTAAATTCAAAGGTATTACTTTCTCAATAACAAGAATTTTGAGAACACAACCTTTGAAACTTTAGATTCAAGTATATTCACGAATAAATATTGACACACACACATACACCTAAACTACTAGAAAAGTTAAATCATTGATAATATAAAATCCAAATTAGCTAAATTCTCATATGCACTTTTTCATTTATAACTTCTCTTGACTACAATATGATATAATATACAATGGGAATAGTCACTAAAACTCAAAAATATAATCCTACATTACTTATAGTACTTTTTCCAAAAAGACATAACAAAAATTGCATAACAAACATACTTATTGTTCATAAAACATAATATTTTCATTGGAACTTATATTATTATTACCAAAAATTCTTTTGTACCTCAATAATAATAATATTAGTTTTATATTACTTATTACATTAAAATTTAAAATACATGAGGACTTTAGTAAGTCCTCATGTATTATACATTTTAAAAAGATGTGGTCGTTTTAGGGACCTATCAGACAGAGTGGTCACGCGTTGAAGCATTTGCGTTGGAGCAGTCAGTGTGTGACTGAGGAGCAATTCTAACACATTCAGAACTCCTCCTGTGTGAGTATATAGAGATACTCACACGGGAGGCATTCTACAACATAATACAACACAAAGAACACAAAACCCTTGACCGCTCTCTGTCTGAGATATCCCAGGCAATTTCCCATAGTTGCAACTTGCAATGCAGTTTCTAATTGTTATTGGTTTGCCAGATTTGCAGATTTCCGCTGTATAAATATTTTTAGAAGTATAATATAAAAGAGATTTAACACTTGCCTATCTGATACTAGGTTGATAATAAGGTGTAAGACAAATGTAGTACCTATTGATGAAAGCTGTGTATGAATATGTATCTAAGGTAGGTATATTTAAGTGAGAAAATAAATGAAAAAACATTTAAAAACGAGTATTTATTAAATTTCTTTTAATTAAAGCTTTTGAGTGAATATATATTATCTTCCTAGGACTTCGTCATCATTACACTTGCTATTCTTTATTATAAAATGTAGTACTTATAGTATCTCAGTGTTAGCAATCATCCTTTATCCTGAAAAATATTTGGTTCAGCGTACACAGTACTAATAATGTAAAATGCCTTACAAGGCACAAAAAGGGGATTATTAAACTTATAAATTGCCTGTTTATGTTACAATAATACCTATTTGAAAGCTCAAAAAAACGTAGGTGTTCAAGAATGAGTTCAAGTTCAACAAACTATGTTCAACTCATGACATCAACTCTGTTGTAATGCATGTAATTGTAATCCACAAGTTTGATGCATTTCTAAGACTTTTTCATGGTAGATTATTTAGCGTAGGTATCAAGTAGGTATAGGATATAATAAACTTATCAATTTCTTGCATAAAACATAATCTCTATAAACTTAATAACAATATCCAATTATCTTTTTTTTTTTGTCTCCTTCTTCTTCTCTTTTTTAATTGCCGACTCAGTTAGTTGCCAATGTCAGAGAATTCTTTCTCCTCTAGATCGCCATGCTTGTGATAATATAAACATGAAGGAGTGTTATTTTCTCAGTGTTTTCATAAAGGGCTTATAAAATACCAAAAGATATAAATAAAACCATTTACACATTTATAATAATTACCTTTAAATACAATAAATCGGTGCAAAAGTAACTATTCCTACATTGACCACGTTTTATATTAGAAAATAGTATATTTTATAATAAAAAATATTAATCTTTTTTTAAACTATATTTTCATCTTGATTTACAATTTTTCCGTTAGTCGTTATGGCTAAGCCATTTCAATTCCTAAAAAAAAAAACAATTCCGTTAGTCAAATTTGACGTTCGTGTTTGACATTTCTTAATCCAGTTCAGAGACAAATATTACAGGTTAAAACCATTGAGAAGTAAAAGTGCACATGATACGGAAACATAACCATTCACTTTACAACTGTTTACATACCTGCACGGATTAGCTCAGGTTTTGACAAAGTTAATGATAGGGGGGCTGTACTGATAAAAATACCAAATGTAAATAAATGACTTTTATAATAACCTCATAAATACAAACCTATTATAATTCAAAGATTTTATAGAGTCTTTCACATCATATTTATGTTAATTTATTCTTGAAATATTGCTTATCGAAAGACAAGTAATGACAAACTTTCAGAACAAATTAAAAAACAGATCATAAAAGAATTTATGCAAAAATAAAGGGACACCCGAATGGAACGAAGTTATTTCTTATGTTCAAAAAACCTGTATACATAATATATTATGTACACTCAAAAAAATTATATATCTATTGACGCCGAATACCAACAACGCGTCGCTGTTTATTTAAAAAAACGCCATCTAGTTGACTCACACAGATACTTACTATCAACGCCCTCTGCCCCTAACATGCAGATAGTAATAAAAAAGTGTCGAGATCAAATCATGGTCAAATATCGTTCTGTCTAGCCTGCAGATTTACGCTGAACGCGCGATAAGGAATTTCGTTCCATTAACAACAACACTCAATCTTCTCACATAACTAAATACAGCATAGTTGAAGTCAAGCTTAAAAACTAACTAGGAAACAATTTCCAAGTATTAGTCAACATTCAGTAGAAACAAGACAATAAATTTTTACAGACTTTCTGTGTCTCAACGTACCATTGTGATATCAACACTCGCTAAATACCGCAGGGCTGCCACGCAAAGAAAATATTTTACTCAGTTTTTCCTTTCTTTTGTGTAATGATGATTAAAGTCACGTTTCGTCATGATTAAAGTCGCGGAGCCCTAGAACATTTTTTTTATTACCATCAAGCTAATTTTTTGTGAGTAGCTTCATTTTGATAAGAGAAACAACATTTTTATCTGCGAAAAATCTTGAAAGTGGTAGCTAACAGAGATAGAAAGGATTTCATACTTTCATTTGATGGTACTAAAATATGGACGGATGGAAAATGAAGCTACTCACAAAAAATTAGCAATCAAATCAAAACAAATTGTTCTAGGGCTCCCGTACTATATCGTGTGAGTAAAAACGAAATACTCAATATTTTTGTGAGCGTGAGTACGAAAAACGTCCAGTTTTTCGTCGCAAACGTAAAATACCGCTTCTCCTGCTTCACCTCCTCAAATACCTAAAAATCAGCTTCTGACAGCACCTTAAATAGCTGAATTTCTCTCTGTTAGGTTTTTTCACATTGAGTTTTTATTATTCGTAGCGTTGAACCCTAAAATAATAATTTCCAAAAATATTTATTTTAGGGTTCAAGCTCTAGCCTCTATATCATATTTTTGGCTGAATTACCTTCCGAATAAAAACTGTATTAATCCAAAAACTACAATGTGACAACCCTAGCTGAAAGTATATAGAGCAAATCGTGTGTATTCGCACGGCAAATCACACGAGAGCGTTTCCAACCGCGTGAAAACGAATCGATTTTACATGCAAATACATTAGTTCACTTCACCCACTTACACAGTTACGTAATGTTTGTGTTATTGAACTATTTCATATAATAGTAATTAACACTGGCTGAACCTGGCTAAGAATTTTAATAGTAAATAAATCAATAATGCTCGGTTCATCAGAAGAGCTGCAGGTGTGTTGCCGGCCTTTGAAGAGGGAATAGGATAATAGGGGAGGGTAGGGATGGGAAGGGAAAGGAATAGGGGAGGGTAAGGAAGGGAAGGGAATAATTTTGTTATGAAATATTCTGGAGCAATTTACTCCAGATAAGTTTGTTACCACAGTCGGCCATTGCAAGCTCTGTCATTGACGGAGTGAGTGAACACACAACAATGTGTTACTCAAGTTAATTAAGTCGTGTTCCTGGTTAAGTAACGTTGTGCGTTACTAATTGGAACATTAATCTTCACAAATATTGCATGATGAATGAAGAAGTTATGTTGTGCTATCTCTTGAGGCCCATTTTGGTTGTCTCAGTGTGGCGATTCTGGTGTCTGTATTGTGTCTTGGTAGCTTATGGACACCATGGTGGCTGAGTAATTTTCCATTTTTTTTCGTAAACGGATTTGGGGAGAAAAGTATTTTTATTTTTTAAGTGAAAACTTTATTAACGGGTTGTGCCTTTTTTTTACAAATACGCGTCAGGATGTGTCATGGAGCGAATTTGTAAAAGGTTTTTTGACCTGTTTGAAAATTCGTAATATGAGGAATAGTAGTAGACCAGCTTAGCATCTTTTTACTGCGTATAACTAGGCTGCAATCCCCGAATCTCTCGTTATTTGTTTTTTAATGGAATTTTTTTTAAATGGGCCTTTTTTTAAAAAAAGGAAGCCCGTACTGTTCAGCGTGTGCGGACACCATAAGAAATAAGCGTATCTCACATGGCATGATATGTGCTTATTATGGCGTTGGTTTTTGTTCCACTTAAAAACATTGCGATAAGAAGTTAAAAATTATGATTGTTTTGAGAACAATGTAACATGAAACGTAAAGCTGTGGACACAATATGTGCTGTGGCCTGCAGATAAATTTTTTATCGCATTTATTTTCTGTTTATTTTTTAAGTAATTTGTTTAAATTTTTATCCTTCTATCATAAAATATTGTCAGTTTCAAGTACGCTCTTTGTTGGTTTAATTTTTTTAAGACACTTTTATTTATTAACTACTATAGTATAATATTAGTTTGCATAAACGCTCTGAAACTGCTGCACCAAATATGCTGAAATTCAGCAAATATAGACTATAGAGTTGTCTTTGAGAAAGGAAATATTTTTTACGGTTTTTGCGGTATTTCCTTCGGCGCTTATGAAATGACACGCAACATCTATAATAATTATAGTTCGTGATAAAAAAATAATTTAGTGTAGTCCGAGCATTATACTTCTTAACACGTGTGTGTAAACGAATTACTGAATGAAAAATGGTTGAAAGTATGAACGAATATTGTGTACACAGCTTTAGCACGTAATGACAGTATTATAACTGACACCCATTCATCTCGACCCTGTGCCTAGCGCGCATGAAGACGATAGCTCGTTACACGCGCAATGTCAAAACAATGTCATGAATGAATCTCTTGTAAAAAAAACATAATATTTTGAGCCCCGATAAAAATGGAACTAGGCGACTTCTAAGTATTCCAGCAGAACGAGGTAATGATGATGAACTAATGCTGAGAACGCTCTTGACAGCTTTTAAATGCTACTTCTTGTATGCTACGATGCCACACATACAGACAGAAGGACACGTCAAACTTAAAACACTCTTTATTTTCGTCGGGGGTTAAAAAATTGTTATGACGTTTGTGAAATTTCCTGCGGGGCTAAAATGGTCACATTTAGCAATTCCCCTCAATCAATTCAGCAAATGAATTGTCAAAACTGTCAAACTGACAAATGTCAAATCAGTCCAAAATTCAGAAATGAATTGCAAGCAGAGTTGCATTTTGCGAATTTAGAAAATTAATCATAATATTATGATTCATATCATGATTCTTCAAAGCGACCATTTTAGCCCCGCTGGTGAATCTCTCTCGTCCTTCGTGCTAAGAGAGAAGGAATTACATTTTGACAGTCAATTTAGCAAAAAACCTTGAGCGATAAATGCCAAAACAACAATAAAAAATAAAACATAAATAGTATAATATTAAAAATATAAAATAATAGATGTTGCCACACTAGAGGTGTTTCTTTTTGACATTTTGATGAATGTCCGAACCTTGATAATTGATTTGCGACAACCCTATTACCAATTCGTCACGATCCATCCACTGATTTATATATTGATGAAATTATAAAATATTTGAACCGGCATACGTTGTTTGGCCAATATTGCTTAAGGCAACGCCTTGATAATTTGGCTGTAGCGATATCGACTTTTCTCAGCAATGACTGAAACTAAGAAATTAAAGTTCATTGTCAGTATTCATCATGTCTTTGTCTTTGAATTACCCATAGCATAACACGATTGGTCAACTTTTATAACACAGAATAATCAATCTAAAATACCTCTGTAAAAAAGGGATTCCTATTTTGCCAACAGAGGAGAGTGATTTAAGCTTCCAAAATTTGTACATAGATTGGTTCAAGCATACACTTTAATTTGCCCATAGCTTGTATGAAATGTATTTATGGTTTTTAAATTACGCGACAAAAACTATTTTGTCGCTTACGCCCTTTCCATATTTTGCTGTTCCATTGCTTGTTTTCTATGAGAGGCCGGCGCGGCCTCAAACCAAGAAAACAAGCAATCTAAAACATATCCAATATGGTTTTTTACTTTAACGTCACCTTAAGAGCTTAAGGCGCAATTTCAGCAACGTCTGGCAGTTTGTTAAAATATCATGTCTTCTTTTTCATTCATATGAAAAACTAAAGAAGTAACATGATACTAATTCGAGCATTAACTTTAACAGTTCTTGGTGAAATTGGGTCTTAGGCTGGATCATTATGTACCCGCCCAAACGCGCGGTTTGGCGGCTACACAGCGAGATGACAAGCAAATGTATGACGACTTCTGTGGCTCAGTGGTTGAGTACCTTGTCAGCGCTCAAGCCGGAGTCACGGGTTCGAATCCCGCCGACGGCACAAAAAGTTTCGTATGTTCCTGGGTCATAGATGTGTATTAAATATGTGTATCATATTATAATAAAAATCTTAAATATAATATGTATAGCATAAAGGTATTAAATATATTTCCATTGTCTGGTACCCGTAACACAAGTCTTTCAGGCACCACGGGGCCAGACTGACGTGGCGTGAAACGTTTAAAGATATTATTATATTAAATGTACGTAAATTGAATCCTTATTCGAATATACATTTCCTTGTAATCTCGTGGTGTAGCGGCAAAAACGCGTGTTCTCTAAAAAAATCCAGCCTTAGATACTTCAATAGGCCCGATTCAGTATTATTAATAAATTCCGCCGTTAAGGTCTGTGTTACAGGCCACCGATTGCAGATGGCTTCTTAATAAATAAAGAACCCGACTAAGTAAAAATTTTGGGAAAAATAGCCAAAGTCTCCACAATATCTTACCACATTAGATTACCTTAGATCAGCGGTCGGCAACTCGCGGCCCGCGGACGTCCTACTTGCGGCCCGTGAACGTTTTGTAAATAAAGTTATAATTAACAAAAAGCATGTCTTTTGAATACGCACTTCGCTCTGCCTGCGAACGAAGTACGAACAAAATATGAGCGACGCGCGAGAGAGGCGGGTTACTTCCCCGCTCGGCTCCGTTTTTTTTTTTTTTTATGAAATAAGGGGCAAACGAGCAAACGGGTCACCTGATGGAAAGCAACTTCCGTCGCCCATGGACACTCGCAGCATCAGAAGAGCTGCCTGCAGGTGCGTTGCCGGCCTTCTAAGGGGTAATAGGGGAGGGTAGGGAAGGGAATAGGGGAGGGTACGGAAGCAAATAGGGGAGGGTAGGGAAAGGAAAAGGGTAGGGGATTGGGCCTCCGGTAAACTCACTTACTCGGCGAAACACAGCGGAAGCGCTGTTTCACGCCGGTTTTCTGTGAGGACGTGGTATCTCTCCGGTCGAGCCGGCCCATTCGTGCCGAAGCATGGCTCTCCCCCGTCACGTCGATAATATATTATTATAAACTTAAAGTAAGTTTCTTACCAATTTTAAATAGCACTTTTATTTTCCCTATGGAATATGACCAATAATAATTATGCGTAGGTATAAAGGGCTTCTAAGGTTAATATCATGATTGCGGCCCGCCTTTAGTTTATTTTGCAACCTTGTGGCCCTTGCCTACCAAAAGTTTGCCGACCGCTGCCTTAGATTAATGATTGGTTTCCACGCGCTACGACCCTCGTAGTAATAGCGTCGTAGTAGCTCGCGTGGAGACCAATCAATCTAAGTTACCAACCTTTAATTTACCTAATCGGACCAGTAGTCAAGCCGTTTTTTAGCTTTGCCGCAGTCGAGTAAAAAATGTAGATTTCCTAACGTGCGTTACGGTTTTGTAAGTACCATTAGAATTACAATTTACTCTTTCGGCACTTCTTACGTAAATACTTTCATTGTTTCCGACTTATCAGTCTGGTCGACTCGCCGATCTCCAGACAATTAATGGAAAAGTTAATGAGCTGGATGAAGATTATCTAGAGGAGTATAAAGTGACTAAATAAAAATTGTGTTTAAGAGCGCATATGACCCTAACTTGACTACATAACCTAGATCTCAAAATCTGTAAGGTCTAGAAAACTGATTTTTTGACACAAGTAACTTCAGTTCATGAAGATTAAATGCTCAAGACGAAAACACGATTACTCAAAAAATGCTCGATAGTTTCTTTTTTACAAAAAACCTTGTTTAAGACACATTTTTGCTTGGATCTTCGAAGTTTGATGTCTTTTCTTTAATATTTTTTAATATCTAAAAAGGTATTGATTGAACCTAAATTTGCTCAAAACACTTTTTTCATAATCATTATAGTTCGTCTTTTATTCAAGTAAAACTAACTCGGCGATGATTACGCGCCGTCCTTTTTCACCTGGCATATGAAAGACGGGCGTGAGTGTGAAGAGAGAAGGACGATGATGGATTTTTAGAGTCAGATGAGCTCTTAACGTTAATTTAAGGGTCAATCAATTTGACTCTACATTGAGAGTATATATATATATATATATATATATATATATATATATATATATATATATTATGTTACGTTTCTTCTACCGTGCACTGTAGTGCCTAAACTACTGATCTGATTTTTACTAATTATATGACAATTTTATCAGTGCCGTAAATAGGGCGGTGCCACCGATGCCCAGGCACAGGGCGTAGACTCTGCGGAGGCGCAAGAATGGCCAGATCAGAATTATTCAGAGGGGCCTATACGTAGCATTGCTCGGGTACCTATAATATCTAAAAAAGAAACAGGGGCGCAGTTATAGAATCTCGCACATGGCACAGGGCGCAAAAAAGGCTATTTACGGCACTGAATTTTATTCATAATAATAAACCTGTAGGTTCGTACTGCGTATTTAGGGTGAAGCCAAACGAGCGTAGTTTGTGAGTTGTGACTTGTGAGTCGCAGAATAATCATACAAATCATGACTCACAAAATTACGCTCGTGTGAATCAAACAGCACTTTTGTATGAAACTGAATGCAGCAGAATTTCTGCCAGCCGAAATTCTGCGACTCACAACTCACAAATTACGCTCGTTTGGCTTCGCCCTTACGCAGCAGCTACTGGATATACAGGGTGTAACAAAACTAAGTGATAATACTTTAGGGTTTGTATGAGTTCCTTGTTTTTTTCACTTTTGTATGGAAGAACGCCCAAGAGTTACGAGTTTCCCCATACAAATGAAAAAAAATGTTTTTTTAGCGCTGCAACTTTCACAGTAAACTCGTGACAAGGAACTCATACACACCCTAAAGTATTATCACTTAGTTTTGTTACACCTTGTATTTGTGCAAAAAACAGTAGTTTCTTTTTAACAAAATAGCTGATTTTTTAAAGAAATAAAGTGTTCTAAAACTCCTTTTTATATTGCATCATTATTGTCCTAGTACTGTCGAGTTAGAGGTTTAACTTTGATTAAAATAAATTATTATTAACTTTAGTAATTACAATAATAAGCAGCGTTAACATGACCCTAAAACAAAATAAGTTTAAATGCTTAGACCGGAAAATGTTCATTCTATTATGATGTAAAAGCCTACACTAAATTACGTAAAGTAACCACAAAATTGATTTCCTAAATTAACTTTCGCCGTGAAAATTAATCCGACAAAGAGAAAGGATTGTTATCTTAAATGTAGAGTTATTAAATGTGCCTTAGTGTCTGAAACTACTTAATGGTTTCGGTGAGTCATCTACTTAAAAGATAGTTCCAAAATTCTATTCCCTACGTATTATCTATTCTCAAATCGCGGAATTCTGTCTGTAGCAGTCACTGTCAAAAAACTAGTTATTTTCTATACAAACCGCGATTGACAATCATTAATTTATATCACTTCAAACTCATAAAACAGTTGGAGATTATCATACGAAAAGGTAACCAAGACTTTTTCCGATGAAACTATAATACTGTTGCGGAGACGGACATGTAGTGCCATCTAGCGTCAAACCAGCGAAACTTATCGAGGGAACTCAGACAACATAAATCCCCTACTCAATACTAAATGGCGTTAGGTGTATGTTTACCTGCGCGTACTTTCTAGAAAAGTCCAACACTTGTTTACGCGAATCATTCGGAAAAGGAATGTTCTCGTACATTCTGAGATTCGCCTCGGACGGTAATTCAGTTCGATGCGAGCTATCATCAAGGCGATTTCGGAGTGAAAACAAGTGATCAATAGTGAGTGAACCTGTGAACCTACGACTTGGCTATGACCTAGGACAGTGTTAGTGCTTAGTGTATTGGACATAGTGCTTTATGTAGACCTACCTGCTAGTGAATAAAGTCATCAAGAGAGTCAGCAGGTCTTTCTCTCCAAATCCTTCGAACGCTAGCACGTAACAACAGTCTGTTTCTTTACAAGAATTCACTATCCATACTTACTTATCCATACTAATGTTATAAATGCAAAAGAGTTTCTGTCTGCATGTCTGTTACCTCTTCACGCCCTAACCGCTGAAGCGATATTGCTGAAATTTGGTATGGATATACATTGAGTCCAGGGAAAGGATATACGATACTTTTATCCCGGAAAAATGTACAATTCCCGCGTGATAAACGGGCGCAACAATAATGCGGGCGTCAAAAATATTTGTTCATGTTGAATATGCTGTGTCCTGTGATATAAATTGAAGCGAGAAGGACATTGAAATACATGCATTACTACTTCTTATCGTAACAAAATGTACGGTTATCACTTATTACTGAACATGGAAGAAATAATAAACTATGTAAAGTGATTAACTTTGTATCAGATTAAACATGAAACTCTGTAATAATTTTGATAAAAAAAGTCATATAAAATTTTTATTACATCAAATAATAATATGAGAACTTATTACAAGCGTGTGAAAAAGTTTATATAAGCTTTTTTCTGCAAAAAAAAATATATTATTATATTACTCTATACTAAATTCAAGTGGATTTGTATAATACTCGACTTCCTCAGTATACAGGAAGTAAAGGTTACAAAAAATATAATTTAACGTTTAATACTAAGTTCTTGTTTCAATGCGGAATCTAGCAATACTGTTTATCATGAAACTACTGTTACCTCAGCGCAATGCACGAGAAATAGCGATTATAAGATAGGTTATGCTTTTCACTGATTCCTTACATAAAACATTTAAGATGTTTGTTGTGTTGTGTATTACATACGAAAAACGTTTTAACGAATGTTTTAAATATTGTGTTCTCTCATTATAAGATGTGATAGAAGTGAAGGCTGTGCGTTGGTAGATCACCATGTCAGTCAGTCACCTTTGAGTTTTATATATCGCACCTACGGTGCTATAACGTCACTTATGTATCTAACGTATTTTTTCAGGAGAAGCGTTTGAAAATTGAACATCCTATTAAATTGTATAGTATTACTCGACTAAAAAAATAAGTTGATAATATCTAAAATAAACTATTAAACCTTACTTTAACATAAAAGCAAACATTTCACTGTTTACTGTTATGAAGATATAAACGTCTAAAAATTACAACCCTCGCAGAAGTGACGTTATGGGTCTAGAAAATAATTTATCGGTCAATTATGTCAAAGCAAATAAAACACGTCATCATGCATTTCTAAAAATATTTATTCAAATAACAAAAAAAAGTAACAAAATTTCTGAATTCTAAATAGTAACTTTTATACTAATCAGACTTTTTAATGGCAGATTATCTTCTTACTATCTAAACTTGAACAATCGTCCCCATTCCAAATTAACCAGGGGGTTAATTTGGAATTGGGAATCGTTCAACATCTTCGTAATTGCAATTATCCATAGAACTTAACTATTGATTAATCTATGAATCACAGTCATTGTACCCTTATTTAAATATAATTAATAAATGAATCAACAGTAGGTATCACATACCAATTACTTCACTTATCCTAGACCTACTAAAAATAACTGTTTACTTTAAACTTAGAATCACAGGCTTGGTAAAGCTTAAGGTAAAATACAAAAATTAAATTAAATCATTATAAAAACTTTCATAGTATCTTGGCACAAGATTAGCTTCCAATAATTGCAATAAATCACGCTTTTTACGTTCTGAAATTGGTATTTTGTTGTTGTAAGCTTGCTTCAATGTAATTTCGTCTATTTTTCGATTGCCTCTATTGCCGCGTAATTTTTTGGGTTGTAAAATAGCTTTTGCTTCCTCCCAATTATCCGTTTTATATGTGGTTCGATAATGGTAATTTTCAGAATTTTTGCTAAATTTAATACTTTTGATATCACCGGTCTTGATAACACGATCATTGACATTTTTCGCCATATTAAAGTTTATGTTCTCTTCAAGTGCTTTCAAATCGAAGAAATCGTTAAAGTTCATTTCGTTTACTACAAACGGTTTACCAGTTTTTTTGGCCCCACGGATAAGGGAAATGTATTGATCGGGTACATAAATACATCCAGCATTTTTGGCTCTAGTCACAGATTTTTCTATTACAGAGTGAGCTGCATCACCTTCGTTCTGCGTGTGGCCTCGAATCAAAAAGTTGTGTTGAATGGAGTTAATATTTAAGCGAGTCACTGCATAGTAGTACATAGCAAAAACAAATCTATTTTTTTGCTGACCACAGCAATTGTCAGAGTAAATAATGACATCGCAGCCTGGTTTTTCGAATGCAATCTGTTCTAAGTATTTATACACACACGACCCTATTTCAATGGCTCCTCTATTGGCCAACCCTTCGTGCCAAAAATAACAGGTGGTTTCTTGCTTGTTTGCATTAGATATAGTTAAATTATAACAATTCAGTCTTGATTTGTAGTAAAAAGAGCTTGATTTGCCAACAGGGCATGGTAACACCGCTTGTAAGTCATAGGTGAAAACAATTGTGTTGTTATTAGGTTCATGACATCTTTTCATATCCCTTTCTTTCTCAAGTCTACTTAAGCTTTTTTCTTCTTGATGCAGTTTGAAACTATCACGTAATTTATTTTTTTCTTCTTCAGAGGCATTTTCGTATGCTTCACACTCATCGCACCGATCTTTTTTAGGTTTAAAAAATCCAATGTTAAAATCTTGGTTGAAAATTCGTGAGTAAGCGTCGTAGTTCACAATAGGCTTGTTCTGTTGTTTCTGACTTTCTGAATAATTTCTATGTAGTTCTGCCACTGTCAAACCCCCACCAATAAATTGTCTGCTAGTACTAGCCCTGAGATAGTGACTCTCAATCCTTGGAATTGATTCGATATGATCCTTTACTGCTTGTATAACTTCAGGTCCCAAGGTACATTGTTTTCCGTGTTTTCCTCGTTGATCAGGTGGAATGAAACCATCATTCTGAGCTCTGCCGTCGATAACAGTCCGTATAACCCGTTGTGTGATACCCAAAGTGTTAATGAGAAAAGTTTTACAGACGCGGATTTCTTTATTCTCATTCAGCAAGTAAAATGCGTTGTTTGCTTTTCTGTCATACCTTTTGTCAGTCTTTATGCGGCGGTAAGCACATTTTAGTGGTCTTGTACAGGTGTTTAAAAAACCCCGTTGCCTCTCTAAACTCTCCAACTTCCAGTAAGACTCAAAGATTTCCGTCCTTTTTTGTTCAGTAAATTTAGCAGCACAGGACAACCGACATTTAGTTGTACATGTAGGTCCTATTGTTTTACTTTGATTTAGTTTTTTGGTTTTTATTGAGATATACGTTTTTCCAGAGTTTTTCAATCGCTTAGCAACATTTTTTTTCCAGTTCGTTGGATTACGCGTACGCTTTTTGCCTCTCGGTTTAGTTATCGTTTCCGCTGGTTGGTTATACTCGTGAACTAGACTCTCATTATTAGAATTATTGTTTTCTGCAGGAGAATCACTGGAACTGCTACTAGAGCTACTGGAGCTACTGGATGAAGACGATCTTGAACGAGGGCCAGGCCTGTATTCATCTCCTGAATCAGTGCCGGAGAAATCGCCTGTTTGAAAGTCGATACCCTCTTGTTCATACGATTTATTAGTCGCAAATAAAATAGATGGAGAGTTACCGTGGTTCTCGAAGGTAGTGTCATGCTGCTCTGGAGTAGTTATTGTTGGGTCTTCTAGGTTGGATGGTGATACTGGACATTCGGAATTTGTAATAGACAATGCATTTTCTGTTTCTGAATAAGGTAACATTGTAAAATTGGCTAAATTTTGAACTTCAATCGAGTTTTTGTTGCCATCAGAAAGTGCAAGTAGCACTAGGTGTTTGCCGCGTTGGTTCATTCTAAAAAAAAATACAAAATAATGATAATAAATAGGTGCTCAATAAAAAAATATGATAACGATAAATTATTGACTGATTTTTTTATATCAAAAACAATAATCCTACTATACTGGAGCAATATCGTCACAAGTGTAAATATAACGTTAAACTTTACACCATGAAACACAAATATTGGGGAAACAACGTCATTACTTCACTACCTCACTACACAAGTGTCGTTATTGCTCCAAAAACATAAAAAATAATTGTCACAATTACCTTAGTAACGTTGTAGCTCCAGAAGACAACTACTCGTGCGGGGGGCCGCGCGCAACTGAACGATGAAACGTTGTTTCTCCCAGTGCCGTCCAGATTCGCGCCAAAACCGTAACGACACTAATGCCCTCACGTGGACAGTTTGCGTACTACACAAATGACAATAACGCACCAAGTAAAGCGGTGGATTTGGAGTATTTTCTCATAATCAGTTAAGTTTTGAAAAAAAGTGCATAAGTGACATTATTGCACCGTAGGTGCGATATTATATAGATTAACGAATGTTTTAAATATCGTGTTCTCTCAATAGAAGATGTTGTGAAATATTACTATATAACTAATAATATTACTATAAATAATATTACTTAATGTTAGGGTTATTGGTGGTCCTTTGGTGAAAGAAGTTTATCTCTGTCGCGCATAATTAATTATTATTATCGGCGACTTATATTAACAGTCAAATATGTGACGAAGAGCCCTAAAAACAACGACAACGTTGAAACGAGCAAACAGGTTACCTGATGGAAAACAAGCACCGTCGCCCATGTACACTCGCAAGTCGCAACATTAGAAGAGCTGCATATTATGCATTGCTAGCCTTTAAAAATCTGATGTTCATCTCATGTTTCCATAATAGCTAATTTTACCAAATTTTAGATTGAAGATATTCTTGTTGCGCAAAATAAGGATCAAAATTTCTTGCAACATTGATTTTAATTTACGTGGTAGAGCCATGCTTCGGCACGAATGGGCCGGCTCGACCGGAGAAATACCACGGGCTCACAGAAAACCGGCGTTAAACAACGCTTGCGCTGTGTTTCGCCGTGTGAGTGAATTTACCGGAGGCCCAATCCCCTACCCTATTCCCTTCCCAATCTTTCCCTATTCCCTTCCTTACCCTCCCCTATTCCCTCTTAAAGGGCCGGCAACGCACCTGCAGCTCTTCTGATGTTGCGAGTGTCCATGGGCGACGGAAGTGACCCGTTTGGTCGTTTGCCCCCTTATTTCATAAAAAAACGCTCCCGCTCAACACTTATCCCACAATAAGTTCGATTAAGCGCGCGTGTGAAAATGATCCATTGTCAAAAGTGTCGAGGGTTAGCATAATGAGAACAATACAAGCGGCTACCAGCTAGCTGGAGACGAGGTCATTGGGCTTTGTATCTCAAACTTCCCTTTATTGTGTAAGCTTTAAGAGGATACACCAGGGGCTAGAGAAATGAAAAAAAAGCACGTGTAATATCTATAGCTGTCTCCCTTACCTCAAGCCTATACCGCAGAACGCGATAGAGACAACTGCAGAAAATCCAGAAAATCAACGATTCGTTGTCCCCTGATTCCTTCTCCAAAACTTAACCGATTTAAGTACTTTTTTCATTAAAGATTAAAAAAAGGCTTGAGCTGTGTTCCTATGTTTTGCTTTTTTTGTATAATCTAGCCAAATCTGTTTTCTGGACGTTTGAACACAGCGGAAAATCTGGCCATTTTTTTGGATTTTAGAACGTTCATATCTTATTTAATAATTAAATTATGAAAAAAAAAGAAAACATAGGGACATTGTATTAGTGGCCGTAGATATTCAGGAAAAAATTATAACTCTACTAGCATTATCCAGGGAGGAAACAGGGGACAACGTTTGTATGGAAAAAAGGGCGGTGTGGACTCCTCTTAATGAATAGGACATTTCACTAATCTTTAGACACTAGACAGTCTTGTCCAGCCCCGGATATATAAATAGGCAACAGGCCACGGCCTAGGGGCGGCAGCGTCCATAGAGGCCCTACAGATTTCGTACATGGGGCGGCGGAAATAAAGTGGTCTACTCTCATAAATTATTTTTAACAAAAAATTAAAACCGACTTCCATGGTAAAAACAATAATAATTTATAATGAACAAAAAAGTATTAAATTATAATTCTTACTCTTTGAAGTGCCTTAGACATCATTCTCCTAAACCTCAACTATTTCTGTACACAACATCTTCATTATTTTGAAGATGGTACCAGCTAATTATACTGAGTTCTATGACAAAATATTTTTAATATTTAAAACTGGTACCGACTTCAAAATAATGAAGATATTGTGTACAGAAATAGTTGAGGTTTAGGAGAATTATGCCTAAGGCACTTCAAAGAGTAAGAATTATTATTTAATACTTTTTGTTAATTATAAATTATTATTGTTTTTACCCTGGAAGTCGGTTTTAATTTTTTGTTAAAAAAATAATAAATAATTACGGCCCGTCCTCCTGCGACTATTTATGTGGGTCGAGACGAGCCCTAGACTGTACTAGAACATTCCTTCCCGAATGTACACAATAAACGTAAACAAGTAAACACGTAAACAAGTGTTGGAGTTTTCTAGAAGGTGCGCGCAGGTAAACATACGCCATCTAGTATTGAGTAGGGGATTTATGTTGTGTTCCCTCGATAAGTTTCGCTGCTTCGACGCTAGACGGCACCACGTGTCCGTAACAATATTATGCTCAAATATAACTATAATCGTTCGTATAAATTTTAAGGAGAATAGCATACCTTAAAGATCTCATGATCAACTTGGTAACCTAAACACCAAGGTCGAATCATTTACATTGAAATAACATTAAGTATATTTTTTTAAATCGTTCGACAAATTCGGGTTTCAATCTTAAAGAAGATTAAAAGTACCAATAATAGGGTAATAATTAGATAATTCATGGTCTGGTGACTGGTGGTAGTGATGATGATGATGATGAATGTAACTTGCATAGTAGCATATGCTTTCAGTTCTTAAACCGACTCCGAAAGCCGCAAACTCGTATTTATTAGGAATCCGGAGTTCTCTTAGCACCTTCGGAACCATGGTATATTATCTAATTGCAAAATCTTGCTTTTTGGTAGCATATGCTTAGGATACTTCTCTTATAATCAAAATCACTATATGTTTCCATATAAATTTTAAGGAGTTCCCTCGATTACTCATGGATGTATGGTAGAATAGTGGTGATGATGATGATGATTAATTAAATTTGCATAGTAGTATATGCTTTCAGTTCTTAAAACAACGCCGAAACCCCCAAATATGTATCTATAAGGAGTAAGGAGTTCTGTTCACCACCTTCGAACCATTGTGTATCCTGGTGTAAAATCTTACTTTTTGGTAACATAATTATGCCTGAAATACTTCATATGAAACCAATATAACCATATGTTTCTATTTGAATTTTGAGGAATTCCCTCGATTACTCATGGATACCATCATCAGGTCACCACTTTTGTGAAAATGGGACCAAATTGGAGTGAAACCTATTATAACAAAACAATCGTTTTTAGAAGTGGGTTAAAAATATAAATCCGTACTGGTCTTGTCTGTTACTTGGCTTGCTTAGGCAAAACAACGTTTGCCGGGACAGCTAGTAGCTCTATATTATATTATTAAAGTTAGCATGGTCGTATCTAAATAAAGACATAAGGGTATCTTCAACTATGCATAACTTGAATATACCTTAAACTTAGTTCAAGTTACAAGATAGTCAATTCAAAGAGGCGAAGGTCTACGTTAGATAAGGATTATTTATTCCCTCATAATTGTACGCGGTGATTAATTGACAATAATAATGAGTAACATTACTGTTGAAGTTTTGAATAATAATAAAAACGTGTGTTATTGACCTACGCGGCATGATTATATTGTAGGCCTTTTATATTTTGATGATCGTGTTTATAATTGACCTGAGTGACCCCAAAGACAAGGCTGTCTTGGCCGACAGGCGACAATTGAATTGTTGCAGCCATATTGTAAAAACTTTTTGGAATGATTGGTTTTAATGCATAAGCGCATCCTATTGTGCTGAAATTATAGTAGAAACAGACGCTCCGATTCGTTTGGTGCCGACCAAATCGGAGCGTCTGTTCCTACTATTAGGTATGGACATACTTGAATCTCGGTTAAGCGTGGAGAGGTAACAGACTGACAGACAGACTGACACACTTTTGCATTTATCTATTAGAGTATAGATTTTCTTTACATTTATTTAACATATGACTGTTTTTGTTTCAGGAACACAGGCGTGAACTACTCAGTCACTTGACCCCATCAGAAAAGCTGTTCCTATTTGGCACTGATGAAAGCAGTGAGTTAAATCAAAAACTGAAAGAATTTATTAAATTAAGGCGATAAGTGAAAACAAAATTTTAAAGAGCAAATCTAAATAACATAATTTTTACAAGTTTTAACTGAAATCACAGTAATTCATGCTTTGTCCTTGGGCTCCCTGAGATCATATCATCGAAGGGTTTTCGTGGTTGGATACCGCTGTTGATCCTGGCGATACAGGATATACAGCGGTGGGAATGCGGTAGACCAAATGCACGTTAGGATTGTTTCTGATGCTATTACAAAACGACATTTTCCCAACTTTTTTGTTGATTCAATTATTATAAGCCTAGCTGCTGGTGCCTTTGTGTTTTCAATAGCATTACAATCTTAAAGACTCTTAAAATACGTATTATTAAACCTGAAATAAAAATAAGTCGCAGCATCTCGTTTCTTTATGCTTCTAAGTATAGATTCTGATAGAGTTTCTTAGAAATTAATTGAACTCTCTATCATTTCAGATGCACAATTCGAAATAGCACATCTCAAGCATGCGAAACGAAGAAAAAGATCTCTACATGGAACAGAAGACTTAGCAGCACTGAAAGAGCACTTGGGGATAAAAGTTAATTCTCGAAACAATTTCCTAGACCCGCAGTTCCTATTGATGAAGAGATGGCTGAATGGTACGGAGTTATTGGGACATGACCATGAAGATGATTGTTATTATAGAAGTGAACACGCCGCCTTGTATGTCTGTGATGATGTGGTAAGTTGGTAAAATAATATGAATACACTTACAGTGGAAGAAATTAATGATTAGGAAAACGACGATTCCCGTGCATTAGAAACTAAAAATGAACCTAAATCTTGTAAGATAGATAATATCAAAGATTAATTAAAATTAACTTTGCATTTTTAATTTTTAATTTTTATAAATATAATAGCTGTCCCGTTGAACTTCGTGTCACTTTAAAACCTTCCCTGGACTTCTACAAATATTTTAAGACTAAAATAAGCCCAATCCATCCAGCCGTTTTCGAGTTTTAGCGCGACTAACACATTTGAAAATCCATTTTTATATATATAGATTTTTGTTGCAGAGAGGTATAATCAAATCCAAAGACAGTTACTACTCCATACATCCGCTACCAGAAAGGTTTCACACAGAAGATACCAAACCACATGTCATCATCAAGCAAAGAAATGACATCGAACTAACTAACGAACAGAAGTGCGCGGAAAATTTTCCTCAAACTAACATATCATCTATAGAGCCAGTCAAAATATGGAGCAAGCATAGACGAAAAAGAGACGTAAACAAACTAAATTTAGAAGAATTCAAAGCGAAGATAGCAAATAATAATAAAACAATAGCAAAATTTGCAGCAGGAGTAGCAAAAGATGTTAGCAGACAAAAAAGAGCATTGCTGCCGGCAGTTTTTGTTGAAACAGCGGTGTTTGTTGATAGGGATTTGTATAAGCACATGACAGTCAACTTTCCACAAGATACAGAAAGAGAATTAGTAAGATTTGTGCTAGCTATGATTAACGCTGTACAGCTGATATACCATGATCCAAGTTTGGGTAGGCCAGTCAACTATATTTTGAAAAGACTGGAAATTTTGCATGAAGATCCGGCAAATTTGAAGAGACCTCATGATATTGATCGGTTTTTAAGTAATTTCTGCACGTGGCAAAGGCTGGAGAATCCACCAGGTGATACCGACCCCTTGCATTGGGATCATGCTTTGATTCTGACAGGATTAGATCTGTATGTCGTGAACAAAAACGGGAAAGTAAGCAGCCAAGTTGTTGGTAAGTCCATAAATTCATTTAAAAGGTCGAATTTTGAGTACGATCATTGATCGTATTAGGGTATTGTAAAAATGTGCCCATTCTTGTATGTTCCATCGAGGTAATTGATTCCTAGGCAATTGACGGACCTGCGTCATGTAGTCGGCTTATTTCAATTCAATGATAGCTGTGATCGGTCTAATGGGTTAAATTACTAAGCTCCGCCATCAACCTAGGAATCAACTTCTCTGATAGTGCAATGTCTTGCGTAAAAGGACTTTTTTATCTGGATCCTCGACATAATATTAATATTCTCGAAAGGCTTACACACTAACTAACTTTATAATTACATAATCAAAGCTATGACAGCTATGTTCACCACCCCATAACTACCGTTTGTTTTCAAGGCGTCGCGCGTCGCTAATTGCAGGTCTCGCTCCAGTTGCCGGTATGTGCACTGTCACCAGCAGCTGCACTGTTAACGAGGGGCGACACTTCGAGAGCGTGTACGTGGTCGCCCATGAAATTGGTCATAAGTGAGTACCGTTAATTACTTTAATGACTTAATACAGAATCTGTACTTACAGAGATCTCTATCTCTGTAGGTACTTAGACCCGTATTTTTGGTCAGTACTTAAAATGCGACCCGCGGGACCAAAATAGTCGCTTTGAAGAATCATGATATGATTCATTTTTCTAAATTCGCAAAATGCAACTCTGCTTGCAATTCATTTCTGTATTTTTGTACTGATTTGACATTTGCCAGTTTGACAGTTTTGACAATTCATTTGCTGAATTGATTGAGAGGAATTGCTAAATGTGACCATTTTCGCCCCGCTGGTCTCAAGACGCGGTTCGGCTCTGTGATTGGTCCAAATTGTGACAGCCAACCAATCACAGAGCCTGAACCGTGTCTTGAGACCGAGATGTATCTTGAGTACTGACTATTTATACCAGCCTTAGTAACTTAGCTTGAGTGAATCTTAAGTGTGTCTAAATTCTAAAAGCTGTATCTAAGCTTAAATAGGTGTTCCCGTTGTCCCCTACAAACAAGGCGGGAAAGCGACATTTATAAATACCATAAATATACGGTAGCGCCAGGATCATTGGGTTCCAGCACTGTATCAAGGTAACTGTTCCAACATTCTGGAAGTTATCCAAGTATCTGTAAATCGAGTTAAACATCCAATATCTAGTACCCGCTACTATTGAAGGAGTGAGCACACTGAGATAGGCCGTGCCGGGGCTCAGCGTGCCGGGGCGCATCGCAAAAATCCGCCTCCATACAATTTATATGAAAGCGGATACGCGTATCGCACACTGTGCCGGGGCGCATCGGCGCGGATTTTTGCTCGGCGGATTTCCGTCAATGCGACACGGCCCGACAAGACCCGCTGCGCCCCGGCAACAGTGAGCGTTAAAATCCGTCAATGCGTTGCGACCCGACCCGGCAATAGTGTGCTATAGCGCATTTCGCGCTGCGTTGCGCCCCGGCACGCCCCGGCACGCATCAGCAAAGTGTGCGCGAACCTAATCAGCACAAAGTTCACTAATTAACTGATATATCTTCAGTCTAGGCATGCGTCACGACGGGCCGCTCGCTGACAACGGCTGCGACCCCAGCGCCTACATCATGAGCCCCACGCTCGGCAGCGGCAAGATCACCTGGTCGCAGTGCAGCAAGAACTATCTGCAGAAGTTTCTGGAGTAAGTCTTGTGCCAAGCGGTAGGTATATAATACTCGTATTGAAGCAAAAATGCATCGCAGGATCAGATTAAGCCAAGGGAGAATTTATAAAACAGGTCAGGAAAATTGCCATCCCAATCACCAGGACCAACTTTGGACCTAACTTGTAAATGTGCAACTGTAAGCCCGAAAAGTTATATTTAAACATCTACATATTTTATCAAAAATATCGTTTAAACTGTTATACTTTAGATTTTTCTCTTCAAAATTAAATTTTTATGCTTTTATCTTCCAGCACAACACAATCCCGGTGTCTCTTGGACCACGGCAGCTCGGCGGGGCAGCTGGACCACTCCGCAGAGGGAATACTGCCAGGGGAGAGATTTGACGCTGACCAGCAGTGTGAGTAATAAAGAACCATGCCTAGATTGTGGAGGAACAGGGCTGGCCCCCTCTCTTTAGAACATTGATTCCCAAAGTGGTCCAGGTGGACCCCACGGGTGGGTCCACGGGAGCCCGACAGGGGTCTACGCTTGCGTGGAAAAAATGGGGGTCCACAAGTCGTTACGGGGTCTATAAAATCATTGTCGTCGTCGTCGTTGTCGTCATAAAATCGTGTCTATATCGTGGAAACATGACACTTTTGAGTAATTACTCAAGCGATGTCATAGACGCGTGCCATTAAATAATATTTTTCTTTGTAAACCTGACGCGTATATTTAAAAATGTAAATAAATGGTCTTAAATAATAATCACTATAATAATTTTGTGATCATTGACATGCTCAAAATTTTATGTTTTTTTTTAATGAAATAAAGAGGCAAACGAGCAAACGAGTCACCTGATGGAAAGCAACTTCCGTCACCCATGGACACTCGCAGCATCAGAAGAGCTGCAGGTGCGTTGCCGGCCTTTTAAGAGGGAATGGAATAGGGTAGGGGATTGGGCCTCCGGTAAACTCACTCACTCGGCAAAACACAGCGCAAGCGCTGTTTCACGCCGGTTTTCTGTGAGAACGTAGTATTTCTCCGGTCGAGCCATTCGTGCCGAAATACGGCTCTCCCACGAATAAATGTCGCTTTGGTTCGCCATCCTTGGAATAGGCGGATAATTTGTTAAAAAGCACAACGACTGTTACTTAAAATAATAGAAAGTTTCATTGTAGGGGGGTGGGGGGGGTTGTTACAGCGGGTCGGCAGTATGCAACAACACCTTAAAAGTGTGCCACGAAACAAAGGAGTTTGGGAACCTCTGCTTTAGAACGTACTCGCCTAGTTACGAATCAAAGTGTAACGGGCCTTATGCTCTTTTAAAAATACACTGCGCAGTAGACACTGGCAAAATGCACGGTGCAATTGCCAAAAAACTGCGCGTGACGTTGGTGGACAACCCTAAAAATCAGACTAGCCCTAGTATAAAAAAAGCAAGCAATATCCAGGATACTTTATCCAGGTACTCCAAAACGACCACACAATATTTAGGGCCTGTTTCACCGCTTCCTGATAAAGTGCCAGATAAGCTATCCACAACTTTTTACAGATTATGCATACTCTATCAAGTTAAGTGGTGTATAGCCTATCCGAAACTTATCAGGTAGTGGTGAAACAGCGCCTTAATCTTTATTCACACTGTTCCACAAATCGTTAGTTTATGATGATGATTTAAGTGTAAAATCTACGGAACTCCATTAGATATTAATGCTCGATTTACACGGGTGACTAACGGGTCGATTTTAGTCGCGCGGCAAGTCACCAGTCGAATCGCCTGTCCAAGCCAAATCACCACCCCATTTACACGTTCTACAAAAATCGCCTGTGCCGCCCGAGATCTCCGCTATGTAATTTGCAGCAAGCGATCGCTTGCGATTTTAGTCACCAGCCGCATGCGGCCATTGGCCGCACGATTTTGGGGCTTGCGGCTTTAGCCGCATGCGGCGTAGTCGAATTGCCATTTAGACGGTCGATTTTCGCCATGCGGCGTAAATCGTGCGGCTTTAGTAACCCGTGTAAATCCACCATAATTGATCACCAATCAAGCAGCCTATACAATTAATAGGCATTTGAGTATAGGCTAATGTGTAGTAAGAAAGCGCATTGTCTGATGTGAATAAGGTGATGGAAAAGTAATTCATTGTCTTTTTTATGAAAACCGCACGAAAGTGAACGTACTCGTAATTACTAGGTAGAGCTTAATGTAGGAAATCTGAGTAATGAGCTAAGATTTGAAACTTAATAAAAAGAAGCGAGAAGATAAAAAGTTTTAATCATAGCTGATTAATAGCTTTTTCCACACTGTGCCTTTTTCTGTTCGTCAAGGGCATGCGTTATAGCGCAGTCAACAGCGAACGTGAGGCATGCCCGCGACGCATGCCCTCTGACCGTATCCAAAACTTCAAAAATGACAATGTTGGCGTTGCGTTCGTTGACGCATTCAATTATTGAATGCGCCAAAACGAAAGTTGAATGAAATAAGATGACGAAAATTGAAGACGAACGCGCATAGTGTGGACATAGCTATTCTAAGTCAACTTTTCAAATTGAGTTGGTTGGGTTGGCCAGGAACTTAAACAAAATCGAGTGACTCTTCTAAATAACACAACTAACCTAACAAAATGCTGAAATTTTTGATAAGAGCGAGATAATCCTAGAGGTCATGGAGTGGTCTTTCTGACGAAACTCCTTTATCAGCCCCGGATTTATAAATGGGCCGTTATAGGCCATGGCCTAGGGCCGCAACGCCCTAGGGGAGGGTGAAGGACAGTGCCGAATATAATTTCGGCACTGTCCACCTTATCCCCTCCCCTCCTAACAGATCACAAAGCGTTTTCCCTTTCCATTCATTCATGGATGGTCCAGACGCTTTTGATTTATTCGTCAAAACCCACACTAAGGGCCTGTTTCACCACTTCCTGATAATGTGCCGGATAGTGCTATCTACAACTTGACAGATTTTCCATACTCTATCTGTCAAGTTAAGTGGTGGATAGCCTATCCGGCACTTATCAGTAAGTGGTGAAACAGCCGGCAGCCCCTAAGTAACGTGTCATACTCACAGGTATGCTGAAATACGGTCGCGGCAGCCGTCACTCCCTAACTCAGAGTCTGGAAGCGGTGTGTCGGGACCTGCACTGCCAGAGGGAGAGATACACCTGGACCTCGCACCCAGCGCTTGAGGGGACCAAATGTGGGGATGATATGGTAAGGGTTTTCTGAGTTTTAGAATCCTTTACGCCATTGGTACACCTAAGCTGCAAACTGGAATAAAGCAGCCAAGACATCTACATTACGTTGCACCTCGATTTATTGCTTTTTGGTAGATTTTTCATCCCGGCATTGGTATACTAGCAGCATTAAAAGTGTTTATTTGGTGATTTGTGAAGAAATTTCACAAAAAATTATCTTCGCTTGTTTGGCCAATGTCCAATTCCCTATACTTGCTGATGGCCAGGTGGGCCATGAACTGGCTCGTATTTTATGGTAAAGCATTTTTAGTCTGAGGATACTAATGTCTCCTTGCAATACCATTATTTCCAGTACTGTCGCGGTGGTGCATGCGTGGAACGCGGTGGTCTCGCGCGTTGGGGTCGCTGGGGCTGGGCGGAGTGCGCCTCCGCCTGCCTGCTGACTGACAGCCTGTCACCTGCTGCTGCTGGTGTTAGAGTCGCCACGAGGAGATGTACTAGACCAAGGTAAGGGGAGGTTCTAGATGTGGACTGATTTAGATATAGTAATGTGGTGCAATTGAAAGGTGCACTATAATTGCAAGCAGGAGCTGTATTACAGTTGGGGTCTTCAGTGCGGCCACAAAGCTTTGTACTGAACCTAGGTGTAGCTATATGTGGGTACCTAAGGTTTTGGAACTCTTAAGCTGGATCATGTGATAAATAAGTTCTCATAGGAATTGGCATAAAACATACCAGCTAAATATCTAAGCTATATTTCTTCTTGTTATTTGTTCAATTTTCAGACAAAATAGTGTGCAATGATAAAAGTACACAAGTCAAAGATTATGCCACGATTGGAGGTTGACTGACCAATACATGACAGCTTCCATACGTTACGATTACTTACGTAAATCATAATAGCTATGTCCACACTATGCAATTTCATCTTCAATTTTCGTTATCATCTTTTTATTCAACTTTCGTTTGGCATAATCTATAATTGAATGCGTCAAAATCCACCCGCGTTGGAAAGAAAAGTGTCATGGCGTCGCGGACATGCCTCACGTGCGATGTTGACTGCGCTATTTAACCAGCTATAACGCATGCCCTGCCTTGATGAACAAAAAAAGGCACAGTGTGGACAAAGCTGATTATTGCTTACTCATGCTCACTCTAACCTTGTACTCGCCTTTACCTCAGATGCATCGTGAGGCTATGTGACAATGACCGCTCACGATTCACATTCATCAGATATATATAATTTTCGGAAGTTGCTAACGAAGCCTATTAGCTAAATCAATCTTCTTATCATCTCTAAGGACATTTTTTTAAATAATTTGTTTTGCATTTCCGCTTTCAGACACGACAACGGGGAGAGCTTCTGCCAAGGTCCTGATAAGAAATATCAATCCTGTCATGCTCACCAAGTAAGCAAATATAACGTTATTGTTGTGTTAATAAAATTGTTACAAAATAATCTTGTATAAAAGTACCATAAACGACTTCTTGTTATTATAGAAGTATTTATAATCCTACCGCTGCCACCAAAAAATTTTAATGAAGAATTTTATATGGAGCCTGGCCGAGCTACAGTGTCCGCCATTGTGTTTTTCCGCGTTCACAAATATTTTTTTCAAAAATGGATAGCTAACATCAATACAAACTAAAATTATTCTTCGTGAACGCGATAAAAAACCATAGCGGACAGTAGGTCAGACAAAATCTTCATACCCCTTTCTTTATATGACTGTTTTTTTTATTAAATAAATAATAAAAATAACTTATTACTAATCCTTTGATATTATGTTAGTTTGTATATGAATAGCCTGAACTTAACCTTCATCCAACGCATTTTCAGTGCAACAACGTGCCCCGTATGACAGTAAGAGAGTTTGCTGATCAGATCTGCTCACGGGCTCGCGAGGTGGACCCTGATCTGATAGGAACTGGCCTGCAGCGGATGGATGTGGATGGTATGTAATTTAATTAAAAATGGGCGTTATTTTTAATGAGAATAAAAAATAGTTTTAGAGGAATTTGTTTTTTTTTTTGTAACGAGACAGTTGGTTACAAAAGTTTGAAAGCCTATAATATATAGTTTAAAGCTGAGACCGATTAAGAATAACTGCAATTCAGCGAAACAACACAGTAAGACCATTGTAACATTTTATTTTAGTGGCAGCGGTGGGATTTTTTCTCTCAAAATGGACTCTGAATGTCTATTTTCAACAATTGACAAACAAATCCACTTTCAAAATTATTATAGAATAGATGAATTTATTTTTTCAATAAGTACAGAACGAAGTATCGTATGACATAATTATTCTATCAGAAACATGGCTTAATGACACCATCTACGACTGTGAAATACTTAACAATAATTATCAAATATTTAGGAGGGACCGATGTACTACTAATAGCTGTAAAGCTGACGGAGGAGGAGTGCTAATTGCTGTAACTAAAGACATAGAAGCATGTCGCATGAGCTTTCTTGAAAGTGATAAGGAAGATTTGTGGGTTAAAGTAACCACTGGAAAAGGGAATCATGCAAAATCCATAAATATATGTGCCATATACAGGGTGTAACAAAAATAAGTGACAATACTTTAGGGTGTGTACGTGTTCTTTGTAGAGAGTAGCAGCGCTAAAAGACGAATTTTTTTTTTCACTTTTG
Organism: Aricia agestis; assembly: GCF_905147365.1. NCBI lineage: Eukaryota > Metazoa > Arthropoda > Insecta > Lepidoptera > Lycaenidae > Aricia > Aricia agestis. Next base: position 12,360,571 of record NC_056425.1, read on the forward strand.
TATGGGCAAGGGCCCGAGCGTCACGAGTTTCCCCATACAAAAGTGAAAACTTTTCTACAGCTTTTAATGGCACAAACTTGATCAATTATACTGACTTACTAAAAGAAGGCTGTAAAGACTCAATGCCAGTTAGCACGCTAACCACCTTAACCTAAATAAAAGTACTGGACCGGATGGTATTCCGCCCATATTTATTTCTCGTTGCGCAGAGACCATTTCCAAGCCATTGACACTTATTTATAATAAATCTTTAAGCAGTGGAATCTTTCCAACACTTTGGAAGCAGGCTAACATCGTTCCTGTACCTAAATCAGGTGACTCTAGGGATATACAAAATTATAGGCCAATAGCCCTCCTTTCCGTGTTTGCCAAAGTACTAGAATCACTGGTCTGTCCACACTTGAACAATCATCTAAATATGGTGTTAAAATCTGAACAACATGGATTTCGTAACAGAATGTCCACCCTAACTAACCTTAGTTCATACCTTGATGATTTGTGTAATGCTGTAGACAATAATTTAGAAGAAGATGCTATATATATGGATTTTAGCAAGGCTTTTGATAGGGTGGACCATAAACTGTTATTGGTAAAGTTAAGAAAGGGATTCATGGTAATTTATTAATTTGGTTTTGTACTTACCTAGATTCTAGAATTTTAAAAGTAACTACAAATGGGTATGAATCAAAGCAAGTTATTGCAACTTCTGGAGTGCCCCAGGGCTCGCACTTGGGACCCCTATTATTTTTGATTTTTATTAATGATATTGCTAATGTCATCAAATATTGTAAATTTTTACTTTTCGCTGACGTTATAAAATTATAACGAGCAATCTTGACATCCTTCAACTACAGCTAGACCTAGATCAAATACATATTGGGACCGAAACTAACAAACTTCCTTTAAAGGCTAAAAAATGCAATTTTATTAAATTCTCGAAAAAGCAGAACACTATCGCTTCTTCTTATCAGATTAATTATGTAAATCTTGATCGAGTATCCCGAGTGCGAGACCTAGGTATAATTATTGATGAAAACTTAACGTTTATTAACCACATTGATACCATAGTGACTAAATCTCTCAAGATGCTGGGCTTTATTTGGAGGAACTGTAAAGATTTTAAAACGTCATCGCCCTTTAAATTATTGCATTTCATGCTTGTGAGAACGGTATTGGAGTATTGTTCCCCGGTCTGGAGTCCACACTATCGATGCCATATTAATAGAATAGAAGCGGTTCAACGAAAATTCTTATTCTTTTTAACAATTCACCAAAAAAGTATAATGTTTTAAATACATATGACGAACGATTAGAATACTTCAACATCCAGAAACTTGTGCATCGTAGGTGGATAATTGATCGGATGTTTCTTTTTAAAATGTTAAATAACTTATATAACAGTCCTGACTTCCTGTCACGAATAGTGTTTTCTGTTCCAAGACCTAACTCTAGAAAGCGAGAGGTGTTTTCTGTAAAGGGTTACAGAACCAATTTAGGCCATCATAGCTTGCTACCGAGAATATGTCGAGACCATAACAAGCTGTACAAGGAGTTCGATGTTGACATTACCGCTCACAAACTTGCTCCTTTTAAGCGAGTGCTAGCAGAAATCCCCTACCCAACTTAACGTGCGATATTGTCATCATCGACCTCATAAAAGCAATTTCGCTATAAATATAATATTATTTGCATGCTGTGTCTGCCTGTAATTGGGTCTGCACCTTAATAAGGTTCGTGTTGTAATATTAGTGAAATAAGTTTTTTATAAGATGTAGACCTGTTGGCAGACCAAATAAATAAATAAAAAAGTAACCCAACTTGCGTTGTTTTAGACGTAAGCAGCGCGTGCGCGGTGTGGTGCGACCGGCGCGGCGGCGGGTACAAGTCACGAGGGTGGGCGCTGCCCGATGGCACCGCCTGCTCCACGCACGAGCCCATGTTCTGCATCAGCGGGGTCTGTCGGGTGAGTGCTGTCTCGCTTCCACAGCAACAGATGATTGTGGGAGTGAATGAGACAGAGAGAGGGGGGTTTTTACGTGCCTCATTACCTGACCAGACCTCAACCTTGTAAACTCGACTTTACTTCCAAAGCAACCTGATGCTGCCTGCAGTAGGCATTGTTTCAGACTTTGATAAGGCTCTTATATTTTTCTTTAATATAGCCAGAGCCCAGAAGTATCAGTAATCAAAACTTTATTTGATGCAATGGTCGAAGGTAATGGAATCTTTTTTCCGTTTCAACTACAATATGGTACAATATCCACAATAATATGCAATATCTACAATAATCAAAATAAATGTTCCAGAAATTCACCTGCTCGAATGGCGAGGACGCGGAGTATTCGTTATCACAGGAGGACTGCGAATGGGAGGGACTGAAGGTGCACACTGTTGAGCCGCCCAACTCTATGTAAGTGACACTTCAATAGAAATATTTGGGGTCAATTTATACTAGCGGAGAGTCGAGGCGCATCGAAAACTGAACATGGAAAATTCGACTTATATAGCAAATAACTTATGGAAGGATGATGATAAAGACATACTTAACGGTAAAAAAGAAGTGTGTACGAAATACGAAACTGTGACGTCATTATTAGGTAGCAATTTGTAATAGAGCGTTTTGGAAAGGTCAATTTTATGTAACTTTTAATTTGTGACATCTTGGAGAGTTTTTGAGCTATCAGAGTCATTTTTTTACCGATTTTTTAAAGGTTCTTCATGAACCAATAATTATAGAAAAAAATTCATCAAGCCTATTTTCTCTCCAGTCCTGTAGGGGGAAAAGCATCCCATCGTCGTCGCGCGGCGGGCGAGTGGGTGTCGGCGTCGGGCTGCCACGCGCGCTGCGTCCGCGCCGCCGCCGGCCTGCGCCTCGTCACTAGCAGACTCACACACAGGACCAACATACAGCTGTGCACGCCGGAGCGCCCGCAGGTATAGTATTTAAGAGACTCTCTCTAGCCCCATATACAGTATACATTACTTCTGATAAAGATTTCTTACCATCTGTGACATCTATCTTAATAATTCAGCTACCTACATTTTAAAAAGTATACTTAGTAAAAAATAATATCTAGTGCCTGCAAAATTACATGACGAAAATGGTGTCTACTTTAGGTTATCTTCAGTAAACATCACATTGTATCCAGGCGTTACTTTTCAGGCGTGCTCTCAAATGATGACACCTTACCAATACGCCACGATGGTCTGCAGCAAGTACAAGGAGCGGGTGAGACGTCTTTCCGGATTGGGAATGCAGATTTCACCAGCCCTAGGTAAATACAACACATTTTTTGTAATATTTTTCCTCTGAATCGTTCGGTCACAAAAACTTTCTTTATTCAAAACTTTCCTCAATAACTTTCTTATTTACGTCAAGAATTTCTTGTTTTGGAACGACAATTTCTTATTGTCCAAGAATTCCTTTCTCAAAACTTTTCTTCCTAAATTTTTCCTCTCAAAACTGTACTCTTGAAATTTTTTCCAACTTTCTTCCCAAAAAACTTTCCTCCTAAAACCTTCCCCAAACCTTCCCAAACTCCCCAAAAACTTTCCTCCACAAAGTTCTCTCTAAAACTTTCACCCCAAACATTCTTCACCAAACCTTTTCTTCCCCAACTTTCCCAAAAAATATCCTCAAAATCTTTACCAAAAACTTTCCTCCCCAACTTTACCAAAAAACCTATCCCAAAAACATTCCTCCCCAAGCTTGTCCTCCTCAAACTTTTCCGTCCTAAACCGTCTTCCCCAAACAAAAACTTTTCCACCTTCAACTTTCCCCCCAAACATTATTCTCCAAAACCTTTCTTCCCTAACTTTCCCAAAAACTTTCCTCAAAATCTTTACCAAAAACTTTCCTCTCCAAATTTACCAAAAACATTCGTCCCCCAGCTTGTCCTCCTCAAGTTTTTCCTCCCTAAACCGTCTTCCCCAAACAAAAACTTTTCACCTTCAACTTTCCTCTTCCAGAGGAGCCGGACCGTCCGTGCCGCGTAGCCTGTCAGGACGAGCGTGTAGCTCACCGCTTCTACCTGGTCAACGGCGCGCCGGGCTGGTTCCCGCTCGGCACCAGCTGCGGCGGCAACGCGTCATACTGCGTCAGCGGGAAATGCCTGGTGAGTCTTGACGGAAGAGGAAACGAGCAGAAGATCAACTAATGATAGCATAAGTTTTTATTTACTGTGAAAATTCGAAAGACGATTCGAAATGATAAACCACAGAAATAGATCAAAATAGAAGCGCCATAAGCATGGATGCGAATATTGAAAAGATGTTACTCGTACGTTAAAAATAACTAAGTGTTATGTAGATGATATAGTCCTATGAATTCACTTTAGATATTTATTTAAAAATATGTCATACAAAAACTACTTTATTACTTTCAATTCAGATGTCCACCAATTCTTTTAATCATGTAACATTTACAGGAATTCGGCGCTGACAACACACCAGTAGCGGAATCAGTGTTCACGCTGCCTCTACTAGAACGCAGGTCGTCGCGGCATCGACGCAGCAGCAGCAACAGACACAGCATGCGACAGGAACGCAACAGCAAACGCAGACGCAGCAAGCGTTACCGCCGCAGCCTACAGCGGCATCCGCTGCGAGTTACCGCGACATTGGACAGACTGGGGCTAGAGCAGATTATTGCTCAGCTGAACCTTACAGGTATATAATAATATTATTGTTAGCTATTATTTATTGATTTAAAGATGGCTTTAGTTCATCTTATACAAGGTGTAACAAAACTAAGTGATAATACTTTAGGGTGTGAACGTGTTCCTTGTAGACAGTTCAATGTGAAAGTAGCAGCGATGAAAGACCAATTTTTTTTCACTTTTGTACGGGGAAACTCGTGACGCTGGGACGCTTGCCCATACAAAAGTGAAAAAAAATTGGTCTTTCATCGCTGCTACTTTCACAGTGAACTCTCTACAATGAACACCTAAAGTATTATCACTTAGTTTTGTTACATCCTGTAGAATTTGTAACGTGCAAAACACTTAGCTTTGATGTTTGGACTTTGGTAACAAGAAAAAATACATGTGGCACTCGGGGTATGCCGCGGTAAAGCGATAGCATAGTATTTTTATCAACATATGAAATTATGATTCGCATAAGTCTAGTCGCACGCACATGAAAACCGTACCGTAGTCTGCAGAACTGAAACTCCGTTAGACGATGCACGGCACGCACGTAGTGGGGGGGTGTTAGGTTTATTTTCGTTACGGAATTTGGAAATAAAAGCTATGCAATACCTTAAAACCCTAGTAATCTGCACTGTTCTTTTTCCAGGCATAGAAGAGCATGTATACCTGCAGCAGATACCTGACCACATCGAGTTGGACTTCCACAATCCCGTACACATCTCCCCCGGGGACACGCTCACACACAAACCGCACAGACACACGTGGGATTAGGCCACACACAAGTTAAAGATCGCTGACCAAAAGTGGAAGGGAAAGATGCCGAATGAAAGAGGCAAATGTGTTAGCTAGTCGATCAATTTTATTGCTATCACGTGTTGTGCAATATCATTGACCGTCTATGCTTGATATTGAACATAGCGCGCATTCAATCTTATTGTCAAATAAGCTGTCAATAAAATTTAAGCGTGATATTGACAATACAAATGCTCGTCTAGGCGGCCGGTAAGTTAAAGATCGCTGAACAAAAGTGGAAGAGGAAGATGTCGAATAAAAGAGGCAAAATATGTGTTTTTTGTAAGTCAATTTCATGTCAGAAAAATTGACTCTAAAATAATTACTACTTTATAATATGATCTACAGTGTGTTTTGAAACAAAGTAATAAATGTGGGAGAGCCATGCTTCGGCACTAATGGGCCGGCTCGACCGGAGAAATGCTACGTTCTCACAGAAAACCGGCGTGAAACAACGCTTGCGCTGTGTTTCACCGAGTGAGTGAGTTTACCGGAGGCCAATCCCCTACCCTACTCCCTTCACTAAACTCCCTTTTACCCTATTCCCTCTTAAAAGGGCTTACAAACCCACATGCAGCTTTTCTGATGCTGCGAGTGTCCATGAGCGACGGAAGTTGCTTTCCATCAGGTGACCCGTTGCTCGTTTCCCCCCTTATTTCATAAAAAAATGATAATACATACTTATAATTCTAATGGTAAGTACTCACATACGGTTTTGCTCGATCGAGCAATCACGTAGAGTAGAAACCACGGCTCGGGCTTTCGTCCACACATTCAGTATTGCTCGATAGTTTTACTCCATTTCGAAGGAAATTAGCTACGAATAATAAAAACTAAGGAACAGTAACTGTGTCAAAAATTTGTCAAGCCGGCCGTCAACTATCGAGCAAAACCGTATGTGAGTACTTAGCATTAAGGGTATGTATGTGTCCCATAGAGTTCACTGTAAAAGCAGCAGCATTCAGTTACTTCTTACTTCTATTACAACAACATCATTGCACTTTCACATTGACACATACCACCATAAAGTATTAACACATAGTTTTGTTACACCCTGTATATCAAAGAAAGGAAGAATGTATAGCAAAAGTACAAATGGTTGTAAATAATGGTGCTAAATGTGGATAAGGATGTGTACTGTAAATATAATAGGAATGTTAAATAAACTTTAGTGATGTAGTTATGTACTGCCAATATATTTTATATAAAACATTGCCTAGGATTTTTCTTAGAACAATATTAAACCTAAAGGTACGGGTCGCCGGGAGCAATCGCGTGTAATGTAACACTAGCTGTTTGACCGAGCTTTGCTCGGTATTCAATAAATCACGAATAAAATGACATTTTCTAAAAATGATTCCTACCTAGATCGATATATATATATATATATATATATATATATATATATATATATATATATATATATATATATATATATATATATATATATATATATATATATATATATATATATATATATATATATATATATATATATATATATATATATATATATATATATATATATATATATATATAAACATATACAAGAATTGCTCGTTTAAAGATATAAGATAAGATTCGACTTTAAGCATTCCATAGCAAGTTGACTTCACTGTCACGTAGCATTAATGTTACAAGTTGTATCAGTGCAAGGTGCGCATTGTAATGCTCGGTTCTCCTCCCTCACTGATGTAATGCTCGACTGTAACGTTACATTACAAGCGAATGCTCCCGGTGAGGGAGCACCTTCAGGGGGTTTAAGCTAATAAAGATATTTAAGCAGCGTATAACTAAAGAGTTTTGCTTGCCTTTGTATGTCATGTGACGTTTCCGATATGCCAGACACAAACAAGCAAACCTAGTATTCGATGTGTCAATATTTTTATTAGTATGAGGTTGTAAAGTGGGCTCCACACTCGCGGCGCGAAAGCCCGCGAAGGCCGCGGACAGCGAGTGTGGAGGGTTTCGCGGCTTCGCGTTCGCGCTTCGCGGCTTCGTATTTGTTCGCATTATGTTCACGGCGCATCCGTGCATCCGTGAATCGCGGCCGCAATTCGCGCCGCGAGTGTAGAGCCCGCATTAGGTTAATTTGACTGATAGCAAACAAAAACGTCTTATGCCTCCTACCCTATAGGTACTACTTGAGGCAGTAAAATATGTAGTAAAATTCCTAATACGATTATAAATGTAAAAGTTTGTGAGGGTGGATGTTTTTTTACAGAAAAACTATGGAACGACTTTAGATCAAATGTGTTTTATGTAATACATAAATGTAATGCATAGTTTGATTTTATCCCAAAAAGTTTTTCCATGGGATTATATATTTAAGTAGACGAAGTCGCAGGTGAAAGCAAGGACGAATTAAATTGATTATATCATATAATAATTAAGTTGTCTTTATACAAATAAAATATATTTTCCTAGTTCCTAATTTTGTTTTGATTAAATGAATAAACCTCCTAAGACTTTACTTGCTATTTAAGACGAATTATACAAATTAGTAGTGAATGTATGTATTCAATTAATATTTTGTTTAAGTATACAATTATTGTTTGCATGCAATAGTTTTGCATGCAAACAATAATAAATCTGTGAGTATGTAGGTACTGTGCACAGTACTATGTATGTACTTATTTTAATAAAACTGCACGGCAAATAGTTACATATTTTAGCAGCATTATAGTAATGACATTCTGAATCAAAATCGCCATTATAGAAATAAAAATAATTTATTTACAAAAAAAACAATAAGGTAATATGCAACTTGAGAAGTTTTTACCACGGCATAAATACAGTTTTAATTTACAGTATTCAGAATCATATTAAATTGATTGTGTTGAAGCAAGCAGAATTACGTACTTCTACATACATGAATCATATTAACTTTCATGGTATAATTTAATAAGATACTAGTGTTGTATATTGATATAATATTGATGAGTTTTCAAACTGTTTCTTAGAGATGATGTAAAAAAAAGCCTACCACCCTACGAACTACGACCTTACAAATAAAAATATTTACACAACGGATCATATTCAAAATCTGTCTGTTTGACTTTTCCAACCTATCAGACGAAGACATCAACTTCGAAAAACTTGTCCGTTATGAAATATTTTTATTAGTAAGCGGGTATATTTTGAAATAAACATCACCCCTTAGCTTTGACAGCGGCTAGGAGTCTGCGAGGATCGGTCAGGAACCATTGCCACAGTTTCCTTAGATTTTGCTGATCACCATTCTGAAATTACAAAAGGAAACAAATTATACAAAAAAATTGTAATAAAGTACGCCCAAACGTCGAATCTACGACGTCTTTAAAGCTATTATATTATTCATAAGAACTAAGAAATGAAAACTTTATTGTTGAACTGCAGTTTATAATAATCTGCGTATTTTAATAATAATTAAACATAGTATGTTACGAGGTAAAAAAACATCGCTGATAAAGTAAATCAAACCCTTCACTGAAGGTTTCCCTCTTTAGGCGCTGTGCAGACAACGGGGCGGGGCGGGGCGGGGCGGGCCGGTCAACTTCGCTGGGTACGCCCGTCGATGTCTGCGGCTGCCCGCGCCGCGTACACAAAGCACACGCCGTCTGCGTTACAGCATGTAAACTGGTTTGTGTGATCCATCCGACATGCGCCGCCAGTTCCCGCCGGGCACCAGCGGCAAGGTCTTCTTGCCCACCGTGTGCGTTGGCAATATAGGGTTCCCTATGTGCTATCGTTCGCGGCGAAACTGACCGGCCCGCCCCGCCCCTTCGTCTGCAAAGCGCCTTAGTTGCAGCAAAACTTAGGAGTGACAGCAGCTGTGGTGTCTATACCTTGACGGTGTTGAAGGTGGCGCTGATGTCGAGCACCCTGGCGTCTACGCGCTGCATGTCGTGCCGCAGTGTGTGCGCAGTGCGCGCGGTGCCGTGCGCGTTGGGCCGGCGAGTGCAGCCATCGTAGATGTGTGATGTCATTGCGGTGGCTAGGTCCTTGCTGGAATTTGATGGGTTTTTCATTAATCTTAAGTCTATACTCTGTGCGGAATCATACATTGTTTATGGTATGACGACCTCTGTGGCTCAGTTGGTGGGCTGTTGGTAGCTCAAGCCGGGGGTCGCGGGTTCAAATACCGCCGACGGAACAAAAAGTTTTCAAAGTTCCTGGGTCATGGATGTGTATTAATTATGTGTATCAATAAAAATCTTAAATAAATGTATAGTATAAAAATATTAAATATATTTCCGTTGTCTGGCACCCGTAACACAAGTCCTTCAGGTACTTACCACGGGGCCAGACTGACGTGGTGCGAAGTATCCATAGAAATTATTATATTACTAGATGTCCCGCGCGGCTTCGCCCGCGTAAATAAGGAATTTTACAGAAACTGTATTTCTCCCTTTTTTCCCACATTTTCCTGAGTTTCTTCGGTCGTATTAGTCTTAGCGTGATAATATAATATAGCCTATAGTCTTACTCGATAAATGATCTATCTAACACTGAGATAGGTTTTTAAATCGGACCTGTAGTTTCTGAGATTGACGCGTTCAAGCAAACATACTCTTCAGGTTTATAATATTAGGTAGGTATAGATTTTTTTTAATTATCGCTTGACAAACTCGAGTCTCGATCTAAAAGACTATGAAATGGTATAATATGGTAGTGATGATGATGATGATGATGATGAATGTAATTTGCATAGTAGCATACCTTCCGAACCACGGTATACCAGGTATATCTCGGTGCAAAATCTTACTTGTTGGTAGCATATGCTTACAATACTTCTCACGAAACCGAAGTCACCACATGTTTCCCTATAAGTTTTGAGGAGTTCCCTCGATCACTTATGGATCCTTCATCAGATCACCACTTTTGTGAATATAATACCAAATTGGGATGATACCCTATATACCAAAAGAAAAAATTTGAAAATCGGTTAACAAACGGCGGAGTAATCATTGAATATAAGAAAACGAACATAACACCTCCCCATTTTGAAAATCGGTTAAAATTGTAGCCTATGTGTTATTCTGATGTATAAGCTATATTATTGTTAAGTTTCATTAAAATCCGTTCAGTAGTTTTTGCGTGAAAGAGTAACAAACATCCATACATCCATACATCCACACATCCATACATCCATACATCCAAACAAACTTTCGCCTTTATAATATTAGTAGGATATTAGTAGGACTAGTAGGATTATTAGTATGGAACACTTTAGAATAATAATTAACACATTGTATGCCACATAGCTTCATATTTGTTAGTATACAGTGTATTATACAGTTTAATATCTTTCATAACTGAAATATACGGCCTTGGGAGAGAGAAGAGAACTCAAAAAATCTACTACTTAAGCTCTCGAACTGGCTTTATTTAAAAAACTGAAAGATTTTTCTAAATAAAGTCAATTTTAAATTATGTGCCCAAATCTTGGCCAAGTAAGCCTAGCTGCTTAACTGGCTCTCTTTATTATTGGTAATCTTTCTGGCTTGCATAAATTTATTATTGAGTTTTATAGACCTGTGAGAATTATGTATGAAAACCCTCTAACTATGAAAAGGAAGTAAAAAATAAATATACTCACAACTCATCCAAACCATCCTCCTTACTCTTCACACACTCCGCCACCGCGTCCCTCAGTTCTTCTATCTCTTTCTGCAGGTTGGTATACAGTTTGACGGGAGTTATCATGTCGGGCGCACCGCCTAGTATGTGAGCCAGCGCCGACAGTATGTGGTCGGATTGTAGATTGTGTGTCGTTTGATGCTCCAGGCATATGGATGTCATTGATTTCTGGAATTTGATAAATAAAAACTGACTAGATCCACTACCAATATCAGTTGTCATACTGTATGTTAACCCTGATGGGCAAGATCCCCAAGCGGCAGGCGGCTGTCGCATAACAATTGAAAATCTATTGTGTCTGCGATACCCACGATGGAGCTACAAAACATCAGTTATATCTAGTGATAACAACTGGTAGTTAGTAAGAGTTTTGACAAAAACTCATAATGCTGATTCTGAGTTTAAAGGCTGGATTTATTTGCGGCGGAGCGAACGCGCGTTTTGGCCGCTACACCGCGAGATCACAAGTATGTAACTGTCTGTTACCTCTTCACGTCTAAACCGCTGAAGCGATTTTGCTGGAATTTGGTATGGCGAAACTTTGAGTCCCGGGAAAGGACTTAGGATACTTTTCATTCCAAAAAAATTATGGTTCCCGTGCAATAAACAAATTTTGGAGCTACGGAGTTGCGTAAGTCAACTAGTCTATATATATAAAAATGGATTTCTAATTGTGTTTGTAACGCTATAACTCGATAACGGCCGAACCGATTCTGCTAATTTTACTCTTAAAATATTCGTAGAAGTCCAGGGAAGGTTTTTAAGTAACACGAAGTTCACCGGGACAGCTAGTAATATTATAAAACTATGACAGCGCTGGACACTTCGTGTCCTCTATCTATCGTTCCATCAAACACCATGTCCAACGACGGAAAGTAGCCATTTTGGAACTTCTGCCCTTACTCACCGTTCTGCCCCTCACCGCCGCCGCCTCTCTGTCCACGTGGTCTCGCAACTGATGCGCGAAGTGCACCACCTCCTGCGCAGCGCTCAGCTCGCGGCGCAGCGCGGTGTACAGCACGCGGTCGATGGACAACGCGCCGCGCGATATAGACGCGAGGAAGGATAGGTCGCGGCATACTTCCCTGAAAAATGTTAGATACAGTTTATGTACTCCATCATTGCTCACATTCTTGGCAGTGCCGTAAATAGCCTTTTTTGCGCCCTGTGCGAGTGCGCCCTTGTTTTTTTTTAGATACCTAAGTATTATAGGTACCCAGAGCAATTATGCTATGACTATGTATAGGCCAGTTTTATTTCATTCAGGGTGATAAAATAAAACATGGTGTTGAGTGTTGGTAGACCAATTATTATAATATACTAAAATTTTGGAAAACATACTTCTTTTAAAGAACTGATATGGGCAAACAAGCAGGCGAGCCGTCTGATATCAAGTAGGCCTTTCGCCTGTTATACCACCCACACTGTGCAGCACTAGGGGCGCAGTGGGAACTTATCGGGAGCAAAGCGAAAAAATAAAAGTCCTGCCTGGTCTGGCGATTTTTGCGCCCCCCCCAGAGTCTACGCCTGGGCACCGGTGGCACCGCCCTATTTACGGCACTGATTCTTAGTAAACTATTAAATTAAAAAAAAGGAAATGGTAAAATCCACAACACATACACATTATTTTAAGACAAATTACTCACTCTCTAACTGACAAGGCAGCTTTAGTTGTGACATCCAATGTATATCTTGTCCTGCCCTCCACAAAGTCTTTCACAGCCGTCTTCAAGACTTCATCTTCTAGAAGATTGTTCTTGCACTTTAACAGATCTAACATACTGTTAGCTTCCAATGTTGCAACTCTGTAAACATAAAATGTGTTTGTATATACTTAAATAAAATAAATTTAAGAAAGCAATTGAACACAAAATGAGTATATTTTTTGTTCCAATTCATCGTAAAAAAAATTACAGTCATGCCTTAGTCGAAAATCAACCTAATTATTAACCTGTAGTACACATCAATGTCTCGTTAATCAAGTTAAGGTAACATTATACAATTTAAACAACAACTTAGACAAGTTTCTAGTGCTCGGTGATTTTAATTTACCGAATATTGAGTGGAAGGCTTCGGACGACGGGATTTCTCTTTCACCAGATAATAAACAAGGTAATGTACAAAATTATTTATTTGATAACATGGCGATATGCAATTTTTTACAATACAACTCTTTCCTGAATTCGTCTAATAGACTTTTGGACCTAGTTTTCTGCAATAATGTAGTGCAAGTAAATGACTGCACAGACCCCTTGGTACTCGAGGACCCACACCACAGGGCTATTACGTTACAAGTAGACTTTGCTGAAGTACCATTTTTGCCTACTAAATCTTACGTTAAATATGTTTATTACTCCGCCGACTTTTCTTCGATAAACGATAGAATTGGCCAAATTGATTGGCGACATGAATTTAATTCGAGGTCATTCGAAGGTGCCGTCTCCTTTTTCTATGACACCATTTATAACTTTCGGGACTCTTACGTACCTACTAAAATTGTAACCCCTGGTCAAAGATATCCTCCTTGGTACAGGAAACCGTTAATAAAAATACTAAAGGAGAAGTTAAAATTTCATAAAAAATTTAAAAAGTACGGAAACATTTCTGACTATAATTCATTTATTTTACTACGACAGCGCGCTAAAGATATCGAACGCGACATGTACAACAATTACATTACGAGTATTGAAGACAACATATTAAAAACTCCAAAGTCCTTTTGGTCGTATGTAAAATCTAAAAAAATAAACAATGCATATCCAGCATTATTTAAATTAGGAGACATAAGTTCCAGTGACGGCGAGGATATCTCAAACATGTTTAGCAATTACTTTCACTCAAATTTTCTATCTCGGCCCAGCACTAGTAATTGTTTAAATCACCCACGCTACTCGATCTCGAATGACACTTCGATATGTGTGTCTGACATCCATACTATTGATGTGCGTGAATCGGAAGTATGTAAACTATTGAAAGGGATTGATTTAAACAAATCTGCGGGACCAGATCACATTCCACCGATCCTAATTCGCAAATGCGCTGAATCCCTGACCCCTCCGCTCACGTTACTCTATAGAAGATCACTCACCGAGGGAGTCGTGCCGTCTATCTGGAAATCGGCCTTCATAACGCCTGTACACAAAAAAGGGCCGAAGGACGTAGTTAGTAATTATAGGCCTGTATCCAAGTTGTGTCTTTTTGCGAAGCTGCTTGAAAGAATAATTTATAATCAGCTGTATCCTATCCTAAGTCCATTTATCACTACGTGTCAGCACGGATTTATGCGTGGGCGGTCCACTGCTACCAATCTCATACTCTGTAGCGACTATTTGTCTGAGTGTATGTCTGAGCGCACGCAGGTCGATATAATCTACACTGATTTTACGAAATGTTTTGACCGTCTGGATCATCACACACTGCTGCGCAAATTGTCTGCGATAGGAATTAGGGGTAACCTCTTTAGATGGTTTTCCTCTTACGTTGACAATAGATGTCAATCTGTTGTTCTTAATGGTTACACTTCTAGGCCTATGTTCATACCATCAGGCGTACCTCAGGGCTCGTTATTGGGACCCTTGTTATTTAATATTTTTATCAACGATATTATCGAATGTTTCAAATATTCAAAGGTACTCCTATTTGCTGACGACTTGAAAATTTTAAGCCAAATCACAACCATTGACGATGCTATTCGCCTCCAGGAGGATCTTAATAGACTCCTTGACTACTGCCGTCGTAACCAACTAGATCTAAATATCACCAAATGTTACGTATGTAGCTTTACTCGTAAGACCACCCTCATTTATTACGACTACAAAATTACAGATATATCCTTAACTAGAGTTACCAAGATAAAAGACTTGGGCGTTACGTTTGATTCAAAACTTTTATTTGATTGTCATATAGACGATATCATTAAAAAAGCCGCTCAGGCTTTGGGATTCATAATACGCGTCTCGGCTAATTTCAGACACATTAAAACTCTTAAAATCCTTTACTGTAGTTTTGTGCGCAGCCATCTCGAGTACTGCTCGTCTGTTTGGAACCCAGTTTATGACATATATATTAACCGTATTGAAAACATACAGAAGAAATTTCTTAGATACATGCAATTCAGATCTGGAACGTACTTGAACAACTATTTCGATCGCTGCAAAAAATTCCATCTACTGCCTTTATCTGCTAGACGGAAAGTATCAGACCTGGCTCTTCTTATTAATTTAGCCAACAGCTCAGCGGATTGCGCTGATCTCACCAGCAAAATCCAGCTTCGCGTTCCAGCAGCCTCGAGAAGAAAGCGTGACCTACTGCATATTCAACACTATAGTACTAATTATCGCCAAAATTCTTATATGATCAGGGCTAGTAGAATGTTTAATGAAATATCTCGAATAATTGATGTGGACCTATTCTTTACCAATGTAACAACTTTTAAGAAAGAATTTAATAATTTCTATTTTAATTGTAACCTGCGCAATTCTATTACTTAATAAGTTATTACAATAATTCTTGTTCTGTTTTTCTAATTTTTTTTCTAAAATTCTAAATAATTGTGACCATTGTCTATCGCTGCTTTGTTTTTATTAGCATTTTTCTATCTGTGGAAACTTTTAATTGGCCTTCTTGTATTGTATATTTAGATTCTATGTGTATGTTAGCTGTAAGTTTTCCAAAAATCAATAAAATAAAATAAAATAAAAAAATAAAACAATTTATCTAAAATTTAGATAATACTTGATTAAATTAAAATTATTCTAAATCCATACTAATATTATTAGTGCGAAAGTCTGTATGTCTATTAACCCTTTACACCCAAACCGCTGAACCGATTTTGCTGAAATTCGTTATGGAGATACTTTAAGTTCCGGGAAACGACATAGCATATTTTTTTACAGAAAAATGTACGGTTCCCGCGCTATAAACAAATAAAGCGCAACCGAGTTGCGGGCGTCAAGTAGTGCATATATGTCATGTATTATTATGAAAATGTCATAAAAATTCGCCGAGTGAGTGAGTTTACCGGAGGCCCAATCCCCTACCCTATTCCCTTCCCTACCCTCCCCTATTCCCTTCCCATCCCTACCCCTCTTCTGATGCTGCGAGTATCCATGGGCGACAGAAGTTGCTTTCCATCAGGTGACCCGTTTGCTTGTTTGCCCCCTTATTTCATAAAAAAAAATACGTACCCAATTTGACTAGGATGAATACCAGTGAAGTTTTTTATAAGATCCAGCTTAGCTTCCTCTCCACTTAGATTCACTTTTGTGTCTATGTAGGCTTCTATTGTTTCTGAAAGTCTAAGAAAATTATCTTAGTTAATTTGAATAATTAAATACTTACATTTTATTATGTTTATTTGTATCTATCCATATTACTATAATATTTCAGTCATTCATAAGAAGCCAACCAGGATGGACTCACAAGAGGTTTTTTTTTCATTCTCTTTTAAGTAAGTTTTTGCTGCTATCGACATAATTCATGGTAACAATACAGACAGACAGCAAACTTAGTAATAATGCTTTTTTTACCCTCTATGCACAGAAGGTAGAATCAAAAATAAAATCATGATAATTTTTTGACTAATCTCGATTATTTTATATCAATCCTTCAAGCCCCATAAGGTGCTCGCGACAACAATAGAATACAATAGCATTTCCTTGAATCCGCGATCGAAGTACCTTTTCTCAACATCCTGTGCCTTCATAACAGCCGTTTGGAGGTACCCATGCGACACATCTTCACACTGAGTTTTGTAGAACATCTTCGATGAATACAAGTCAAAATGCGACTTGAATACATCCCGAGTTTGACGGTATTGATCAAATGGACCAAATGCAAAGAACTTTTTAGATATTTCCTGTAAAACATAAAGTATACTTAAGAGTTTATTGTTGACTTGCTGTTTGCAATAAAGAATAACTACTTAGTTAAAAAAGTTTATATTATAGGATATTCCATGTTGCTTCTAGCCTTATGATGATTAACATAGAAATTACTGGACCAACTTTAATAAAACTTAGCATAGACAATCATAGGAAGACATAGGCAACATTTTATTGCTGGTTAAATTATGATCCTCTATTTTTTCTTATGCACATTTTTTTTATGAAATAAGGGGGCAAAAGAGCAAACGGGTCACCTGATGGAAAGCAACTTCCGTCGCCCATGGACACTCGCAGCATCAGAAGAGCTGCAGGTGCGTTGCCGGCCTTTTAAGAGGGAATAGGGTAATAGAGGGGGTAGGGATGGGAAGGGAATAGGAGAGGGTAGAGAAGGGAGGGGAGGGTATTGGGCCTCCGGTAAACTCACTCACTCGGCGAAACACAGCGCAAGTGCTGTTTCATGCCGGTTTTCTGTTAGAATGTGGTATTTCTCCAGTCGAGCCGGCCCATTCGTGCCGAAGCATGGCTCTCCCACGTATAAATAGTAATCCCACAATTAGTGTCAGGAACTCAGGAAACATCTAGTAACTGAGAAAGAGTATGATAAAATACCTTATCGCTTCGACACCTCTCATACATACTGAGAATTCCGGCTACTTCATTTGTGATATCATTAGTCATTGTTTCTACGTCTTCTGCTAACATCACACACTCGTCTTTGGCAGAACTCTGCTCTTCATTGCTTTGTTGTAGTGCGGCATTGAGTTTGGTGACTTCAATGTTCAGTTCTTTATTTACTAGCCTGTAATATGATAAAAGTTAAAATATTTATTTTTTTATCGGGCTTTGGCCCACCACACATTCCCACCACTGTATCTCCT
This sequence comes from Aricia agestis, assembly GCF_905147365.1. NCBI lineage: Eukaryota > Metazoa > Arthropoda > Insecta > Lepidoptera > Lycaenidae > Aricia > Aricia agestis. The sequence continues at coordinate 12,378,397 of NC_056425.1, forward strand.
ATGTCGCCAGGATCGACAGTGGTATCCAACCACGAAAACCTTTTAATATGATCTCAGGGAGCCCGAGGGAAATGCCATAGCTGTCTTGGGACCCGCAACGACATTAATCAGAAGAAAATAGGAGGAGTGGGAAGAATTCCAGATTCCCACCCCATATAAAGCGGGAGACAGCACAAAGTTGCAGTGACCGAAAGTCAAAGAACTGAAGGTGAAGCACCATGGGAATAAACATTGTTGTTGAAATATGAAAAATAAATTCTAGCTCAATACAGATGCCGCTTTGAATCTTAAGATTCAAAGCGGCATCTGTATTGACGCTAATTCAAGCCCCATAAGAGCACCGGTGATCGTGACAACAATAGAATACAATAGCATTTCCTGGAAACTGTGATCCAAGTACTAATTCCTAGCAATAAACTGGATATTGTACAGTACCAGTGCCAGATTAATATTTTTTTATAAGTGTATGAGTAGACCCTTTATTTCTGTCGCCCCATGTATGAAATCTTCCACCGCTAGGCCCCAGCTCTTTTGGCCTATTTATAATTTATAAAAGATTTATAAATCCAAGGCTAAACTACTGTACAATAGACAATCAGGTAAGCATCACATCAGTTCACATCACTCACTAGAAAAATAATACATTTAAAAAACTTACTCATTTTGTTTTATTAGGTCCTTCAGTGAGTCTTCATGTTTTTTTAACATACACAACTTTGCATTTTGAGATTTGATATTAAATTTCACATCCTCAATGTATTTTTTGTCACCAGGTAAACAAATACCAGGGTATTCTTGCTTCAGGGCCGCTATATTATCTTCCAAAGCTTCTTGTGATAGCACTTTTCCTTTTTTCTCTATTTCCGCATACCTGTCAAAACATTTATTTCATACATTTACAATAGTTAATTTGTAATTTAAGTACCTTCTTATCCTGTAACAAACCTCTGGAAGGGTAAATTGACATAAAAGCCAGTGTTTGACCAAAAACTCGTATTGATACTAATTTCTTGGTTTTTAGTAAAATTGATTTTGTTTTAAAATAGTGTATGTAGTGTGAAACAGTGGAAGTTGGAACAATTAATAAAGTGCAACAGTGTAGGAGCAGGTACACATTACCCAATGTGTAGTTAGCAGTTTTTCTATGTCAGTACTGAAACTGAAAGCAACAGGTAAAAACAACTTTATATATACAATTAAAGCGCAAATTTACATACCTATACTCTTCCCTAGCACTTAAAGCATTGTTCTCGTCTATACTTTGATAAATCCAACGCAAAACACCAGAGAAATCTGAATCATTCAACATCCACTCAAAAGACTTCTTGTAGGTATCTACACCAAGTCCATTAAGGAACGAAATAAACTCTTCATCAGTAATATCGGTTTGGGGATTCATCTTTTCATTGCTTTTATTATTTCAATCGCTTTTAAAAAAATATTTACTGAATTAGGTACTTTTAATTTTCAAAGTACGTTACTAAATTTGAATTTTGAAGTTTGAACGAAAACAAACAAACATGTATCAAACATGACAGTGACAGTTTTGGCATATTGTTTTTTTTATTTTGCAATTGCAAAGGCAAACACCTCTTTGACCAAAAGGCCAAACACACATCAAACCATAGACTTAATAATATAATATACTGTCGCATCAAACACATGGTATTATCACAGTATAGCAATATTAGTATGTCATATTGCTATACTGTGGTATTATTGATGATTGTTCGTGATTTTTATTCACACATGGTTCATGATTTTCACATTATTAATAATTTCTTTATTATTTTTAATTTGTTACAACTTACACTAGTGATTATGATTAAATAACAATAGCGAAAAAATTGGACTACCTAAGGTTTTCTTCTCAGTCTAGACTAGAGCTGTAATTATAATTCAACGCCATCCAGTGGCGAGTAGTGGGTACTACAAAACCAAAAATTTTAAAGTAGGTAGTCAAGGGTTGTGCGTGTTCCGTTAGTGAATATCGATAAAACAAATAATTTGTGTTTTTGTGTTTGGAAAAATTCTAGAACACACTGGTTCCACGTGTACGATAAGGATCGCGATTTATTTACGTCTGAATAATGAGTGCTATAAATCATCATATTTGTGTGACAGTGGAGGAAGACCCAATTGGGCTATTAGTCAATTTAGGCCCCCTTATCCTCGCACTTGAACGCACCAGGTTCAAGGTCGGGGTGGTAAACACGAGATAAAGGTGTAAGCAGACTTGCGAATTTTTTGCGAAAGTTGCAAATTTAATCTGCAAGTCTAACTGAAATCAACTAAGTATGTACCTACCAAATATTGACAGAAGGACGTACTAATCTTGAAGATGTTACTTCTTTAGGGATCGAGACTTAGAAGTATATTAATAATTATTAGATAGGTGCAAAAACAAGAAATTAGAAAGTTCTTTGATAGACCGAAAGGGTCTTAGCAAAAAAATGGGTTAATTGCTGCTTATTATATTAATTAATTTATTTAAGTACTTATTTATTTATTTATTTTAAAAGGACACCTGTGGTACATGACGTATTAGATTAAATTACTGCTACAAATCATATTATTTTAATAACCAGTAACTCACATTCATTAATTACTTACTGTTTTATATTTTAACAAAAATAATAAAGACACGTCTTGTTTGCAATTTTATTATCCTTTAGAAATCATCAAACAACTTGACATAGTTGTTAACTCTTACGGCCTAAGGCGTAGATTCCCATGTTCCATCCACTTCAGTGAAGATGTCATTCATATGGCCACTTTAGCACCATTTCACAAGCTTTAGCTTACTAAGCTTTCTATAGCGCGTTTCCATTGTACAATTTTACAAATTACAATGTTTCATGACGTGAAAGAGTTAAAGTTAAATTTAAAAGTAAGTAAATAGATTTATTGATGATGTATTTTACGCGGGAGAGCCATGCTTCGGCACGAAAGGACCGGCGCGACCGGAGAAATACCACGTTCTCACAGAAAACCGGCGTGAAACAGCGCTTGCGCTGTGTTTCGCCGAGTGAGTGAGTTTACCGGAGGCCCAATCCCCTACCATATTCCCTTTCCTACCCTCCCCTATTCTCTTCCCTTCCCTTCCCATCCCTATAAATAAATAAAAAATAAAATATCTTTTTATTCAAAATGGGTATCATGATACACTTTTTGAAAGTCGAACGAAGAAACTACGTTGCCTACCACCGGTTCGGGAACTACCCCGCCGAGAAGAACCGGCGTAAGAAACTCGCTACCCTCCCCTATTACCCTATTCTCTCTTAAAAGGCCGGCAACGCACCTGCAGCTCTTCTGATGCTGCGAGTGTCCATGGGCGACGGAAGTTGCTTTCCATCAGGTGACCCGATTGCTCATTTGCCCCCTTTTTTGATAAAAAAAAAAAGATTTTCTTAATGCGACTTTTGACCTATCGCTGCTTGTGTTTTATTCATAATATCGAACAAACTGTCGCATACCAGTGGGAACGAAATCCATACTAATAATATTAATATAGATTTCGTTCCCACTATATTATTATAAAACGAGCTTTTGCCCGCGGCTTCGCTCGCGTTATGAAGGATTAATAATCCTTTTTATATATATATATTAAATTTATCAAAATCCTTTCTTAGCGGATGCCTACGTCATAACAATATCTACCTGCATGCCAAATTTCAGCCCGATCGGTCCAGTGGTTTGGGCTGTGCGTTGATAGATCACTATGTCAATCAGTCACCTTTGAGTTTTATATTATAATATAATATATTATATAGATATATTATTACGAAAGTGTGTCTGTCTTTTACCTCTTGACACCCAAAACCAGGAACTAATTTTTCTGAAATTTGGTATGGATAATATACTTTGAATACTGGGAAAGGACATAGGATACTTTGCACATCGATTTTGGCGCAACGGAGTCACGGGCGTCCTCTAGTAGCAAATATTTTTACGGGAGTGAATGAGACTAGTAGATAATATGTTAAGGTCAATAACTGAATTTATTCATTAAATAGAACAATATTTGTAAGGCGTGAGCGGAAACAAAGGAAAAATTAAAAGCCCGACTGACGTAGCCAGAGGGCAAGAAAAGGTCTGAATTTTTAGGGTTTTTCTCTAAAATTATCTCAAAAGCTTATGTTTCGTGTTCGGTAAGTGACTTTTGAAATCAATAACAATATTTTCTGATTGTTATTTAATTAAAGTCCTGCATAACATTTTATAAAGAAAGGAAATAACGTCCATAACACATTGTACAACGGAAAAACTCTGCAACCTACACAATGTGACTAGTGGGCGCTGGTAAGCATCCTTCAACGGGTCCCCGCTAGAAAAACAATGCCACGCCTGTCTTCACAGTTTTCAATCCCATGACATTTACCACAACACTATTATAACAACTTTCATGGACCTTAACCTAACGTAGCAGAGTCTAAAATCGCTTGAAGATTTCAGCCAAAAGATTTGTCATCGATTTCCAATCGTAGGCTTTATCCAAACGTAATACAGTTTATATTCGTGTGATTTTAATTTAGATATTTGTTGGATGCAAGTGATTTTACGTTTGCTCATTATTTTGAACTTGAATGGTAACAATTTGACAGGTTTACTGTGGTCTAAGCAGACTGTCTAAATTTAAATTAAATACCTAGACTTCTTGACAAATCATGCTTTATAATAACATTTGTAGGTAATAGGTAAGGCTTTTGCATCCGTTGGTGATTTAACTGTATTCTCCGAACCACTGTTCAAATATTATTGCCTGGGACAGGTAACAGGTTATTTTTCTAATGTCTTCCTGGTTTCGAAGTTCAGTTTTGTATCGTCTACTTGACAACAGATGGCGTTGCGTTCATGAACTTAAATTATATTATTATATTATAATTATATTAAAATAATTCGTTGAGGTACCTTGAGTCTCGGGAAAGGACATAGGATATTTTTATTTTATCCCCGTAAATGTACGGTTCTCGCACGATAAACAAATTTCGGCGGAGTTGCAAGCATCGTAGTTAAAAATAATATTTATTAAGTTTGTCTTTTATGCTGCTCATTTTGTACATTTGAAATATTATGATATAGTAGTCGCTGTATGCAAGAGGTAATTTTTCTCTCGTCTAAATCTGTCGTCGTTTTAGTTTTCTAACACCCCATCTATTTTTGTTCGTGTTTCAAATGCATTTGCGTGTTGTTTCGATCAAGGCAGGCGATGCAAGATTTAAACATTGTATTTCTTTTGAAATTTATCGTATTTATAAAAAAATGTATTGTAAGATGAAATAATTATTTTTATTTTTCTATAAACCTGTAAGTAACAGATTTAATGAAAAACTTTCTTCAAATTCAAATATAACGTTGTGAAATCCCGCAGAAACTACGTATTTAACATTCCTGGATGAAAAGTAGTATATATGAAGTTATCTATAGATTAGCAACTTTAATCCCAAAAATATTCTCACTCATGTAATAAAAAATCTCATTTGAATTTCTCTATTCCTTGATGATTTTTTAATGGTAGATTAATATAGGAGAGAATAGAGATACAGCCGTTGCCCGTTATTACAATAAAACCATTCGTTGCAACGTTGCAAGATAATTTAGGGAGCCTTACTCCCTAAATCCTAAATAGGATAATAATAATAATTAATTAATCCCTAAACAGCGTCGTATGATACCGATTACTAGCTTAGCTCCGTAAAAAGTGTAGTGTAGTTATACTAGCAACTATTGATATTTTTAACGGTGTTGTCATACCTATTATTCATTCTCTTTTTCCCGCCTAAACGGTGTCAGATGACAGCTAATGCATTTGACGTCTATATTTGAACACCGGACATGCATTAGCTTCTAATAAATTAATCGAACACGTCGTGTATGTTTGTATGTTTATATATAATTTTAAAAATAGTGTATTGATTTCTGTCTGTTACCATTTATTATTATGTAAAATTGTAGACCATTGTGTGTTTCTGAATACTTGTTAGGCAGACCGCAGAATTAATAATTGGTAACGGTGGATAGCAATAGATGCAAAATAGAAAACAAAACTATTTACAACTTATTTAATAAATATAATTTTTTTATTTGATTTACTTACTTTAAAAAAAAAATTAGCTTTTGTGTTGCCGTTATTTTTATCGTCTTGTAACTTGTTGCCGTATCGTAAAAGCTTTCTCATAACTTCACAATTAATAATAATTTATTATTATAATTTAAATTAGAGAGTAATTCTAATGTTTGGCGGGAAAGTTGATAACTGCCGCAAGATGGCGCCAATGACGTCACAGTATAACCTAATTCGAGTTTCGCGAATTAATTAACAAAGCGCAGTTCACGGGTCACTTCACGCATCTGCTCGCTATTTATGTCCTTAATTAGTAATTTTGTATTAGTGTAAGCTGAGAAAATAAGACACAAAGTTCAATAGAAGCTTGCAGATAAGCCGCTACGTCATAATATAAGTAACATAATTATTGAAATTCGAAAGTGTGTCTGTCTATCTGTCTGTCTGTCTGTCTGTATGCCTGTCAGTCTGTCTGTTAGCTCTTCACGCCCAAACCGCTGAAATTTGGAATGGAGATAATTATTCTTCTAATGGAGATAATCTACCGTACCGTACTTTTTATCCCGGAAAAATGTGTTCGGTTCCTGCACGATAAACTAATTTAGGCACAACCACAGAGGCACAACGGAGTTGCAGGCGTCATCTAGACAAGTATAAGGTATACGGGGTACCTAATACCTATATATTGCGTGTAAGTTGTAACCCTTCATTAGTATTCACCTGCAGCGGGGTTTCCGATGACTCACCGTAATGAACAAAATTGCATTTCGATTAGTCATTCAGAATGAATTTATTATTAAGTTGCCAAGCAAAGCCTTTTAGTACCTTTAGCTTACTTACCTAAACTAGAAGCTTCACAGGAAAATATTTGCAAATGTGACGAAAAGAGAAATTCTATGGATTATTTTGATTAGGCATCCAAATTGTTATTCTCTATACTAATTTACTATATAAGTCATAATTTGTCAACACCAAACTATGTGACAATTTTAAGTTTTTAGTCTCAGAAGTTTGGATTATTCTTTATCTATCACTCTTTGCCTTTACATACTAATTAAATGTGCTTTTCTGACATTCATAATTTATGTTGTAGATCTGATTAGGGACTATCTGGATTCTAGAGCAGTCCCCATTTCACAGTTGTCTGACAGCGCTGGGTTATCAGGAAAGCTCATATCTAACTGTGTTACGGGTGTCGCGAAATACAAAACAACAAAGAAATTAAATGCATAATTAATAATTAAATGCATAATACCGAAAACCAGAAAACCGGCGTGAAACAGCGCTTGCGCTGTGTTTCGCCGAGTGAGTGAGTTTACCGGAGGCCCAATTCCCTTCCCTATCCTCCCCTTTTCCCTTCCCTTTCCATCCCTACCCTCCCCTATTATCCTATTCCCTCTTAAAAGGCCGGCAACGCACCTGCAGCTTTTCTGATGCTGCGAGTGTCCATGGGCGACGGAAGTTGCTTTCCATCAGGTGACCCGTTTGCTCGTTTGCCCCCTTATTTCATAAAAAAAAAAATATTATTATTATTAATTACTAATATTAATAATAGTAAACTCACTTTTGTCCAGTGGTTCCGCTAAAAATCTTGGTAAGCATTCTATTGAAAGATTTCACACTAACTTCAGTGCTATTAATACTAATTACTAGCTGATCCGATAAAATAATATAATATGTTGTTCAGGCATGAAAAATTGTTGATGATTTAATAAAAGTCAGTCCCTGGAAGAATTTGGCAGCAAACACCTTTACACGATAATTTTCTATATTACAAGATGCTTTTTAACCGACTTCCAAAAAACGAGAAGGTTATATGTTCGGATGTGGATGTTTTTTTTTTGATAGACAATATTAGATACAAAGTTCGACAAGGCTTTAAATGAACGTGGGCGGAGCGCTGAGGAGAACTGTCAAAAATGACGTTTTTGTATGATGGCAGCGTTAGTTCCTTTTTTTCGCCACGTTCATTTAAAGCCTTGTCGAGCTGTACATAGTTTCAAATATTATCTATAGACTATATTGTAAATAGATTCCCAAGACTTCTGTCTCATGAAAGACAGTAAAATTGTCTCGCTATCGCAATGTACAGGACATTGCGATAGCGAACAGGATGGGATCTGATGCAAGACGTCCACTTAGCGTTTTAGGCACTTTATATAATGGCTGTTTGACGTAAGTCTAAATTGGCCTGTTAGGGCGTTTGTATATCCATACTAATATTATTAATGCGAAAGTGTGTCTGTGTGTTTGTCTGTTACTTCTTTACGCCCAAACCGCTAAACCGATTTTGCAGAAATTTAGAATGGAGAAACTTCAAGTACCGGGAAAAAGCATCTAAGGATAATTTTTATCCTAAAGAAAAATGTAAAAATGTACGGTTCCCAAGCGATAAACGAATTTTGTCTATTTAACTTTAGGTAAAAATGTTATGATGCCGTAAAGGTATCATGATACAAATTGATTTGTAGGCAGATGAGGGACCTACGTAATTTGGTCGGATTAATATTCACGCCAACAGATCAAGACTAACATTACCTTGACATAACCCGACCAAGTAATAGTTTTCCCATCTATTAATGAATTTCTCTGATGGTACAATAAAATTAAAAGGGTTAAATAAAAAAATAACTTAAAAAAACTTTTTTATTCAACAAAACAGTCACTATATCCTATTATTTACAACGTAATATTTACAATTTGATAATAATATAACTTGTACATGGTATCTCAAAATTAAATGTAAAATACTGATTGTATACTCCATTTAGAATTACTTTAATATCTGAAAGTACAAATAACTCTAAAACAGACTTCCTATTTACTTATAAGTGAATGGTAGAATTGGTAGAGGAATATTGGTAAAAATCAGCAATCAGCTGAGCACTTTGTAAAACCATCATCTTTATTGTCTTTCTTCTCTCTTCATCAGTTTATACTACAATCTAAATATCTATTATGTTCTTCAAATAAATAATTGCTGCTAGAAATTGCGCGCGGTTTCGCTCTCGTAAAATAGAATCCCGCGGCAATCCTTCAATTTCACGCAATAAGAAGTATCCTTTATCCTTACCCGTGGCCTACTCTGTGTTTGTCAAGTTTCATCAAAATCGGCCCAGGAGTATCGGAGTCTTTTCGATGCAAACAAACTTTTCTTCATTAGGCTAAACTGATGTGATGTGGAGCGTCCATACATATGTTTTCTTCTGTTCTTTATCTTCCTTGATCAGTCTCTCTTCTTTTCTCAGTGCTGTCTACGCGGTAGACATCTGGCCGTCAAAAGTCTGAACCGTCTGCTGGCTGGACGTCATCACTCTGTCTCGTGTCCACCTTCTCCTCTCGAAGTTTTTGCTGAGCATAACCTGTGACGAGATGTTATGGTAAGATTTGGTTGTTTACATTAAACTACTAAAGGGAGGCATTAACGTAGGAATTAATTTAGCTGTTGTGTTATAATTTAATCTAGATCCTGAACTGTTGGCCCGAGAAAAATAACAAGTAATGCGTAATGCATGAATGCATTTGAAAAAACATCGATAAATAATAACGATTATGCTCCCAGTTTTAGTGTCACTAATGCTTCAAAAAGTCCAAAGTTTAAACATACCGTATAGAAAAGGGTGACGAAGCCCACGATGGCCCCAACCAGTACATCCCACCAGTGGTGCCGGTGGTCCGTGATCCTCGAGAAGGAGCAGACGGCAGAGTAGCTGATGCAGAGCATCTGGAGTAAAGGGACCAAGAATATGGTCTTGTTCCGCCAGCTGAACGCTCGCTTCTGGAGGTACCACTGTAAAGTAATATTAGATTAGAAGAAAAATAGAAACAAGTAAAACGAAGTAAGTATAGTTGATGTATAAAAAAATTCAGACGATAAATTAGTAGTTAAAGAACAATTATTTTACTTATAACTTGAAAATCAGTATTCGTAAGAACGGTAACACAAGGATGTTATAATTATGTGAGGAAACAGAAGCTATATAATATGATAAAGCATAATATATTTATAGTTGCCTGATTTTGGTCAACATTTTGGTAGTGTTTGATGAAAACACCAATAAAGGAAACCAATAAATAAAAAGGAAAATACCACATTGATTTGTAAAAAATAACTAAATAATAATGAGGAAGGAAACACTGCTAAACCGGCATGCTAGGGACTGATATACAAAAGAAGGAAGGATAATAGTTATTAAACCTACAATAATAGTACTTACAGCTGTAAAGAAGCCGCATAGCACTGACAGAGACGTGTGTCCTGAAGGGAAGCTGTGGTAGGAGTCGGTCTGCATCCAGCTTGAGTATTTGTTGGGGGTGCACTTGAAACTGCTCACCCATTCGGAGCTGCAACAAAAATTAAAACATCATTACCACACATAAACAAATAAAATATACCTATCAAAGAAATTGATTCACAGACTGTAACGGTTATCTACGTGATTTGGTCAGGTTTCGGTTGCGATTGACATAATATCCTGTTTGAATAACGTAGATCCGCTCTGATGGTACATCACGTCAGTAATATACTTGCTAAGTGATAATCGTGTCATGTCAAATGGAATACAACATTGAACAAAAGATTAAATGAGAAAAAATTCAAACAACATTAAGAATAAGAAGACATAGAAGTAACTTTTACTTACTCTTTGCACGTCAACGCGGCGTCTGGCTGGCAGACATCGAAGAATATGGGTCGGGGGCTGCCTGAGACGGCCTTCATGACTTCCACGACGATGAAGTTGACGAAGAGCCCGTAAGAGTAGCTCCGGTAGATAGAGAGGGTCTTCCGCATGCTGTATTTGAGTCGAGTCCGCTCCGAGTTAGAGTCGTACAGTATTAGTTCGGTGACGAAAACCTGATGAAGAATACAGGATGTAAATACTTGAAAAATTAAATTTTAAAAACAATTTTATTTACTTAATTATAACAAGCAGATTTAGTACATAGAGGCTAAACTAGAGAAGTAACTTATATCTTTAAACGAGCAATTCATGAAATTTAGTATATAGGGGGTTTCGGGGGTAATAAATCGATCTAGCTAGGAATCATTTTTAGAAAATGTCATTTTAGTCGTGGTTTATCGAGCGAAGCTCGGTCAAATAGCTAGTTTAACATTAAACTAGTAAGAGAATTATAAACATTCATTATAGTAAACAATGTGAGGTACGTATCCCGGTAATTTAGTTCTCTATCTAAATTCTAAAGGTTTATATTACCTTACAATGCGCATTTTTTCTGTAGTCTATAATTATACTACAGAAAAAAAAGCGGATTGTAAGGTAGCTAGGAGCAGACGTATAGAACCAGAGAAGCTACACTTTTAAATAATTTGTGTTTATGGGCGGCAATAGCATCATCAAGCGATTTGCTTAATTCCTTGGCTGGTATAAATAGTCAGTACTTAAGATGCGATCCGGTCTCAAGACGCGGTTCGGCTCTGTGATTGGTCCAAATTTTGACAGCCAACCAATCACAGAGCCTGAACCGTGTCTTGAGACCGAAATGCATCTTGAGTACTGACTATTTATACCAGACCTAGTCTACCAATTCATAATTAAACTAAACGTTTAGAAAGCTTACCGTGACGAGCGGCAGCAGCAGAATAGAAGACATCAGCACAGCAGAAGACACAGTATCACCGTTGAAGACGAAGGACAGTTTCGGGTCGTTGCAGTAGAAGCCAGCTTGTAACTGAGGGATCACGTTCAACTCGTATAGACCGATGACTGCGAACACTGGAACAAAATAAACTTTTTAGTCGAGTTCTCTCTTGTCATATAATTGCTTGTATGGTACTCGTTAATGTAATATTTATTATTTCTTTCTTCGTATTTCTATGAAAAGCAAATTAACAAAACGACAACAAGCATTTGTGTAATTTGATCTAATGAGAGACGATATCGCATAGTATAGATCAGTTTATAAACTGTGTTCAGTATGGTTTAGTTTTTTAACCGACATACAAAAAGGAGGAGGTTATAATATGTTCGTCTGTATAATATATTTTTTTGACTACTGAAAAGTATTGACTACTAGATGACGCTCGCATTCTCCGTCGCGCCAAAGTTCGTTTATCCCCGTACATTTTACGGGTAAAAAAAGTATCGTAATGTCCTTTCCCATAAAAAGTGTCCTTTCCCGGGACTTATCTCCATACGAAATTTCAGCAAAATCGGTTTAACGGTTTGGGCGTGAAGAGGTAACAGCTTGTACTATTATGTGGTTACAGACAGACAGACATCGCATAATTATAATATTAGTAAATAGTAAGGAAGTAAAAGAAGCGAACAAAAAGCAAGATAAATTGTTTTGGTAGTCAGTGTATGTAATTATGAAAAGATAGATGAGAGATGACGTATTCTGTGATGAGAGTTAATAGATTCAATATTATGTGTATCTGGTAACGCAGGATACAATAATTATAAATTGCTAGGTTCCGGTTTTTAACTTTTGTTTATTCAACCAATTATTTCTTGAAGAAGTACGTAAACTACAACCATTAGTTACATAGAACAACAAGTCAAATTGTCGTGATGTAACTATAGTTAATAAGTATAGTTTATCCGTCCTCCTGTCTGTTGCGTAATATCCCTTATACCTGGGGTCTGGGGAGCGTTAAGTATTGGGTAACATCGTTTTTGACTGTGTATTTTAGGTTGGGTTGCACCAGAGGCGTGGTTAAAGTTATGGTTATAGTTAAATATGGCGTCCTTTAGCTTTAACTTTAACCGGAGAAATGCGCAGATGTCTGTTGCGTTTATTTTTTTTATGGAAGCTACAGGTAACGGGATTGAGGGTATAAAAATTGAATTATCCGTAAAAATCGACAGGAAAATATAACACTGTGAAATATAGTAAATTTTCAGATATACGTATGGGCGGAGGTTAAATATGGCGTCCTTGGACGCCATAACATTTAACTTTAACCAAAGATTTGACATTTTGCACTGTAGTTATAGTTAAAGTTACAGTTATAGTTAAAGTTAGTTGGTGCAACCCAACCTTAGTAACGCTCCGTAAAATTAGGTTTTCCGTCCATGTTCTATTTTGTTTGAATTGCATTTTTTCTAGCCTAAGCTATTGTATTGCCATATGTATTTATATAATATAGTTTTTTTACGAAAATTTTCATTTCTTTACCAGCGATTTTGATTGGCTAACCTAATCAATAGTACTTTTGAAAAGATAAAGTCTCATCCACAGACATAGATCTTGATCTGTCTCTGTTCTCATCTAAAAACGTCAGTACCAAACAATAATTATTGTTCATCACGCCATTTGCCTTTTTTCCATTAAGTAATTTAAATTATTTTTACCTAAAAGCCGTTACACGTGTTATGAGACCCCCTAACCGCTTAACGTAATACTTAAAGGCTCCCCTACATGCTACATGTAATGATAGTTCACATAGACCCCTTTATACAGGTATTACATAGACCCCTTTTTAATATACTTATTCCTGTACTTGATTAATGTCGGTAATTATCTATCATGATACAGATTGATTAAATGTTCCTGTTCCTCCTAGATAGACTGCCTATCAGTATATATACCTACAGTACTTATAATAATAATAATTTATTATTTAGGGCACAAAGTGTTTTATATTTAAGGATAATAGTTTGAATATTGAATATTTAAAAAAAAACAACAAAAAATTAATAATTAAACGCCGAACAGTGCGCAGACTCGACAACAGTTTCGCTACTAGAAGATAGATGGCGCTGCGAAACTTAGCGTAAAAATATTTTACTTTTGTTTTTATTTAGTTAAGTAAATCTTTTTACTTATTATTATTATTTTGTTTTCTATATGTAATAAATTAGTCAGTTAGCATTAAATAAGCTACTAATTACTTTCTAAATGATTTAAAGTGTAATAAAATCTGTGTACTTAAACTGTAAAGCTACTCAATCATTTTAATGTCTTTTGATTAAATCTTGGGTATTATTCATGCGTTTTCAAAGAGTCAAGCTTTATTATAACGACAATGCTTTTTTGTTAATTATGCGTGTACCTCATTATTTTATTAAATATTTTTTACCAGGGTGACCATTTTTACTACCCATTTTTTTTATAATAATTAGCACTAACAATTACAAGCCTACAACTTAACACGATATACAAACATTCAATAACAATTCAGGTAATAGTCATAATTTTTATTCTTAACTGTTTTCTTTATACTTAGTAAGTGTAAAAAAAATAATTAAAAAAAGTAAAAAATAATGTTTACACGTGCCGTGTGCACATGCATCATACAGTGGGGTCCTCACATGTGACGTTTTTCGTTTTTTACACGATATCGCTTTGATGTGCCTAAAAATAACGCACGCCTTTCATATTTTTTTAAACAAGTATACTTTATTGGGACTTTAATAAATCAAAGTCTTGTAGTTGTGTTTGATTTAGCATTATAGTTTATAGCGTAATTTGTGTGCTTTAATAATATACGATGTCTTTACTGTCTAGTCACATTTTCATTCTAATTGAAAAATCAATTTTGTTATTCTACTAATCAGAATCTTCTATTACGCAATATTTTGATATTATCTTAATTTGTTAATTAATGTTTGTTTGATTCGTGTATTAAATTTAATCTATTCTCTCTAATCTATATAGGCATCACAGATCACATATTATATACAATATGAATATATATTTTGTTCGAAGTCACAGATATTATGTCCGCAGCGCCAGTCACGTTTATTTTAATCCTAATTTTATAATAATCTTTTTTATCAGAATAAAGTTACGTAATATGAAAAGTTCTTGCAATTTAAAAAGATAATAATTGATAAGATTCTTTTTTTGCAAAATGTATATCTTAATAACAATAATATCTTTGATACTTATTAGATTTATTATTACTGTTTTTCATAGGTGAATGCTCTCACACACTTTATGCTGTTCATCCAAAAGATCTCGATTTTTACATTTCAGAAGCTAGTTTATATCAAGTACTATTATTTACTTGAGCTGATTCGACTGCTACCTACGCTTCGTACTAAGTACTTCAAAAGTTAATTATTGTTTTTATTTTTGAGTAATATTTACTTTTGTCTTACCTATAACAAATATTGGCAGATCTACCAGTAGCGCCCATCTGATGTTACATCCCAGGGTATTTGACTGCAGCAGCTGAGATTCTGGATCTTTCCTCTGTAACAATATGAAGTAATGTTTACAATTTAATTTAATCAAGATTAGAATAATGCGGGGCCTTTCTACGTTGGCGCATGGATCTATGCAAGCGATTGTGTGCAACATGTAGAGGGAATATTCTTCTATGATTGTCTAAGATCGAGAGCGATTTCTATCTATATGCTATCAGTTTCATGGTAGAGTATCATGATTGTCCATTGTAGGCCAATGTAAAGAGAGATTTTATTTTTTTATGTTATTTCATTTGTTTACTTAAAGTTAATATGTAATTTCATTTGTTTACTTAAAGGGTTTTCAACCAATCTTTACATTGTATCATTCGCACGATAGTTTTATATAAAATTGATTGTTAAACAATGAAAACCATAAGAAGGTAAACAATAAACATATTATGAGGTGTCCACAAACAATAATATATTACATAACCTCAATCGGTTATTCCTAGGGTTTATTACTAATTTATTGTATAAAAGTACACATAAACGAGACTTTTGTCACGTTGGTCATTGACACTAGTGTTTCTCCTGGGGGATGAATAGGATAGTAAAAATTATTACAGTTCGACAAGGCTTTATTTGAACGTGGGTGACATTGACGGAAGCGCTGCTGGTAAAGGAGAACTGTCAAACTCATGTCAAAAATGACGTTTTTCTATGATAAAAGCGTTTAGTTCCTTTTCTCGCCACGTTCAAATAAAGCCTTGTCGAACTGTACTGCGATGTTTTCACGATAGAGGCAGGACCAGCACAGACAGCAAACAAAAAGTTATGTTCGACGTTTGACAACGTTTCTATCAATATGACATGTGAATCGAATTATTTAGTTTATATGCTAGTAGCACCCTCTGCTACTACCCTTGCATATTATTCCAATTACGAGGCAGCAGGAACTGCATAATGTAGGTAGGTTTATGTTTCCGAACGCAAGCATAATATTTAAGTATATTTTAATTACATTCTTATATCACATTAATCAAACTTTCTTCAACCTTTTTGCGTTTACTCATTTACCTCTGGCCGTGACCTTGCCTTTACTTTGATCACTTTCATTATGTAACGAATTGCGACGTAGGCGAAGGGTGAGGATCGATAGACAAGGTCACCCTGACCTTCCAGGGTCGACCTTGACGCGCCCTTATCGAGGATTTCAAGGACCAATGACCTTTTTATGTGAAGTTGACGTGACCACAACATTTTAAGGGTTGATAGGACTGGAATGAGCAAAAGTTTTTCTAAATTCGCAAATTATAGAAATATTTCAACGAGTTACTTTAAATATGGTTCATGTAAGAAATTGTGTTTTCAACTAACTCACTGTTGTATTTTATTACACGTGTTTTTTTATCAATGAAAGTAGTACTTATCTACTTCTGAGTCATGTGTTTCATCCAAATTCTTAGTTACACAATGAATCATTACAATTTCTATTATCATGATAACTTTGGGATTTTTTTTGTTTTTACCATTCGTCACTAGATTGTCAGTCAGATGAACATGAGTCTTTATTGGATATTTTAATATAGTTAATATAAAAAAAAATACAAATATTTTGTGTCCTGCAGAAGAAATTTTTTATGGAAACCCTACCTAATCCGGGAGTCGGGACTAACTTGAGGCTTTATGTCTAAACAATCTTACATAACGAACCTTTTTCAAGAGTCAAGACCAAAATATACGAGAAAGGTTTACTTTATATGATAGTAATAAATTCTGAGATTTTCGTTGTTGA
This sequence comes from Aricia agestis, assembly GCF_905147365.1. NCBI lineage: Eukaryota > Metazoa > Arthropoda > Insecta > Lepidoptera > Lycaenidae > Aricia > Aricia agestis. The sequence continues at coordinate 12,395,354 of NC_056425.1, forward strand.
AAATATTTGTTATTTGAATATAAAAAGCTAAATTCAAGGCACTTTTTTAACATTTTTCAAGTAACAATAGCAACTAAAGCTCTGCATCATACGTTTCAAATTACGCGTTGTCAGTAAAATTGCATAATGCTGCAATCAATACAAAACAACGAAATGCTAACGACAATGGTGGCGCTACCCTGAATTGTTTGTGTTACTTAATAAATCATTTTGACGATCCTTCAAATTGTTTGTGACTTGTGTTAAAAAAGCACAATATCACTATTGAGTTGTGTATTGAGTACTACATAATATTATGTTGTACTGGAGCTGATTAATTGAATAATGGTCTTCATTCATAAGCAATAATTTCTGCTAAATTGCGTACCTGACTAGAAGTGGGTCAACTAATTATTAAGAAAGTGTTTTGCGGTTTGATCACAAGAACATCACCTTTTCCACTTACGTCACAATGACACTGTGACACGTAGAACTAGTTTATAGACGACTCTTCCAAAGAAATCAACGTATAGTTCAATGAATTTGACGTACTTTGTAGCATTAACAATAGATGAGTCACTTGGAAAAGGGACTTACTAACGATAACACTGTCACGTAGATTTTTATTAACAATGTTATCTTGAGAGTTACTGACCTGTAAGGATCTTATGATGTTAAATTTAAAGGTGACAAAAATAATTAAATTTAAAATATTAATCAATAATTTTGACTATGCTAATTCAGTGACATTTATATAATTTAATTGTACTGTAAATATTTATCACTTCTATTATTAATTTGCTATAATGTCTGAAATTTATTGAATATTGTAAATTAATTTTCTGTCATTATTATTGCTGATTTAAAAATGTAATTTATAATTTTGTAATTCGAACAAATAATATTTTTATTTTTAGTTTACTTATTTATTTATAAGGATCTTTTGAAGGCCGGTGTTGCTTTAAGTGAAACTGGATGGGATGGTTTCACTTAAAGTAACACCAGCCTAAGTTATTGTTTGCTCAATGCAAAATAATTGTTGGATGGCATTCATAACTATGTTCATAATAAACAAGAAAGAGAGGGTTTCAAAATGGAGTGTCTTGAGTAAGACTTTATATTCTTGTAGGATTGTAATCCAAAATTTAAAATAAAGAAAATAATTTTGAAGCAAAAATGAAACAATAAAAATTATTGTCACTAATGACAATAATTGCTATTGAAGACTGTTTGCACATGTGTTAGTAAGCTTCTTTATAAGATAAATTAACACTACACAAACAGCTAAGCAAGCAAATTCTATTGTTCTCCGGTGCTATTCCAAGCATCCTTAATCCTTCATGCTGGTAGTGCAATGCTGATAGACATACTTTAAATCCCTTACTAATAAAAAGATTTACACAGCGAATACCTAGACAAGGTATGCTTGTATTTGTTTGGCGTATTAGAAATGACACATGAAAGATACAGACGTCAACCTTGAGAGTTGGTCTGCTAAAACCATAAAGTTAATATACCTAGCGGAATAGAGCAACAATCTCGAGCTGTCAAACGTAACCAAAATTGGTTTTCATCTGTGTGAAAAATATGTGTACGTATAAATAACACAAGCATGATTGAACATGCATTCTATGAGATTAAATTGACAACGTGCGGCACGTGCCGACTGAACGTCAAAAAAGAGTGCTGCTGTCATGTGTCACACGTATCCTTTTACCACGCAGTGTTACTGATAGTGACATCTCTCTTGCTCAGCATTTGTTTCTCTATTCCGCTAGGTATATTAACTTTATGGCTAAAACGAACATAATATTAAAGAATTGTTAAATACCACACTTTAATTAGACTTTTAAAAATTTTTCGAGAGATTGATTTCAAATTGATTGAGATCAAAAATCCTCCTTATCAATAAAAATGGCTTACCCGCATAGCACCATACGATTGAACCATTTTCATCACAAATATTAAGCTAAACACACAAACTTAAGCCACTTAAGCTGACACCAGACAGTAGACACAAGTAAAGACTAAAATGTAAATATAGATATAATTGCTGATATACTGATTGATAATATGATATCTTATCAATATATTTTCAGCTGCTTTCGTCATTGCATCGAAATATTGTATTCTTTTATTTTATTACAACTTACTGTTATAATATCTATGACTTATAATTTGCTTAAATACTTATATCATTTACTGTTTGGCAATTACACGTCTAAATAATATTTTTTCAATTTTATAATTCCAGAAAATCGAACATATTACGACCACATATTAAAATGTTAACGACTTATTTCGTTATCTTGATAAGATTAGTTTTTACATCACAGTTTACCAAAATTTTGCACTGCTATCTATATGAGTCATTTTACATTTATGAATCTAATAAATTACTATCTTGACCTATTTGAACCACAGTAATTATTGTAAAAGCGCGTTAGTAATATGCCAAAAAATAAATAAAATTGTAATTAAAAATTTTGTATTTAAACCATTGTTATATTTGACATCAATAAAACATTTTTTTTTTACAAAAAATACATACCAAAATGGTTGCACAAGAACTTGAGCGTGAAACGTCTATGACTTTTTTTAAACTTTTAACACTGGCACGATAGGAGTTCATCATTTTGATTTTTTATCGATTTTTTATAAAAAAATAACAACTTTTTATTGAAGATTATTAAAAAATATTTATTCAAATGGATTTTAAGTCACAACTGCTCTATTTCAATCCGTTTAAATAAATAATAAAATACAGGATCAATACCGTTATATTAGAGTGTCACAAACCACAATGCGTAATAAAGAGGAAAACCCTACAAAATTCACCATATTTGGCTTACGTAGTATTAGTACTTGTGTACTTATAGTTGCTGTTTACCTATTGTAATATTAATAATTTATAATATAAGGATATATAGGTACTTAATAATATTACCTATTATAGTATACAGAGAACAGCAAAGAGCGCCAACTATCATGGTTCTATGATTTTTCCTTCAAACGGTTACCAAAATTGGAAATTGATGACTGTACACATTGGGTTTTTAAAATGTAATGACAATTGACAATAATATTATGTAAGCATAACAATACCATTAAAAAAAGAAGAAGAAGAAGAAACATAACAATAATTTAGGTATAACATTTTAAAAACATTTTTAAATGGATAATAAATTATTCATTTAAAATAAACGAAGGCATACGGCGAAAGGCGAAAAAAATAATTCACAATATAATTATCCCGGGTAGTTTCCCGGTGAACGCTAACACGTATAAAATAGTATTTTTTTTTAAGTAATTTACGACCTATTAATTAATTATTATTTAGTATTTACCCATCCTATAAGTTACAACATTATGTAATGATTATTTTATCAATAGATTTTAATACTAGAGAGAACGCTTCCATACATTTTTGATCAGTGATTCTATAAAGAAGCGACAAAGAAAACGTGTTGGCTAGGGGCTTATGATATAATTTATCGATAAAAATATGACCATCCATAATTTTATCGATGAACCAAATTCAACGCCATCTAGTATTGAGTAGAATATGTTGATGCCATATTTCTTCTTGTTATCTTCATTTGAGCTGTCTGTGCATCCGTAATTAATTATAATTTTACGTAATCGTTAAGTACATTACTTATAATAAATAATATTGTACGTCTGTTATCAGTAAATAATTTTATATTAGAATTTAATAACATTTTAAATATTATGTGTAGTCTACAATATAGTGTAACAAAATAAAGTGATATTAATTATACATAGGGGTGTGTATAAGTCCCTGTATCGAAGAGTTAAGGGAGATCGCAGACGACAGACTTTTTGTGCGATCGAGTCTGGGGCGCCCATACAATAGGCACGGCACGCGCGCGGCCGCGCCATCGCCATGCCGACTGTATGGGTGCCGCAGACTCGATCGCACAAAAAGTCTGTCGTCTGCGATCTCCCTTACTGTGAAAGTAGCAAATAGCAAGTAGGTAGTGTAGTGTACTTGCTAGAGTATTCTTTTAAACTTTTGTGTGGGAAAATTCAAAACGCTTGGGCGCTTGCCCATTCAAATAACAAAAACAAATGCTCTATCAGTGCCGCACACAGTTAACTTCATCAAAGCAAAAAAAAATTGAAAACATCATTCAACTCTAGCTGTCAGTTCTTACTTCCGACCAAAGAGCAGATAGTTCATGACGACCACTGTGGTTTTCCTGCGTTTCCGGTTCTATGGTTCCCTCTTTCGGCTGTCACGTTTCCACTGATCACTGATGCCTCATGAGGTATCATCATGAGTCATCACCCGGCGCCACTCGTATGTGGTGGTACGTAAGTCAGTACTTAAGCTCCAAGATTACTTTTGCATACAAATACGTATGACCCATCGAGGGTTTAATTCTCTTGTTTCGAATGTCACTTCGATCGAGATTCGAGAATAGTTAAAACCTTTTTTTTGTTGTGGTGAAGGGATGACTGATGTTATAAAGTATGTCTTTAGAGTTCCCTAGTCGAATGGTAAATGCGGGAAAATTAAACAGCCGATATCAGAGACATAAGATAAAAATTTTACAGAATGGAGATTATTATTAACTAATTACATTTACTTAACTTAAACAATCATTAAATCTCACAGAATTATAGTTACTCGTGGTAATAGCTAGACGGCTGTCACAAAATAATGTTATTTTCTACGAATAAAAACTTATTTTATTGTATTTCAATTCCCGCTATAAAAATAATTAAATGGCAAACTTACAGCAAAGGAGATTTTTGCACTTTTTGGTCGATATCAATGACGACAACAGTAAGTATTTGTTTTTTTTTTATGAAATAAGGGGGCAAACAAGCAAACGGGTCGCCTGATGGAAAGCTACTACCGTCGCCCATGGACACTCGCAACATCATAAGAACTGCGTTGCCGGCCTTTTAAGAGGGAATACGCTCTTTAGAGGGTATACTTAGACATACATACTTACTTACAATTTACTTAGTATCTAAATGACAAATTTACCTAGTAAAAAGTACGGAACCCTAGGTGCTCGAGTCTGTCTCGCACTTGGCCGGTATTGTATGTTTATATCTTGTATTAGAGACACCGGTTTCGCTCTATATGTTTTGGTTCCGTGACTACCATCTGTTTATTAGTAACTTAGTAACTATTAGGCATTAGCTAAGTATTTACTGTAGCTACATACTTTAGAAGGTAGACCGTGACGTTATGCATGTAAAGATAAATGGATATTCAACACAATATTCATCATCATTCGTTGACAGCTAGCCAGACTTGATCTGGTTTAAATTAAACCGGTTTATGGCACCAAAATCTGACAGGCAATGATGCGGGGTGGTGTGGCTCGACTCTCGAGTAGTTCCATAAAAATATACACAGCTTAACATAGAACCACATCCTTTTTGAAGGTATGTTAAGAGGAACGTTCCGTTGCTAAGGAATCGCTCGTGTCAATCTTTTAGTTAAAACAAATAACTTACCCGGGGCAAGAAATACTTCCTTTTGACCGATACACTTTCATACTTCTGTTTTTACAATTAGACACTGCACAATGAGGCATTTTTTCACAACCACTCCGGTGTATTTAAGTCGAGAAGTGAACGTTCAATGAATGTTGCACGAGAGAGCAAGATTGAAACACGCGATCTCCACCTATTTCTATCTTGATTTATTTCTGTGGTCCTACTTCTCCTGTCTTCTGATTAATTTCTTTGCGGGTCCCTCGGGCTTTTTTGATCTTATCAAAGGGTGGTGGTCGGCGGTGGGAAAGTGTGGTGGGCCAATGCCCGACTGAAAAAGTCGGTAAAAAGGAGGTATTTGTGGGTACTATTGGCTTATCTAAAAAGTTTCGAAATCCCTGGTTGGGCTTATCAGTGACTGAAAACAGGTAACAATTTTCAAGGGCAGATAATAATACGGCCTTGGATACTTGAGTGTTTTTGGTAGATAAAAGATGCACCATGCTCGATATAAGTAAGATAAATAATGAAAGTGGGATATTTTCGAAAATTTGCGGAAGAGGGATTACAATGAGAAAAAGTTTACCTACACTAAGCAGACCTTGTAAATATTACAGGGTGTAACAAAACAAAGTGATAATTCTTTAGGGTGTGTACGTGTTCCTTGTAGAGAGTTCACTGTGACAGTAGCAGCGCTGAAAGCCCAAAATTTTTTTTCACTTTTGTATGGGCAAGCGCCCCAGACCCCAGTGTCACGAGTCACGACTCACGGTCACGACTCACGAGTTTCCCCATACAAAAGTGAAAAAAATTGTTCTTTCAGCGCTGCTACTTTCACAGTGAACTCTCTACAAGGAACACGTACAAAAGTCAAAGTCAAAGTCAAAGTCAAAATTTTTTATTCAGAATAGGTTTTTTCAAACACGAACGAACGAAAAGCGATAGTTCAAAGTGCAAACCCTATTTACTTACCTAAAGCACTTTGGTACTACTAATATAATATATTATGTGCCTAAAGACAAAAAATAGATACCTAATAGTTCAAACGGAAAACACAGCCATTTCTATAATTCCAAGTAAGTGTTCAAGTTCAAATTCCAAGAACAGCTGTGAACGAAACTGGTTTTTCGTGTTTTATAGTTAGCGTTTTATAATAAGTCTAGTGTCTACATTCTCTGTGGATGGCGAAATGAGGGTCGTTATAGGTCTACCAGAATCTGATGGCAAAAAGTGAGAAAATAAATTTAGCAAATACTTAAATAAAATAAATCTAGCAATGCCGGGGTAATTGGAATAAAATATTTAAGATCCTTTTTTCCTTATAGCGGCTTATTCTGTGCGTGAAACATACAATTATATAAAATTTATCCAATGATCAAGGATATTTTTTGAAAATCTTCCATCAAAATTTGCCATCAGATCCTGGTAGACCTATAATAGTTTTGTACTTAATTTAAAATTTACATGCTTGGCAAACAGTATTTCCGGACCAATCCGACCTGCAAACCTTCAAGAAGAGGGCGAATTCCTTCTTAATCCTTCCTGGAGGTTTGCAGGTCGGATTGGTTTTTAATCTTTCAAGCCCCATAAGAGCACCGCTGATCGCGACAACAATAGAATACAATAGCATTTCCAAGAATCTGGAATCACTGGCAACGCACCAGCAGCTCTTCTGATGCTGCGAGTGTCCATGGGCGACGGTAGTTGCTTTCCATCAGGTGACCCGTTTGCTCGTTTCCCCCCTTATTTTATATAAAAAACGATTGTGCGACCGTGCAAAATGTAATAGCCTGTTCACCTAAAAAATATTATCTATCGATTTACTACCACTATTGCTTGATTCTTTTTGGATGTAATTTTGAAAATTAGTTTATCGCGCGGAAATCGTACATCTTTCCGGGATAAAAAGTATCCTATGTCTTTACCCGTGACCACAGAATATATTATATTTTATAATAGTATTCACTATTCCGTATGGATATATTTGGAGTCTGTAGCCGCGACTCCAAATATGTCCATACCTCAGCAAAATCGGTTCAGTGGTTAAAAAGTGGCGTAAAAAGATAACAGACTGACACTCTTTCACATTTATAATATTAGTAATATAATGTAGAGTTATTAAAAGTTAAAATATAGGCATTACATGAAACCACTTGATTTATGAAAGTCGTATGGATATTATTAAAACAATCTGCTAACACAATAATATTATTAGTACTTCACCGTTAACAAGTGAGTCATCAGCACGAGCCAAAAGTGAAAGTCCACGGCTTACTAGTTAGTAGTTACTCGATATATAAGTTCAAGTTGTTCTATTGGGTAATATAGTATATTATGTGCTAATATGAGACTATTACCATGCTTTGTACATGTTTTTACTGCGTTAAGAATGCATAAAGTATTATTAAGCCTCTTCACGTTGGCCAATGGACCAATACACAAGCAACGACGAACGTGTACCTACAGTTGCTATGATTGTATAGATTATAGATTCAATATCATGGTTCTGTATTATGGCCTAACGTGGAAAGGTGCATTTATAATATAGGCACAAAAAATAATAATAGTAATGAGAACCGGCCATTTAAGAAATTAAAATTAAAATAGATGAAAAAACAATTAAAATTAATGAATATATTGCTTCATGGACCGTGTATTTAATTAAAATATTATGCAGGATACAAAACAACCTGCAAATACATAACCAGTTTTTAGTATAGAACGCATTTTAATCTTTGTACGGAAAAATGCTCTACTAACGTATTTAAATTCCCTGTTATAACTGCTACAAACGTTCACTAGTGTTAATTTTAATAAATTGACATTTGGAAAAACAGTTAGTATGTTTTTCCAAACTTATATGAAGTGTGGGGAAAATTGTATTAATAAAAACTAGTTATCATAAATAGGCTTTTAATGTGGCGGAACTAAAAAACAACTTTATTACCATTGGCATACAAAAATGTCGTAGTGTCGTGCCCATCCTACTTCTTGATTAAATTTAGTTATATAGAAATTGGTACTAACTAGTTCGACTAACTTAACAAGTTTACAGTAAAATGTGGGCGGTTAGTTATCACTAAAAATAAAAATGCATCTATTAATAATAATAAATATTACAGACGAATGTGCCTCTCTTCTTTTTGTAATCGTCTGTATTTACTCATCATAGGCCAACGTGAGGAGGCGATAACACAACATTACCGCACTCATAGACAATTATTGTTACTTAACATTAATGTAATGAAGTCTCTGACATAAAGCCTCTACATTTTCTGTCAAACTCTTTAAATGTTTGAGTGCGGCCAAAAATATAATGCGTCGATGATAAGGAAGGATAGTGAACTATCTATGATAAACTTTTAAGTTATCACAGGGTCAAGTGTTAGATATTAGATAGTACTATAATATAGTAGGTCATAACTCATAAGATGCTGACTTCATACGTAATGACTACATTAAGGCGGATCTTAAAATATATGTATATCCGGGAACTTGTAGCTTCTCCGGCTAGCGAGTGTAATATTTAATATTCATACATCATACATACATGATCGTTCTATCTATTAATTTTACATTGAAAAACGAAATCCTCAGAAAAGTAGTCTAGTGGCTCGTCCCACAAAGTTTCGTCCTAGTGAGACAAATTGCTAGTTGCGAATTTAAAAATATTCCGGCAACTGGTCAAACTATTAAAGATTTTCTGAAAAATGACTTACTTTTCTGAGAAATAATAATAGTCAGTTTATCATCGATAAAATCCCCTTCTTTTTAGAAGTCGTTTTAAAAGTAAACACCTACCTAACCTAACTCATGCGTTGACTGTTACTAGTGTCAGCTGTTTATAACCGCACAGCGATCGTTAACGTTTCATCAGTAAATACGTCTGGTTGTTAAAATTCAGGTTGCTTAAAAGTTCTAGCTTAAAGCAAAAAGGTTAAAAGTTAGGTTAAGTACTCATTAGCTCTATATTTAAAACTGACACTAATAAATTCAAAAGCATGACTACTAACTCAACTAGTTTGGTCACTAAAATATTGTCTTTACTCTTAGACAGTCTACTTAATACAATTTAAAGATACACATATTGTGGCACATACTTGGAACCAAACCTCTCATAGAATGATCAATGAACTGCATAATATAGGGTCTAGAGTCTAGACTCTAGATGCCATTCTAAATCTAAATGTTCAGATTTTAGTCCCAGCTTGCAAGACAGTTCAAGACAGACAGTTGTATGTTAGTGTCCCAATTTAGGACTCCCAAAACCTAGGTTAACAAAGTAGACTTACCGGCTTGTCCAACGATGTATCAGAGTTCATATTCACAGTGAATACATCAGTGCTACCAGTCATCCTGTTCACGCAATCCAGAGCACCCATTTCCAGCAATTACTCAGATTTTACAAAAACTTTCTCAGAATTTACATGAACGTTTCTCAGAATTTACACAAAACTTTCTCAGGATTTACACGAAAGTTTCTCAGAATAAACACAAAAGTTTATCAATGTATTGTCTTTCTTATACACAAAAAACTTCTTGTAATTTACACACCTCACTACACAAAAAGTGCCAAATTTCACAGGATTTTCCTTAATTTTTTACACTTATTTATATTATTTATTAAACTTTTGCACCGGTCACTTCGTGATACGGACTGACTCGTGGGCTGCGCGTACGCAACACCACACGGCAAGCCACGGACGTAAAATATATAGATACGCCTCAAACCTGTTATGTAGAGTAAGCAAAAACAATATTGCTGATTACATTGACCTTAAATTCGCGTGGTTTCAAGTTTTATTTATTGAATCGCCAATTAATTATTATTTGTTAGCAGCTGATTTAAATACAAGGATAATATCTTTATTTTAAGATTTTAATACACGTTATTGAACTTGTATTTTAAAAAGCTTTTTACTAAATTAGATTTTGTACCTTAACCTTTACCAACAAGTAGGAAAATCGGATTAAGCTAAAGAGATCACCATAATATTATAATATACAACTACAACAGTACTAACGTCATTTAAATATACAAAAATAATTAAATGAGAAATAAATTCATTGCTGACTGTATATTTTGATTCCCTTATCGTTGATATCTTAAATCAGTGAAAACATACCACATGCTAGTATAAATACATGATATATTATGTATTTAATTTATTATCATATGATTCTTAATTTTATCAATGCATTATCATGATCATTTATGCTAATTTTAGGCATTTAAAACCAAGGTCTGTATAATAAACACGATATTTTTTCCTGAAGATATGTTAATCCGATTAAAAAAATTAACGACATTAAAGTGACATTCTTTTTTCCAAAAATATGAACTAAAAATCGATGATGTCATTAAAATTTATAATTGTGCAATGTATAAAATATATTATGTTACATTTCAATTAAATAATTATACACTTTCCTTGCACTTATTCCACTTTATTTTAATATATTTATTACAAAATTGTTAAATACACGACCGGTTTCGAAAAAATCATCATCAGGTGTACTGCAGTACACCTGATGATGATTTTTTCAATTTTGTAATAAATATATTAAAATAAAGTGGAATAAGTGCAAAGAAAGTGTATAATTATTTAATTGAAGATGAATTTCCACCAAGAAGTGACAGTACATTCAATATTATATATGTTACATTTTACATAATTTTACTTTACTACCACCCAAAATCACTTAACTAGTCGCTGGCTGGAGTAAAATTCGGCCATTAAACTTATAAACTTAAATAACATGCTCACGAAAAATACTCTATATCCAGATAATATTTTGAATGGCAAAGCTTTAGAGTAAGCCCTATAGCGTCTAACGTAGTTACTACTTACTAATAAATCTGTGCCCTCACACAGCAAGGCTCATTCCTGACTCCTGATTCACTATTCAGCGTATTCGAGCCATCTTGCCAATAAAAATAATAAAGGGCGCATCTATACCATCTATATTCTATATCTTCGTAACAATATCCCCACAGGTAGCCAAGTGAATCATTATGGGCATGTAGTTTACCGTGCGTCCGTACATAAGTGTATTACGACATAGTTTAAACGCGGTTTCACTTATGTCGTTATGTTGCTTCCGATGCTCTATAATATTATATTTATTTATTTATCTATTTATTTATTTATTATATAATTTTATATGAATAAAAATTATTTAAAATTTTGTTTGTCTCGCTGGAACTTAAGAGCGGTTGAACCGGTTTGGCTAATTTTAGTCTTGAAATATACGTGGAAGTCCTGGGAAGGTTTTATTGGTAACTAGCGACCCGCCCCGGCGTCGCACGGGTATAAAATATATAGCCACTGAAAAAATGATTAAAATCGATAGCCTATAATCCTTCACGTGGTCTACTTCATATCTGTGCCAAATAATACCTATTATAAAAATTGCTCCAGTAGTTTGCGAGATAAGCTCTTTCAAATAATTTCCCCCGTTTTTTCCACATTCTCCTATTAGTCTTAGCGTGATAAAATATAGCTTTCCTCAATAAATGGGCTTTCTAACACTGAAAGAATTTTTGAAATCGGACCAGTACTTAGTTCCTGAGATTAGCGCGTTAAAGTTAGCCCTTTCAAATAATTTTCCTCATTTTTTCCACATTTTCCTCTATTAATTACCCAGGTTCTGGGCAAATCTGATTTTTTATAAGCTAAGTGTTTATAAAGAATAAAAAAAATATAATTTTTAGTTATAAAAATATTGTATTGCAAACAAATGGCAAAAATTCGTTTTCTTAATTTTTGATTTTTATAGATAAAAGTACTAGATAATATACTTAGTAGGGACATCGACATGATCCAGGGGGGGGGGGGGGGGGGGGGCAGCTGACCAACTAATTATTATCCAGATAAGTTTTGAGCTAAACCTAGTAAAATTCTTTTAGAGTTACTGTTTAGTAATAGGTTTAGGTGGCATACAATGTAAGGAAAACATTGTATTTTATATTATTACAAAAGTTTTAATCAATAAATTATAAAGGTGACTGCGCTCTCTAGCCCAGCTGTTCAAAGAATGTGTCCATATCTAAATATAATATTCATGTCTTTGGTCATATGAGTCATAAGTATGGTCATGTATACTTGTAGGTCACATACTAAACAATTAACATAGATATAGTAATTCCATATCTTTGACAGTTATGGTAGAATAACTTTTTCATGACAAGAGCAGATGTCACCTGATGGAAAGCGTGTATTTCCCATGATTATACGTACTCGTATACGTAGTTCAGTCCTAAGCTCTCCTCGAAATATTTCATGCTTCTATATTTCATGTCGGTTTTCTGTAAATAATAAAATAGCACTTTAAAATATTAAGTATTAACTATTAATATTATGGTGGCGAGTAGCTGATCTCTGAGGTCAATGACCTACATTGGCCATGCCATTTGCCATGGTCAAAATTTGTGTGCCGGATTTCGGCCAACGAACCCAACATACTGTAAGCCTTTCTCAGGAATGCCGACTTCCTTCTCACTAAAAAGGTGGTCAATGGTCATGTTTTTGATACCCAAGGACCACGGTATACCTTTTCTTTATTCTGGGTATCGAAATTTATTTCAGCCTTAGATAAATTATTGGTCATCACTCATCATTTATCTAAGATTTCAGCATTAAAAAATTAATATTCGCATTAGACCTTCGTTTGTCATTTTTTTATCTTCAGCTTCGTTTACTTAGTTGTTAGGGTTCCGTACCCAAAGGGTAAAAACGGGTCCCTTTTACTGAGACTTCGATGTCTGTCTGTCTGTCTCCAGGCTGTATCTCAAGAACCGCTAGACTTCTGAAATTTTCGCAGATTGTGTATTTCTGCTGCCGCTACAACAAAAAATACTAAAAACAATGCCTTTTTTTTCTCGATATCAATAATGGCAACAGGTAGGGACATGAAATTTTCACAAAGTCCTTAATTATATATGAACTTCAATATTTGTTTATAAAATTAAAATAAAATAAAAATTTAAGGGGGGGGGGGGTCCCATACAAAAAATACAATTTTTGGCCTAACGTTGCTCTATAACGGCACGGAACCCTGCGTTCCGCGAGTCCGACTTGCACTTGGCTGATTTTTTTTACTCATTTAGATAAGTACCTATATCGGATATATTTTTCGTTGTCGTTTATATTTAAAAAAAATGCCCAATTCGCTAGACTAGAGCCTAGGGCGATTGCAAAAAAAATCAAGTTGGGAACGTCAAAACAAACAACAATTATGATAATATTAATTTTACCATGATTTTTAGGTTTTTAGTTTAAATTTTTAATGTATCAATAATGAATTTACCCAGATTATTGTTTGAATATCCAAAAGACGAATCGTTACAGCCAAGTAAGTCAAATATTAGCTAGATTCTGAAAAACTATATGTAATACCCACAATACCCTACCTAACTTATAACAGATAGATCTAGAAATACCTACCAAAGAAATATGAAATATCACACCCTCTGAGAAACTAGAATTTCTAGCGGTTTGCGTGTGCACTCACGTTAAACAAAAGTGAAAACTAATAGAACTCAATTTAAATTTAAACTTCATTATCTTAGACATATTTTCTATGGATTTCTGCGGTCCTACGGAAAGAGATGGGATGACGTCTTTTAATCTCTCTCGTATTTTTCTTTTGAACAGGAGAAACGCGCCAACTTGCCATCAAGAAGATCAACCTGTCAACTCTGAGCTGTGGTTGTCCCCTGGTCCGTACTTCAGAAGGTCTGATCAACTACATCATCAGGAATAAGTGGAAACTAGCAGATAACTTCATGTACTGTGTCGAGTATAGAGGCAATTCCACTGATGAAGCAGCGAGTTACTGTTATTTTGAGGTTAGTGGCACTTCATGGTTGAGAAATTCGTCCAACGGTTTTGTCTGAAACATTATTTAGGTAAGTAGATCTTTTGAAGAGTTAAATCACGGAGCTCATACAAAGAGGAGCTGGCCTAAGCAACTGTGCACTGTGATTTTCAACTAGGTCCTGACGTCATCATTGTGGGCGGGGCTTAAGTCAGTACACTTTCAGCGTTTGTCAGGTGCACACGCAACGAGACTCCCAATAAATTGGTGTTTTCTGCGTATTTAACAAGGAAAGGATGAAGTATTGTGTTTTACAATGTCGAAAACACTCAGACAGACGTTCTGATAATATAAATACCAACACATTTCATTTGTAAATAATTTTAAATGTTATTTAAATATAAAAGTTCTAGAACATTTCAGCTTTCAACGTTAATTATACTACTTGACACTAGGTGGCCAAACCTTTGAAAGATAATACAGACGTAAATGCGTATAATTTTGCATAAGTTTATTACAATAATCATACTTGAATACTGAAAACTGTTATACACTTAGTCTTAAGCACATTTAATAGCTAAAACCGTGATTATATAGCTTTTATTATGATATTACTTATAAACCGCCATCTGTCGTCAGTCGTCACCTATGATAACTATTTGAAACGTAAAAAATATCCAGGGCCGTAGTACGTCCCATAATATTCAAGACAAAATGACATCTAGTGTAAAATAGTTGAACTACGTAGTAGCATCAACATCGACCTAAGCTAGTAGTTTTACTTTTAGCCGATAGATGAAATATTAGGAAGTGGGCGGAGCTTGACACCCCCTCACCCCGCAAATTGTCACGCGTCGTTTCATAAGGAAACTTGATTACAACACCTCCTCTTAGTATTAGCTCCGTGAGTTAAATGCATATTATGTTCATGCTGTAATACTGCTAACTCCTAAGCACCCTGATCTTATACTCAAGATGCATCCCTGTCTCAAGGTTCCGGTTCAGGCTCTGTGATTGGTTGTCAAAATTTGGACCAATCATAGAGTCGAACCGCGTCTTGAGACCGAGATGCATCTTGAGTACTGACTATCTATACCGGCCTAAGCATAAGGTAAGGCCTAGTAGCCTACCCGTATTCTAAAGGAACCATATTTTAAGCAAAGTACAAACAACAGAAAAAGTGGAAGTAACTTTTGTAATTTTATAAAAGCTTAACGTAGACAATAAAAGTAGTCATTAAATCACGACACTCGTCCTTGAAGATAAACGGTATACTTAATAATAGTGTACCTAACCCACGTTTGTACAAGAAGGTACCTTACTAAGGAAGAAGGTACCACTGCACCGTACCAAACAATTTTGTCAAGAATGAGGAACGAAAGAAAGAAATGTAGCAGGAACCACCCAGTTTTGTTTTTTCAGGCTATCTTCAGTCAGCCCACTCCAGCGTACCCTATACCTCAAATTACAGTGTCGGTATTCTTCAGAGTGAGACAGAGTCATCTGGAGTCCCCTAGTGCGAAAGAAACACCAACAGTAAGTACAACCTATTAATAAAATAAATCTAATCTCTGTACGATCAAATTTCATGTAACCACGTTTGACTATAAGTATTATGTATGTATCATGCAATTACTACTAGGTAAATTCATTATATTCTTGAAGTTTTTGGATGGATTCGAATATAACCCAAAACTATGGGTTGTCCAGAAGATCAGAGAATTGCTAGACGTATCAGAGTCGTCCCAGAAGTTCCAGCACTCGTCCTATTCGGTCAAGATCTTTTTGGACGAGTTGTCTTGCTTCCTATCGTCCAATCGGTAGACGCTACCGATTAGATCAGTTAGAACTAACAGTGTGTGGGAGATGGGAGTGGATTGTGCCGTCAAGTATAACTGTCATGCAAATCCACTCGTTCCTGATCCAATCGGTAGAGTCCTCGTCATGCCGATTGGACGATAGGAAGCATGGTGTATGGCCGCCATAAGTACCCACATATTATAGTGTCAGTTGTAAAATGTTGTTCCAATCTTCAAAATAACCAATTTTGGTACTTTTAAAAGGACCATCACCCAACCGTCAGAGTTTGAAGCCATACTAATATTATAAATGCGAAAGAGTCGTTCTGTTACCTCTTCACGCACAAACCGCTGAACCGATTTTGCTGGGTACGGACTACGGAGATACTTTGAGTCCCGGGAAAGGACATAGGATACTTTTTATCCCGGAAAAATAATTCCCACGCGTACGAATTTTGGAACAGAGTTGTTGGCGTCATCTAGTTTAAATATATTTTAAGCTTATTCATTTTTTTAGTATTTTATGAGGTCGTTACACCAAGCCAGCAAAATTCACCTGAGGCTATTCTGTATTGTAGATAGAACATGCTTCTCATTACTGAAATACTGGCATTAGAGATCAATTTTGTAAGGCGAACAACCTTATAACACGTTTGGTTTATGTTTTGTGTTAGGTCCCTAATTATATTTGAGGTTGAATAAACTCCAGAGCGTTGTAATTTTCGTAGTATTTAATAAAAAAAAATATTAAAAATTTGGGGGCAAACGACCACCTGATGAAAAGCAACTGCCTTCGCCCATAGTCTCAACAAACTAATTAATAACAAACTAACATGAATCATCTTTTTGCTTAGCTTAACTAATTCAATCTATCTTAAATCGCGAATCGTGTCACGAATTTTTAAGTGATGTCACTTAAGAGGATACACCAGGGGCTAGAGAAATGAAAAAAAAGTACGTGTAATATCTATACTCTATAGCTGTCTCCCTTACCTCAAGCCTATACCGCAGAACGCGATAGAGACAACTGCAGAAAATCCAGAAAATCAACGATTCGTTGTCCCCTGATTCCTTCTCCAAAACTTAACCGATTTAAGTACTTTTTTCATTAAAGATTAAAAAAAGGCTTGAGCTGTGTTCCTATGTTTTGCTTCTTTTGTATAATCTAGCCAAATCTGTTTTCTGGACGTTTGAACACAGTGGAAAATCTGGCCATTTTTTTGGGTTTTTGAACGTTCATATCTTATTTAATAATTAAATTATGAAAAAAAAGAAAACATAGGGACATTGTATTAGTGGCCGTAGATATTCAGGAAAAAATATAACTCTACTAGCATTATCCAGGGAGGAAACAGGGGACAACGTTTGTATGGAAAAAAGGGCGGTGTGGAATCCTCTTAATAAACAATAAACCTTTTTTCTTAAACAAAGCTTCATTATTGATAAAATTTACTTATTTAAAAAAGTACGTACTTGAAAAAAAGAAAGGAAAAAAAATCACGCTCGCCTCGCTCGCATTCTCATTTTTTTATGCACATGGCCTTTTTTGCCTTTTCCAGATGACCTGGAGACTGGAAGGTCATCGTCAGGACCACGATGCAAGCCTCGAGCTGCTGACCGAGCCACGGATAATAGCGGTGATGATGATGAAGAGAAACCTCTTCCGGAGAGTGGAGGAGCTTGGGTACTTTTGAGTTTTGAGACAGGGGATTAAGGTTTTTAGAGATTTTTGTGCAATTTGTGGTTTTTTACGGCTTTGTATTTCTATTTTATTTGTTTTTTTGTTATACATGTCTTTTTGAGCATTTTTGTTGTTTTTAGTACTATTTTTTATGATTTTTACAAATGCTTTGCATAAAATATTATATGATTTTATCACGAGTATACGTTTTTAATTATTTTGTTATAATATTTAGATAGTAGCGAAATAAATCAAGGATAAAGAATTGTTTACTAATACTCCTCAGTCCGTCCGTCTGTCTGTCACCTCTCACCAGACAGTAAATAGAACTAATACTCAAAAAGTTAAAACGAATAATATACTAGAAACAATAAAATTAATACTTCAGTGGGATTTGCAAATACTAGCTAGGTAACTAGGTACAATAGGTATGCTTAAAAGGCTCTCCTGCGCGTTTTATGATTTATCCAACTTTCAAAAGTCCGTCCCAGTTTGACTTGTAAGTATGTGTGTATGACGGATAATACAGGTGTTACAAAATTAAGTAATAATACTTTAGGGTGTGTATGTGTTCCTTGTAGTCTGTAGAGAGTTCACTGTGAAAGTAGCAGCGCTGAAAGATCAATTTTTTTCACTTTTGTATGGGCAAGGGCCCGAGCGTCACGAGTTTCCCCATACAAAAGTGAAAAAAAAATCGTCTTTTAGCGCTGCTACTTTCACAGTGAAGGAACACGTACACACTCTAATTATCACTTAGTTTTGTTACACCCTGTATAAATAATTATGTCTGTATAAATGTGAGTTGTGACTATTCCCTTACAAATTACAATACGTTCCAGTTTAAACGTATACTAGTCTTGTGCAATATTATGGTCAGAGAAATGTATACTAAGCCACAGTGGAATTCCCTTAGTCATAGTGTTATACCTACGTGGATGACTATTTAGTTAAAATTCCGATCGCAAACTACTACTGGCCACTGGGTAATATTAAGAGAATACACAGTTGGGAAAATTGTGGTAAACGTTTTTGGGTGATTTTGGTATAATTTTTTTTTGTATCCTGTAACTTGTAAGAGTCAGTTCACACTTCACACTGCGACGCGACGCGGCTTTGCGATTTAATTTAAACGACCTACTCTAACATTTTGACACGGTAAAATTTAATGGCCTCTAGTGCCAATGTATTAGGCACTTTAATGTAAGTCACTGACATAGTATGTACTCGTAGTACTTACTACCTCAGTGATGTAAGTTTTTTTTTTATAAAATAAGGGGCAAATGAGCCAACGGATCACCTGATGGCAAGCAAATACCGTCGCCCATGGACATTGAAAGATATGCAGGTGCGTTGCCGGCCTCATAAGCAGTAGCACTATTTCCGGACCTATACGACCTGAAAACCTTCATGAAGAGAGGGTACGCTCTCTTCATGAAGGTTTGCAGGTCGCTTTGGTCCGGAAATACTGCTAATGACAGTTTGTTCCAGAGATATTATGTTTATATGAATAATAATATTGTTATGTTTCATAGTACTGACTACAACCCCTACTTAATTCCTATTAAGCTTGGGAAAAGGGGTTAGCAACATCACAAAAACCCCCGCACTAAAGAGGGTTTCTAGAATCGTGTATTAACTCGCATACCAGCGCGAATTAGCATCACAAATGGGGGTGAAAGTAGGTGAGTATGCATCTGAGAGTACAATGGGATCGATAAATGATAACACGCTGTCATGACACTGTCATGACATGATTCACATGTAAAACATGAAGGGAACATGAAATGGGTGTGTAGGATCCATACTAATAATATTAATGCCAAAGTGTGTCTGTTTAAACCGCTAAACTGATTTTGATGTTTGGTATGGAGAAACATTACGCCCCGGAGAAGGCCATGATACTTTTTTCGCGAAAAAAAGTACGCGTCCCACGCGATAAGCACATGATCTAATTATACACAGCCTAAACTACTTTATTACACAAAATGAAATCCAAAAAGTTCAGCACTTATAATATTGGAACTTTATTTTATTACTATGTAAGCATCAATTAAGAGTGTTAAGTAACAATTAATCAAAATTATCCAAAAATAACAAATAAAAAAACATGGAATTCGAAACAAAAAATTTTGAAATACAGTCAGCCAAAAAAACTAAAATTTGATCCGTTTTGTGCCTACCTATAAGTATTTTAGGAATTATTTTTAGCATCATCATTACCCTGCACGCTTATCTCATACAATACAACTAATAAATGAGACTGTAGTAAAAAAACACTTCCTTTACACCTGGTTTACCTGGGTGACTCATAAAAACCACGTTTCGCACTACCAATAACCCAAACTTGTCATTCCGTCTCGCTTACTATGCGCGCGCGCACGCTAATGTTTTATCTATATTTACATTCGCTGTACAAGTGGTTTTTAAGTGAAAATGACTAGTAATCACCATATCAGTTGATAATCAAGTGTTTTTATGTGTAAAGTGGGTGTGATGGTGTGATGTGAGTTTTGAAAGTGTAAAAGTGATTTTTTAAAATTTGACAGTTGTTTTTTTTTTCAAAATGCGCACGATACGAGTGAGTTGCTTCAAAATGCCAAAACGGTCGAGGGTGGTACCTGTTGAAGGGGTGTACACTATTGGCATGTCTTCTACGTCTACCCTGGATATAGGGGTAAGTGAACATACAGTCGGCAGCACAAGTTTGTTTACGTTTTGTTATCGAAACATGGGGAGTGGGCTTTTTAAGGTTATACAACAGATAAATATAACAATAAATATTTATAATCACTCTTTAGTAAGTAGCATCTTAGGATGTTATGGTATGGTAAATGGTAATAATAAAATTAACTCAAGTTACAAATTAAAAATCATGTTTGTTTCTATACAATATTATGTATAGAAACATACATGATCGTGCATGTAATTACTACAGCAAAAATATTTTCCCGTTGACTAATAAATTCCTAAGCTTCCAAGATATTTACTATATAGCCTACTTTACTACGTCGGCAATATTTCCAGAGGATGGCACCATGGTCCATGACATAATATGACATAAAAAATCTACATACGAGAAAAAGTTGCGCGTCTCAATCATAAAGTTAATATACCTAGCGGAATAGAGCAACAATCTCGAGCTGTCAAACGAAACCGAAATTGATTTACATCTGTGTGTAAAATATTATGTGTACGTATACATGACGTATACACTTACACAAGCATCTTTCTATGAGATTAAATTGTCAAAGTGCCAATAAGTGCCTACTGGACGTCAAAAAAGAGTTCTGCTGTCTCTTTTTACCACGCAGTGTTAGTAGATAGTGACATCTCGCTTGCTCAGGCCTTTTTTCTATATTCCGCTAGGTATATTAACTTTATGGTCTCAATGCCATTCTTCAAATATCAAGGAGGCAAGGTCAGTCAATTGCCATTTCTATTATTATACTCATCTTACTAGAGAGAACCGTACATCTTTCCGGGACAAAATACCCTACATCTCCTTCCCGGGATTCAAAGTATCTCCATTCTCCATACAAAATTTCATCAAAATCGGCTCACCGTTCAGCGGTTTGGGCGTGAAGAAGTAACTGACAAACAAACACACTATATAATTTTAAGGAAGTAAGTATAAATTAAGAATGTTACTAATAAGTAATAACTAATAAGTAATATCTGCTATCAACGAAGCAGGTTCACCTGTTAATTCTAAGAATGATAATAATAATTATGAAAGAATATCATTACGAAAACAATGAAGGCTTGGATTTCTATACAATTTCAAAACAGCACACATGTATTAGGAAACGAACTAACTACTTACGATGGTTAATTTTTTTTTACCAGTAAACTTTTCGAAAGAATAGAATACACGTTTATTTGCAGCTAAAATAATAATAAGATACGTAATAGAAGAAAACACATACTTAATAGAAAGAAGACCAGTAAATATCAATGAATAATTTTATCATCATCATCATCAGCCTTTAGCGACTTAAATATGATAGAATTTTCGATGACTAAAACAAAATTACACAACACAATATAACAGTATAATGTAAGGAGTTTACCCTGCCTTCCTTCCTTCTTAATTCAGATTTTGAAAAATCGGCCAAGTGCGAGTCAGACTCGCGCACGAAGTATTCCGTACCGTTATAGAGCGAAATAATGGAAAAAATTGTGTTTTTTTGTATGGGAGCCCCCCTTAATTATTTATGTTATTTTAATTTTATTATTAAATATTAAAGTACACATATGATTGAGGATTTTGTGAAAATTTCAAGTTTTGCCATTATGGATTACGAGCCAAAAAGGCCAAAAAAATTACATTTGTTGTATAGGAGCCCCCCCCCCGCCCCCCCCCTTAAATATGATCTTTATTTTGTTTTTAGTATTTGTTGTTATAACGGCACCAGAAATACACAATCTGTGAAAATTTCAGAAGAGTAGCTATAGCGGTTCTTGAGATACAGCCTGGAGACAGACAGACAGACGGACAGACATCGAAGTCTCAGTAATAGGGTCCCGTTTTTACCCTTTGGGTATGGAACCCTAAAAATCAATCTTCCATTTTGTAGTCCTATTCCATACAAAAGCACGTAGATACGTCATACGCTGGTCCTTACTGTCTTATCCTTGTTTATTTTTTGTCCCAATTTTTACGGTGTCTGTGTGTCTATGGGATTATTCTAATGAATGTCTTTATTGCAATACTGGTTAACCTTCACCTGATATTATGTTTCAAAACGATTGTTATCTCGTTCTTCTAACCAACAGAGATGTTTTTTTTTTTTAATTTATTTATTTAAGCCTATTCAAATTGATAACTTTTTTTAATCTAGATTTTGCCTACTTCACATGCGTAAATTAAGATGGAAATATTTTAATTCAGGTTTAAAAGTAGCCTTGAAATTTAATCACTTAACTGTTAACTGTAGGTACTAGCATAGAGGAATTAAATATGGCTGGTCTCTGGTACTAGGAAGATACTGGGCCCCGAACTTCGCGCGAAATATTTAGTTACTTACTAGAAACCATAAAATATAGCACACAAAATATATCGCAAAGATTAAAATCTAAATAACTCATTCACCAAATTTAAACCTTTTGCCTAGGGTGCAAGAGTTTATTTTACTTTCAACCTAAAAGGGATTCTTGGTTTAAGATATTCCTTTGTCCAAGTAACTGAGGTATTTACGACTGGTTCCTTTGGAATTCGTTTTTGAATCTAGGTGGGGTCTAGAATATTTGTGGTGGTAGGTTCTCTAGAATTTGCTATGTAGATGACGCCCACAACTCCGTTGAGCCAAATTCGTCTATCGCGCGGGAACCTCAATTTTTCCTGAGATAAAATTTAAGTAAGTAAGTATAATATCTAATGTCCTTTTCCGGGGGCCGGGACTCAAAGTATTCCTTAGTTATTACCAAGTGTATCTATATATTAATACGTGAGACAAAAACTTTGACGAAAAATGGGGAAACGTAGGTGAATGAAATTTTGCACAGTTATAGTTTATATGGTGAAGGAGTGCATCGAACTAATATTATTTTGAAATTCTGCTTTTATCATACATTTTTTTAACAAATAAAACATTACACACACTAAAAAAATGACAGATTTTTTAAGAACAAGCCTATACATACGAATTATCATAGACATAATATATACTGTCGTATTATGTCTATGCGAATTATACTCTTTTATTTATGCTTGACAACAAGTTGACAAATTGAAAATGGATTATAGTTTTTTTTTTTATTGAATCTTAGATACTAAGACAATACTTACACAGCCAGTATAAGATCAGCTGAGTCCCAGACTCAGAGAGTCGAAAAAACTATGATAAGGGTCGAATTTCGACTATTGGGCGATCTCTAGTAATAATATTAGGAACTACAAATACAAGTTACAGTTAATTCTCTTTTGCTGACCCTATACGTCATAATGTTTAAACTTAATGTCCTAATAAATTACAATGAATTACCGTGTAGTAATTATTCATAATTTACTTATTTACTATCGTCAATGCTATAAATATATTGCTATAAAAGTGCTATAAATAAGTGACAGACACAAACAGTAGGTAGGTAGGTAGTGTACATAGTTTAGTAAAATGTAAATATAATACTTAAGTACCTCAAGTTTATTATCACTTGCACTGACACCGTTAAAGCGACAGTGTGCATGTCTGTCTTAAAAGACAGAGAGAGGTAAACCTCTCCACGCCCAACCACTGAACCGAGGTTGCTGAAGTTTGAAATCTAGATACTTTGAGTTCCCGCAAAAGGACAGAGGTGAGAGGATACTTCTAAACCTGGAAAATGTATAAATGCAGTGTCCGACAAGAGTTGATGTATGCTTCAGTTCCTCACTTATGGTGATGCGATCGACCAAAAATTGACCTTCAGACACCACTGACCACTGTAAAGAATTTGGTCAAGTACCCATCGGTCAATACATACAATAAACGCGTTGTGTATTGCAACATATTAAATACTAGCTGTTGCCCGCGACTTCGTCCGCGTGGACTTCAGTTTATAGCGCGCGATGTCAACAAAATTGGTGTCAAAAGCTTTTATAAAAAAACCCTGGTACCCCTTAAATCAATACAGCTGTGCAGTGTGCACACAATAAGTATTTCATTTTTTTATATTAAACTTTATATTTTATGCCAAATTTTAAAGCTTATTTAGCCCTCCAATTACACAACTTTACCCATAAACTATTTATCATTGATAGATTTAAGGTTACGTCACTGCACAGATAAAGTACTGAGTTATTTAATAATGTATAATAGATATAACAATCGAAAAAAATCGAAACTTAAATGTAAGATGATACCACGTCTTATAGAAAGACTTTTGAGCAAGCGTCAGCGCGATGTAGAAGACGCACGGCGCCATCTATTATGAATTGTTGGAACTAACTTAATTTGAACAAATTTACGCATTTTCACCCCCTGACAACCCTTTTTTCCAGTAAAAAAGTAGCCTATGTCCTTTCTCAGGCTTTAGACTATCTGTATACAAAATTTCATTACAATCGGTTCGGTAGTTTTGGCGTTTGGCGTGAAAGCGAGACTGACAGACAGACAGAGATACTTTCGCATTTATAATATTAGTATAGATTATGTGCACACTGCACAGCTGTTTTTGGGTATTTTGATTAATTAAGGGCCGCGCTACACCGGAATGGCAGCGGCGAGGCGAGCACTTTCAGCGCTGCCATTCCGGTGTAGCGCGGCCCTAAGATGGGGTACCACTTACCAGGGTTTTAAA
This sequence comes from Aricia agestis, assembly GCF_905147365.1. Classification (NCBI taxonomy): domain Eukaryota; kingdom Metazoa; phylum Arthropoda; class Insecta; order Lepidoptera; family Lycaenidae; genus Aricia; species Aricia agestis. The sequence continues at coordinate 12,420,389 of NC_056425.1, forward strand.
AAGTTTTTAAATTTGACACAAATTTTGTTAACACCGCGCGCTATAAACTAAAGTCCACGCAGACGAAGTCGCGGGCAACAGCTAGTTATGAATAAAAAACATATTATATAGTAAAGTAGGTATGATTAGTTCTGTTACAATAATAAAGTAAAAAACAAAACGCCATCTGTTTTCATATATTAGAATTAAAATGTTGATTGCATTGATATATTTTCTGGATGGAATATAGGCCAACACGGTACACTCGAACTCCTTTATTTTAGAGCGCCTTCTGTTGTCAAGTTGTCACATATATTAGAAATGCAGTAGGAGTTATAAGATAAGATAGATTGATTATTATTATACCAAGTGATTATATTATTTAACATAATATTCTAACGTATTAAAAACTATAAACAAAAACATACTAACTAATAAGTACATGATTAGTTCTATGTTACAATAAAGTAAAAAATAAAACGCCATCTGTTGAATCGTATTAGAACTAAAATGTTCATTGCATCGATATATTTCTGGATTTTTTTATAATATTATACATAAATTAATACATTTAAGATTTTTGAAATATTATTTTAATACACATCAAAGACCCAGGAACATTGAAAACTTTTTGTTCCGCCTGCGGGACTCGAACCCAGGACCCCCGGGATGAGCGCTGGCCACGCGCAATGCGAATTCATTTTCATCGATATTTTCATGGAAATAAGATATTTTCCCACACCAAAATGTAGCCTATGTCCTTTCTCAGACTCTAGAATAACTGTGTACAAAATTTCATTGCAATCGGTTCAGTAGTTTTGGCGTGAAAGCGAGACAGACAGACAGACAGACAGACAGACAGAGATACTTTCGCATTTATAATATTAGTATGGATTAATATTATTGTATTCAGTGCCGGCTTTAACTCTAAAAGCGCTCAAAGGAAATCTATGACTAAAATCTGTTAAGGTGACGCCTTGATAATTTGGCTGCAGCCAACGATATCAAAATACTACTAACTACTAATACGTTCTAATTCTATGGCTAGAGCGATATCAATTTTTATCAACAATGACTAAAGATAAGAAATTAAAGTTCATTGTCAGTATTCATCATGTCTTTATCTTTGAATTACCCATAGCATAGCACGATTGGTCAACTTTTATAACACAGAAAAATTAATCAAAAAGACCTCTATAAAACAGGGATTCTAATTTTGGCAACAGAGGAGAGTGATTTATGCTTCCAAAATTTGTACAATCTATGTAGTTCAAGCATGCACTATAATTTGCCCATAGCTTATATGAAATTTATATATTTATGGCTTTTAAATTACGCGACAAAAACCGTTTTGTCGCTTACGCCCTTTCCATTTCGTCACCCTAAGTGTTAACATTTCTAGTTATTTTCTATTATTTTGCACTTGGTGACGCCTGCAAGTCCGTCGCGCCGTCCGTAAGTTATGGCGCGGGAACCGACATTTTTCCGAGATGACAAGTATCCTATGTCCTTTACCGGGACTCAAAGTATCTATATACCTTTCAGCCAAATCGGTTTATCGGTTTGGTCATGAAAAGACAACAGACAGACGGATACGCTTTCGCATTTATAATATTAGATTGGATGTGGATTTCTTTTGTGGCCATGCTATGCCCACAGATCTAGCGAAGTTCGCGCTCTGTACTTCTATACATTATGGCTATGCCTGTTGGACGATTTTGATAGCCAGTTCTGAACTAAAATAGACCACGGATAAGGATAATACACATAGGCTATGTAACAATAGGCTACATTTATGGATATTTTTAACTCTCCCAGTGGCGGCGCACGCGCAGGGACAATAGAGTTTCCTGTTATTATGTGTTATAACAATAGTGAGGGCTGCTGCACATTTTACACAAATCTCAGAAATAATTCTAGTTAGATTAAGTTATTATTTTTAAAGCACAGGGTATACCATATACAATATTATAGGGAATACATTTTAGGCCACCACGGCGCGACGTCTCGCTTCATTTTACAGCTGAGCATCACATGTAGCTTAAAAAGTCTAATTTTATTAATTATTACAAATTACAAATAAGTATCGAGTATCATAATATACTTACATAATATATTTAGTTAACATTATTGAGGCGGCTTTCACAAGTTAGACAACAGTAAAAAGACTAGGTATTTGCGTACGGTTATATTTTGTGTTTTAAACCTAGGTATGTGGAAAAAAAGGCCAAGCATCGTACTGGGAAGGACAATGATCGCAAGCACATAAAAATATATAGGTACAAACGAACATAATATAACCTTCTCCTTTTGGAAGTCGGTTAAAAATTATAATATCCCGATCTAAATAGCTACTGACACCTGTGAATGGTCAAGTTAAAATGTCAGTTTAAACCTATAGACTATGTCATAAAGTGCTTGGCATTTTATTTGCTTTTTTGTCGGTCACGGACCACGGTCGCTTGTAGTAAAAGTCGGAAAGGCACCTTAAGGCGAGGATAAACCCCAATTTGTTATTCCGTGACTCCCGGTTTACTTAGTTCCAATATAATAACAAAAATGTAAAAAATATGAGATATAAAGCACAATATTTAAAATACCTTAAACCATAAACATTTTAATAAAACGTAATACTTTGGCTGTAATTAATTTACAAACTCATCTCCGACAAAAATCTATTTCGTCGAAATCTAAGTATTATACATTTTATCTAAATAAATTGTTAGTAAATCTATATTAAAATCTCCTGAACCGAACAATTTTGTTTCTTAATATTTATTTCCAAAGATATTTAAAAAAACATGAAAAATAGAGAAGATCCGCCCCTAGTAACTACAGTTTTATGCCAAGCTAAAATGAATCTTATTGCGATGCGTATACGCTTGGTCTTTGGTTGTGTGCAAGGTTATCGTTTTGGATTGAGATTAATCCCCGCCTTAAGGCGCTCCCCCTACGGAGATGCCGTAATTTTCCGTATTTAGAACCTTATTAACTCATAATTTGAAAGCTACAAAATTATAATAAAAATACAGCGATAATCTTCAGTTATATAATATAAATTATGAACGTTCCTTTCATAGTTATAATTTCCTATTTTTGTTTTTTATACTCATGATATCAGCTTCCAAATTAATCCAAGTTAAATCCAAGCATACATTCAGTATCTCCCTAGTTTTTACCTACAAATTACGGTTATTTGAAACACACGCCAATAGATCGACAATTTCATGGACGTTTGAATTTTTAGGTCAATTTTGAACTAAGATAATATAAGTAAAAAAATTGGATTTTGGCGCGATCTCGGCAGCGCGGCAAATGTATGGTCAAGGTCGTTTGCTCAGGGGATGGCTTTAAGATCATAATATTTTAGTAGAATCAACCTACTAATAATATAAAAAAGCGCTAGGTTCTTGTTACAATAGGTATGACTCTTGTTACAATTATTACTGGAAACAGTTTTAAGAGGATACACCAGGGGCTAGAGAAATGAAAAAAAAAGTACGTGTAATATCTATAGCTGTCTCCCTTACCTCAAGCCTATACCGTAGAACGCGATAGAGAAAATCAACGATTCGTTGTCCCCTGATTCCTTCTCCAAAACATAACCGATTTAAGTAGTTTTTTCATTAAAGATTAAAAAAAGGATTGAGCTGTGTTCCTATGTTTTGCTTTTTTTTGTATAATCTAGCCAAATCTGTTTTCTGGACGTTTGAACACAGCGGAAAATCTGGTCATTTTTTGGGTTTTTGAACGTTCATATCTTATTTAATAATTAAATTATGAAAAAAAAGAAAACATAGGGACATTGTATTAGTGGCCGTAGATATTCAGGAAAAAAATTATAACTCTACTAGCATTATCCAGGGAGGAATCAGGGGACAACGTTTGTATGGAAAAAAAGGCGGTGTGGACTCCTCTTAACTTATCAAATTCAAAAATTAACGTAACTATTATAAATCTAGCTTTAGTAGTCATAATATTTACATTTATTCCCGTGGTGGTTTCCCTTAATTAGTTCTTTGACTTTCAGTCATTGTAACTTTGTAGGTACCTACTGCATCTCCCGTTTTTTGTGGGGAGGGAAAACAGGATACCTACTTCCAACTCTTCCCAGTTCCTACCTTTCTTCTGATTAATTTCGTTGCGGGTACCAACTTGCCAAGACAGTTTCAGCATGTCTCTCGGGGATGAGATCATAATAATATTATTATCAAAGGGTTTTCGTGGTTGGATACCGCTATCGATCCTGGCGACACATAAAGTGCGGCGCGCGGCGGTGGGAATGCGTGGAGGGCTAAAGCCAGTTAAAATATAAAAAATAAAATATTTGTTGTACTTAAGTATAAAAAAAAGTACTTAAGTATTAAAAAATGTAAAATGACTCAGGATAACTTAATACATCCTGTTAGACCATAGCTATATAATAGAGGTATAACTATAGTTAATTTTAACCTATACACGTGAGTTACGATTTCGATCTATATGTTAATTATCTGAAATGTTTTGTGTTTAGTTTTTGTTATTGTTACATGGATATAAAAGTTTAGATTAACAGCTTTACTCAAAGACATTTTGTTTGTTCAACGTAAGCCTGTATAATTGTTATTTTATCTAGCCAAGAATTAGGGAATGCTTAGAATTTATAAATAACAAAATTAAAGTTAATAATTCCTTACTTAGATAATAATTATTAAAAAATACCAAAAATTGACGACGACGACGAAAAGAAATCATCATACACACAGCACACGCCACGCTGCGATAATTTTACTCTTTTAAAAATACCCAACAGTTATAAAGTGCTTAGTCCTTTGCGTGTATTAATATTAAAAATTGAATAGTAAAATCTTTGCACAAAAACATATTACATAAAATGACCCCAAAACCCCTAAATATTCCATTCTTTGGTCACAATATTATGATTTCAGAGGTTTGCAACTTGCAGCAGAAGGTTGCAGCTCGTAATAATGGCCAGTCTACATATTTATTCCAATCCAATTAACTGGATTGCTTCTGCAATAATGTAAGTTGGAATGCATTTTAATGCAGTGAATTGCATTCCAGTGGCCGTTTAAATTATTCCAGTAGCAACCATCGCTGGATTAGAATAATGTATCTAAATTATCATCAAAATATACGTGGGAGAGCCGTGCTTCGGCACGAATGGGCCGGCTCGACCGGATAAATACCACGTTCTCACAGAAAACCGGCGTGAAACAGCGCTTGCGCTGTGTTTCGCCGAGTGATTGAGTTTACCGGAGGCCCAATCCCCTACCCTATTCCATTCCCTACCCTCCCCTATTCCCTCTTAAAAGGCCGGCAACGCACCTGCAGCTCTTCTGATGCTGCGAGTGTCCATGGGTGACGGAAGTTGCTCTCCATCAGGTGACCCGTTTGCTCGTTTGCCCCCTTATTTTATAAAAAAAAAAAACGACGCGAGCTAGGGTAATTAAAATTGGCCATTATCCACAAAATAACAACCGCAACGCGAGCTAACTACAATTGAATCCAAAGTTCATTTTACTCGTGTCTCTAATAACGCAGCCTGCCTAGCATACGCCAACGAGATATCTCACCCTGCATGTTTTCTCGATGTTTGATGGTTTGTCTCTTCATCTCTATTGACTCTAGCATGACAAACATTTTTTCTCGCTTAGATCTTTCATCGAAATAACACATTTTTATAGAGTATTGTCGAGATGATGTCGAGATTTTGACATTATGAGACGAGTAGTTCTTAATAATCTCGAGAGTGAGATATCTTGTTGGCGTATGCTAGACAGGCAGGACTCAAGAGTCTAGTGTAACACATCAATGTCTCATTTAAATAGATACGGTAAAGGTCAAGCTAATCCTTTCGAGGAAGTTTTTCAAAGGCGCGGGTTAACTCACACTATGTTATTTACTGCCTGAATTTTAACATGTTTTATCCGACTACAAAAAAGGGTCCCATTCGGATTATATTTTTATAGTTCGCTTCTCACGATCTTAATTATATTGAAACGTGGTGGAATAACTTTGCAAATTAATTCTTTGAAATGCTAAGTTACAAAATTAAAGATAGATAATAATATTATCATCAAATATTATGATAGTCCTTACAATGTAAGTACAAATATTGCAATTAAAAACAGCTTTTATTCAAATAATCATTTGCAATAATAATTAAAACGTAAGTACGTAAAATAATTTATTAATAATTATATAACTAGTAATATTATTATTAATAATAATAATAAAAAAATATAATAAACTTATTGGTCCGGGGCATTGAGGTAAAAAAGGAACGCTGCCATCTAGTATTAAAATTTTGTAACTGCTAAAAGCGCCATCTATTATTGAGTAGCGGTAAACTCATATTTAACAAAACCTGCTGATGATATTCGAGGATGTTATTTTTTTCAAATATAATATAAGCTTCGACTAATATTTTTATATCTTCAATTTGGCTGCATTATATAGCCGTTTTGTCATAATATATATTTTTTTACATTTAGTTAACTATTAATTAATACAAACTAGATATTAGGGCTTATTCACATTATATTCAAAATTAATTAAAACGAAGTATAATAGGGCTGTAACAAAAACTATCGACACCATAGTGTTGCGCGTGAGAACATTCCTGCTCGTACTCGCGAGTTATCGATAATTGCGTAATTTTTTATCGATTGCCACAAAAGTGATGGGATAACGGTTTGGTTGAGCTGGGAGTTGCAATTAAAATTTTCTTGCTCGGATTAAAAAATATTGCTGTTGCTCGAAAATTGGTTGCGATTTGCTGAAATTGGCTGAAACTTTTTTGACCAGTACAGAAAATTTTAACGCAATATCCACGCTAATTTTCATATTGTGTATAGTCCATGTCAATTTAATTCTAAATTCTAATAAGTAGGTATAGGTATAAATCTAAGCCAATCTTGAATGGACGTGTCAAGTGATGCTCCCAAATGAATGCTACGATTTTTATCTTAAGCACAGAATAGATAATATGTAGTACAAGTATCTTAAGTTTGAATAAAAACAATGACACAGTAATTTTGCCGGTTGCATGGATTAATGACTAACGGCCGTTCCCAATATTTGATCTATCTCTGGTTTTGCCCTACTAGAGATAGGAATAGCTCACAATTGACATAAAATATATGTCTCTAATGTCTAATCTGAGCTATTCCTATCTCTAGTAGGGCAAAACCAGAGATAGATCAAATATTGGGAACGGCCGTTAGTAATCAGAGTAAGAAAGAGATTTATATCCCTTTTGGTTTTCCCTTTATTATTTTTGAGCAACAAGCAGTCGTTTCTCACGGAAGTTATCAAGATGTGTTACGTTACGTACAAATCGTGATGGACGTGTTTTGGCTCTAAGTGCAGAGTACTTAGTCAAAATGCATTTTGACATTCTAATTTCTTTTTCGAAACTAGCGAATGCATTTTGAGAAGGGCTATAATATTTAAATGTGACGTGAAATCCGTGCGCAAAATAAGAAAAAAACGTTTGTTGCGTTGCATTTGCCAAAATTAGTTATCTTGGGAATATTGCTTCACTTCCGATAGTTTACAAATTTATTACAGACACTTCATAATAGTTTAGAAACTGTATCAACGCCGACTATTGTTACAATATAATAATAATAATACAGAATAAAAATAAAAAATAAATACTTATATAGAATAATAATAAGTTTATAATAAATAGTTTTAAAAATTATTAATTACTTACCCTTCGCTTTGTTGTAAGTTTTCTTAACCAATTAGTTACTTGCGACAAACGCAAGTAACTAATTGGTTAAGAAAACTTACAACCGAAAATAGAAGCTGTATTTTACTGTAAGTATTTAAGAAGTATCTTTCTATGTAAATTTTTATGTAATAAGTAATAAATTTACTAATAAATGTATTGTGTGCAACAAATGTTAAATAAGTAAATAAATACTTAAATACTTAAACCTTTTCCTTTTTTAAAAGTTACTGAAAAATTTATCTGCCGATTACGAATATCTACGTCGTTGGTGATTTCAGACATGGTACGTACATGGTACGTACACAAAATTTAAACCTTTTGACAACATTAAAAGCATAGACTTAATATATACGTACACAAAATTTAAACCTTTTGACAACATTAAAAGCATAGACTTAATATAGCATTATATTATGTTTATGATTAAAAGATACATACATGCAACTTTGAACTTATACACTTGTTTCACTGCAATAGATTAGGCGCATGTAACTCCAAACAAATCTTCGGGCAAACTGTAAACTTAAGTCAGTGTTAGACGGCACGGCAGGGAATCCACGCGTCTTGAGCTCGCGGTGCGCGCGAAAGTCTTTCGTAAATCGAACATCGTCTTTCGAATTTAGAATATTTTTTTTATTTCGAACTTATCATTTGTTATAATTTAAAATAATTATCGAATTATTTTTAATTTTGTGCAATTGTGTTTGTGTTTGTTTTTCGAAAATGTTTTTGGAGGTTTCGCCGTTTTAAAACTTGGTGAGTTTCAATCATAATATTTAATAGTATTAACGTAATAATTTATTAACATATTAATATTTAATAGTATTAACTAAGTAAGTATTAATATTAAAAATAAATGAAGAAAAGTTATGTTTAATATTAATTTAAGTTTTAAATCTGAATAAACTTTTTATATTTCAATAAAATAAGTAATAAATTAAGTACGCAATTAATTTACATAACGACCTACCTACCTAAAAGGAGATAGGTATGCAACATGCACTAAGCAGAGAAGCGCATAATAATAATATTATTTATGTCAAGTCTATAAATTATTAGGATTATTATGCAAACTTACTATTATTTAGCTTTAACGCTAACACTAGGTATTTCTATGAACTATCATCTTACTATCATAGCTTAATCCATACAGGTAAATCGTAAAGAAAAAAAATTTCGTTTATTGATTTTCAAACATATACGTAAGTACTTAAACAAAATAGTTGATTATTTCTTAATTATTTAATAAATAAAGCAACAAAATATTATTGTAATTACTAAATTTCTTATTTCATTTCAGTCGTTATATCGATATTTTCGATTATGTATCGAATCTGCCGATATCGATAGCGTACGATGGGAAGATACTGTATGAAATATTACTAACCCGACAATAAGATAATAATAAAAAAAAGTCGCAACTCGCATCAGATTGTATTATCTAAGATTATAGACTACTCTAGATTCTAGTAGGTTCATTAATTTATAGACCACTAGATGACGCCCGCAATTCCGTTGCGCCAATACGTAAACTGTACATTTTTCCGGGACAAAAAGTATCTTATGTCTTTTCCCGGGACTCAAATCATCTCCATGCCAAATTTCAGCAAAATCGGTCCAGCGGTTTGGGCGTGAAGAGGTAACAGACAGACAGACAGACACACTTTCGCATTTATAACATTAGTATGGAAGTATGGATAAAAATGCACTTATTCAGATAAAACACGTAGGCGCCATCATGTATGACAAAGTCGTAATTATTATCATTATTTATTACATGGTGTTACATAAATGGGTTACACATTTTGGTGATAAACTTTAACACTCGATGTGACAATTTTGTAAAGGTCAATGATAACAAACTTTTTAATGTTTCTGGTATTGCGTTAGAATGTGTGTACCACCCTTATTTAACCTTTAACATGAACTAAAGTTAATCGATAAAGATTTTCGTAGAGGAAAATTGAATAATTTACCATAACATTGTCTCCAATTACTATTATTATCCATACTAATATTATAAATGCGAAAGTCTTTTTAAAGATTTTCCATACTTAAGATTTAAGATTTTGGTCTCTCAGCGCTGCTACAGGCTACTTACACTGTGAACTCTATACAAGTAATACATTCATACTCTAAAGTAGGTATTATCACTTAGTTTTGGTACAACCTATAACAATTATACAGCAGCAGCTACTGTTTAATGTTTTGTATACACTATTTATAGTATTATGTACCTTTATTATAATTTTATATATTATTATTGTATTGTTATTAACGCCTCCGTGGTCTAGTGGTTAGAGCGTCGCTCTCGACTCCGGAGGTCGTGGGTTCGAATCCCGCGTTGGAAACATGTTATTTCCAAGTTTGGTTAGGACGATGCAGGCTGATCACCTGATTGTCTGATAAGTAAGATGATCCATGCGTCGGATGGGCATGTAAAAAGTCGGTCCTGCGCCTGATCTCTCGACAGTCGTGTCGGTCTTCCGTCCCACTGGGTTATGAGAGTAAAGGAATAGAGAGTGCTCTTGTGTACTGCGCACACACTTGGGCACTATAAAAGTACTCCTGCGTACCTGGTCTGGTTTCAATGAAACCGGCCACCGTCACCGAAACCGGTGTGGGGAGTATTATTATTATTGTTAAGTTGTCTGTTGAGTTTGTCGCACGTCATACGTTTACGGAACCACGGAAGACCAGGTACCGTGGTGTTTCTGCGCTGCGGTGATACACCTGAGTGGTATTCCATTTCTGTGTTAAGCAATACACAGTACACTGCCTACTGATGCCGTTCTTGTTTTTTTATTTTCGTTTTTTGTATTCGTCGTTTTATTGTATAATTGTTTAGTTATTGTAAGAATGTAAATGTTAAAATTGTGTACTTAAGTTATAACATAGTCTTTAATCTTTACTATATATTTTTTTTTTTTTTTTTATATTAAGTATGTATTGGTGTCAAAATTTTGTAAAATTGTTAGTTTTTAATGTGTATTGTCATAACGCATGAATAAACTATTATTATTATTATTATTAATTGATAAAGAAAACGTCTTGTCTAGCTTTGTGCTATAACTATTACTATGTCGGCGTTATCGATTAAAACATTATCGGTCGCGTGTTACCCTTGCACCTGACTCATAGATTGGAGACAACAACTTAACTCTTACGATAAAGAAGTTACAAAGTTACTTACAACATATTAGATTTTTTTAACAGTTGAAAACAGGACTTATCCATGTCCATCTACTGCAACAGCTTTTGCAACGTTACAAAGACAGCAACATGAATTATTTAGTCTTAAAAGATTAAAATTGCCTCGTTTAGTAAAACAAGAGCCTTATTTATTTATACATAATACCTAATTACTAGTTGTAGCCTACAAGTCCGTTGCGCCAAAATGTACTTTAATTTTATTTAATTTATCACCTGGGAAACCGTACATTTTCCGGGGTAAAAAGTATCCTATGTCCTTTCCCAGATCTCAAAGTATTTTATACGAAATTTCGTCAAAATCGGTTCAGCGGTTTAAGCGTGAAGAGGTAACAGACAGACACACTTTCAACAGTACCCAAAGCTCTGTAGGAAGATCCGCCTACAATCAAACCAATGTTCATAGCCCACATGCAGCGTGCACCAAATTTTTAATGATTTTATAACTTGAACGAAATTTCAATATGGCCGTAGGCGGAAACTGTATTGCCCATAAAACACCGGACGATGTAAACCGTTTATATTTTATTCTATACAAGGAAATTGCGAAATTCCGGATATGTACTTTATAGAATTTATTTTCGATATCGCTCAAACACGTGCTACAATTTACAAAGTCTAAGAAGTAAACGTTTTTGTGTACGTTCCGAAATATACGCCTGTAGTGCATTGACGTAAGTATTATATGACTTGGATGGGATGTAGTAATTATCCATATTAGGAGATGGCCCAGTAAAGGACGTAGGATTCTTATCCCCGAAAATTGTACGGTTCTCGCACGACAAGCGAATTCTGGCGAAACGGAATTGCGGGCGTCGTTTATTAACGTATAACGTCACACTTGTCTTATCAGTGGCTTACCAGGAAAATTACAATATTATGGTCTCGAAATCAAGACATAATATGAGCACTGGTTGCTGAAAACCCCAATATACTGTAAGTACGTCAATAAACCGGGCCAAATTTCGAATCTGATAACTAAACGAGAGCTCCTAGTCAACACATTTTCTTTATAGAATCGTCTATCAAAAATGTATGAAGTTGACATAAGCGTTTGATAATAATCATGAAGTTGATTATATCCGAATTATGTCGTCGTCAATTCCATAAATTCTGATCAGCGAAAAAGTGTTGGCTAGGGGCTCAGGTGCGTAACCGTAAGTCGTAACGTATTAAATTTTTGACAGTTTCCATGCATTTGACATTCGATATCTTTACGTTTACGTGCCTGTCAAAATTTATTCCTGTCAATCTGAATGTTATATTATATTGATTACGCTAACGCACTCTGACATTGGCGATTCACCAAGGAGCCATATTTTAAAAGAAGAAGAAGAAGATTGATTACGCTTCATCACGTTGGAAACATCGCGTCGCATCTTTATCAATAGTGCTAAGTTGTAACTTGTATGTTGTGTAACTTCTATGATCGTGCATCGTATTACAGTCGTGGTTAACCACAGAGGACAGCTAGTTTCTTATTTAAGGCTCCGTTACTTGGATAGAAGATAGAACTGATGGGAACAATAAGAATAACCGCACTAAAAGATCTCTAAAATAGTAATTAAGTAGTAATAGTAATTCACTTTTGCCAATACAGATAAACATCCCTCAATGTTCCTCTTTTTAACTTGAGTAGAGATCGCCCAATGGTCGAAATTTGACCTTAGTTTCAACGACATTAGGACTACTACCTATATTTTGCAAATATTTTGTAAAAAGATATTGACTTTATCATATTTTTTCAACTCTTGTCTCTGGGACTCAGCTGAGCTCAGACTGGCCGTGTCTAAATAATAAGACTCAATAAAAAAAAAAACTATAATCCATTTTCAATTTGTCACCTTGTTGTCAACAGACTTCGACCATAAAATATAAAAGAGTATAATTTGTATGTATAGGCTTGTCACTCAAAAATCTGTCATTTTTCGTTGTGTGTGTGTTGTAGTGTGTGTAAGATTTTATTTAAAAAAAAATGTATGATAAAAGAAAAGTTTCAAAATAATATTAGCTTGATGCACTCCTTCACCATACAGACTATAACTGTGCAAAATTTCATTCACCTACGTTTCTCCATTTTTCGTCAAAAGGGATGCAAAGTTTTTGGTTCACATATTAATATATAGATATTTCTGTATAACTTATAAAATGCAAATTTTCTGTATAATGTCTTTAAACTGTCATTATTTACATTTTAGTAAAAATGTATTAGGTATTGTGTCATTGTGTTTTGAATTTTGATTCCAAATACGACTTAAAAATTTCTAAACATTAAATCTGTGTTTAAAATTTTATAAACATCGATATATCATACATTAATTTGACTCTAAAATCGTATCTGGCACTTACGATATTTTTAAGGAATTGTATCAAAGTAGCTACTTACTTGTTAATACTTCTATATATTAAATCTATAATAAGGTATTATATTATAACATAATTGAATCTAATAAAATAACTGTGTTCAAACTTCTAAACGATATTTTGAACCATCCATATCGGACTGAACAAATTGAGCTATAAATAAAACAGGGCCCCCGTATCGCCTACACGATGAACCTTTAAATCTGTCAATCAATCATTCAATCAAACTAAAATAGTGGCTGACGGTAGGGTTTAGGGCCGGGTCATGTACTTTGATAGGGCTTTAAAGATTGAGTAACAAAATAAAAAAGATAATATTAAGTGTGTATTATATTCAAAAGGTATAATATTGTGTATTCTGTGTTTCATGCAAAATTCCTTTCTAAATTAATTTATTTTTAGTCCGGCCTTAGATATATTTTAGGAGTAGTCCTTAGATATCTATATTTTTTTTCCAATTTGATTTGACTAACGTCTGATGATCAAACTTATTGATATGACGATTTCAAAAAATTATGATGAATATCGGATATTTCTATTTTAGCGCTTTTTAACACTAGCACGATAGCCATATTATGGTTAAAATATTATTAATAACTGTATGTCAAAGAATTACGAAGGTTGGGTTGCACCAGAGGCGTAGTTAAAGTTAAGGTTAAAGTTATGGTTATAGTTAAGGCTAAATTTAACTTTAACCTTAACTTTGACCGGAGAAATTGACAGATGACAGCTGGTCCTACAAGGTTATAAATGAAATGTCAGATATTGTCAATCGCGATTTTATATGGAAAATGACAAGTTTTTGACAGGGAGTCAATGACCGCTAGCGACAAGTTAGCCCGAGTGGAGGCTATTAGAACACCAGATTTCTGACCCAAATTACAATTTTGATTCTGATATTATCAGAATCGAGCTATAAATTAATCTAATCATTATAATGATCATAATGATAAACAGTATACTATCATTCATTCATAAACTCTAAGCGTCCGTTCACAGCGTAAAGTTCAGACCTAAATGACCTAATTTCTTAATGACCTAAGACCTAAGTATTTAAATACATAATATCTTAATCAACACTGTCTGGACGTGTCGAATTTCAGGCCGACATTTTTAACTATTCATTAGTAAAGTCGTCTGGGAATTAGCCGCTAGTAGGTCCGTTTAGCTTTATTGTGGATTTACATTATTTTAACACAGTGACCTAATCCAGCGCTGGATTGCTACTGGAATAATTTAAACGGGCACTGGAATGCAATTCACTGCATTTTAGCGTATTCCAGTGACCGTTTATATTAAGTTCAGTAGTCTAACGCTGGATTACTATTGGAATAACGGGCACTGGAATGCAATTCAAGTGTATTAGATCACTGGATTGGAATAATATAAACCGGTCATTAGATAGATATTACCAAGAACGTGCCAGGACACGCTTAGGACAGTTCCGTAGATATTTGTGTTGTAATTCAAATTATTATGCTTTATAATAATTATTAACGTATTTAATTAATAATTACTGTATATAGTATAGGTCGTAATATAAATTTGAGAAAAAAAAAAGAGTTGCGTAAGGCGCCACCTAGTGGCGAGTAGTGTCAACGTAGTAACTTTGACCATACGTAACTATTAAGCTATTTATCGAAATTTCATGTAATTTGGAGGTTAAGCTAGTTTTAATACTTGCTCCTAGTGACCGAAATTCTAAATCCCTAGCTTTGATAACATCGAAGATAAAGGGGGTCTGAAATAGCCGCGAACCGCTTCGAGAAAAGTATGCTACGGCCGTGCCTTTGCTAAAAAGCTTGATGGTTTCAAGGATAACGGTGTTTACACTAACACACTGTATTTTATATTTTATTACCTTTCCTCTGAACTCATTTGAAATGTTCTGTTAAAAAAAAACTCAAAATGGCCTTCCGTCTGCAGGCTGTAGTTTTCACCACAGAAATTAGCAAACTTCAAAATTCTTTCAAACATACTGTATATTTAGTATCAATTAACGGGGACATTTTGGCCAAATTGAGTTATTACTAATTAATATAATATGGTACATAATATTATTTTGTATTTAGTTAGCTTTCAAACATACAAACATACATGACGACCTCTGTAGCTCAGTTGGTGGGCTGTTGGTAGTTCAAGCCGGGGGTCGCGGGTTCGAATCCCGCCGACGGAACAAAAAGTTTTCAAAGTTCCTGGGTCATGGATGTGTATTAAATATGTGTATAATATATAATAAAATCTTAAATAAGTATATGTATAGTGTAAAAGTATTAAATATATTTCCGTTGTCTGGTACCCGTAACACAAGTCCTTCAGGTACTTAGCACGGGGCCAGACTGACGTGGTGTGAAGCGTTCATAGATATTATTATTATTATACATTGTCTGCTGGTGGACATTAAGACCCTGATGCTATCATCAGGGAAACGGTAATCACGTAATAACTGTGAAGTAAAAAGCAAAATTACCTTTTCTACGATTTCTAATCGCATAGATGTAAAATATGTAGAATGTAACTTTATTTTTCAATTTGAAATACAAGAGCCTTATCGAATATTTATCTAGGAAATGCCGTAGGCCAATTTACTTCATGGCAAAAGGTTGTTGCATAAAGTTGTCTACACACCAAAGATACCACACAGCCTACGAAAGTCTTTGTACTGATATGAAATTAAATATAAATAATTTTTCCAAATAACTATGTACTATGTAGGTTAAAGAATAACGCTTTTAAAACGTCTACATGAAGCGAACCACCGCTCCAGTTCGAAGAATCTGCGTAAGAAACACGTACGTGGATCCAACTATTTACCAAAAAGTTGGGATTAGATTATTCTATACATAATTATATCATTAAAAAATAAAGTTTTCTGCAATGTACACGTCTGATGTCTCCTTAGGGTCAATTCGGACCGCAACATGACGCGCAGATACTTTTCTAAAGTATGGAGTTGACAGATTGGCAAGACGTCTCACGTAATTGAAATCTGTCAATTTTGTTTTAGCTTCGTGGTCAATTCAGTACAAATTTAGAAATGCATCCTCATTCCTCGCGTCGCGTTGTGGTCTGATTTGACCCTTGCCAACTGCCAGTCGACGAGCCCATGGTTCTTAAAGCAATGTTTTATCTATTCTCTTCTTTTTTTTTATTAAATAAGGGGGCAAACGAGCAAACGGGTCACCTGATGGTAAGCAACTACCGTCGCCCATGGAGACTCGCAACATCAGAAGAGCTGCAGGTGCGTTGCCGGCCTTACATCTATGTATAACCGCAATAGAGTGGAGGAGCCCTTTCAATATCATCTCTTTTGTACCTCCCTAGGGTACACTACACAGTGATGGTTGCTATGAAATGCACCAGGAAACGAGCAGTAACATCACGTGATAGTAAGTGGTAACCGCCACTGACACAACACTAGAAGATTTATCTAGTACCTAACTCATTTTGATCTTGTTACTAGCGAGTAACGTTCTTGGTCCTTCGGGCCTGAACAATATTACACATTGTTCACACTGATTTTCTGTGAGGCCGTGATATTGATAGGTTCGGGCTGCTTCTTGTTCTCCTACAAATGTAGGAGAGCCTTGCTTACGTAAATACGTATGGCTCTAAAATCTTTTCTTTTTATGTATCAATTGAATATCCATAAAAATTGGTTCCTATACTACACAAGTACCTACCATCAGGCGAAACCGGCTGCTCGTTTGGCCTCAATCAAATGCTAATTTCTTTTCATTGCGTCGCCCAGTGTGTACACAGCCTTACGGATATCCGGTAAGGGCCAATAGGGTTACGTACTTTTATGTTTGTGACATAGACCTGTTAAGTACATAGATATGGCCCATAAATTATTATACATAATATTATATTATGTATTATATTATTTTATTATTCAATAACTAGTTGATGCTGTGCAGAAATTCATTTATAGCGAGGTGTGTAATGTACGGTATATATTTCCGGTATAGAAGTATTTTATGTGTTTTTCCGGGACTCAAATTATTATCTTTAAATTTCATCAAAATCGGTTTAGCGTTTTAAGCCAAAGACGGACAGAAGAAAGGCCTTACGTAGGTACGCACTTACCGCCGTACATGGCCGTACTTAACCATCAATTTAATGAAGAGTTTGACAGATAATGTATGAGGCTTATGTCAAATTTTTAAATTAATTACATATTAAGTAATTAATGTTCCACTTTGAGTGCGGCAATAAAGTCGTTAAATGAATGATTACTTAATTTGGGTACCTAATAAAAAGTTTGACATTTTAATATTAATATTTTTTATGTAATAATATATTGTGCACAAGAAACATTTACAACGTTATTACAACGTTTATTTCTAAGAAGAAATCTCTTCCGTGTCTTTTGAAGAGACAGAATTAAGATAGCTGAGAGGATCTTCATTAAATTAAAGTTAAGTAATCATTAACTGTCTAGCGGTCATATTACGTAGAGTTCCGTTTTGAATAATATCTTAAAACGCTGCGTTGCGTTGCGTCTCCATGTGACCCGACCCCAGGCCCGGATCTAGAGGGGGGCGAGAGGGTGCACTTGCCCCGGGCGGCAAAGATTGGGGGGCGGCCGGAGGCCACCTCCCAAGTCCCAATCAAATTGGCATTCAGCTCCCCCCTTTTCAAAACGTAGATCCGGGCCTGCCCGACCCTAAGATGTATAATTAACTAATGACGTTTAATATGTGTGGTCATTACACGCTTATCAACTCAGATGTGGCATTCCTTTTATGTGTGTCAATGTAATTAAAGCTTTTACCACCGACTTTGCTCAAAATTACCAGATTCTACGCGAAAGACCAAGAAATTCATTATTAACAGAATTCTAAGAAGGAGGAGGTTATGGGTTCATCTGTATATTTTTCTTTATAAATATAATATAAAATATTCCATCGTAAGGACGGGACTGTCTACACCAATGTGTACACATTATGATGGACCTAACTTAATGATTTCTTACATAACTTAATATTATGTTATTTTGATTGATTTTAAAATGTAAAAAATGTAGATAATATTAAGTATACATATTTTGTGATTTTTGTAAACAATTTTTATTAAAAATTTTCTTAAAAATTTATCGATATAGTAACTTGATAAGACCCGTAGTTTAAAATTATAAAAGCTTATTCCTTCTTATAATAAGTAGGTAAAGCTGCACTTGATTGTCCTTTTATGTGCAAAATGCTAATTTTGTTCCTTGCACAAAAGGATAGCTGAGCCAAGTATAGGGGTAACTTTGAAAGGGATCAAATATCTATACCTACTTGAGTCACAATGAAATTTGCATAACAATATGCGATGATATAAGTAACATTAGAGAGCATTGATTGGTTTTATCATGAAGTAGGTATTTCAACCGACTTCGAAAAAAGGAGGTTATGCTCGGCTGTATGTATAGTAAGTAAGTATGTTATTTCTATGGCCGCAGTAATAAATGTCATTTTAATTATTTGAAGATTTTATTTTTGTTAATTGCGCTAATAATAATAAAAAAGTGATTACTTACAAAATAATAAAAATAATGTATTTTTGTCTATGGTTTAACCGCTTTCGTGTTTATGTTCCAAATTCGAATTTCAAATGCACTTTTTTACGACAATCGAATTGTAAGTAAAGAGATTTTAGATTTTACGATCTTTTTAATCTACGTAATGTCTAATTTTTACATTTCTTGTAATGGACTTAACTTTAATAACGCGATAACTTGGATTTAACATCTTGTAAATGTTTTTATAGCTGTTTTATGGCGCATGTTTTACTTAGGATTATGAAATATCCTACAATTTACATTCTACATGCATTCTACAAGATAAACATAATATATTTTATTTACCTAAACACATAATATTTCGAAACTAGAGTTGAGACGTCTTGAGAAACGAATCTCAGTGAAAGAATATATTTTCATTAGATTTAATTACTTACATACTTACATAATATAATTTATTGGGTGAATATTATCATTTATTACAAACTTTACAGGAACGGCTTTCTCTATCCTCTGGGATGGGATAATTTTCTATTGGCCCCAACGGGTCACTTGCATTGGAGACAAAATTAACGTTTCAGTGAAACATCCTTACGACGCAGCCGCGGAGGTATTAGCTATGTTTATTTTTTACCTCTCATTCTTTACAATCTTTACTACCTAATAATATTATAAAGCGAATATAATTGTTTGCATTTAATAGAATTGAAAAGTCGGATACTATTGGACCGATTTTAATGATATTTGGTACAGATTTCTCTACAGGTTTATTTTTTGTTACGGTAAAACATAACCTAACACAAAAACTCTGAACCCACGACCCCTTGAACTCGGGTAATAAAAAGTGACATAAAATTCACAAATACCCTCAACAGAAAAATAATTGCCGCAGTTAAATTTGTGCTGTGTTTTAGTTAACTAAACCAGTTAAAGTTTAACTGGCTATCAGTTAAACTTTAACTGGTTTAGTTAACTATTGTAAAAACGTAAGCTTCATATTCCCGAAGTTAGTTAAGACTAATGAGCTTTTATCACCTGATCGTAAGCGATACTTAATAAGGTTACTTACTCGTATCTCATTATACCTCCTTACTAATACATCTATACTTATTATTATAAATGCGAAAGTGTGTCTGTCTGTCTGTTCGTCTGTCTGATACCTCTTCACGTCTCAACCGCTGAACAGATTATGCTAAAATTTGGTATGGAGATACTTTGAGTCCTGGGAAAGGACCTAGGATAACTTTATCACGGAAAAATGTACTGTATAACATGTGCAGTTAAGTACGACGCGACGTGTTTAATATTGAATGCAATAAAACTTTTCAATCATTTTTCTCCCCTAACAGTTTAATAATATTGATATCATTTATTACCAATTATAAAAGACTTTCGAATAGTTTCTATTGCCTTAAAAGCAACAAAGAATAACATGTTTTTAATCAAAGCCCACGCCTAGGTACAGTTATGGACTAGAATTCTAGATTTTAGTGTTTATAGGTTTTTAAATGCTGTGAGAACGTAAAAATTTGCAATTAATTGCTAAAATGTCTTGTCAAAACAATGTTATGCGAAAATTGTTCTCATTACTTTAAGAGGATTCCACACCGCCATTTTTTCCATACAAACGTTGTCCCCTGTTTCCTCCCTGGATAATGCTAGTAGAGTTATAATTTTTTTCCTGAATATCTACGGCCACTAATACAATGTCCCTATGTTTTCTTTTTTTTCATAATTTAATTATTAAATAAGATATGAACGTTCAAAAACCCAAAAAAATGGCCAGATTTTCCACTGTGTTCAAACGTCCAGAAAACAGATTTGGATAGATTATACAAAAAAAGCAAAACATAGGAACACAGCTCAAGCCTTTTTTTAATCTTTAATGAAAAAAGTACTTAAATCGGTTAAGTTTTGGAGAAGGAATCAGGGGACAACGAATCGTTGATTTTCTGGATTATCTGCAGTTGTCTCTATCGCGTTCTGCGGTATAGGCTTGAGGTAAGGGAGACAGCTATAGATATTACACGTACTTTTTTTTCATTTCTCTAGCCGCTGTGGTATCCTCTTAATACATAATAATACTAGCTGTCCCGGCAAACGTTTCTTTGCCATATATATAAAGTATTTCACCCGTATTATTTTATTGAAGTGACTAAATAAGTATGTCACCATGGCAACGTCCATCGCTATCCCGTCGCACAAACAATGGTCGCCGTCAGTCTCGAGTTATAATAATTTACTATTTTTTATTCAACAAATGCACTTATCAAATATCAATATAAAAAGTACCTAGTAGCCGATTCTCAGACCCACTGAATATGCATACAAATTTGGTTAAAATCAGTAAAGCCGTTTCGGAGGAGTACGCGGCCTAACATTGTGACACGATAATTTTATATATAAGATAAGATGGGTACTTGTGTTCTTTACACTCGTACGTTTTGCAGGAAGCCAATAATGTTGTTCTAAAGTCTAAACTTTAATCTCTTCCCTGTACAGCCAAACAAAAGAAGAAAGAGAGATGGAACCCGCGAATCTTTTATTTTCTTTCCACAATAATTTCTTGCTTTTTTGCATGTTTAGAGGGCCGCTTTTATGTAAAATGTCGTGTGAGTGTCGTGTGACTCTTTCTAGTAAGACCAATACTCGTAATCCTGTGGTGGGCCGTTGCGTTTTTCTTTATTTTCCTGTTTCTTTTCGCTATTCGGCTTGGCTTATTATGGCGTTCTTGGACTTTTAGCCACTTCTAGGGGGCCGCTTGACGCTTCTTAAATGTGACATGCAAATCGGTCGCGTCTATTTGGCCCTTAATGACGTCGTCATGCACTTAACGGTCATAGTGCATGGTGGATTGAGGACGCACGGACAGACATATAGACACGCTTTCACTGCTTCTAATGTAGCACTTATGGCTGGAACATGTCAGTTGTCAATTTAATAGTATTATTATGTCAGTGTACGCGTGGCTTTTTTGATGTTAAAAAATTAAATTGGGCATATAAAAACCCGCCTGCACTGGCAGGGTTAAAAATTGGATCTTGTCCGCAACCACACCGCAACTACGAGCGTTGACATTCGTTTATCACGGGGAAAAACGTTTTCTTCCGGGAAAAAACTATCCAATTTCCTTTCCCGGGACTCAATATCCTCAGTGTCTATCACCTAAAATAAATACACCTGTTTCCGTCACCAACGACAAGCATTTTTGCAATTAAATCCACAGCTCCGTAGAAATCAAAACAATAAAGAAAACTTCCTACTTGGATGATATTGTCATGGGGTTTAACTCGCCAGGCGATGGCATTAATTCCAAATAATCACGTCTTAAGACAATTGACGGCCATTGCTATAATATATTTACAGGCTCAGCTTTAAATACGCCGACCAAATTCCTAAAGAACCAATTTCTTCTATAGTACTAGGAGCACAGAACACAGACGGTAGGTATATGTGTGAAATACTCTTGCGATGACGTCACAAGTTAACGGTCACACAAATGCATAGTGCATTGAGGACGCTCCGACATAGAGTAGAAACGTAGAGAAGACACTTGAATAATAAACGCGTACCAACGCGATAGAGCAACAAAATGAATCGCTATTATTTGCAATGCTACTCAATCGCAGATTTTTTACATAAATACGAGGGCTGCCTTTTAAGTTCTGCCGTTTGTAAACTTCCCGTGATCATTGAAAAAAAAACATAGATATGAGATTTTAAATCTCCTTGTATATGGATTTCATAAACAAAATAAATTTTTAAGATTGGTTGAATAGTCTTATTGTATCGTCTATTCTAAGGTGACAAGTCGGTTGTAAAAATGGAAATGTTAAAGGAAGATTTCCGTGCGATAATTTTTTACAACTAACGAAGTTGATTATCGCGACTTCGGCGTTTTGAGGAGATCACTTCTGTACTTAGTGATGCAGTACCATGTCTTAGGATTATAGAACGCTGGTATTTAGAAGTTTAAAGTGGACACCCTAGCTTCAGTGTCCAGCCACGTGATAGTCGACCAAAACCGTCGTAACGCAAGAGAATATTGAAGCTGTGCAGCAGCTATCCTCGAAGACCGTCATGTGATATATCGCGAAATAGAGGCATCCATGGGCATTTCAGGGACCACTGTCCAAACAATCATGCACGAAAAACTTATAAAAATTAAAATAAAAATGGTTATTTCTCGTAAGATACCTACCTTGTTTGCTTAGCGACGACCAAAATCAGCTCGTGTTAGTTTTTGTCGCAAAACTCTGCAGCGATTCAACCGAGGAGAGTCAAAGTACGTTTATAATTTGCTCAATGGTGACGAGTTTTGTATATATGCTTATGATCCAAATTCTAAGCAGTAGTCTACTGTCGGGGCTTTATAGAATGAGCCAAAATCGACCAAAGTCATGGACTCACAGAGCACTTTAAAAAAATGTTTGCCTCCATTATGACAAAGGGTGGTCACATCGCCACTATTGTCCCCGAAGATTGCAAAACGGTTACCGCTGACTATTATACCACAGCTTGTTTGCCACAAGTCATCACCGAATTTCAATTCAAGACGTCGTATGTTCCTGGCCATGACAACGCATGTTCGCACATCGCCGGCAAAACAAAGATGTTTTTGTGAACCCAAAACGTTGAAATTTTAGATCATCCGCCTTACAGCCCTGGCTTGAGCCCTAAGGATTTAAATAAGTTCCACAAAATTAAGCAAAGTCTTTGTGGCCAACGCTTAAGCTCACCTGAAGAAGCTGTTTACGCGTAAAAATCGGCCATTTTGATTACCCAACTTTGGACTGGAATAAATGTTTTAAAAACTGGTTTGAACGCATGCAAAAGCATTTTAAATATCGCGAAGAATTCTTAAAAAAACAATAAATGGTGATAATCTATTTGATTCCAAACGACAAAACTTAAAAGGCAGCCCTCGTAGTACCGATTTACTCTGTAACTGAATTGTCTTGATTAGAGCTCTACTGCTTAAAATTTTAAACTTTTGAAAAAGGTGCTGCTAGATAGATATTAATAAAGATATTACGTACGAAGTACTGCTAAAACGATTCGTAATGTGGGAGTATTTTCCTAATACCATTTAAAGGTAAAACATAATCGTTAGCCTGCTTATCTGCGACCAATTATAAACACAGTGCGTGTTTTCCTGAACAATGTGAGGGGTTAGTGCGAGTTTTATTCGATCATACGCATCGAGCACGTTTACGCGAATTTATATGGGATCAAAGCAGTATCCACGTTAGCCAGTAGATGGCGCTGCTTTGATTTCATATAAATTCGCGTTTACGTACCCGATGCGTATGATCGAATAAAACTCGCACTAACCCCTGTGTTAGCATTGTGAAACTGAGTACGGTACAGCTTTAATTTAATTATGTACTGAAATATCCTTTTCAATTAAATATGAAAACGAATGATTTTGTACAAGTCGGTTACCTGTATAAATAATATTTCCTCTTGATGTAGGCCAATGATCAAACAATACAAGCGATTGCAAATGTGATGAAGCGCACATTTTTCTATGACTGCCTATTATGAACCGCAATTATGCTATTCAGCTATGCTATTATCACGGTAGAAACATGGATAGGGGTATTATAACGTACGACGTAACACCTCTGTCCACTATATACTCTATCAAGTTAATTATTATAATCACCACAGCCATCAGTATTAATAGAGTTATCTAATTAGGCGTAACGTGGGGTGCTGAGTGCTGGTGGTGTAAGTGGGTCATTATGTGGTATTTTTATTTTTTCTCTGCTTTGTTTTTTTTTGCTCTATGTCCCTCACTTTTTTGCCATGTATCTTTTTTTACGGGTGAATTGGGTTCCATTTTAAAATAATGTTCTTTACACTTAAGATTTCGTAATCGGTAGGGTAATCGACATATTCTAGACATATAAAATATTGCCTATTAACAATTTATAATCTAAATTAAATTTTAATTGCTGTTTTATCATGTCTAAGAAACTAATGGTATATTAACGATTTACTTTTTATTTATTTTACATTCTTTATATTATAAGAACACGTATTTCCTGTAGTTTGTCGTATAACGAAATAACAAAATTTTTAAAATGAGGTTGATTTTATAAAAAACAAAAATAGATTTTTTACCCAGTATTTTTCGTTAGTGCTTACTGAAAATGCGGGTACTGTCTTTAAATTAAATCACGGTTAATACTTTTTTGTATTATTTTTCGTTTGTGGTTACCAAAACTGCAGGTACTTTTACTAAATTAAATCACGGTTAATACTCTTTTAGTGGATTGTGAGTTGCGACCCAGGTCATTTACAGGTTAATCGCGTGGATCAAACGGTTCTTTCGCAGTTTGAATTTGAATTTCGATTGCAAGTTGCATTCGATTTTATCTATGCTTAATCGACAAAATGGCCGTTTATAAATTCAAGTGGCCATTTTAAATTAGGAAAATTTAATTTATAACTTAATTCAATGGAATTCGGAATTCAAAGAAATTCGATATAGCAGATATCGAATTTTAAGTCGTTGATTACTTATATTATTGCTTGATTAAAAGATATTAAGTAAATTATCATCAAATCTATTACTGCCTTTACTTAATTGAATGCCATGAGTTATGGTAGATAACTTAAATTTTCATTAAGTAGTTGTACTTGTATGGCTATTGGTTTCATAATTAAAAATAATAATATTATCTTAAATTCGAAATAAAAAACCTTTAGAACAGTAAATTATTATGTCATTAAAATTTAAAAGCACTGAACACGTACATTCTATAGTCTGTACATACTATGTTTTGTCAAAGTTTATCTTACAAGTTACAAGTTATTTACAAGCATAGAAGCATTTATTTACAAGGTATTTTTATAATAATATCTATGAACGCTTCACACCACGCCAGTCTGGCCCCGTGGTAAGTACCTGAAGGACTTGTGTTGCGGGTACCAGACAACGGAAATATATTTAAAACTTTTATACTATACATATATTTAATATTTTTTAAAATATTATACACATATTTAATACACATCCATGACCCAGGAACTTTGAAAACTTTTTGTTCCGTTGACGGGATCCGAACCCGCGACCCCCGGCTTGAGCTACCAACGCGCTCACCACTGAGCCACAGAGGTCGTCGAGTGTATTATTTCTCCATTTGTGACAAATAAAATATTATAAATTATAATGACGCACGAAATCATGTTAAATACTTAATGTACTTAATGTCATCACAATCGCTCATGATTTATTCAACAAATTATGTTTTACGGATCATAGTACTGAACTTGACTTCCTGTCGTAACGGTGTTTTGGCGCCAATGCGACTGTCATTTGTCATATTTTGACGTGTGGGTGGCAGCCGCGAGCGTTTTTGCCACATGCACGATTTGCCACACAGATGAAACGCATGGATAGTTTTGTTTAATTATATCCAAAATGTCTTATTACACTACGAGGACTTTGTGGCACTTGAATAGCATGTTGTCATGGAGCGTGGATGGACAGCTGGCTTTTGAGATGAATAATGAAGTAATGACCAATAATTTTTATTTCGGCCACATCTTCGATCACACCCATATAATTACACACCGTACATTTTTCCGGGACTCCAAGTATCTACGAAGTACGAAGATATTGTAATAGACAGACAGACAGACAGACGGACAGCGAGACAGACAGACACACTTTCGCATTTATAATATTAGTATGGAAATATGGATTATGGCTTTCTTTAAGGAAATTGGTCGTTGAGACCAAGACGTAATATTATTTGCTTTTAAGTATAAAAGCAAATATTACTTGGCCTACTTTAAGTTACTAACATAAAACTAGCCTGTAAAACCTACAGCAGTAATATTTTATAGCATGTTAAGAAATATGAACACAATAAAAATGGCAGCGCGGCAATTTACAGTAAAATGTTTAAAATTAATTTCAAGAGTGAACCATAATCTTGGACGATTTGATTAGACATCGAAGTTAGTGGTGTTAAGCTTGTGATACACGAAGTTCGACCGACCGCAAATATTTTCCGCAACTTCTGTGCGTAGAAATTTGTGCACAGCACGGAAACCACAGTGTACTAGCTCAGTATGCTATGTAGAGTATTAAAGGTATAATGGTCTGTTAAATTGCAACTGTTTTGGGTAGCTAACAAAAAGAAAAATAGGTTTATGTATATCATATTAAATGTTCACACGGCACACCCATGAATGTTTACATTCAATAAGTATAATGAACAAAAATATGCTGCTGCTGCCAGGTATTTATTATCTTACTAGAAACTTTTCTACTCTTGTTGCCTGCAACTTCTTTTATTTTATAAAATAAGGGGGCAGACCAGCAAACGGGTCACCTGATGGAAAGCAACTACCATTGCCCATGGACACTCGAAACATCAGAAGAGCTGCAGGTGCGTTGCCGGCCTTTTAAGAGGGAATACGCTCTCTTCTTGAAGGTTTGTAGGTCGTATATCTTTACCAAATCTCATACATTTTGCCGGTATAAAAACTTTACGAAGTCCTAACTCCTATCCCGGGACGTAAAATATCTTCATAGTCGATACCAAAATTCATCACAATCGATTCAGTGGTTTAGATGTAAGTGTAAAGACAGATGCACTTTCGCATTTACATTTTATACATGGGCTAGTCATTATCAGTATTAAATATATTTTAATTAGTAAAGCTAGAAAGGATCCTTAAAAATGTACTGCGATCTGCTTTCGTTTCGGCTGTACAGTGTATACCAGGTTTAACAAGCGGTCGGGTGAGGTGTCAACGCAATTTCTCTATTTCCTATCAAGTACGTAAGATTAACGACGCACTATACTTAATTGAACACCATTGGAAAATATGATTTATAGTGTGTATTGATGTTGAATTATCGAGTTCGAAAAAGCTAATAATTACTGTACAGTCTGTCAAGAAAGAGTAGACACAGTACAACATTTTCTATACGTAATCGTGTGTGTACAGCGTCTACTGTTTTTTGACCAGCTATACAGGGTGCAATTAAACCTTCCTGCCAAATTTTTTCCAGGGCTTAGGTCTTATTAGGAGAGTCAATTTAACCAAAAAAAATTGAGTGTTATTTTTTTCAATGACATATTTTATCCCATTTAAAATAGTTGCAGAACGGTCACTCGCGGCGCAGGGAAATGCGCGGGGGTGACGCGGGTGGAGGTGCGCGTGCGGGGGGCGGGGGCACGTCACACGTGTCCATTGATTGTAGTGTATTTTAGGATAACTTTCGGAAGCTATTTCTCAACATTTTAGTACTGAGTGATTATAAAAGAAAAAATACATGTATTTTTATTTTTAACAAGGATCAATATATCAAAATTTGGCAGGACGGTTAAATTGCACCCTGTAGGTACTAATATAGTTAGAAAGTGTGTCTGTCTGTTAGCTATTGCTGGCAAGTCTGAACCAAGTTAATTAAGATTTGGCAAACTCTATATGGCGGTAGGATTTATTATGGCGTCAAAATTTATTTCTTTTCTAAGTAACAATCTAAGTTTTGAATTAATTTTTGAATAACATTATTTTCTGACTTTGAATACATTAAGAATCGAACCTATTACCCATGTCTTTGAATAAAGCCTGATTCATTGACCTAAACATGAATAGACAATGGGCGAACTCCCGAACGTCCTACTGCCTAATTAGATATAAGCTGACATGTGCTTACCGTTATACATCGATGTACTAAACTAGATCCACTAACATTAAAATGTGTATTATAAAATACTAGATGACGCCCGCAGAATCATACGATGATTTAAACAGACAGACAGACTACAATTTCGAACTTTTAATACTTATTGTTACGTCTCACTAGGTAATGGACAATAAAACAACACTTTTCAGTAAGTAGGTAAACACAGGCCAACTTGGAACGTCCGCCCCGCTCGGCAGTTTGCAGCGAAGTCACGCGTCGCCCCGCCAGTTGAGCTGTGCTACCGGTTTATTATTTTAACTAGACATCACATCTCTCCTTTTTCATAATAATTTAAGAACATAATTAGTTATTCAATAAAGATACAAAAGAGCTCATATTATGTGACATAACTAAGAACTTCTTTATAAATTAATATTGTTAAAGAATAACTTTAAGATAATAATTAATAACACACATAAAAATTTAAGTGTAAATAAATCATATGAACGAAACAATTTTATAATATTACGAGATCATTAATATAACAAATATTAAAAATCATAATAAGGAACACGTTATAAATTTCATAATAAGATGATACATTATAATCATCTAAGTTAGTACTAACAGTATAGTGACTAAGTTCTTGTTCGACCAGTTACTAAATATTTCTATTTAACCGTCTTAAAATGCACATTTGCTTAAAAGAATT
Source organism: Aricia agestis (assembly GCF_905147365.1). NCBI lineage: Eukaryota > Metazoa > Arthropoda > Insecta > Lepidoptera > Lycaenidae > Aricia > Aricia agestis. Next base: position 12,449,565 of record NC_056425.1, read on the forward strand.
GCAGTGTACAGTGGTCGAGCAACAACTTTGTCAATTTACTCTATTCCATTATCATCAATAACTTTCCATTGACCTTCCACTTTCTTTAAATGTACAATATTCCTTCTATATTCTTGACCTGTATCCTCGTTCCTCACGTTTATGTCGCTTCCTTCAGCACTTACTACAGTATGTGGTGTTGGATTGAATTCGGGTGTGAGTTTATTTTCTTTTATCAGGTTTTTTACATACACTCTTTCTCCAACTGCCAATTCTCTGTCTACAGCTTTCCTTTTCCTATCTTCTAATAATTTACTTTTTTCCTTTTTTTCTTTATCTCTATCCCTTATTTCCCCATCATAATTGTTTTCCAGGTCATCTAAAAAAGGTAATTTATCCCGGAATTGTCTTCCGTAGAACAACTCGGACGGTGATTTACCTGTTGAGGGATGCGGAGTACTATTATACATGACTAGATATTTAAGTAAATCATCCTTCCAATCAGATTTTTGACACTGACTAATTCTCAACCGTTTAAGAATGTCTCGGTTCTGTCTTTCGACTTCGCCGTTTTGCTGTGGCCAGTAAGGTATAGTATTAAAAAGTAGTATTCCTTGATCTGTACAGAAAGTTTTAAATTCCTGACTAGAAAACTGCCTGCCATTATCAGCTGTTATACTAACTGGGTTTCCAGTCCGTGAAAAAATTTTCTTTAATACTTTTATAGTTTCTTGCGAAGATACTCGTATAGATCGCATAACTTCAATCTCTTTGTATCTGCTATAATAATCAATAATTACAAACAGATAATCTCCGCTCGGTAATGGCCCTAAAAAGTCGACTGCTGTATCAACCCACGCTTTCGATGGGAGTTCTCGTCTTTTCATGGGTACTGGTGGATCAGGAGCTGAGACAAGTGTGCAGCCCTTGCAGCTTTTAACTGTGTTTTCAGCATCTTTGTCCATCTTGGGCCACCACACTTTAGTTCGCAATCTAGCCTTCATATTGACGATACCTGGGTGGCCTTCATGAGCAGCTGCGAGAACGCTTTTACGTAATTTGGTGGGAATTACTATTGTGTTACCTCATAATAAAATGCCATTGTGCAACCAGAGTTCGTGCTGAAATAACTTGTAGTGGCTAACTGCAGCATCCCAATTATCATTTATTAAAGCATCCTTGACTAATTTAAAGTTTTCATCGTCATTTGATGCTTCAATAATTGATTTCAGTGTCAATGCTACAGGTCGCGCGTATTCAACAATCTGGTTAACATGGTACTCGTCTTCTGACGAATTATCATTATTTATAGGACTCGTGCAAAGACGTGATAATGGATCCGCTACATTCGACTTACCAGGTTTGTAAATAACTTTATACTCGTAGTCATATGCTTGTAATCGAAGGACCCATCTTTCGATACGAGCACATGGTTTCGATCTCGTGCCAAATATGACTTCAAGAGGCTTGTGGTCTGTAACGAGCTCAAATTTTTTGCCATATAGATACATATGGAAATGCTCAATTGCCCAGACCAAAGCTAATGCCTCCTTCTCCGTCTGACAATATCGCTTCTCAACGTCAGTCAGACTTTTATTGCCAAAAGCTATAATTCGAAGTCCTTTGTTATCATATTGGATCAGTACACCACCTAAACCAACAGGGCTTGCATCGGCAATTACTTGGGTACGATCTTTTGGGTCATAGTAACATAGTGTTGGAATTTTTGATAAACTATTTTTTAGCTTTTCAAAAGCTTCTGACTGTTCATTTTGCCAAAAAGGAGTTATATTAGCTTTTTTATGAACTTTTTGTCGAAGTAACTGTCGAAGAGGTTCCGTCAAAGTTGATAAATTTGGTATCCATTTTCCGACAAAATTTATCAACCCTAAAAAGCTTTGAATTTCTTCGACAGTTTCCGGTGGCCTGAATGTTTTTATTGCTTTAATATATTTGTCTAGTGGCTTAATGCCTGATGATGAAAGCTCGTGACCAAGAAATTGTATTGTCTTTGCGTTAAAAACGCACTTGTTTTTATTTAAGAGAACATTGTTGTCTTTGAGTACATCGAGAGCATGCTTAAGTCTGTTGTCATGTTCTTGTTTATCACGTCCAAATACAACAATGTCATCTATAAAATTTACAACTCCCTCACATGGCAGCAACATCTTTTCCATAATTTTCTGAAAATGTTCAGGCGCGCATGATATTCCAAACATTAACCTTTTGTACCGATAGAGACCTTTGTTAGTAATAAAGGTAGTAATGTTTCTACTAGATTCTTTGAGTTCTATATGATGAAAAGCATTTTTAATGTCTAATTTTGAAAAATATGTTGCTTTACCAAATTTGGGAATCAATTGTTCCATGGTCGGCAAAGGATGATTTTCTCGAATTATGGCTTTATTAGCAGCACGCATGTCAATACAAATACGCACATCATTATCAGGTTTAAGGACTGGAACCATCGGAGAAACCCAACTACTTGGCTCATTAACGGGTTCAATTATGTCCATTTTTACTAATTCGTCTATTTTATTATTTATTTTTAATTCCAAAGGAATTGGAACTCGTCTGTATGGTTGACAAACAGGAGGTACTGTTTTATCAATATCAATTTCAAGCTGAACATTTTTGAGCTTTGGAAATGGTTTTTGTTCCAAGAAATTTACATCTAAGCCTAATTTTAAAACATTTAAGGAAATTGCTGTATCTTTGCCTAAAAGATTCCTTGAACCGTTTTTAATAACATAAAATTTTGCCATTAAAGACTTTGGACCAATTTTTATATTTGCATCAAATGAACCTAATACTTGTAGTGGCTGTTCAGCACCGTAAGCTACAAAAGTTTTGTCGACAGATTTTTGTTGGTTGAAAACAGTAACATTAATTTTTTTAGGTTCTGTCGTTAATTATATTAGACTTACTACCAGAATCTATTAACATTTTAATATTAATTCTACCTACCTGGCACTCAACAGTAGTGTCATCATCCATATTGAAAATATAGTCCACCGATGTAGGTTCTTTACTTTTGTCAGTTTCTAGTTTAGATTTTTTAGATTTTCTGTCGTTTAATTGAAAATTAGCACCTCCTTTTCTTTTATTGGCCCTTGTTCTGCAATGTTTCTGAAAATGACCTCTAAATCCACATTTTATGCAGTTAGCACTTATTGCAGGGCAGGAACTACTATCACTTTTATGATTTTTACTGCCACATCGACAGCAGGTATCATTTTTTGGCTTATAAGATTGTATTTTATATTTTGTGTCAATTTTGTTAAGATTGGAACCTAATACGCTTTTGCTCTGTTTATCGTGGAAATCAGTTAATTGTCTTTCAACAGTTTCTAAAGAATTTGCTTCAGCGATAATTTTTTCGATCGTAGCTGCATCACCGAGCGTTAAAATATTCTTTCTCAGTTGAGTAGAATTACATTTTTCAGTAATTTGGTCAATCAGACTTTCGTCTTCTCGAGCAAAATTACATTTTGAACTTTGTTGTCTGAGCCGGATCAAAAATTTGTCAAATTTTTCGTCAGGTTCTTGTTTCATTAAACGAAAGATATGCCTCTCGAATAAGTAACTCTGCTTTGGTGAAAAGTACTCATCAAGTTTTTTAATCGCAACAGCATATACATCAGACTCGTTGGAATCGGTTACGTGTGATCCGGGAATATTGAAATGAATGTCTTGTAAAGCCATGCCACCAGAATGTAGTAATATAGCACGTTTCTTTTTATGGTCATCTATGTTGGATGCTATAAAATATATTTCTAGGGCACGTTTCCATCTTTCCCATCGCAAGCCTATAGAGTGAGGTTCAACCTCGCAATCAAATGGTTCTATTGTCGGAACTGTAATTTGTGACGTCATATTGGACGATCTGTAAGTAAGGGAAAGACGAATATAATGTAATGGGCAAATTGTAAAAATATTTTAACTATTAAATATAAATGATTAAGTTTTAACAATAATTCTATGTAAGCATTAACTTATTAAAGATTAATTAAGGAATATTTATTATTATAAAAGTTTTAGTGTTTTAAATAACTTACAAAACGTGTCTATTTAAATTAATATAATAGTATAATATCAGCTATGTTTATCAGTAATCCATAATTGAATGAATTGTCATTTACATATTTTATTATTATCACTAATTAACATGTTTGGTAAACTGTACTTTGTATTATTGTGATTTGTGAAGAGCAAGTTGAACCATATCTATATTAGATAACGATCGATTGCGATAAACAGATGCAAAACTGGTTGTAACTTGTAACCCGAGCGTAACTTGTATTCAATCTTAGCTATTTGTGACAATTAGGTATTACGATGTTTATTGACCCACTTTTAAATATTATATTTCTTCAACTATTTGAAGAATACTTTATTTAAACGGGTAGGTACATAATAATATCATGTTGATGTTAACTAAATTATTCCTTTAGTTGGAAATATGATCGAATATATCGATGGCACAGGCAAATAGCATTTTACAGACAGTTATATTGTAATGGTCATAAATTGGATTTGAATGTGAAATAAACTTTGCAAGTTTATTTACATTAAACATTTTGAGGGTAGGCGATATTATGCGTATGCGCGGAATTAACTTATTATCTATTGTACAAAATTAATGATTAAACAGTGTTATAGAAACTGAAATTCTTTTTAAAGTATTTTAAATTATTGCGCATGCACATACTATTACGCTACTCTTCTCTTTTTATTTTGACCAACTTCTGTAAGGCATTTAAATATTTTATAATTTACTTACTGCACTTTTACTCGTCGCCAATGTTACGTCTCACTAGGTAATGGACAATAAAACAACACTTTTCAGTAAGTAGGTAAACACAGGCCAACTTGGAACGTCCGCCCCGCTCGGCAGTTTGCAGCGAAGTCACGCGTCGCCCCGCCAGTTGAGCTGTGCTACCGGTTTATTATTTTAACTAGACATCACACTTATTATCAGTAAGGATAAACCCCAGACTAGAAAATAATAAACTAGGTATGTCAACCTGTAATGTCGAAATGGCCCAGCACCTTAAAAAATTTTGGACCATTAATAATTAACATTTTTTGTCATGTGTTTAATTTTTAATTTTAGTTTTTAGTTTGTCATGTTAATTAATAATTTTTGTCATTATTAATAGGACTTGGCTTGTCTATTATAATGTGCTTAGGCTTTTTAGGAACAATGGACAACAACGAATTTGTAAGGTTACTGTATGTCATCGTTACGTATCATAATAAATTGTTCCTGCTAAGCTAAGTTTTAGAATTAACTTTTTGATATAAATTTTGCTACCGGCTAAATTTCAATTAAATTAAGCAACGAAAGGAAGTCGAAATCCTTGAAAACTCGGTCTTAAACACGACTATTACTGATACTTACCAATTTGTCAGTGTCACTAACTGGATTTAAATTTCCTCTAATCCTACAAGCTGTTTATATAACAAGCTATTTGATATTTAAAGCAAACATTTAACCCATATTTACATACTGAAATATCAAGCCGAGTAAATAAGTTTTCGCCAAAGTAGCTGACTGGAAATAACTTATTTCATTAAAAAAATCTAGAATTTGTCCTCTGGCCAGTAAGAGAAAATTGTAAAAAAAACATAGGAGACTGACTGAATAAAATTTAAGTATTCTAAAATGAAAAAAAAAACAAACAGAGAATCTAGTTTCTTAAATCGTTGTCGTTTTGGGGTGAAATGTTTATGTTCCCACGATATTGTTTACAACATGCAAGTGGACCATCTTCATCTGCTACCACTCAATTTTAAGAGTTCTAAAAGAAAAAGTTAACTTACTAAATGATTTAGTTCCGACAGAAACAGGGCATGCTTTGTATGAATAATATTAAACTGATAACCGTATGAGTAAAGGATTTAAATTCGCGAAGATAATTTCTTTAGATTTTTTAGATTATCTACTTTAGCTTAGTACGGTCTAGTTTAATAAATAAAAAAAGGTAAAGAAACGGAGACGGCATATTATAGATTTTGATGAAGAAAATCAAAAGTAGAGCTTTATAGAGTTCCTTATGGAATACGTGGTTGCTTTGGAAATTACATGTTAATGTATAATACAAATTATTTCCACAAGATTTTAATGGAAGCTTGTATATACCTGTATATACTATTAACAAAACTAAATAATAATACTTCAGGGTGTGTATATGTTCTGTATATAGAGTTCAACGTGAAAGTAGCAGCGCTGAACGAGCAAATTATTTTTTGTTATTTGTATGGACAAGCGCCCAGCGTCATAAATTTGCCCATACAAAAGTTTGAAAAAAGTTACTCTTTCAGCGCTGCTATTTTCACAGCGAACTCTATAAAGGGTACCCATGCACACTCACTCTAAACTATTATCACTATGTTTTGTTACACCCTGTATACCTATTACCTATCTAGTAAGTACTCCTTACTCCTTACTCTTTCACCTAGATTTAGGGCCGAATAGGCTATGAATCACAGTAGCTATTCACAACTTTTTTGACAGATTCTCATAATACTTGATCTGTTAAGTTAATTGGCGGATAGCCTATTCGTCACTTATCAGGAAGCGGTGAAACAGGCCCTTAGACCTGTTTTATTTTATTTAGCACCTTAGGCTATTAAAATTATCATATTGTGGTCTTATGGTCAAAGAGACAGCAGAAATGAACACCGTATGAGCTATACTTAGTTGGAGAGGAAGCGAAATTTAGCACCGAGTATAAGCATTATAGTCAAAGACACACCTAAATTTAACAATAGCTATAAGTATTATAATTAGAGAGACAGCAAAATTTAACGCCAACTGCAGGGCTAGCACAAAAACAGTAGACATGGGAAAGAATCGACGTACTGACAAATTTTATCGACAAAATGGCGGATTTCCATTGTCTAACTGTCACTTCGTCGTGTCTAACTGTCACTTTGTCTATTCTTCCGTAGAAAGAAACCGTTTCTATGCAGGTGACCATTCTACGCAGGTATAAGCATTATCCAAGATGCGGCTAGATATATAAGCATTATAGTCTAAGATACGGCTGAATTTAGCACCAGGTAATATGTGTCAGAATTATAGTCGGAGAGGCTACAATGAGAACGGCAGTTAAACCAGGGAAAGCTGGAATTAATGGACGTTCACCAATACTCACAATGGTAGGTACGGCGACCGTAAAACCCATAGATAAGATGTGAAAGGAGTACTATTTGTTGGCGTCTTTTTACATTGTAATTTGTACGTGATTAATTTATGGGAAGTTGGGAACACCTTCGTGGTCCAGTGGTTAAGAGCATGGCTCTTGACTCTGAGGTATTGGGTTCGATTCCAGTCCATACGTCGGATGGGCATGTAAAAGTCGGTCCTGCGCCTGATCTCTCGCCAGTCGTGTCGGTCGTCCGTCCCACTGGGTTATGAGAGTAAAGGAAGAGAGAGTGCTCTTGTGTACTGCGCACACACTTGGGCACTACAAAAATCACTCCTGCGGCCTGGTTTCAATTAAACCGGCTACAGTCACCGAAACCAGTGGGAGTTATTATATTACAATAGATAAGATGTGAAAGGAGTATTTGTTGCCGTCTTTTTACATTGTACGTGATTAATTTAAGTGACAATGCGTTTTGGTGCGTTTTTGTTGTGACTGGTTGGGTTAATATTACGTGATGTTATCGAATATGAGAGCATTTATCACAGTTAAGTTGGGAGCTCCTATAGTTTATGAATAAGAATAAGTTACATACTAATATTATAAATGCGAAAGTGTGTCTGTATGTTACCTCTGCACGCCCAAACCACTGAAACAAGTTTGCTAGATACTTTATATATAGATACTTTAAGTCCCGGGAAAGGAGATTCCGTTGGAAAAAATGTACGTTTCCCCCGCACGTGCTCGTAAACGAATTTTGGCGTAAAGAAGTTGCAATGCCTAATAATATTAGGCATTGCAACTTCTATGAAATATTATGTCCTTTCCCGGAACTCAAAGTATCTCCATACCCATGTAAAACGGTTTTAAATAGCTGTATATAAGCAGTAAGCATAAAGAGTTAAAACAGACAATTCGATAGATAGACTGACATACACACTTTCGCATTAATAATATTAGTAAGTACTTCAAATTCGACTAGCGTATTGTCGGCGTCGATTACAATTACTGTATTGTGATTTGTGTATGGAGGAAGTGTTTTATCATTTAGGGTTCAGCCAAAAGCCGCAGGAGTTAACGAACTAATACTATAGGAAGTCTATTGTTGAACTAGATATAGACTGAAAACGCGCTTGGAATATTAGTTATAGTAAGCTAAGTATATTGATTTGTTGTTTGTTGTTAATCTTGCCTTGAGATTAATGATCGAACTTCAATTAAATGAAGAGTTTGACAGATAATGTATGGGGTTTTTGTCAAAATCTTCATTTAAGGTGAATCCGCGTTAAAGTAAAAAACCGTGTTGGATAATATTATGTTTAAGATTGCTTGTTTTCTATGGAAATCAATGGAACAGCAAAAAATGGAAAGGGCGTAAGCGACAAAATGGTTTTTGTCGCGTAATTTAAAAACCATTATTACATTTCATATAAGCTATGGGCAAATTAAAGTGTATGCTTGAACCAATTTATGTACAAATTTTGTAAGCTTAAATCACTCTCCTCTGTTGGCAAAATAGGGATCTTTTTTTTTACAGAGGTATTTTTGATTGATTATTCTGTGTTATAAAAGTTGACCAATCGTATATGCTATGGGTATTTCAAAGATAAAGATATGATAAATACTGACAATGAACTTTAATTTCTTAGCTTTAGTCATTGCTGAGAAAAATTGATATCGCTACAGCCAAATTATCAAGGCGCCGCCTTAATTACAGTTAAGTAATATTCGTATCTGAGTACGCGTTCTGCAGTAGTACTTTAAGAACACCTTATCTAATACTTTAAAAACAATCAGCATCCTAGTGTAAGAAACTTTGTGGATTTTTTAGTTTTGGGAGAGAGCTATAATATGAATCAACATAATATGTAGATTGTTGTAACCATGGAAAACCGCGCTTGATTTGAGTAGTTTTTCCGATCCTCATTCTGTTTCTTTCTTCTTAAATTAATTTACGTCGGTTTAAACTTCGTCAAATGGCCCACCACACATTCCCACCAGTGATGAACGATAAGATCAACAGTGGTAACCAACCACGAAAATCCTTTGATATTATGATCTCAGGGATGCCCGAGGGACAAGCTAAATCTGTCTTGGGACCCGCAACGAAATTAATCAGAAGAAAGGAGGAGTAGGAGAAATCCAATTTCCCTCCCCAAGCAAAGCGGGAGACAGGGGGAAGCACCGCGGGAAAATAATTAAATTGTATTAAGCCTACTTAATAAAAACGACCTTTACTTAAACTGACAAGCTTGTGTTGGATTGTTTCTTCGTCACAGTAGCTGGCTATCAAAACGAAAGCACCAAATAGGTGCTTGCAGCAATAAATAATAAAAGCACATAAAAACGCATTGTTGGCAGCCCTGTTTTACAAAAAGCTGCTATTAAGTAAAGTTATGTTGGCAACCCTGCTATCTTCTTAGCTCTTTCCCACTTTAGGGAAGTCAGCTTTCCTAGAACATTTACGCCGAGAAATTCTATCTCGGGTCGATTTAGATTTTAGATAATTAATTTACAGCTAGTGATTTGGTCATACTGGTGGATGTGGCTGGGGGTCTGCCTCTAGCTCTCTTAGCCATTTTTTCATATAATTAGGGGGCAAGCGAGCAAATAGGTCATCTAATGGAAAGCAACTACCGGCGCCCATAGACACTCGCAACATCAGAAGAGCTGCAGTTGCCGTTGCCGGCCTTTTGAGAGGGAATACGCTCTCTTCTTGAAGGTTTACAGGTCGTATAGGTCCGGAAATACTACTGGTGACATTCATTCCAGAGATTTACAGTGCGCTGTAGAATGTTACGCGAAAACCGCACGGTGGAAGACTGCCACACATCAAGGTGATGAGGATGGTACATTTTTCGCGTGGAACGATGGCGAAAAGTTGCAGGAGGTATGATTCCGAACAATTCCGAGCTTCTGAGAGACAATGCTTTTAGACAACGTAATTGGCAACCCTGCCGCAAAGAAAGTAAATTGGCAGCCCTGCGCAAGTGCACGTGACCTTCAGCTTTAATAGCCCAAGTGGCCGGCGCCAAGAGCAGGAAATGCCATATTAACAATACCCCATTATATACCATAGATGAAGGAGAAAATAGAAGTACCTAGCACTAGAAGCTAAGCTGCAGCTGTTTCACCCTACATGAAAGGCAAATCTATGAGAGAAAAAGAGAGAAATACTTTATCTTCTCCTATTCGTTTTTTTTAGACATAATGTGAACAAAGCTATTTACCCTGTTACTTATTGTTAGTAAGTAAGAGGCTTAAAAAAGACAGACGCCAAATTGAACTCTAAAATCCAAAATATCCTAATCTAATAGTCGTGGACACAACAACCTTAAACGCTCTATGCTATTCCTTACTCTGAGATGTATACTTTATACTCCATAGAACGTAGTATTTTTAGATTATGGCCAATTACTTGTGAATTATGGCAGCGCCGGGAGTGCTTGGACAGTTGCATGGGTTTATTTATTGCTTACCTGCGAGCCTAGTCGTCTTACTTATTAGTTGTGTCTTCTGTAAACCTGGTACCTGGTGGGTTTGTACTTCAATACTTATAGCCTTAGAAACGGGCATGTTTTAGGCGCCAATTACTGGCGAAATGTTTTTGAGTTTCTTATTTATTGATAGCTCATAGTATTGCATTTTTATCAACTTATGCAAATATAATAATTCGCGTACGTCTAGTCGCACAAACACCGTGTCGAAGTCTTCCGATGCCGCACGGTGTGTTAGGTTTTTTCGTTACGAATTTCATGATTGTTCGCCGCGCCCAAAGCCGTCTTCCATTTTTCCGAGCGATCTCCATATTTTGCGTGGCCTATATTTACCAAGAACCTACTATGAATAAAATACATGAGCTACATACCTGACTTAAGTGTTCATAGAAAATCGCATTATGCTAACTAAAATCGTGCCAAAAGGATTTACTAGCTCTAGAAAGTGGCAGGATTACTGACTAGTGACTAGTGACTAGCGACTAGTCTTGACTGGAACGTGACGTGATGATTAAGACCCTGCCGTTACTAAGACTTCTTAATTCTTTATAAACTATATAATATAATGCTGTTACTAAAAAATATGTACTCCAAGAGTGCCGACAGAAGTAAAAAAGATTCAGCCGAGCAGGCATACAATTTCATTGCGTGGTTTGTAAGAGAGGTCTGTCAAAGAGGATATAAACTGAGGGGTGTATTACCACTTTTTAAGATATTTAAATGATTTTCTTAATGACAGCACACCCTGGGAAAAATAAGCTGACTGACTGTAAGCTGCTTCTATATAAATATAAAACATTTTAAATGCTTTTGTAAATTAGTTTAAGTTAGGTACTATTGTAATTTTCCATCTTTTTAGTAAAAAATGGCCCCGAGCGAGTTTCTTACGCCGGTTCTTCTCGCCGGGTTAGTTCCCGAACCGGTGGTAGGCCTCATGTAGACGTTCTAAAAGTGTTAACTTTGTTAACCTATTTAGAAATTAATATTTTTATTTTCTCTCTATCAGTCTTGATGAACAAACTCAAGATTTTGGTTAAAAATACATAATTATGCACAACTCGCATATTTTACATAATCTTGTGCTCATTTCCTAATTATAAACACATTAATTAACGTCCAAATTACTTCCCTTCGTAATTAATATAATATTTGACACATTATGCACATAAAATTAATGATAAACAAAATGCAACCTACAATTTTACTGAACTCTATGTATTTTACATGATTTTACTAACATTATGTGTTTTATTGGCAATATAACTACGGTAATTTATTTTCGTTGGTGCTAAAACTTAGTTAAAACAAACAATATTAAAATCAAATAAATTCCATAATAAAACAGAAGACAAATTGGCGCAAATCATCGTTCTTTAAAGTTTGAATTTTGACGCTTATTTTTTTTAATTCTAAATCTCACAGGTCTACATGTAATGGCCCAAATGCCATTAGATTACAAAATGAGATATACGGACGTTTATGTAGACTAAATGGGTAATAATATGTAATAACCGTCATAATTTTGCCTGTACTTCAAAGGGCGGTTATCAGGGCTGACTATATAAATAACACGAGGGTCAAAAGGTCTCTTAGGGCTAGGACACAAGTTCAATGATCTTTTAAAAATAAATTTGCGTACATTTTGTGGTACAGTAATTGTTGAATGCAAAATGCTTAATTTTCAACAAACAACTTTACCTTAATTTAACTTAACCATAATACTTATTTATGTAGGTAATTTTTTAGGGTTCCGTACCCAAAGGGTAAAAACGGGACCTTATTACTAAGACTTCGATGTCTGTCCGTCTGTCCGTCCGTCTGTCCGTCCGTCTGTTCGTCCGTCTGTCCGTCCGTCCGTCCGTCCGTCCGTCCGTCCGTCCGTCCGTACGTCCGTCCGTCCGTCTGTGTATCTCCAGGCTGTAACCCCAGAACCGCTATAGCTGGACTTCTGAAAATTTCACAGATTGTGTAATTCAGTTGCCGCTATAACAACAAATACTGAAAACAAAATAAAATTAATATTTAAGGGTGCCTCCCATACAACAAACGTGATTTTTTCGGCTTTTTTGCTCTATACAGTAATGACAACAGGTAAGCACATGGTATTTTCACGAAGGCCTTTATTTTATGTCTACTTCTATAATTATCAATAATATTAAAATAAAATAAAAATTGAAGGAAAAAAAATCCCATACAAAAAAACACTATTTTTGGCCTATTTTTGCTCTATAACGGTACGGAACCTTTCGTGCGCGAGTCCAACTCGCACTTGGCCGATTTTTAATATCATAATACACTTAGTACAAATTCCCAATCAAGATTGATTCCAGATGAAACATAGTTAATAGTAAGTATAAAATTCCTATCTGATTATTATTATTAGATAACTAGCTGTCCCGGTGAACTTCGTGTCTCTTTAAAACCTTCCCTGGACTTCTACGAATATTTTAAGACTAAAATCAGCCCAATCCGTTCAGCCGTTTTCGAGTTTTAGCGCGACTAACACATTTGAAAATCCATTTTTATATATAAGATAGCTGTCCCGGTGAACTTCGTGTCACTTTAAAACCTTCCCTGGGCTTATACGAATATTTTAAGACTAAAATCAGACCAATCGGTTCAGCCGTTTTCGAGTTTTAGCGCGACTAACACATTTGAAAATCCATTTTTATATATATAGACTAGCTGTCCCGGTGAACTTCGTGTCACTTTAAAACCTTCCCTGGATAAGATTAGATAATGTTGCGTTTAGCCAAAGTCTGTAAATCAGTTAGTTGCAAAAGGAGTTTAAAATAATAATTGTAGGTTCCAGCGGTTTATTTCCTAGACAGATAGATTAATTTTCTAAGATTATCACGCCTGTCCGTATATGTAAGGACTCGGGTATGGAATTAAATTACTCCTCAAGCTGTATTCTGATTAATTTCTGATTATAACTTGCAGCAGAACGAATGGTTATAAATTATTATGTAGATGGATATCATAGGAAATAATAATTTTCTTTTTATTTCAACTTCATTTCAGAGATTAAAATTTTAGAATGTATATGAATATTAAATAATGATTTAAATTGGTCCGTATGTACGTGACCTTATAAAACAATAATTTAACTGGTTAGCAGTAGTGGGGTCAAATCTAACAAGACACTTGCGTCTTGCATCCACATGATGCATCACTTGCCATCAGGCGAAGTTTGCTCTTTGGTCAGTCTTACAAAGAGTGTATTTATCCAAATAAGATAATTATGTAACCCATCATTAAGGCTACGCTTGCATGATATATCTATAAGTACTGTATAAATGCAAAAGTATGTTTCTTTGTCTATCTGTCCGTCTGCTGTTAGTCTGTTACCTCTTCACGCCCGAACCGCTGAACCGATTTTGCTCAAATTTGGTATGGAGATACTTTGAGTTCCGTGAAAGATATTTTTATGCTGGAAAAACTGTACAAATCACATGTCATTTAGCACAAAATATTTTCTAAATTCTTTTACTTTAGCTTTCATAATCTCCGCTTGTCTGTATAGTTATTTATGATGTTATTAACGCCATTGATTATGGCAATTTACTATTGTAATAGAGTTGTCTCTGTGAATAACAGGTACACGTGCTAATTAAGATAAGGTATTGAAAGGTATCGGTGTTGTATGATGTAGTTATTATGTATAGGACTTGTAAACTGGCATCCTTGTTTTACATGGATAAAATTAATATTTAATATTAGTGACCATACATTTTTCTGGAATTAAAACTATCCTGTCTTTTTCCGGGACTCAAAATATCTCCTTACTAAACTCAGTTAAGCTACAGTGGAAACAAATAAACATACAATACCATTAATAATAATTAATAATATATTTTATTTATTATAATCCGTTTCGGAGCTAAGATGTTAGTGATAAACACACGTCTTTGTCTTCCTATCAATTCTAGTTGACATTTTGCCACAGCCGCACCTTATACACAATTTAAAAAAACAAATGCACGAAAGCTCTACCTTAGCTTAAAGCTTTAAGCGCAACAAAAGCTTTGAAAGTTTTCAAAAGCTTAGAATAAGTAAACTTACGTCACCCGGACTTCGGCGCGTTTGATAAAAGGTCAAAGAATTGTACAAAAGTTCCCGGTGAAAGCGTTGCACAAGCTTTGATAACAATTGTCACCGTGACATAGAGTTACAAACAGACAGACATTTAAGTTTTTCCTAAGTTGTTTTATAAGAAACTAGCTGTCCCGGCAAATGTTGTTTTGCCATAAAATGATTTTCCCTGTTTTCCTGCTTTTCTCTTGAATTTTTTTTCTATAGACCTCACGGAGCCCGAGAGTCGAGATCTTCCCAACGAATGCAAAACCGTGGAAATCGGTTCGTGCGTTCTGAATTTATAGCGTCAGGAAGGAAAACCCGACTTATTTTTATATATTAGACGAGGTTTTTTCCGGGGCTTCGCTCGCGTTCAGAAGTATTATTATATACAAACTTTCGTCTCCTATTTTAACCCCTTGGAGGTGGAATTGATCAAAATCCTTTCTTAGCAGATGCCTACGTCATAATATCTACCTGCATGCCAAATTTCAGCCCGATCGGTCCAGTAGTTTGGGCTGTGCGTTGATAGATCACCATGTCAGTCAGTCACCTTTGAGTTTTATATAATTATATAGATTAGGGGGCAAACGAGCAATCGGGTCACCTGAAAGAAAATAACTACCGTCGCCCATGAACAAAACGACATCAGAATAGTTGCAGGTGTGTTGCCAGCTTTAAAGTTACCATAGACCGATGAAACGTCGCGTTGTCTTTAGCGAAAGTTTCTAACTACCGCATTCATAGATTTTAAGTATTTATAAAATAAGAACTTTTTTTATAAAATAAGGGGCAAACGAGCAAACGGGTCACCTGATGGAAAGCAACTACCGTCGCCCATGGACACTCGCAACATTAGAAGAGCTGCAGGTACATCACCGGCTTTTTAAGAGGAAGACTTAACTTTGATATAATGAAGATGAACAGAATCTTCATACATTTTCTGACAAACTCCTTATTAAATTAAAGTGAAGTGTCTCTTTGTGCCTTTGTAAAACCCTACTAGGATATTTTGGCGCGTACAATCAGAAACGCTACCTGCAAGGATAGCTGTTTCACACACACAAGGATCTTGTTCCATGGCAATGTCATCAAAGTGATTAATAATCCTTGTAGGTATGTCAGAAATCAGAATTTTCTATCAAACATCTTGTACTGTCGAGTGCTGAGTTTCGTCGATTTGTTGACCGATTTCGCATGTTATCGCGATCTGTCTTTCACCATGGAGAAAGCCATGCATTGCGAAGGGCTCTGATAAGTAGATATTGTCACCGTAGATCTAGGAGTTCGATAGATATGTCAGCCTGATTACCCATTCCTGAGAGTGTAACAAAATAAAATTTACTGTGAAAATTGCAGGGCTGAAAGAGCGAGATTTTTTCGTGACTTGTATGGGCAAATTCATTACGCTGGGACGCTAATAGAATTTGAATTAGAATTTATTTATTTGCAAGAAATTTGTTACAAGGTCGTTATATTTAAGGTGGCTAGCCCATACAAATCACAAATTAAAATTGGCTCTTTCAGCGCTGCTACTTTCACAAACAACAAAAATCGTGTCTTCTCTTTTATCTCGATAGACAATATTATATTTCAAGACTATTCTACTAAACTTGACTTTTAATTTAAAATACCCGTTAAAACTTTCTTAAAACGACAAAACTATCCATAAGTGTTCCCTAATTTATTCCTTTATCCTGAATGTATTTTATTCTACATTAACCCACTTGGCAGATGGCATTCTCTTTGTATTCAGACACTTAACTTGTTAGTTAAGATAAGATGTTCTAATGCGTCTAACGGGGGTTTTATCTAAATCTTACTTACGGCCTTTGTAACTGTCTACTTATCGCGTTTTGTTTGCTTAGACACCCTTCTACAATCATTTTAAACATAGGCCACGATGTTTTGACAGAAACGGTCTTTAAGCAAGTAAAAGTATGATGGGTAAGTTCTGAAATTTAATCCAGTATAATGGCCAGTGTTATGACGTCTAGAATCAACGCCATACTTCTACTTATTTCCGAAATATACGTCAGTGCATTGACGTATTTGGCTTATGGGAAATCATTATTACTATAATGTCACACTCGTGTCACCAGTGCATATATTGCGTCGGTTATATGACTTCTTGAGCACATGGCCAGTGGCCAGTATACTGGTTTTTATTTCGGAACCTAGGCAATATATTATTATTATAATTAGCCTATAGTGTACCACTGCTGGGCAAAGGCCTCCCCCAGGATCTTCCACTGTTCTCGCTCCTGCGCCACCGATAGCCAGCCTGGCTGGTATGCCTCCAGCTCGCCACGCCACCTTTTTCTAGGCCGGCCTCGGCGGCGGCGTCCATTTTCAGGTGCCCACTCTGTTGAGACCCTTGCCCAGCGGTCGGGATGCATGCGGCTAACGTGACATATATATAATATAATGCAATCTAAAGAGTGAACGAAATATGTCGAAATGGCTCTAAAGAACTACGATTTAATTTAAAAACGGTTTTTACCTCGACATGCCATGTCTATTACCTATTTACTATCTTTAGTTCTGCTATTCTGTAAATTATATTATAGTTTGAGGGATTTAAATAATTTAAATACTTGTATTCATTTAACACTCGTGTGCTCATAATAAATAGCACAGCGCAATTAATGTTTTCCGTCGCAAGCGCGCCAACGTCAAATGTCAATATGACAGCTAACCTAAAAAGGCTTGACAGCGCGCCATTTCATTTGCAAATAAATTCATTCGCACTTTATTGTTATTCAAATCGTGAAGACGTTTAAATTATGTGATGGATTATTTAATCTAGATTTATTTAGAAAGTCTGTCTGAGTCAAGAAATATTGTTTGTAGATTAAATACTAAAAGCAACACAGTAACTATAATGCTTATAACAAATAAAATATTATAGGTTCTCACCAGAATCTCATGGCTTTGGATGAGAGATTTTCAAAAAATATCCTTAATCATTGGATATTTTTTTACATTTACATATTGTATGACACGCAGAATCAGCCGCTATAAGGAAAAAACTATCAAACGTTTTGCTCCAATTTCCCCAGTATTGGTAGTATCAATTTCTTTTTTCTATTTTTGCCATCAGATTCTGGTAGACCTATAACATCCTGCATCCAGTATAATATAAAATAGGCAAAAAAAAATCTGTCAGTATGTTACCTTACAGGTACCAGACTGACAGAATTTTCTAGTCGAGTGGAGACTTGACTGTCTCCACTCGACTAAAAAAAAAGTAAGTTCGCTGAACCGATTTGGACGGATTTTGATTATTCGACACTTTTAGTTTCAGGAAATAGGATAGTTATAATGCGTTTAAAAATGTAAGATTACCGTTCAACGAACTACTTATACAAAACGAGCAATATCTAGTAATCATTTAAAGGATTAATTAAAAAAAAATCACATCGAATTACATTGCGAAACAGAATCGCCTCCCACAATTAGAAATCGAGTTACGTTCGACTTCTATCTAGTAATTGGTGATTGGCACAAAATTGATACACCAGATTACTAATCCTTTACATTTCTCCGTCAGTTCCATATCTCTGGAAACTGTTCTTGTTGATAAGTGTAACTTTATTGCATTGTACCACAGAGTAAATAATCGAAAAGAAGTGGAAAAACTTATGGCAGTAAACTTTGAAGGTGTTGTTTTTATACTTTCTTTATTTCGTGATCCATTAGAGCGGATGACTGACACTACTAGTTAGGGATCAGGCGCAGGAATTTTTACATGCCCACAGCCTATCTGATGGATCATCTTTCTTGTCAGTGTCAGTTCTCCGAACAAAACTTGAAAATAACATTGTTCCAACACGTATTGACAGAAGATACAGCGGTGAGAAATGAGAATGTGTGCTGAGCCAAAGCCCGTAAAAAACATCAAACCTACGACCAAGTTAAAAGCAAAGACTGTTTGGTTAATATCAAAATGACGGAACATCTGGTCATCTAAACACTCAAATCCCCTTTAAATAGTGTCGTCAGAGTGCAGTTGCATTTTACAGTTATAGTGACCCGAATAGTGAACATATTGTAAGCATTGATTACACATTGACTGTACTATGTAGTGTATAGTGTCTTCAGACTTATAATACTACGAGCTTTTGCCCGCGGCTTCACTCGCGTTAAGAAGTATTATTATATACAAACTTTCATCCCCTATTCTAACCCCTTGGGGTTGGAAATTATCAAAATCCTTTCTTAGCGGATGCCTACGTCATATCATCTACTTGCATGCCAAATTTCAGCCCGATCGGACCAGTGGTTTGGGCTGTGCGTTCATAGATCACCATGTCAGTCAGTCACCTTTGAGTTTTATATATATAAGATAGACGAGCTTTTGCCCGCGGCTTCGCTCGCGTTAAGAAGTATTATTATATACAAACATTCATCCCCTATTCTAACCCCTTGGGGTTGGAATTTATCAAAATCCTTTCTTAGCGGATGCCTACGTTATAACATCTACCTGCATGCCAAATTTCAGCCCGATCGGACCAGTGGTTTGGGCTGTGCGTTGATAGATCACTATGTCAATCAGTCAGTCAGTCACCTTTGAGTTTTATATGTATTAAGAAGAGTCCCGTAACTAAGTTACGCCAAAATTCGTTAAACGCGCTGCAATTGACATTTTTCTGGGATAAAAAGTATCGATGTCCTTTTCCGGCACTATGAGCGTGATTACGTTTAGAAAATTTTGTACTGCGTCTACTCTTTCTTTACAGACTGTACAGCTAAAAATACACGAAAGATTACTCAATTATCCAAAGTTAGTTGATTGCCTCGTTAAACTGAGTTAACTACGCCAGTTAAAGTTACCACAGTTACGGCACGTTAAAACGTCAACTACAATATATTATGTTTAAACTTCCATGTTATTAATCAGCAACTTGTTTTTCTAGGGGGCCTATTCCGAAACCACTTAATAAGCGAAATTAGTTTCGAATCAGACTTTTTTCGTACGAAGCTGCGAATTTTGAATTTTTGATCTCTCATATTATTGTGTGTCATTTAGAATTAAATTAAATCAATAGAGTAAGGTTAAAAAATCGTTGCTAGTTTGAATTTAATTCATTTATATATTTATCTAATAATTATAACAATAAAGATAATAAATAATAATAGTTATTATGATCTCATTTAATTTGTTACATTACGGTACCGTACTTTCGTTCGGAAAATAAACGTAAAAACTTAAATATTTAATTCAATAAGTTATTCTTTATAGAACTTTAACTTTTTATTATTAGTACATAATCCATACTTCCATACTAATATTATAAATGCGAAAGTGTGTCTGTCTGTCTGTCTGTTACGTCTTCACGCTCAAACCGCTAAACTGATTTTGCTGGGTATAGAGATACCTTGAGTCCCGAGAAAGGACATAGGATACTTTTATCCCGGAAAAATGTACGGTTCCCGCGCGATAAACGAGTTTTGGCGCAACGGAGTTGCGGGCGACATCTAGTAGGATTATATTTTTACTACGCCAACTACGCTAAGATTTTAGTATATTTGAGAGTTACGCTTTAAGATGACTAAAAAAGGTTTAGGGCCTGTTTCACCACTTCCTGATAAGGCTATCCACCAACTAACTTGACAGATCAAGTATGGAGAATCTGTCAAAAAAGTTGTGAATAGCCTATTAGGCACTTTATCAGAAAGTGCCTAATAGGCTATTCACAACTTACAAACAGGCCCTTAGTCTTTCAAGAATCAAGTCGAGTCTTTCGAATATTGATTCATGAAAATGTTGGTCTTTCATCCCGATTCCCGTTCCACAGAATATATTATTTCATTCCAGTTTGTAAAGCGATCACTGGACATAAACTAGTTAACTATTTACTACACAGTTAACCGACTTACAGGTTAATCCTACTATGTATATCCTCGTCAATAAACCGTCAAATTTATTGGCATTTTGGACGTCCGGTAGATAAGTGTTAGCTTTTCAGCGTCCGTATCTAAAAGCAGAAGAAAAGGACAGATAAATTTCAGTGGTTTAATCTTACGAGATAGGTGAGATAAATTTTAGATTTCCTCTGTTTGGTATATTATAAAGATACGTTTGAAATTTGAATGGCGCTGGCCTTGGCAACAGAGTTTGGAGCATCTGTCAAATAATTTGTGCATAGCCTATCTGGCACTTTATCAGGAAGTGGTGAAACAGGCCCTAAGAATTCTTTATTTGCTTAATATAGTAAAATAAGATAGTGTTAAATCAAAACACACTAACAAGCACAAGAATATTATGAGTTTTTTATGTTTCTATGACTTTTGAGTATTATTAAGATAAAACAATAATAATGAGTTACATTCTTTAGGAGGCGTAAATCATTTCCCCATGTTGAAAAAATGTTAAAGCTCTCTTTGAGATAGGTACTTTGTTGAGATTAAGGTATTTCTAATGGTGCCTAATTTGGTGGTAAACGAAGGTTTTATCTTGCAGATAAGTGTCAAATAGCATGCAAGTTTTGTGTCAACTTCGTATATGGTCAGAAAGCAATTAATGCTTAGAATCGAATAATAATATCTGACATTAATTATTTGAAGATTGTGCAGCAAGTCCTAAGCATAAAGTTAATATACCTAGCGGAATAGAGCAACAATCTCGAGCTGTCAAACGTAACCGAAATTGGTTTTCGTTACGTATACACTTACACAAGCATGATTGTACATGAATTCTATAAGATTAAATTGTCAACGTGCGGCACGTGTCGACTGGACGTCAAAAAAAGAGTGCTGCTGTCATGTATCACACGTCTCTTTTTCCCACGCAGTGTTACTGATAGTGACATCTCGCTTGCTCAGGCCTTTGTTTCTGTATTCCGCTAGGTATATTAACTTTATGGTTAAATAATCTGCATTGCGTATTTCACTGATTACTAGTATATATGGCGTATTTTCAGCATTAATCATTTGACCTTAGCTACAAACGTTTCCATTGCAAAAACATGCAATTTCTGTTGGTATGTTTTGAATAATTAAATTCTTTTGTGCATTTGCAGTAACTAATAAAATACGTGGTTACTAAACTTTAGGGCCTGTTTCACCACTTTCTGATAAAGTGCCTAATAGGCTATTCACAACTTTTTTGACAGATTCTCCATACTTGATCTGTCAAGTTAATTGGTGGATAGCCTTATCAGGAAGTGGTGAAACAGGCCCTTAGAAATTAATAAAGTAGAAAAAAAGTAAGAAAAAAATATTGAAATCACAGCGAATAAAATATACAATAAAAAGTAACAAAGTTTATTTAAGTAAATTACAAAGACTTTCTAAAGATAAACGCAATATATTTATCCAGATAAATCGTCTAAAACTTTTATAACCGATTATCGAGTTAGGCCGATATTAAACCCGCGTAAACGTCTCTAGGGCCCGATTCTAAAGTGTCGAATATCCAGTAGGGATTTTCGTTGTTCTTATGTACCATCGAGAAAATTTATTCCTAGGCAGTAGCAGCAATGTGATCTGTCCGTTGGGTTTGACGTAACGCGACCAAATTACGTAGGTCCCCCATCTGCCTAGGATATAGGAATCAACTTATATTACATATATATATATACATTGTAAGTTTGTGATGAGTATTCTTCTCTTCTTCTTTACATTGTAGGTATATTGTTACAGACGGTGTCCGCGTCACCCCCCGCGCCGGTCATGCAGGCTCGTCGTGGTCTGCTCTGGCACCTGCTGATCGACCTGCCCATACTCCTGCTTGGTGAGTCCTGGTTTGTATTTTAGAATATGGTGTGGGAGAGCTAGGAGCTAAGAGCCCTTCCACACGACGTTTTTTACGCTCGTTTGTATCGGTACAAACGCAAGTCGAACGCTCACCAGTCAGCAAACGCAAGGAAGCCTCAAGTTTTAAACTTTATATGTGCCAAAACGCGATGAAAACGCGAAGAAGGCGAGCGCATCAGGCCATGTGCGTGAAACTGTTTTGAGACTCAAACAATCGGACGAGAATGCCGCGTCCTGCTCTAACAAACGTGAAAATGCCGTTATTAGAGCAGGACGCGGCATTCTCGTCCGATTATATACATCTCAAAACGTAGTAGGCCTATACTAAAACGCGCGTCGTCGGCGCGAAACAAATACGTCGTGTATGGGTCCTTAGTCTTGAAAATTTTAAGATAAAAATATCAAGCGACTTTAGAGGTATGGGAGTTAAACCCAGGACTCTAGCACTTCCGGATCGACCTGTGCGTACTCCTGCTAGGTGAGTCTCTTCTGAATACAATGTTTGGTTGGGAGTATTATGTGGTAGAGCTTTTTATGGGGAGGGAAAACTGTATACTTCCTACTCCTCCTATCTTCTACTGATTAAATTCGTTGCGGGTCCCAAGACAGTTTTAGCATGTCCCTCGGAGATGAGATCATATCAAAGGGTTTTCGTAGTTGGATACCGCTGTCGATCCTGGCGACACACGATGGTGTGTGGTGGGCCAAAAAAACCCGTTAAAAAAATGTGGTAGAGCTAAGGGCCGGGGATCTGGGAGATTTTAAGCCTACATTCGAGGTATGGCAATCGCACCCTAAAAATGTAAATCCAAAACACTAATGGCATAAGACACTTGTGGATCCTTAGTTCCATACATTTTTTTTTCGAATTTTTCACTGAAATTAACGAAAGTATCCTCGACTTATAATGTTGGTCCGTTCCCCTACAATAAACGTAGCTTAGTCGCAGCTTACAGGCTGTTTCAACACTTCCTGATTAGTATCGGATAGGCTATCCACAACTTATCTGACAGGTAGAGTATGGAGTATCTGTCATATAAGTTGTGAATAGCCTATCCGGCACTTGTCACTTGTCAGGAAGTGGTAAAACAGGCCCTATATGTAGGGGCGTCTTTCCCTTAGGTGCAATGTGTGCGGTGCACACGGGCGCCGCGGTCCTAGGGGCGCCGAGCGCCGCTCGCACTCGGCGGCCGGCGCGCGCCCACGCTTTATTGACCAACGTAAAAATAACTCCAGTTTGCAAACAATTTTTTGCGTAATATCCGAAGCTCTTCTTGTATATTTTGTAGAATTACAGCAAAGCAAGGCGCGCCATGAGCGGCTCGGCTTTTGCAATATAAATATTATAATCTTTATTTTTCAATGTGAAATGAACCTTAAAACACATAAAATGAAGATTATATTATTTGGTGTAATCGTGAGTGTCATATCGCTCGTTTTTTCAAAAAAGCACAGTGTTCTAAATTAGAAAACAAACTGTGCCATGCTGACTCTTCGGATGTAGAGAAATTAGAGCTCTTCAATGATTCAATATAAAACTTACGTTTTGGGGTTAGGCTTGTTAGGGTCAGTCAAGATTCAAGAGCACATCATGGTCAAAACCGAAAAAAATTCAATCTAAAAACAAATAACAATAGAGTTTGTTATCTATTATATATTGGAGAAATTTGACAGTATCTATGTAGTAACTTGATGTGCTGTTATAGTTCGTCTGGTGGAACGAAAGAAGCCAGCGCTTAAAGTCCTCACCCTTAAGCGGCCAGACAAACTGTACTTTTACTTTGTACCCATTTCATTTTGACCGCGCGCGCGCTTGTTAGGGGGCGCTAGGGTAATGTTTGCACACGGGCGCCACATGGGCTAGAGACGACCCTGCCTATATGAGTTCTATATTCATACATTATTTAGTTGGTTA